>NC_062228.1:67096297-67831729 GCF_902686445.1 Sciurus carolinensis | reverse complement strand
GGAGCCCTGTGCAGGGACATGGGTGCCTTCAGGGTGGAGGGTGCCCAGCAGGTGTCTCTACAGGGAGAGGAGGGGGAGCCCTGTGCAGGGACATGGGTGCCTTCAGGGTGGAGGGTGCGAGCAGGTGTCTCTGTGGGGAGAGGAGGGGGAGCCTTGTTCAGGGACATGGGTGCCTTCATGGTGGAGGGTGTCCAGCAGGAGTCTCTACAGGGAGAGGAGGGAGAGCCCTGTGCATGGATATGGGTGCCTTCAGGGTGGAGGGTGCCCAGCAGGTGTCTCTACATGGAGAGTAGGGGGAGCCTTATGCAGGGACATGGGTGCCTTCAGGGTGGAGAGTGCCCAGCAGGTGTCTCTACAGGGAGAGGAGGGGGAGCCCTGTGCAGGGACATGGGTGCCTTAGGGTGGAGGGTGCCTAGCAGGTGTCTCCGCAGGGAGAGGAGGGAGAGACCTGTGCATGTACATGGGTGTCTTCAGGGTGGAGGGTGCCCAGCAGGTGTCTCTGCAGGGAGAGGAGGGGGAGACCTGTGCAGGAACATGGGTTCCTTCAGGGTGGTGGGTGCCCAACAGTCATCTCTACAGGGAGAGGAGGGGAGCCCTGTGCAGGGATATGGGTGCACCATCATAGGGGAGGATACCCAGCAGGTGTCTCTGCAGGGAAAGGTGGGGGAGACCTGTGCAGGGACATGGATGCCTTCAGGGTGGAGGGTGCCCAGCAGGTGTCTCTGCAGGGAGAGGAGAGAGAGCCCTGTGCATGTACATGGGTGCAACTTCATAGCGGAGGATGCCCAGCAGGTGTCTCTGCAGGGAAAGGTGGGGGAGACCTGTGCAGGAACATGGATGCCCTCAGGATGGAGGGTGCCCAGCAGGTGTCTCTACAGGGAGAGGAGGTGGAAGCCTGTGCATGGACATGGGTGTCTTCAGGTTCAAGGGTGCCCAGCAGGTGTGTGTACAGGGAGAGTAGGCAGACCATTTTGGCCTTTAGTGGGTGGTTCTCAAGCATATATTCCATAGGTAGAGGCAAGACACAGACATGTGCAGCATATTTTTTTTAACTATATAAGGACAGAAATATTGGGGCAGAGACTGGCCACAATGGAAGGGTAGAAAAGTTGGCTTTGTAAAGTGTTCTCATCTGTATTTAGTAGTAGACACATATGTATTTTCCCATGATTCTTTAAAAATAGTATACACATTCCATATCAAAATCAAAAATTTTCAAAGTTAAATGAAGAAATCACTTGATTATCACTATGTTGTTCTATTTGTACTTACCTGAAATAGTGCAAATAGTAAGTTTTTTCCTCTTTCTGGGGTCAGCATGGTCCATGGGGACAACAGGAACCCATCCATCAACAATTTAATATTGTTACACTGTCTGGGTACGTTTCCCAGGTGGGCCTCAAACTTGTGATCCTCCTGCCTCAGTTTCTCAAGTAGCCAGGATTATGGGCTGGTACCACCATGCCAGGCTTCAGATAAATAAAACACAGAAACAGACATGAAAATTACAGCCCTGAAAGAGGAAGTTTAGGCTGTGGTCCACAATCATGTTTACAAATGTCTTATCATTATTCATTTGAAATATATAAAAGTCTATTTACAGAACTGACAACCAACCCTTTCAGTATAATTCAAGAATATGTGAATAAAAATTTAAGTAACTCAAAACCACATAATATTGGAGGAGTTAATGCAGGCAGTGCATAAGTTTTGAACACATCTGTATTTCCTATTTCTCTTCAGCAAGACATCTAGACAATGTAACCTACTAATCCGACATGCTTGCTTTAACCATTTTTATCTTGGTAGTACTTTAAGCGTAATGATATGCTTTATTGAATATTCAATTTACGATATTTGAGAAAACATTTTTCTCTTCACACTCACGTGTGAACACTGAACAAATGCACTGGAGTCTTGGGTAAGGGCTGCTCAGTGTGGAATGGAAGTTGGAGGTGGGCAGAGGAGACCCACCTTGTGTCTGGCGATATTCCACGAAGAGCAGCTGGTTGCTTTAAAAGGGCAGCGGGGAATAAATTATGTTGCTTACTTGGTCAGGCAGGGGTTAGTAAGGAGACACCTTTCTGCAGGTTCCAGATGGAGGAAAAGGTATCTGGAAGGAGCCTCACCAGAAACACTGGCCTTGGGAGTGCTGGGGTGGGAGGTGCAGTTGGAGCACACACTCAAGTCAACTGTAGGCTTGGGGGTTTGTGCAGAGTGTCACAACTGATCTCTTTCCAGCATCTGCAAGACAGAAGGCAGTTTAAACTCATCAGTGAACTACAGCCCCATGATAGTGCTGAAACTGTGAGGCAGAGTAAGCACAACAGAAGGGAGAACATAGGGATGGCTGAGAGACCAGGCCTGCAGTGCATCCGAGGGAGCAGGGCGTCAGGCTGCAGCAGGAGTCTTCGACTGGCATGAAGTCAAGTCCCTAACAGGAGCCTGGGCCCGTGAGGCTGTGGTGTGTTTTCAAATTCTGACTGATAAATAGATGCTGAAATTCACAGGGAAAGGAAAGTGGATACACGGGATCAGAATAGGTGCCCTGAGTCCTCAGGGAAGGGCACCCACCTGCCCATCCAAAGCATCCATGGTGAGAATGGGTGTTCTTTCCTATTTCATAAGAAAATGTTTGTGGGGATATTCAGAATAACAGATTGATTCTGGGATGGAAAAGCAGCATAGCACTTCATAATCTGTCTACAGCCTGGGATGCCAAGTGTTATTACAGTCAGACCCAGACACTCAGGGTCCCTGGCTGGCCTCTCCCTTCCTCTGTCCCCGTCACAGATCTCACACATTTCCCCAATCGCCTTTTCATCCTCAACACAGGAAACAACTGTTTTAACTTTTCTCTAACCAACTGTTTGCTGTCCCTCTAGAGAGGAGAGTAGTTTTAGATTTAGCATTATGATCTCCCTGGGCTCTGCCTCCTCTCCCTGGGATCAGAAGGAAGGAAAGAAAGTGCCCATGCCCATAACCACACCTTCACCTGGACACCAGTGCCCACTGGGGACTCACCTTCCTTAAGCTCAACTGGGTCTGCAGAGCAAAGCTACAGAATGAGCAGAGAGTGTTAGTCAGGGACCAGGGAGGACATCTCAGAGGGAGGTCAGAGCAAGAAGGAGAGATGAAGTGTTTCCTGAAAGAGCTGCTGTGAATGTGTGTGTGAGGTGGAGAGTGAGATTGGGAGAGGAGAGAGAGAGGGAGAGGAAGGGCAAGAGGGACGGTAGAAGGAAGGGCGAGAGGGATGGGGGAAGGAAGGGGGAGAGGGAGAGGGAGAGGGAGAGAGCAGTGTCATAGTTTCATGTCCAATCCCCTCTGGATCCATGCTTCTGTGTCTGATACTGCATTTGGGGAAGACTCCTTCTCAGAATCTGGGAGTGATATGAAGGCATGGACACTTAACTGAATGATGATGTCTGTCAGTGTTCCCAGGCAGCATTGTGCAGGTGTGGGGAGGGCAGGTGATAAAGGTCAGGGACTCCATGACCTCACCACCTTGCTGGGAAGTGTCTGTCCTTTCACCTGAGGTGCAGTGACAGCACCTGCATGGGGACTGGAGGTCATCTGGGGAACACGAGGCGAGGACTGTGATGTCTCTGCAAGCCCTTCCCCATGAGAAGCCCCTCAAGGGCAGAAGCACGTGGGACAGGCTTCACATTGGCATAAGCAGAGGTCCCAGGGGAGGCTGATCAGAGCACACAGGGACCTACCTACTGAGAGGGTACATGGAGCACAAGGCTCTGGCTGGATTTCAGCCTCGTGGAAAACTTGGGCTTCAAAGTATGATGCTCAAATCCGTGGGGACTTCTAGGATGCCCAAATGAACAGTGGACAGCATGTGAATTTAGTGGAAAGAGAAACCAGAGTGGTTCAAGTGGGCAGAGTGACACAAGGACATATCCTTTTACTGCTCCAAGAGTGCTTCAAGGTCCCCTCCCTCTCCCAGCAGGTGAGGCACTCTTCTGTGCAGCTGGGATTCAGGAGACATAACAAGAATGTTTCCCATGGAAAGTAATTCCTGTTGAGGAAAACAGACCAAATATACAAAAGCAAGGTACCAAATGGTACACATCTTGTTCAAGCAGGACATGCACGCAGTCAGGTGAAGACAGAAGAAGGAGCATTCTGCTAAATGTGGTCTTAAGGACGAGCATTCTGCCAGGTGTGGGCCAGGGAGGAGCATTCTCATTTGCAGGACAGGGAGGAGCATTCTTGCACGTGAGGGCACAGGGAGGAGAATTCTGCCATGTGCAGCATAGGGAGGAGCATGCATCCAGGTGCAGCACAGTGTGGAGCTTTTGCCAGTTCGAGTACAGAGGAGAATTCTGCAAGTTGCAGCACATTGAGGAGCATGCAGCTAGGTGTAGCACAGAGAGGAGAATTCTGCCAGGTGCATGGAAAGAAAAGAGCATTCTAAAAGATGCGGGTGAAAGGAGGAACATTCTGCCAGGTGCAACACAGGGGAAGAATTCTGCCAGGTTTGGGCAAAGGGATGAGCATTCTCTCAGGTGCAGCACAGGGAGGAAAATTCTGCAAGGTATGGGTACAGGGAGGAACATCGTGCCAGGTGTAGATACAGGGATGAGAATTATCCCAGTCGAAGCACAGCAGGGCCATTCTGCAAGGTGTGGGCACAGGTAGGAATATTCTGCTAGGTGCAGGCACAGGGAGAAGCATTCTTCCAGGTGTGGGCAAAGGGAGGATCATACTGCCTGGTGTGGCAAAGGGAGGAGCATTCGCCAATGTGAGGGCAAATGGAATAGTATTCTGCCATGTGCAGCACAGGGAGAAGATTTCTGCCATGTTCAGCACAGAAAGTAGCATTCTGCCTGGTGTGGCCACAGGCAGGGTCATTCTGTCATGTAGAGCAAAGGGAGGAGCATTCTGCCAGGTGCAGCACAGGGAGGAGCTTTCTGCCAGGTGCGGCATAGGGAGGAGCTTTCTGCCAGGTGCAGCACAAGAATTCTCCCACATATGGGCACATGGAAGAACATTTGGCCATGTGCAGTCACAGGGAGGAGCTGTCTGCCAGTTGTGGTCACTGGGAGAAGCATTATGCCAGGTGCAGGACAAGGAGGAGCATGAAGGCAGTAGCACCACAGGGAAGAGTATTCTCTCATGTTTAGCACAGGGAGGAGCGTTTTGCCAGGTGCAGCACAAGGAGGAGCATTCTGCCAGAAGCAGGCACAGGGAAAAGTTTTCTCCCACGTGCAGCACGCAGAGGAGCATGCAGCCAGGTGCACAAACCGGGATGTATTCTTCCAGATCTGCACAGAGGGAGGAGCAAGCATACAGGTGCGGGAACAGGGAGGAGCATTCTGCCGTGTGCAGAAGAGGGAGGAGCATTCTGCCAGTTGCTGTCTCAGGGAGAAGCATTTTGGCATTTGCAGCATAGGGACGAGCATTCTACCAGTTTCAGACACAGGGAGCAGCATCTTGCCAGTATCGGGAACAGGAACATTTTGCCAGGTGCAGCGCAGGGAGGATCATTGTGCCAGGTGTGGGGACAGAGAGGAGCATGCATACATGTGCTGCACAGGGCGGAGCATTCTGCGAGGTCCTGGCACATGGAGGAGCATTGTGCCATGTTAGGGTACGCGAAGGATAATTTGGCCATGTGCAGCAGAGGGAGGAGCAATCTGCCAGGTGCAGCACAGGGAGGAACATCCTTCCAGGTGTGGACTCCCAGGGCAGTATTCAGTCAGGTGAAGAACGGGGAGCATTCTGCCATTTGCAGCATAGTGAGAAGCATTCTGCCAGGTGCAGAGCTTAGAGAAGAGCTTACAGTCAGGTGTGGGCACAGGGAAAAGCTTAGTGACATGTACAGCATAGAAAGGAGCAATTTGCCTTGTGCAGAGCAGGGAGGATTGTTCTACCAGGTTCAGCAGAGGAGCAATATTCTGTCAGGTGTGGTCACAAGGAGGAGCATTCTGCCAGGTTGGGGCACAGGGAGGAACATTCTGCCAGGAGCAGGTATAGGGAAGAACATTCTACCAGGTGCATCACAGGGAGCACCATTCTCCAGGTGTTGAGACAGAGAGGAGCATGCATACTGGTGCAACACAGACAGGAGGATTCTGCCAGGTGCAGCACAGGGAGAAATGTGCAGAAGAGAAAGGAGAATCTGGTCTTGTGTAGCACAAGGAGGAGCATTCTCCAGGTGCGGGCAAAGGGAGGAGCATTCTATTAGGTATAGCACAGGGAGGAGCATTCTGCCTGATTCAGGAGAGGGAGAAGCATTCTGACAGATGTGGTCCCAGGGTGGACCATTCTGCAATGTGGGGCACAGGGTGGAGCATTCATCTAGGTGCAGCATAGGGAGGAGCATTGTGCCAGGTGCAGGACATGGAAGAGCATACTGCCAGGTGTGGGCAAGGCAGGAACATTCTGCCAGGTGTGGGCACAGGGAAGAGGATTTTGCAATGTGCTGGACAGGGAGGATCATTCAGCCAGGTGTAGCACAGGGAAGAGTATTCTGCCAGGGGTGGAGACAGAGGAGCATTCTGCCTGTTGCAGCACAGATGGAAGCATTGTGCCAGGTGTGGGCACAGGCAGGAGCATTCTACCAGGTTCAGGAAAATGGAGGAGCTTTCTGCCAGGTTCCACACAGGGAAGGGCTTTCTGCCAGGTGTAAGTACAGGGAGAATTTTGCCAGATGCTGCATGGGGAGTAGTATCCTGCCATATGTGGACACATGGAGGAACATTGTGGAAGTATCAAATGAGGGAGAATCATTCTGCAAGATGTCACACAAGGAAGAGCACTCAGCCATGTTCGGGCACAGGGAAGAGCATTCTGCCATGTTCGGGCACAGGGAGGAGCATTCGGGCAGATGTGGACACAGGGAGGAGCATGTTTCCAGGTGCAGCACAGTTAGGAGCATTCACTCAGGTGCAGCACAGGGAGGAGACCTCTACCCTGTGTGGCTATAGGGAGGAGAATTGGCCAGGTGGAGCAAAGGGTGTGTCATTCTGCCATCTAAGTTCACAGGGAGGAGCATCTTGAAATGTGCAGTACAAGGAGGAGCATCTGCCAAGTGCAGCACATGGAGGAGTATTCTGTCATGTGCAGTAGAGAGAGGAGCATTCTTCCAGGTGTGGTCACAGAACGGGTCTTTGTGCTAGGTACAGGAACAGGGAGGAGCATTTTGCCAGGTGCAGCACAGGGAGGAGCATTCTGACTGGTGTAGAAGAGGGGGGAGGCTTCTGCCACATGTGGGCACAGAAAGGAGGATTTTGCCAGGTGTAGGCATTGGGAGGAGCATTCTCCCAGGTGTGGGCACAGGAAAACCTTCTGCCAGGTGTGGGCATATAAAGGAACATTTGCCCAGGAATGGGCAGAGGGAGCACCATTGTGCCAAGTGTGGACACAGGGAGGAGAATTCTCCCATGTGCTGGATCAGGGAGAAGCATTCTGCCAGGTGCATTACAGGCAGGAGAATTCTGCCAGTGCATCACAGGCAGGATAATTCTGCCAGGTGCATCATAGGGAGAAGCATTCTGCCATGTTTTTGCCGCCTGCAGCAACGAGACTGCAGGAAAGAATCGGAGGCGGACTGGGAAGAGAAGGATTTGTTTGACATACATGGATGAGCCACTGTTTGGGGCATAGATGTTTATGATTGTTATATCTTGCTGATTTATGCTTCCCTTAAGGAGTATGAAATGTCCTTCTTTATCCCTTCTGACTAACTTTGTCTTGAAGTCCACATTATCTGAAATGAGGATGGATACTCCACCTTTTTTGCTGAGTCCATGTGCATGGTATGTTTTTTCCCATCCATTCACCTTTAGTCTATGGTTATCTCTTTCTATGAGGTGAGTCTCTTGCAGGCAACATATTGTTGGATCTTTCTTTTTAATCCAATCTGCCAGTCTATGTATTCTGATTGATGAATTCAGGCCATTAACATTCAGGATTATTATTGAGATATGATTTGTATTCCCAGTCATTTGGTTCATTTTTTAAATTTTATTTATTTATTTATTTTTTTGGAACAACTTCGTCCTCCTTTATTGGACAGTTCCTTTAGGATAATTCCTCCCTTTGCTGATTTGCTTTTCTGTGTTTTATCTCTTCCTCATGGAATATTTTGCTGAGAATATTCTGTAATGCTGGCTTTCTTTTTGTAAATTCTTTTAGCTTTTGCTTATCCTGAAATGATTTTATTTCATCATCAAATTTGAAGGTAAGTTTTGCTGGGTATAAGATTCTTGGTTGGCATCCATTTTCTTTTAGGGCTTGGTAAATGTTGTTCCAGGCCCTTCTAGCTTTTATGGTCTGGATTGAAAAATCTGCGGACATCCGTGTTGGTTTCCCCCTGAATGTAATTTGGTTCTTTTCTCTCACAGCCTTTAAAATTCTGTCTTTATTTTGTATGTTTGGTATTTTCCTTATAATATGCCTTGGTGTGGGTCTGTTGTAATTTTGTGTATTTGGAGTCCTATAAGCCTCTTGAACTTGATTTTCCATTTCATTCTTCAGATTTGGGAAATTTTCTGATATTATTTCATTGAATAGATTGTTCATTCCTTTGGTTTGTTTCTCTAAGCCTTCCTCAATCCCAATAATTCTCAGATTTGGCCTTTTCATGATATCCCATAGTTCTTGCAGATTCTGTTCATGATTTCTTACCATCTTCTCTGTTTGTTCGACTTTGTTTTCAAGGTTAAATATTTTGTCTTCAATATCTGAGGTTCTGTCTTCCAGGTGTTCTATCCTATTGGTTGTGCTTTCTATGGAGTTCTTAATTTGGTTTATTGTTTCCTTCATTTCAAGGATTTCTGTTTGTTTATTTTTCAATATCTCTAACTCTATATTGAAATGATCTTTAGCTTCCTGTATTTGCTCTTTTAACTGTCGATTGGTGCTATCATTCAATGCCTGCATTTGCTCTTTCATCTCATCATTCAATGCCTTCATTTGCTCTTTCATCTCATCATTTGATTCTCTGATCATTTTCATTATGTACATTCTGAACTCCCTTTCTTTCATTTCTTCTGCCATGCTGTTGTTGGATTTTATTGATGTAACATCTAGATTTGTTTGGGGCATTTTCCTCCCTTGTTTTCTCATATTGTTCAGGAATCAGTGGGTCCTTAAGATATTGCAGATTACCTCTATTGACTTATAATGTCCCTGAAGATTGCTAGTATATCCCCTCTTATGCTTCAGTAGCCTGCAGTCTTGGAGGAAGTTGATAATGCGGTGCTCCACAAGGAAGCTGCCTCTCTAGGTTTGGAGACACTCAGGTGGGGTATATTCCCTGATAGTGGGCAGAGGTGCCTCCACTTGTTGACCAATGGTCATCCAAAGGGGAACTAGACTGCAGGCTGAGGCAAGGCCTGTTTGTGCCTCTGTCTCTGGTTTTACCATCCTTGTGGGAAAACCTCACCCAGCAGGGAAGACTCACCCAGTGGGGAGGTCTCACTGGTCAGTTCCCCTCCTAGAGGTTCCCCTCAATCTACAACTACCGCCTGGGCTGGACTGTCTTCCTCTGCAATGTTCCCAGGGTCCCGGACCTACCTCCTGGGCCTGGGAGTCTCACCCTTCGCAGACGAGTCTCCTTAGGCTGCCTATCCTCAGAGAAGCTGCCCGCAGTCCTGGAAACTTTGCTCCGGCCCTAGGCGTGTCTCTGTGCGGCTCTTCCAGCAAGAAGCCGGTCCTGGGACCCTGCTCTGCACCTAATCTTCACCCCTCCTCTGAAGCACCACCTGGAGCCCCGTACAATAGCTCCGAGACCCAGAGACCCACCACATACCTCCTCCTCCGGACAGCCGCCCAGTTTCCAACGCAGTTACTAGGAGTTCAAGCAGATCACTTCATGTCTCCTCCTCCCACCAACCGCCCGTAGCCCTAGGCAGTCACTCCAAGTCCAAGTGACCCACCCTGTTCCTCCTCCTCCTCAGGGTAGTCCCCTCGGTGTTCAGGAGTGGTCGCTTAGAGTCCAAACAACTCACCACTCGCCTCCTCCTCCAGGAACCCCCTGTGGCACTGATGCAGTCACTCCTAGACCAAGCGACCTGCTGCGCTTCTCCTCTTCCTCCGGGCAACCCCCCGGTGTTCAGAACCGGTAGTTCTGAGTCCAAACAACTCGCCACACAGCTCCTCCTCTGGCAAATGCCTGTAGCTCTGATGCAGTCACTCCTAGACCAAGCGACCCACCACATTCCTGCTCTTCCTCTGGGCAGTCCCCCCGGTGTTCAGAAGTGGTCGTTCTGAGTCCAAACAGCTCACCAGGCAGCTCCTCCTCTGGCAAACACCTGTGGCTCTGATGCAGTCACTCCTAGACCATGCGACCCGCCACGCTTCTCCTCTTCCTCTGGGCAGGCCCCCGGTGTTCAGAAGTGGCTGTTCTGAGTCTAAACAGCTTGCCACTCTGCTCCTCCTCAGGCAGCTGCCCAGAGCCCCAGTGGTTGCTCGGAGTACAAGCACTGGGCTGAGCCGCCTCCTCTACGATGATCCCAGTTGTTCGTGTTTACCACTCCAGCGGGGGAGGGGCGTCTCACCGAGCAACTCTTCTTCACAAAGTTTCCTGCGTTCCGGGGCTACCACCCCATCCGGGACACCTCCCCAATGGGAGAGACTCACCCGACGGCTATGAGTTGGTCCCAAGTCTCTCACTATCTCCTCTTTTGAATCCTGCGTCCTGGAGCAACATGAAATGCAGCCGCCCTCTAGTCCGCCATCTTGAAACCTTTCATGCCATTACTTTTTAATACATCTTTTCATTACCTTAGTCATTTGGGTCTTTAAAATTTCCGACCCCATTTCTCACTTTCCCTCGCCCTAAACCGCTCTGGCCAGAGACTCTCACAAGGTTCCTCAGTACTTACCCACTGTGCCAAATGCACCATACAGGCCACCACTTGTTGCCACCTGCAGCAAGGAGACCATGGGAAAGAATAGGAGGCGGACTGGAAATGAACAACTTCTTTATTTTTCTCAGGGGTGCTACCTTGCTTGCTTCCTTGCTTGCCTCTCTCCCCAAATAGATGCCTTGGTGCCAACACCAGCTCCACCTGACACCATGAGAAGAGAGAAAACAGCAAGGCACCACAGCTAGGAGTGGAAGTGAGGCAAGTGCGGCACGTGTAGAGCGGCGCCCCCAGGTGCCTGTCGTTCCTGTGTGCTCCCTCATCCGGCGCCTCATGTGCGAGGTTGCTGAGGCCACGGCACAAGCACAGCCTGGGGACCATGCGGGTGTAAGGGTGGGAGAGGAGGAATCACACACCACCAGATGGCCACGTCCTCACACACGCGTGTGTGCACGGTCTCTTCCTCAAAGAGCTTTAAGCATGTCTACACCATGTGAAGCACAGGGAAGAGCATTCGGCCATATGTGTGTATAGGGAGGAGCATTCAGCCAGGTGGGAGCACAGGGGGGAGTATGCAGCCAGTTGCTGCCCAGGCAGAAGTATTCTGTCAGGTGCAGCACAGGGAGGAGCATTCTGCCAGGTGTGGGAACATGGAAGTGTGCCTCATGTTTGCTATGTTCAGGGCAGTGGATTCTGGAGCTGCTGCAATTAAGTGCTCCAGTGATCTGAGGACGTGGTCTGACCCTTCCCACCCACACACAGGATGTTTTTCTATATACTTAGCATTTGTACCTGGAGATGGTGTGGAAGGACACACAGACATGACCCATCTTTCACCCCTGAATGGAGGTGAGAAAAATGGTGCTTAAGTATGTTTTTGTGTTCCTTTTCACATTTTGCTCGATACCTTTTAGAAGTTTAACGAAGATCACCTGTACTTCTGGTTTCTTTTTAAACTATGTAGAATGGGTGATAATATATCAATTTTTTTTAGAGATCATGTGATTTATTGAAGACTTGAAACCAAATCCCCAGATTCCAATTACTGGGATCATTTTTCTGTTTTCTTCTTTTAAAAATAAATTATTTAGTTTGATTCACTGTAAACAAATGAGGTGAAACTTATTTCTCGGGTTGTACATGAAGTAGAGTCATATCATTGGTGTAATAATACATGTACATAGAGTAAAGATGTTTGTCCCAACCTGTTATTTTTCCCATTACCCCACCCTCCCACTCCTCTTTTCTCTATACAATCCATCCTTCCACCATTCTTTCTTCCCAACAACAATGCATTATGTATCATCATCCACTTATCAGAGAGATCATTTGGTCTTTGGACTTTTGGGATTGGCATATCTCTCTTAGCATGATATTCTCCAACTTCATCCATTTGCCTGGAAATCCCATAATTTTATTATTCTTTATGGCTGAGTAATATTCCATTGTGTATATATACCACACTTTCTTTTTTTTTTATTGTATACAAATGGGATACATGTTGTTTCTCTGTCCATATGGCATAAGGCATACCATTTGTGTAATCATAAATTTACATAGGGTAATGTTGTTTGATTCATTCTGCCATTTTTTCCCTTCCCCCCCTCCCCTCCCACCCTCCCCTCCATCTATACTGTCCTTCCTTCCTCTATTCCTGCCCCCTCCCTATTCCCAACTCCAACCCCAACACTAACCCTTCCCACCCCCCATTATGTGTCATCATCCACTTATTAGCGATATCATTCTTCCTTTGGTTTTTTGAGATTGGCTTATCTCACTTAGCATGATATTCTCCAACTTCATCCATTTGCCTGCAAATGCCATAATTTTATCATTCTTTATGGCTGAGTAATATTCCATTGTATATATATACCACATTTTCTTTATTCATTCATCAATTGAAGGACATCTAGGTTGGTTCCACAATCTGGCTATTGTGAACTGAGCAGCTATGAACATTGATGTGGCTGTATCTCTGTAATATGCTGATTTCAAGTCCTTTGGGTATAGGCCAAGGAGTGGGATAGCTGGGTCAAATGGTGTTTCCATTCCAAGTTTTCTAAGGAATCTCCACACTGCTTTCCAGAGTGGCTGCACTAATTTGAAGCCCCACCAGCAATGTATGATTGTACCTTTCTCCCCACATCCTCGCCAACACCTGTTGTTGCTTGTATTCTTGATAATCGCCATTCTAATTGGGGTGAGATGGAATCTTAGGGTGGTTTTGATTTGCATTTCTCTTATTACTAGAGATGTTGAACATTTTTCCATATGTTTGTTGATTGCTTGTAGATCTTCTTCTGTGAAGTGTCTATTCATTTCTTTAGCCCATTTGTCAATTGGATTATTTGCATTCTTGGTGTAGAGTTTTTTGAGTTCTTTATAGATTCTGGAGATTAGCGCTCTATCTGAAGTATGATTGGCACAGAATTTCTCCCACTCTGTAGGCTCTTTCTTCGCATTGCTGATAGTTTCCTTTGCTGAGAGAAAGCTTTTTAGTTTGAATCTATCCCAGTTGTTGATTCTTGCTTTTATTTCTGGTGCTATGGGAGTCCTGTTGAGGAAGTCTGGTCCTAAGCTGACATGTTGAAGATTTGGACCTACTTTTCTTCAATAAAGGTGCAGGATCTGTGGTCTGAATCCAAGGCCCTTGATCCATTGTGAGTTGAGTTTTGTAGAGGGTGAGAGATAGGGGTTTAGTTTCATTGTTCTGCATATGGATTTCCAATTTTCCCAGCACCATTTGTATAGCAGGTCATATTTTCTCCATTGTATGTTTCTGGAACCTTTGTCTAGTATGTGAAAACTGTATTTATTTGGGTTTGTCTCTGTGTCCTTTGTTCTCTGCCATTGATCTACCTGTCTATTTTGGTGCCAATACCATGCTGTTTTTGTTACTATTCCTCTGTAGTATAGTTGGAATTCTGGTATTGCAATACCCCCTGCTTCATTCTTCCTGCTAAGGATTGCTTTAACTATTCTGGCTCTATTATTTTTCCAAATGAATTTTATGATAGATTGCTCTATTTATATGAGGTAGGTCATTGGGATTTGAATTGGAATTGCATTGAATTTGTATAGCACTTTGGGTAGTATGGTGATTTTGACAATATTAATTCTGCCTATCCAAGAACATGGGAGATTTTTCCATCTTCTAAGGTTGTCTTTAATTTCTTTCTTTAGTGTTCTGTAGTTCTCATTGTAGAGTTCCTTCACCTCTTTTGTTAGATTGATTCCCAAGTATTTTATGTTTTTTGAGGCTATTGTGAATGGGTAGTTTTCCTAAATTCTCTTTCAGAGGATTAATCACTTATGAGTAGAAAAGCATTAGATTTATGAGCATTGATTTTATATCCTGCTACATTACTGAATTGATTTATGAGTTCTAGAAGTTTTCTGTTGGAATTTTTTGGTTCCTCTAAATATAGAATGAAGTCATCAGGAAATAGGGATAATTTGAGTTTATCTTTTCCTATTCATATCCCTTTAATTTCTTTGGTCTGTCTAATTGCTGTGACTAGAATTTCAAGAACAATGTTGAATAGAGGTGGCAAAAGAGGGCATCCCTGCCTTGCTCCAGAGTTTTGGGGTAATGCTTTCAGGTTTTTGACTGTAGGCATAGCATAGATAGCCTCTACACTGTTGAAGAATGTTCCTACTATCCCCTAATTGTTTTTACTAATTTAAATGACCATGTGATATGTCTCATTTTTCTAATAAGCAGTGAAATGTGTCAACTAATTTTTGTATTTTAGTTTCTTGATGTCATTTTAATTTTACAGAAAATTTGCAAAATAGAAAAGGATATACTTGCAAACTTGAAAAGCAATTGTTTAACTTTTGCTTCATTCACTTATTTATTCTTTACGTTTCCCTTCCATCTCTACACAGGTACTATATACATGTATGTGTGAGCATCTGTGTGCACACAATCAACAGTTTGTATATACATAAAATATTTTACTGAATAATTTGAGTATAACATGGGAGTATACCCATAAGTACCTCAGTGCACAATTCCAAAGAATGTAGGTTCTTATATAATGACAGTATTATCATAAATCAGAAATTTTTATATGGGTGGGAATCTTTATGTAAACCGTGTGTGATGCCTGGAAACCACTGCTCCCAATTTATCCTTGGCATTTTCAATGTGCAGGACCAATGACAACCTTGCATTTAGTTTCCACGTCTCTGTGGATTTCTCTGATAAACAGTTGCTCAGCCTTCCATTGGGTACCTTGGTCTTGTCTTCTTATATTTTTTTTGAAGAGTTAGAGATAATGTATTTTTTACAATATATTTTAAAAATTTGGGCAGTTACAATTGAGACAGAAAACCAGTTTCATACCAAAAATACACTTTCATTTACTTTATCAAACAAATAAAAACAATCTTCATTTATTTGCTCTTTTCAGAAGGAAAAGAAGGAAATAATACAATAGAAATCCAATATTATATGAGAGACATGTAATTAAGCATACATACAAAAAGAATATGTATTGAATTTTCAGAAACAAAAGTAAAAATAAATAGTAATTGAATATTGAATATTGAATGCATAGAATACAGTAAAATAATGGTTCTTCAGTCTGTTACCTATCGAAATTATAGAATGAAACTGTTTATATTTTGAAAGCCAGACAATGAAAAGAACTGAGCAAGTATTTTATTAATTCATGATACATACTTTAAGTACTACTGATTTCACTCATTTGTTCAACAACTTGCCCTAAAATCTCATCAACTACATCAACGTCATAATTCACTTGCTGAAGATCAAGATCAGGTACAATCATGGCCTGCAGCTGTCCCACATTAACTCGAAGAGATCGAAGTTTGAGGCTTTCCCCATCTGTGTAATTTACAGACTCCTCAATATTACTTGAAGTTGAAGCATCTGTTCCTCTCACAGGACTTGCAGATTTTAACTGTTCCATTTCAGTTTTGAGCTCTTCACACTGAGAACGAATCTGTGATTTTTCCATTTCTAATAATTCAACATCACGTTTGTACTGGTCCCTCTCAACACTGCATTTGTCCAAGTGTCTAAACACACTGTCAAGCTGCACATCCATTTCATTTATTTCACTTTTACTCTCCCTATTAGAACACTGACTACATTCAGCCTTTACATGTTGCAAAGCACTACACTCTTTTTTCAGCCTTTCTATTTTCTCCAAAGCTTGCCAATACTGAGATTTCACATGGTCTCGACTTTCAGATGTGCCTTTAATACTCTCAATTAAAAATACGCTATCTTGCTTACTTCGGCAGCACATATACTAAAATTGGAACAATACAGAGAAGATTAGCATGGTCCCTACGCAAGGATGACATGCAAATTTGTGAAGCATTCCATATTTTTCTACTTCAACACCTGGAGATTAAACAATATGCTATTATATGATGAATGGATAATAGAAGATATTAGGAAGGAAATTAAAAAATTCTTAGAGGTAAATGAGAACAAAGAAACATATCAAAACCTCTGGGACACTATGATAGCAGTACTTAGAGGAAAATTTATTTCGTGGAGCACATTTAATAAAAGAAGTAAAACTCAACAAATAAACGACCTAACACTACAGCTCAAAGCCCTAGAAAAAGAAGAACAGACCAACATCAAAAGTAGTAGAACACAGGAAATAGTTAAACTCAGAACTGAAATCAACAAAATTGAAACAAAAGAAACAATACAAAAAAGAGACAAAATAAATAGTTGGTTCTACGAAAAAATAAACAAAATTGATGAACCTTTAGCCACACTAACAAAGAGAAGACGAGAGAAAACCCAAATCACTAAAATTCGGAATGAACAAAGAAATATCAAAACAGACATGACTGAAATACAAAACATAATTAGAAGCTATTTTGAATATCTATACTCCAACAAAATAGAAAATTTCAAAGACATCAACAGGTTTCTAGAGACATATGAATTGCCTAAACTGAATGAGGAGGACATACACAATTTAAATAGACCAATTTCAAGTAATGAAATAGAAGAAGTCATCAAAAGCCTACCAACAAAGAAAAGTCCAGGACCAGATGGGTTCTCAGCCGAGTTCTACAAAACCTTTAAGGAAGAGCTCATTCTAATACTTCTCAAAGTATTCCATAAAATAGAAGAGGAGGGAACGCTCCCAAACTCATTCTATGAAGCCAATATTACCCTGATAACCTAAACCAGACAGAGACACATCGAGGAAAGAAAATTTCAGACCAATATACTTAATGAACATCGATGCAAAAATTCTCAACAAAATTTTAGCAAATCACATACAAAAACATATTAAAAAGATAGTGCACCATGATCAAGTGTGTTTCATCCCAGGGATGAAAGGTTGGTTCAACATCAGAAAATCAATAAATGTCATTCACCATATCAACAGACTTAAAGTCAAGAATCACATGATTATTTCAATAGATGCAGAGAAAGCATTTGATAAAATACAGCATCCCCTCATGCTCAAAACACTAGAAAAAATAGGGATAGTGGGAACATTCCTTAACATTGTAAAGGCCATCTATGCTAAGCCCATAGCTAATATCATTCCCCCTAAAAACTGGAACAAGGCAGGGATGCCCTCTTTCACCACTTCTTTTCAATATCATCCTTGAAACTCTATCCAGAGTAATTAGACAAACCAAAGAAATTAAATGGATATGAATACGAAAAGAAGAACTCAAACTATCCCTATTTGCTGATTATATGATTGTATACTTAGAGGAACCAGGAAATTCCACCAGAAAACTTTTAGATCTCATTAGTGAATTCAGTAAAGTAGCGGGATATAAGATCAATGCACATAAATCTAAGGCATTTTTATAAATAAGCGATGAATCTTCAGAAAGAGAAATTAGGAAAACTACCCCATTCACATTAACTTCGAAAAAAATAAAATAATTGGGAACCAATCTCAAAAAAGAGGTAAAAGACCTCTACAATGAGAACTACAGAACACTAAAGAAAGAAATTAAAGAAAACCTTAGAAGATGGAAAGATCTCCCATGTTCTTGATAGGAAGAATTAATATTGTCAAAATGGCCATACTACCAAAAGTGCTATAAAGATTCAATGCAATTCCAATTAACATTCCAATGATATGCGATCCAAGATGGCAGACTAGAGGGGGACTGCATCCCCAGTCGCTCCAGAACCCAGGAGTTAAGAAGGGGAGGCATTGAGAGACTCAGACCAAAATAGAGCCACGGGTGAGTCTGCCCACTGGGTAAAGCTCAGCCCGGGTGGCAGGCCCAGATAGAGGTGGCTAATCGGATCAGGGCAGGGCAGCTAGAGTCTTCGACAGGCAGCCCTGCACAATCCGGCACTGGGCCCCTCCCACACACCCAGCTTCTCCAGGTTCTTGGAGCAGGCCCCCTACTGAGAGCCTCTCTGATCAGAACAAGCTCCAAGTCCCGGAGCCAGCACGGCATACTCTGGCCCGCAAGCGGCTTCAGGGACCAGGACAGGGCAGCCACAGACTTACCCAAGCAGCCTGGCCCCCTGCGGTGAGAGGCGCCTTTCAAGGCTAGTTTCTCGGAACAGACCGCCCAGTGACAGTCTTTCTACATAGAGCCAGCCACAAGTCCCCGAGCCAACAGAGTGCTTCGATCTGCAAGCAGCCTCTGGGATCAGGGCAGGGCAGCCAGAGACTTCTCTAGGCAACTCGGCCCACTCTGGCCACAGGCTCTTTCCACGGGGCGATCCAAGATGGCGGCCTAGAGGGTGACTGATTCTCCAGGCACTCCAGAACTCAGGACTCAAGAAGAGGAGGCATTGAGAGACTTGGACAAAAAAAAAGAGTGACGGGGTGAGTCTCCCCCACTGGGCGAAACTTGGCCTGGGCAGCAGGCACAGATAGGGGTGGCTTATCAGAGCAGGGCAGGGCAGCTAGAGTCTTCCCCAGGTAGACTTCCACACTCTGGCAGTGGGCTCCTCCCACACGGCCAGCTGTACAGTGCAGGTCCCAGTGAGAGCCTTTCCGCACAAAACCAGCTCCAAGCCCTGGAACCAGTAGGGGGCTAGGGGCAGCTTTCCTTGGAAGCACTGCATTATCAAGTTCCTCCAAGACTTCAGGCTACTGAAGGCTGGAGGGTGATACACTGGAAATCTACCGGGACACTATAAGCCAATAGAGGAAATCTGCAATATCTCAGATTCCCACTGACATCTGACCAATATGAGAAAACAAGGGAAGAAAATGTCCCAAACAAACCTAGGTACTACATCAATAAAACCCAATGACAGCACAGCAGAAGAAATGTCAGAAAGGGAATTCAGAATGTACATAATTAAAACAATCAGAGAAGCAAATGAGGAGATAAAAGAGCAAATGCAGGCATTGAAGGAGGAGATGAAAGAGCAAATGCAGGCATTAAATGATCGCACCAATCAACAGTTAAAAGACCAAATACGGGAAGCAAGAGATCATTTCAATAAAGAGTTAGAGATACTGAAAAAAAAACAAACTGAAATACTTGAAATGAAGGAAACAATAAACCAAGTTAAAAACTCCATAGAAAGCATAACCAATAGGATAGAACACCTGGAAGACAGAAACTCAGACATTGAAGACAAATTATTTAATCCTGAAAAAAAGTTGGCCAAACAGAGAAGATGGTAAGAAATCATGAACAGAATCTATGAGAATTATGGGATATCATGAAAAGGCCAAATTTAAGAATTATTGGGATTGAGGAAGGCTTACAGAAACAAACCAAAGGAATGAACAATCTATTCAATGAAATAATATCAGAAAATTTCCCAAATATGAAGAATGAAATGGAAAAACAAGTATAAGAAGCTTATAGAACTCCAAATATACAAAATTACAACAGGCCCACACCAAGGCACATTATCATGAAAATACCTAACATACAAAATACAGGCAGAATTTTATAGGCCGCGAGAGAAAAGAATCAAATTACATTCAGAGGGGAACCAATAAGAATATCAGCAGATTTTTCAATCCAGACCCTAAAAGCTAGAAGGGTCTGGAACAACATTTACCAAGCCCTGAAAGAAAATGGATGCCAACCAAGAATCTCATACCCAGCAAAACTTACCTTCAAATTTGATGATGAAATAAGATCCTTCCATGATAAACAAAAGCTAAAGGAATTTACAGAAAGAAAGCCAGCATTACAGAACATTCTCAGCAAAATATTCCATGAGGAAGAGATGAAAAACAATGATGCAAATCAGCAACAGGAGGCGCTAACCTAAAGAAATAGCCAAATAAAGGAGAAACCAAATCATGTCAAAAAACAAATATGAGTCAAATGACTGGGAATACAAATCATATCACAATAATAACCCTGAATGTCAATGGCCTGAACTCATCAATCAAAACATAGACTGGCAGATTGGATTAAAAAGAATAATCCAACAATATGCTGCCTGCAAGAGACTCATCTCATAGAAAGAGATACCCATAGACTAAAGGTGAAAGGATGGGGAAAAACATACCATGCACACGGACACAGCAAAAAAACTGGAGTATCCATCCTCATTTCAGATAATGTGGACTTCAAGCCAAAAGTAGTCAGAAGGGATAAAGAAGGACATTACATGCTGCTTAAGGGAATCATAAATCAGCAACACATAACAATCATAAATATCTATGCCCCAAACAGCGGCTCATCCACATACGTCAAACAAATCCTTCTCAATTCCAGAAATCACATAGACCACAACACAATAATACTAGGCGATTTTAAAACACCTCTCTCACCACTGGATAGGTCGTCCAAACAAAAATTGAACAAAGAAACAACAGATCTCAATAACACAATCAACAATTTAGACTTAATGGACATATATAGAATATACCATCCAAAAAAGAACGAATAAACTTTCTTCTCAGCAACACATGGATCCTTCTCTAAAATAGACCATATTTTATGCCACAATGCTACTGTTAGCAAGTACAAGAAGATAGAGATACTAACTTGTACTCTATCAGATCATAATGGATTGAAATTAGAAATAAGTGACAGAATAAAAAACAGAAATTTCTCCAATACCTAGAGATTAAATAATACACTATTATATGATGAATGGATAACAGAAGACATCAGGAGAGAAATAAAAAAATTCTTAGAAGTAAACGAGAACAAAGAAACATCATATCAAAATCTCTGGGACACTATGAAAGCAGTACATAGAGGAAGATTTATTTCATGGAGCGCATTTAATAAAAGAAGTAAAACTCAACAAATAAACGACCTAACACTACAGCTCAAAGCCCTAGAAAAAGAAGAACAGACCAACACCAAAAGTAGTAGAAGACAGGAAATAGTTAAACTCAGGGCTGAAATCAATGAAATTGAAACAAAAGAACAATACAAAAAATTGACAAAATAAATAGTTGGTTCTTCGGAAAAATAAACAAAATTGATGAACCTTTAGCCACACTAACAAAGAAAAGACGAGAGAAAACCTAAATCACTAAAATTCGGGATGAACAAGGAAATATCAAAAAGAGACACGACTGAAATACAAAACATAATTAGAAGCTACTGTGAAAATCTATACTCCAACAAAATAGAAAATTTCAAAGACATCAACAGGTTTCTAGAGACATATGAATTGCCTAAACTGAACGAGGAGAACATACACAATTTAAATAGATCAATTAGAAGTAATGAAATAGAAGAAGTATTCAATAGCCTACCAACAAAGAAAAGTCCAGGACCAGATGGGTTCTCAGCCGAGTTCTACAAAACCTTTAAAGAAGAGCTCATTAAAATAGAAGAGGAGGGAACACTCCCAAACTCATTCTATGAAGCCAATATTACCCTGATACCTAAACCAGACAGAGACACATCGAGGAAAGAAAATTTCAGACCAATATCCTTAATGAACATCGATGCAAAAATTCTCAACAAAATTTTAGCAAATCGCATACAAAAACATAATAAAAAGATAGTGCACCATGATCAAGTGGGTTTCATCCCAGGGATGCAAATTTGGTTCAACATCAGGAAATCAATAAATGTCATTCACCATATCAATAGACTTAAAATCAAGAATCACAAGATTATTTCAATAGATGCAGAAAAAGCATTCGATAAAATACAGCATCCCTTCATGCTTAAAACACTAGAAAAAATTGGGGTAGTGGGAACATTCCTTAACATTATAAAGGTCATCTACGCTAAGCCCATGGCCAATATCATTCTACATGGTGAAAAACTGAAAGCTTTCCCCCTAAAAACTGGAACAATGCAGGGATGCCCTCTTTTACCACTTCTATTCAACATCATCGTTGAGACTCTAGCCAGAGCAATTAGACATACCAAAGAAATTAAAGGGATACAAATTGGAAAAGAAGAACTCAAACTATCCCTGTTTGCTCTCAACATGATTATATAATTAGAGGAACCTGGAAATTCCACCAGAAAACTTTTAGAACTCATAAGTGAATTCAGTAAAGTAGCAGGTTACAAAATCAATGCTCATAAATCCAATGCATTTTTATACATAAGTGATGAATCTTCAGAAAGAGAAATTAGGAAAACTACCGCATTCACAATAGCATCAAAAAAAAAATAAAATACTTGGGAATCAATCTCACAAAAGAGATGAAAGACCTCTACAATGAGAACTACAGAACACTAAAGAAAGAAATTAAAGAAAATCTTAGAAGATGGAAAGATCTCCCATGTTCCTGGATAGGTAGATTAATATTGTCAAAATGGCCATACTAGCAAAAGTGCTATACAGATTCAATGCAATTCCAATTAAAATCCCAATGATGTACCCTGCAGAAATAGAGCAAGCAATTATGAAATTCATCTGGAAGAATAAAAAACCTAGAATAGCTAAAGGAATCCTAAGTAGCAAGAATGAAGAAGGGGGTATTGCAATACCAGATCTTGAACTCTACTACAAAGCAAGAGTAACAAAAACGGCATGGTATTGGTACCAAAATAGACAGGTAGATCAATGGTACAGAATAGAGGACATGCACACAAACCCAAATAAATACAATTTTCTCATACCAGACAAAGGGTCCAAAAATATGCAATGGAGGAAAGATAGTCTGTTCAACCAATGGTGCTGGGAAAACTGGAAAACCGTATGCAACAGAATGAAATTAAACCCCTATCTCTCATCCTACACAAAAATCAACTCAAAATAAATTAAGGACCTCTGAATCAGACCAGAGACCCTGCATCTTATAGAAGAAAAAGTAGGTCCAAATCTTCAACTTGTTGGCTTAGGATCAGACTTCGTTAACAGGACTCCCATAGCACAAGAAATAAAAGCAAGAATCAATAACTGGGATAGATTCAACCTAAAAAGCTTTCTCTCAGCAAAGGAAACTCTCAGCAATGTGAAGAGAGAGCCTACTGAGTGGGAGAATATCTTTGCCAACCATGCTTCAGATAGAGCGCAAATTTCCAGAATCTATAAAGAACTACAAAAGCTCTACACCAAGAATACAAATAATCCAATCAGCCAATGGGCTAAGGAAATGAATAGACACTTCACAGAAGAAGATGTACAAACAATCCACAGATATATGAAAAAATGTTCAACAACCCTAGTAATAAGGGAAATGCAAATCAAAACTACCCTAAGATTTCATCTCACCCCAATTAGGATGGCGATTATCAAGAACACAAGCAACAATAGGTGTTGGCATGGATGTGGTGAGAAAGGAACACTCATACATTGCTAGTGGGGTTGCAAATTAGTGCAGCCACTCTGGAAAGCAGTATGGAGATTCCTCAGAAAGCTTGAAATGGAACCACCATTTGACCCAGCTATCCCACTCCTTGGCCTATACCCAAAGGACTTAAAATCAGCATACTACAGAGATCCAGTCACATCAATGTTCACTGCTGCTCAATTCACCATAGCCAGATTGTGGAACCAACCTAGATGCCCTTCAGTTAATGAATGGATAAAGAAAATGTGGCATATATATACAGTGGAATATTACTCCGCAATGAAGAATGATAAAATTATAGTATTTGCAGGCAAATGGATGAAACTGGAGAATATCATGCTAAGTGAGATAAGCTAATCTCAGAAAATCAAAGGACAAATGATATCGCTAATAAGTTGATGATGACACATAATGGGGGTGGGATGGGTTAGTGTTAGGGTTAGAGTTAGGGTTAGGGAGGGGGGCAAGATGGAGGAAGGAAGGACTGTATAGAGGGAAAAGAGTGGTGGGAGGGGTGGGGGAAGGGAAAAAAATAACAGAATGAATCAAACACATTACCCTATGTAAATTTATGATTACACAAATGGTATGCCTTTACACCATGTACAAACAGAGAAACAACATGTATCCCATTTGTTTACAATAGAAAAAAAGTAAATCTAAAAAAAATACATTATCAGTTTCAGTAGACTGATGGCAAGTTTCCTTCTTCATGTATTTGTCATTCATTTCTAATATTCTCTGTTGTAATACTTTGATTTGGTCAGTAAACATATGACACTGTCTCTTATAATTGTCTTTTTCTTGAGTGACTAAAAGTAGTTCATTTCTCAGCTCTTGTAACTGGCAGCCAACATCATCTGCAGCCTTAGAAAAGGTTTCCTGGGTTTCCTGTATCTTTCCTTCAGCATCTACACAGGAGGGCAGTATTGCTATATCATTTCTTACATCTACCTCATCTTTGATCATTTCTTCCTTTTTAACAACTACATTTGGTGCTTCTGTCTGGGTGGCTGCAGTAGTGCCCCGATCACACCTGGGTGATGCAGTGCTTGTTGAACTAGTGTGGCCACAAGATTTAGCACTGCCCACAAGCTCAATGTGAACACCACTTTGTTCAGTGTGACTCTGTTCTGGTTTAACTTCAATATCATGATCTACTGCAGGTTTGGGAGTACTGTTTTCTTCCAAGATGATCACATCTTCATCATCATCATCATCATCTTTATGAGTTGAGTTTTCAAATGCTTGATTACTTAATCTCCGATTCTTTGCATTCAAAATTGAGGAACGAGTAGAAAGTCTCCGTTTTAGGCTGTTGCTCTCAGGTGCAGACTGGGGTGAAACCCGATGATTATTTATAGGTCTTGTTGGATAAGAATTTGTTACTTCTGAATGATATCCTCTTGGAATGCTTTCCCTCATAGGAGAAAAGTTCTTACTTGAAATAGGGGTCGTCCGAAACAGTTCAGTATTACTCCGTGGGATCACTTCTGGTTGTTTGATTCTGAAATTTTCTTTGTTGTTCTTCTTGTAGGTTTTTTCATAAGTGGGATGTACCAAATCTTCATCCTCGGGTTCTTCTGGAACTTCACAGTTTCTGAACTGTGGGTCAGGGTTATTGGAGCAATACCATTTTTCTGGAAGTTGATCTACCCCATCTGGTAATTTTCACAACTTTAGACAGGAATCACATTGAACCCACGTTTGATCAGGACGTTTCTGTATATCTTCAACTGGCAAATTTAGAGGATATTCTGAATTTTTCTTCACTTTCATTTCATTCCAGTAATCATTCAGCTTTTCTCCTAGCACTGTTACTGTAAGTCTGTACTCATTAATGTAGTCAAAATCTTGCTTATTATGAGTTGGCTTAAGGAAATTACATTCTATAATTCCAACTACTCCAACACCCATGTTGTTTGCCCTTAGGTGACATCCGACTTTTTCATAAGCCTTGATGAGTTTATTTCTGTGATACATCATTATGCCATAATGATCTTTATTTCTACAGTTGAATCCAAAAGTAATTCTCACTGTTTTAGTTAAAAATTTAGGTCGATAAACATCATGTTCGATGTAGGCAAGACTCTTTGAAACTAGCTGTGTCTTCACTTTCTGTCCACGTAAGATGATCTGCATTCTTGGCTTTAGATATAGTATACTGCAGTAAGCCCTCAAGGAATAGTCACTCTTGGGGGCAATTTGGTCCATTCTTTATTACTTCTTGTACCCTTTCTTTCCCGTTGCCTCATCTAAATCCTCAGGAATTCTGATATCATATTTATCCTTTTCAAAATCAAACTCTGTTGCATTTTTGTAGCTTCTAAGATTCCAAATGATGATCCTTGTCCCCTTCTTATCCATAATGGCATCAAGTTCTGCCAGTAATTTCTGTTCCATAGAAAACAGAGAATTTTCCAGAATTGCAGCAAGGCTGGCTTTTGATTCTGCAAAATTAATCATCTGACGTGGTGCTTGTTGAATGCCACTATTGGAACAACAACATGTTCTGCTTTTATGACTTCCAAGTAGGTCTGAGACAAGAAGCCCACACTCATGGTTTCTCCATTTTTGGTAAAAACAATGGCATCTTTACCCAAACGCATAGAACCTGACTTGAAGCCATTCCCATACAATCCAACTGGGACATGACCATTCATGGTGACTTTGTCACTGAAGCCAAAGCCTTCTTGGCTGTATCATCTTGGATAAATTACTTTAAATCTATCTTGATGTGTTTTCCCATCTCTTGGCATTTTGTATAACTTATCTGATGTCATACCATTCCCATTATCAGTGAATGTCAAGCATATACAGTCATTTATCACTGTTTTGTCAATCCATATCTGTTTAGCATTCACATCAGGATCATAAGCATTATCTATTAATTCAGCAATTGCACTGAATGGACAAGTATGACTAGTAGAATTTATATGTAAAAACTTCGGGCAAAGCACGCTGAGGCGGATCCTGCTGGGTGGCTGTGCCGCCATCTTGAGGGAGCTACAAAGCCAGGACCGGCCTCCAGCGCAACCCGACTCCGGGATGCGACGTTCCACCCACTTCCGTGGCGGGACCCAGCCCAGCTCCTGTCTTCTTATTTTTTTAAGATGAGAAGCCAGTTATTTTAAAAATCTTCCTCTGTAGTGCTAATGTTTCCAGAAGATTGAAGTTCTAAATCTTTTACTGGGAAACCACAGATGTGGACTATTATGCACTTATAGTGCACCAGGATGCACGTGGTAGTGGTCATCACAGCGACAATTCCAACTAATTCTTTCACAGTTTGTTACTGTAATCTTACCATTTTCTCCTTCAGTAAGCATTCTGGACATGTTTGACCCATGTATCCTGATGCACATCCGTCTTCCACCTGTGTTTTGGCCACCACTGTTTACCTAGCTCTCAGGCTCCTTCCCCTTCAACCTCCCACCTGGGGGACATTCCCATTTCTCCTTATTCACTCCTTTTCTAAACCATTTCTCATGTATGCAAGAATTCATGGCTTTCATGGGCCATAATCTGGAGTGGTCTTTATTTTCTCTGATGCTCTAGTTTTCACAGACTGGTCTGTGACAGATTCTCCAAATGGATTTCTTTGTCCTTTGATCATGGCATCCTTACTCCTTGGTCACTCATCCTTCTAGTGAGACAACACATTCCAGACTTCATTTGTAACTTCCTCGCCCTGGGAAGAACCAGCCTGTTCTCTAAGCAGTTTTGCTTCCTTCTACTCTAGGAAGGTGTCACCAAGTCAGGTCCAGGCCTTAGAGGGTTTGAAGCTATTGGTGAGCTGTATCTTCAAAGCACCTCAAAATATGAGGAACCCAGGTTCATAAATGCCCACCTGCCAAGGTATAGCAAAGCTACTTCTGGAGTTCAGCCCCTCACTGGAATGACAGTTGTATCAGGGAAGATGTGCAGACTGTAGCTCCCAGTAGCAGTCTAACAAGGGTGCTTCTGCACATGACCTGCAGCCTGTGTTTAGACTTCGGGCCAAAGTGACTCCCTTTTGAAAGTCAGTACCTGCCCACCCAGGAATTACCTTCCTGGTAGGCCCACTCACAAGGAGTCCCAATAACCAGAACCACCCCAAAGACATCAAGTAAGAATTACAGGGCCAGACCGGTTATTTTTAACTACTCCAATGTACATGACTATATAGTTTAGAAGTTTTTTTTCTGCAGGCTACATCTCCTCACAGAGGGACAGCCTGGCAGACTGTCTGTGTCAATAAACCATTGCTTGAACTCTGAGGTATGTCTGCAATGGATTTTTGTGCAAGCTACCCTAATATTCTGGTACTGAAACACAGGACGGGATCCATGATCATTGCCTGCTGGTTCTTCCTTTACCAGGATCTGAGCCATCTTGACAGTGCCCCCTCATCCCTGGCCAATATCCACAATAGTGGGTTCATGAATCGATGTTTCCAACCTTCTCGCTCACCACGGAATTTGACTCTAGTCAGTCTTTCCTCTACTGGCAGTGTGTCCTCAGAACTCTTCTGGAGGCCCTGAGTGCTCTCTCTCTCTCTCTACAAAAATCCCAGCACTGGGTCAGATTCTCCCTTGGCCTTGGCTGCAGACCTGTCAGGGATGGTGACAACCCTCACTGGTGGTCTGCTTCTACGTGGGAAGTCAGAGAGGTTGTGGGGACACCCCTTTCACTCCTGTTTCCCTTCCCTGGGCTCCTGAGAACTCTTAGCCAAGGACTCCGCACAATCTAAAATTCTCTGTGACCCCACACCCTTGTTGTCTCCTCAAAAACCATCAGCCTCTCTATTTGACTCCAGATCTCAAACCTCAAAAGCTCATATTCTGTTGCTACACAGTTTGGCCCCAATATAAATTAGATAATGACTCCTCAGTCCAAAGAATGGGACTTTCAATCCCACCATTATACAGAATTTATACAACTTCTGTCACAGCAGCAAGCCTTCTCTTTTCTTTACTCTCACCCCTCTTTAAGTCAGTCCTCCTTCCCCACCCAGGTCCTCCCTGCTCACTCTCCCTTAACACTTTCACCTCCCAATCCTAATGACTTTTCCTCTTTTGACCTAAATGATCACTCTTCACTTTCTCCACCTCCACCCTCTGCTTCTTTGCTTGCTCAGTCACAACTTCATCCCCTCACTCAGACAGACCTTCACTAAGTAGGGACAAATCTTCCAGGTCTGTTCCAGTCCTTCACCCCTCCACAATATGAGAATGATCCAGTCATTTATCTAAATTGAAAGCTTCATTAAGGTCAGCACTCAAATATGGCCACAGTACAAATGAGATAATCTGCACCAATGACCCAAATATGGAAACTTTGATTAAGAAATTGTGCAAAAAGTTAAAAAGTCATTTATTGCAAAATGGCAAATGAGGTGAGTTCCCAGCCCAAAATCATGTAAAAATCTTTATTTCAAGCACTTACCCTCATCTTAACCTATGGAGCAAAAATTTAACCGGCATGTCACTGAGAGAGAGAGAAAAATAACCCTAACCAGTCCAAAAGGCAATTGCATGTCTCAGTAAGGAATATGATATAACAGCCCCATTCTTCAAAATATGGGAAGTAAAGCCTCATAATTTTCTGCATGCAAAATTGACCTGATTACCAACCAGGTAAATAAGGGTTAAAAGCCCTGGGCAGCAATTTCCCTTGCCTAGCCTTGGTGATGTCTGCTTTGGAATGTAAACTGTAATATACAGCAGGTCCAGGGAGTGACCAACCTATGACTGAAGAAAAATGTATCCATTTTAAAGTTCTTGTGGGTGGCAATACAGAAAAAATGGTTTTCAGAGTCTTCTCTCTGTGTCTCTCTCCCTCCCTCTCCCTCCCTCTCTGTGCCTTCTCTCTCTTTCTCGCTCTCTCATGCTATTTAATTTTCTTCAACATGGAAGAGGTAAATGCTGTCCAATACACTTGTCTGATACCCTAATTCTTATAGTTAATCAGTAAATTGGATTTGACATATGTGGAACTAATTTTCATAAATGTGTTTAGTAAAAACATCTGATTAATTTACAAAGTTAAAATTCTGTTAGATATAACAAAATACTCTTAAATTCCTAAATTCCATGGGTGGCGTACTTGAACATTGTTTGTGTTTTCATAAATTGGTGACATGAGGGTCTAAATGAATGCTAAGAATGCCTGTGTGTACGTAAAGCGCATTTTCCAACAAGTTTGTGTGTAACTAAGTTCATTATATGTATGTGAGACAACAGTGAAAGCTATTTAAGTTTCTTCCCTAAGGTCAAATACTTAATGTACTTACAAGAAACAAGACTTAATTCATATGTTAAACTAACAAGGATTTCTAAAGTACACTAATTACTCTTAACATTGCGTACTTAGTTTTATTCTTTTTTTATAGTTAGTTGACATTTTTATTTTATTTATTTATTTTTGTTGTAAGCAAATGGGATACATGTTGTTTCTCTGTACATGGAGTAAAGGCATACTACTTGTGTAATCATAAATTTACATAGGGAAATGTTGTTTGATTCATTCTGTTACTTTTTCCCTTCCCCTGCCACCCCTCCCACCCCTCTTTTCCCTCTATACAGTCCTTCCTTCATCCATTATTGCCTCCCCCCTAACTCTAATCCTAACCCTAACACTAACCCCCCCACCCCCCATTATGTATCATCATCTGCTTATCAGCAACATCATTCATCCTTTGGTTTTATGAAATTGGCTTATCTCACTTAGCATGATTTTCTCCAATTTCATCCATTTGCATGCAAATGCCATAATTTTATCATTCTTTATGGCTGAGTAATATTCCATTGTATATATATACTACAGTTTCTTTATCCATTCATCAATTGAAGGGCATCTAGGGTTATTCCACAATCTGGCTACTGTGAATTGAGCAGCTATGAACATTGATGTGGCTGTATCACTGTAGTATGCTGATTTTAAGTCCCTTGGGTATAGGCCAAGGAGTGGGATAGCTGGGTCAAATGGTGCTTCCATTCCTAGCTTACTGAGGAATCTCCATACTACTTTCCAGAGTGGTTGCACTAATTTGCAACCCCACCAGCAATGTATGAGTTTACCTTTTTCCCCACATCCTCGCCAACACCTATTGTTGCTTATGTTGTTCATAATCGCCATTCTAATTGGGGTGAGATGGAATCTTAGGGTTGTTTTGATTTCCATTTCTCTTATTACTAGAATGTTGGACATTTTTTCATATATCTGTTGATTTCTTGTAGATCTTCTGTGAAGTGTCTGTTCGTTTCCTGAAAACATTTGTTCACTGGGTTATTTGTATTCTTGGTGTGGAGTTGTTTGAGTTCTTTATATATTCTGGAAATTAGTGCTCTATCTGAAGTATGATTGGCAAAGATTTTCTTCCACTCTGTGGGCTCTCTCTTCACATTACTGATAGCTTCCTTTGCTGGAGAAAGCTACTTAGTTTGAATCTATCCCACTTATTGATTCTTGGTTTTATTTCTTGTGCTATGGGAGTCCTGTTAAGAAAGTCTGATCCTAAGACGACATGTTGAAGATTTGGACCTACTTTTTCTTCTATAAGATGCAGGGTCTCAGGTCTGATTCCGAGGTCCTTGATCCATTTTGAGTTGAGTTTTGTGGAGGGTGAGAGATAGGGGTATAGTTTTATTCTGTTGCATATGGATTTCCAGTTTTACCAGCACCATTTGTTGAAGAGGCTATCTTTTCTCCATTGTGTGTTTTTGACACCTTTGTCTAGTATGAGGAAATAGCATTTATTTGGGTTTGTGTCTGTGTCCTCTCTTCTGTACCATTGATCTACCTGTCTATTTTGGTACCTATCCTATGCCATTTTTGTTACTATTGCTTTGTAGTAGAGTTGAAGTCTGGTATTGTGATACCCCCTGCTTCACTCTTTCTGCTAAGGATTCCTTTAGCTATTCTGGGTTTCTTATTCTTCCAGACTAATTTCATAATTCCTTTCTCTATTTCTGTAAGGTACGTCATTGGGATTTTAAGTGGAATTGCATTGAATCTGTATAGCACATTTGGGAGTATGGCCATTTTGACAGTATTAATTCTGCCTATGCAAGAACATGGGAGATCTTTCCATCTTCTAAGATTTTCTTTAATTTCTTTCTTTAGTGTTCTGTAGTTCTCATTGTAGAGGTCTTTCACCTCTTTTGTTCGATTGATTCCCAATTATTTTATTTTTTTCGAGGTTATTGTGAATGGGGTAGTTTTCCTAACTTCTCTTTCTGAAGATTCATCACTCATGTATAAAAATGCATTGGATTTAGGAGTATTGATCTTGTAACCTGCTACTTTACTCAATTCATTTATGAGTCCTAAAAGTTTAGAACTCTAAATATATAATCATGAATCCTGAATATTAATGGCCTGAACTCATCAATCAAAAGACCTAGACTGGCAGATTGGATTAAAAAGAAAAATCCAACAATATGCTGCCTGCAAGAGACTCATCTCATAGAAAGAGATACACACAGACTACAAGTAAAAGGATGGGAAAAAAGCATACCATACACACGGACACAGCAAAAAAGCTGGAGTATCCACCCTTATTTCAGATAATGAGGACTTCAAGCCAAAACTAGTCAGAAGGGATAAAGAAGGACATTACATACTGCTTAAGGGAAGCATAAATCGGCAAGACATAACAATCATAAATATCTATACCCCGAACACTGGTTCATCCATGTACATCAGAGAAATCTTTCTCAATTTCAGAAATCAAATAGACCACACACAATAATACTAGGTGATTTTAACACACCTCTCTCACCACTGCATGGATCTTACAAACAAAAATTGAGTAAAGAAACCATAGATCTCAATAACACAAACAACAATCTAGATTTAATGGACATATATAGAATATGCCATCCAACAAGAACGAATACACTTTCTTCTCAGCAGCACATGGATCCCTCTCTAAAATAGACCATATTTTATGACACAAAGCTACTGTTAGCAAATACAAGAAGATAGAGATACTACCCTTGTATTCTATCAGATCATAATGAATTGAAATTAGAAATAAACGACAGAATAAAAAACAGAAAATTCTCCAATACTTGGAGGTTAAATAATATGCTATTATATGGTGAATGGATAACAGAAGACATTAGGAGGGAAATAAAAAAATTCTTAGAAGTATGAGAATAAAGACATATCATATCAAAATCTCTGGGACACTATGAAAGCAGTACTTAGAAGAAGATTTACTTCATGGAGCACATTCAACAAAAGAAGAAAAAAATCAACAAGTAAATGACTTAGCGCTACATCACAAAGCCCTAGAAAAAGAAGAGCAGACCAAAACCAAAAGTAGTACAAGACACAAAATAGTTAAAATCAGAGCAGAAATCAATGAAATTGAAACAAAAGAAACAATGAAAAAAATTAACAAAATAAAGGGTTGTTTCTTTGAAAAAATAAACAAAATTGATAAACCCTTAGCCACACTAACAAAGAGAAAGAGAGAAAACTCAAATTACTAGTATTCAGGATGAACAAGAAAATATCACTACAGACACGAGTGAAATACAAAACATAATTAGAAGCTACTTTGAAAATCTATACTCCAACAAAACAGAAAAACTCGAAGACATCAACAATTTTCTAGAGATATATGAATTACCTAAACTGAACGAGGAGGACATACACAACTGAAATAAATCAATTTCAAGCAATGAAATAGAACAGGTCATAAAAAACCTACTAACAAAGAAAAGTTCGGGAACAGATGGGTTCTCAGCTGAGTTCTACAAAACCTTTAAAGAGAGCTCATTACAATACTCCTCAAAGTATTCCACAAAATATAAGAGGAGGGAACCCTCCCAAACTCATTCTATGAAGCCAATATCACCCTGATACATAAACCAGACAGAGACACATCGAGGAAAGAAAATTTCAGACCAATATCCTTAATGAACATCGACACAAACATTCTCAACAAAATTTTAGCAAATCGCATACAAAAATATATTAGAAAGGTAGTGCACCATGATCAAGTGGGTTTCATCCCAGGGATGAAATGTTGGTTCAAAATCTGGAAATCAATAAATGTCATTCACTATATCAACAGACTTAAAGTTAAGAATCACATGATTATTTCAATAGATGCAGAAAAAGCATTCAATAAAATACAACATCCCTTCATGCTCTAAACACTAGAAAAAATAGGGATAGTGGGAACTTTACTTAACATTGTAAAGGCCATCTATGATAAACCCATGGGCAATATCATTCTAAATGGTGAAAACTGAAAGCAGTCCCCCTAAAAACTGGAACAGGGCAGGGATGCCCTCTTTCACCACTTCTACTCAACATCGTCCTTGAATCTCTAGCCAGAGCAATTAGACAAACCAAAGAAATTAAAGGGATATGAATAGGAAAAGAAGAACTCAAACTATCCCTGTTCACTGATGACCTGATTATATATTTAGAAGTTTTACTCTTTAGAGCAATTAGTCTTAAAAATTAGGGTTTGTAAAGGCAGGATTGTGGGAGCTAAGGGCAGATGGTACCTGGAAACACAGAAAGTAGCTGGGGGAACAAGCAGATGTTTGTTAAGAGCAAAGGAAAAGGTAGAAAGAAGACAGAAGACAGCCAGAGGCCACAAGGCCTGGTGTGAATGAAAGTTGGTGTCTGTCCTATGATGGTGCCATTCTTGGCCATCCCATTTACCCAGATTGTTCTGAGTCTCCTGATCAACTATCTTTCTGAGACTCCAGTTGATAGACAGGAATTATCTCTGTGGGAAAGTCTTTTCCAACAACTTCAAAGGAATGGGAAAGTATTGATCTTATGTGAAGCAAAAGACTAGGACTGGGATGTGACTCTCTAGTACAGCACTTGCCTAGTATGCACGGGGCCCTGGGTTTGATCTCCAGCACCAAAATAAGAAGAAAAGAAAAAACTAGGGGCAGAGAGAAAGTAACAGCAGCCAACCTTCTGTGTGTGTGCACATGTACCTCAGTGTACATGAACATAAACTTCTGGCTGTGACTCAGATCCACCTAGCAGCCAAGCAGAGGGAGAGAATCAATGGCATGTCTATTGAGGGTAAGGAGTGGTGTCTAGGAATTGGAGAAAATTCTGACTTCCCCTTGGCCTGAGAGACTTTACTAGGGAACCTTTGAGAGTTGTCTTTTAACAGTGGGATGTTTTCCCTTTTTAAAACTGGAGTGTGTGCACAAGACAGGGACTCAGGAAAGGTTAGAGCAGGTGAGAGAGACATGAGATGGCCTGGGATGACTTGAGTCTGGTGTGCTATTTCTTGGCATGCAATCGAACTTGATCCAAATTCCATGAGTGACTCATCTTTGCCCAGGAAAGGAACTGAGAGAGTGGTCCCTAACGACTCAGGCTTTGGTCAGGCTGCAAAGGTCTCCCCAGTCAGGCTGCCTTTGGTGGTTGTGTTTTTGTCAGCTTCCTTCTCTGCACCTCGACTTACCACTGAATCTGAAAGCAGATGGATGAGGGCTCTCTGCTTGGCATTGCCCCATCTAACCAGGGAGGCGCTGGCCACCCACTGTCCACTACAGGGGAGGGCCAGCAGGTGTCGATATGAACTCAGGAATAGAAACACGAGGCCTTTAAAATAAGAGAGGGAAAAAAATCAATGATGCATACCTGTAACCCCCTAGAACCCAAGTGCCAGAATTAATTCCTAGATGCTGCTTCTGTTTGAACAAAAAGTCACTGCTTTTACACTTGAAAAATCATACTTGAAAAATGTTCAACTCCATGAAAAATGTTTTTTGGCTTTAAGAAGTTGTTTGGTGTTTAACTGTTTTCTTTGATTGCCATTCCACCAGTAACTATTGATTGATTTGCACTGCACACTGGGGTTGAGGGTGGGGGGAGGGTCCTTATATAGAGCCGATCTTGGGCTTGCTTAAGAAGTGGACCAGGGAATGTGGAGATTGTTGATATTTCCTGGGGCAAAGGAGTAAGAATTTTTCTCCTCCCCAGCCCACTCCTAGCAGCACCTGTCACACGCCTGGTACAAAGCCAGGCCTTTCTCTTCCATGAGCATCTATCTCATCACTGACCGACAGCAGGTGGAAGAAAGGGGGACAAAAGCCAGACCTACTTCATCTCTCCCCTGTTTTTTCCAAGTTTTGCTGTGCCAAATGTTTAAAACTACAAACATAAGTCTATTGAAATTTCATTAAGAACTTATTCATGTAAACAAATTGCTTTTGTAGCTATAGAAAACAGTAGAGATCTCTTAAGGGCATCCAGCCTTGCTGAGCTCACCTTTTTTAACCTGAAGAATGGTTAGGGGTGAAATATAAACCATTCACCAAGTCCCTCCACCCTAATTATCCAGCTGTGCTGCATTAAACCCAGCTCACTAACATAGGGAATTATTGCACCCTAGTGACCCATGGGCCAAGAAACTTTCAGAAGCATTAAAAAAATAGTTGAAGTACATCACTTCTCACCAAGTGGTTAGAATCAGTAGGCTGTTTATCTCTTGTCATTTATTTATTCCATAATTACATTTGTGCTTTTTGTTTCGTAAGCAGTAATGGAACATACATGTTTCTGTGTTTTGTAAGAAAACCTTGATTCAGTCTTTCAAGAACTGTTCCATTTTTAGTTTCTTCTTGGGGGTGGGGGAGAAGTTACCAGTTAATTTGTTTTGAAATATTTAGGCATTCTTTGAGTTATAAAATTGTGATGCAGGGATTTGTGGATGAGACATTCACGTGTCAAAGATGACTTCAATAGTTATCCGCTTAAGCAGAATAAAATGTGTATATGTACATAAAATGTAAGTAATCTTAACTCCATTGTGCAGTGCCTTTTAGATGTTCCGCTTTCTATAAAGTCTTCAAATTTTTGCATATATATTATATATATATGATGTAATGTTATAGAAATATATGTGTAATATACATATTTTTTTCCCAGGGGTATCTGATAGCTCTGTATTTTGTTATGGAAGTTGAAAGAAAAAAGTATTTTACCTCAGAAATTAAAGTAAAATTTAAAAAAAGGTACTTTAAAAAAATTAGGGTTTGTACAATTATGCTTAAACAACAATGGTAAGAGTATTATGCTACATTAGAGAGGCTAAATTTTCCATTAAAAATTACATTAGAGAGGCTAAATTTTCCTTTAAAAATTAATCTTTTTGACTCAGTTTGCTATAGTCCAGTATCTTATACTTATTTATTCAATGGAAGAGAAACTCATTTTCAAACAATAGAATCATTTTCAATCTCAAAATTAGTTTTCTCTACCAGTAAACCAAAGAAATTCAGTAAGCATTAAAATCTTACTTATGTTGAAACGCCAATGATTTTTTTATGAGTTTCTTCAAAATTGCTTGCACTTACATTACCACAATTAAGTATTCACCCAGAATGTTAGTCCTTGGTTTATTTTGTTATTATTCCAAGTGTTTCTATAGCACAGGCACGTGGTGGTGGTGACTTGGTTATTGTTCTGGGTTTATGTGACATTTTATGGTGTGTTTTTGTTTTGTTTCACATTGTTCCAAGTTTGTATTGCAGTTAATAATTCCTAATTTGATTTTGTCTCTTTCCTTTAAATTATTCACTTTGCATTATAACATCAAGTGAGCAAAAAATTTTATTCTCCACCAAAATACTATGAAATTACTATGAAATACTATGAAAAATACTATGAAATACTATGAAATTTTAAATTTCATCCAATTTAAAATTATGAAAAAATATGTTTATTTCCAATTTGCTTATTTTAATAAATTAAACATATTCTTCAAAAACATTAAGCTTGTTCAATATAAAAACAACAGTATGGCATACTAAATGTGTTCATATCTTCCAGGTATAAAGGTCCTTAAGGTAGAAAATTTTAAAGGATGTTTTTATCAACCTTCTATTCTCCAAACTGAACTTTTGTGTAATGGTAATTTTAAATGTGTAAGAATAGTAAATTTTATTGGGGATTTATTTATATCATTTAATGTTCTGTAACTAGACATGAGCTATATATTGCCTTCTGCAGTGAGATAAAATGTAATTCTATTTCTAAAAGTTAATGTGAGCCTGATCTGATTAAAGGTTAATATCATGAAACAGGAAAACATTTTGCCACCTTGACACACAAACAGAAAGCTAAAAGCTCTCTCAGTCTTTCTTTGATTCGTGTTTTAATTGTAATGTTAAATTGTGTTAATGTTCATATAGGTTCAAGAGACAATATACGTAAACTTGAAAAATGACATTTAAGAAAAAAGCGAGAATTAGCTTCAAAATTAGAATGATTTACCTAAGATTTGTGGAGTCCCACCTTACCTGAGATAAGGCTCTGCCTCTCACCTCACTATATGTTAAAATGACTCCAAAGTAGATGAGACTCGAGCTCACATAAAGTAGTATTCAAAAGATTTATTTTTGTTCTAATCTCAAATAGGGAGCTGAATATATTTTATTCTTGCTAATTTCATTTTGTAAAACTGTCACCTGCTAATGATTTGCAGAGGCATTACTTCCAGAACACACAACCTAGGTTAACTTGAGATAATAAGCCATCACCTACAGGACACATAGTACATAATGGTAACTTGCAGTACTAATACAGACTCCAGTTAAATGAAAGGGTAAATGACTGTAAGGTTATAGACCTTGAAGTTGAAGCCCAGTACCTTTAAGACTGGTGAGACTGCTTTTCTGGATGTTTAAGATCAAGTTTAAGATCTAGATTAACACAAAAGGGCCAAGAAAGTCAGTATTTGTCTTTTGCCTCTGAGTCAGCCTGATCTAGGGAATGTGAGAACTTCTCTAAGGAGCTTTACAACTCTCGGTCACATGACCTCCCTCTCAGGGAGATTTATAAGACTGCTGGAGAATAGAAAGACAATCAGTGCACCTGCTGCAAAGAGAAAGGCCATTGGAAATGGGAGACATCCCTGATGCTTCCAAGGGAAGCCACATCATCAAGGAGACCCTACATTGCAGATGGCACTACAAGAGGTAAGAAGCTGGTCTCAAGTTCCCCAAGAGTAACCCATGTGGGAAATCACCTGGCTCTTAGCAGCAGATAGGAACAAGGTCAACTTCACCAGCTTGATCTTGAACACCTAGGAAAAACAGGTATAACTGAAACACAGTCATACTTGGATTTAAAAAGAAATACAGGGGCGGGCCAAGATGGCAGACTAGAGGGCGGCTGCATTTCACGTTGCTCCAGGACGCAAGATTCAAAAGAGGAGACAGTGAGAGACTTGGGACCTACTCAAAGCCGCCGGGTGAGTCTCTCCTGTTGGGGAGGCGTCCCAGATGGGGCGGTAGCCCCGGAACGCAGGGAATTTGTGAAGTGGAGTTGCTCGGCAAGATGCCCCTCCCCCCGCTGGAGCGGTAAACACGGACAACTGGGATCATCGTAGAGGAGGCGGCTCAGCACAGCGCTTGGACTCAAGCAACCACTGGGGCTCCGGGCGGCTGCCTGAGGAGGAGCTGCGTGGCGAGCTGTTTAGACCTAGAACGACTGCTTCTGAACACCGGGGAGTTGTCCGGAGGAAGAGGAGAAGCCCAGCAGGTCGTTTGGTCTACCAGTGACTGCATCAGAGCCACAGGTGGTTGCCAGAGGAGGAGCTGCGTGGTGAGCTGTTTGAACTCAGAGCGAGCGCTCCTGAGCACCGGGAGGTTGCCCAGAGGAAGAGGAGAAGTGCGGCGTGTTGCTTGACCTAGGAGTGACTGCATCAGAGCCACAGGGAGTTGCCAGAGGAGGAGCTGCATGGCGAGCTGTTTGAACTCAGAACAACTGCTCCAGAACACTGGTGGCCTGCCTGGAGGAGGAGAGTGGTGGGACGCTTGGTCTAGGAGTGACTGCATCAGAGCCACAGGTGGTTGCCAGAGGAGGAGGCGAGTGGTGAGTTGATTGGACTAAAAGCAACCGCTCCTGAACACTGGTGGCCTGCTTGGAGGAGGAGTGTGGTGAGTCACTTGGTCTCGGAGCCACCGCTCCTGAACACCTGGGGGGCTACCCCAAGAAGGAGGAGGAGGAACAGGGCGGGTCACATGGACTTGGAGTGACTGCCTAGGGTTACGGGTGGTTGGCGGGAGGAGGAGACCCGAAGTGAGTTGTTTGGACTCCTAGTGACTGCGTCGGAAACCGGGTGGCTGTCCAGAGGAGGAGGTGTGTGGAGGGTCTCTGGGTCTCTGAGCTATTGTACGGGGCTCCAGGTGGTGGTTCAGAGGAGGGCCTGCATAGCCAGGCGATTGGTGCAGAGCAGGGTCCCAGGAGCTAGGTGGCTTCTTGCTGGAAGAGCCGTACAGAGACACGCCTAGGGGCGGAGCAAAGTTTCCAGGGCGGCAGGCAGATTCTCTGGGAGAGGCAGCCTAAGGAGACTCGCCTGCGAAGGGTGAGGCTCCCAGGCCCAGGACGTAGGTCCGGGCCCCTGGGATCATTGCAGAGGAAGACAGCCCAGCCCAGGTGGTAGTTGTAGATTGAGGGGAACCTCTAGGACGGCAACTGACCAGCGAGACGTCCTCACCGAGTGAGTCTTCCCGGCCGGGGGAGGTTTTCCCACAGGGGCGGTAAAACCAGAGACACAGGCACAAACAGGACTTGCCTCAGCCTGCAGTCTAGTTCCCCATTGGATGACCATTGGTCAACAAGTGGAGGCACCTCTGCCCACTAGCAGGGAATATACGCCACCTGAGGGTCACGACCCCTAGAGAGGCAGCTTCTTCGTGGAGCTCTGCATTATCAACCTCCTCCAAGATTTCAGGCTACTTAAGGATAAGAGGGGATATACTAGCAATCTTCAGGGACACTATAAGTTGATAGAGGAAATCTGCAATGCTTTAATGACCCACTGATTCCTGAACAATATGAGAAAACAAGGGAAGAAAATGCCCCAAACAAATCTAGATGTTACATCAATAAAATCCAACAACAGCATGGCAGAAGAAATGACAGAAAGGGAGTTCAGAATGTACATAATTAAAATGATTAGGGAAGCAAACGATGAGATGAAAGAGCAAATGCAGGCATTGAACGATCGCACCAATCGACAGTTAACAGAGCAAATTCAGGAAGCAAAAGATCATTTCAATAAAGAGTTAGAGATATTGAAAAAAAACCAAACAGAAATCCTTGAAGTGAAGGAAACAATAAACCAAATTAAGAACTCCATAGAAAGCATAACTAATAGGATAGAACAGCTGGAAGATAGAACTTCAGATATTGAAGGCAAAATATTTAACCTCGAAAACAAAGTTGAACAAACACAGAAGATGGTGAGAAATCATGAACAGAATCTCCAAGAACTATGGGATATCATGAAAAGGCCAAATTTGAGAATTATTGGGATTGAGGAAGGCTTAGAGAAACAAACCAAAGGAATGAACAATCTATTTGAAGAAATAATATCAGAAAATTTCCCAAATCTGAAGAATGAAATGGAAAATCAAGTCCAAGAGGCTTATAGGACTCCAAATACACAAAATTACAACAGACCCACACCAAGGCACATTATAATGAAAATACCAAACATACAAAATAAAGACAGAATTTTAAAGGCTGTGAGAGAAAAGAACCAAATTACAATCAGGGGGAAGCCAATACGGATATCAGCAGATTTTTCAATCCAGACCCTAAAAGCTAGAAGGGCCTGGAACAACATTTTTCAAGCTCTGAAAGAAAATGGATGCCAACCAAGAATCTTATACCCAGCAAAACTTACCTTCAAATTTGACGATGAAATAAAATCGTTCCATGATAAACAAAAGCTAAAAGAATTTACAAAAAGAAAGCCAGCATTACAGAACATTCTCAGCAAAATATTTCATGAGGAAGAGATAAAAAACAAAGAAGCAAATCAGCAAAGGGAGGAATTATCCTAAAGGAACTGTGAAATAAAGGAGGAACCAAGATGTGTCAAAAATTTTAAATATGAACCAAATGACTGGGAATACAAATCATATCTCAATAATAACCCTGAATGTTAATGGCCTGAATTCATCAATCAAAAGATATAGACTGGCAGATTGGATTAAAAAGAAAGATCCAACCATTTGTTGCCTGCAAGAGACTCACCTCATAGAAACAGATACCCATAGACTAAAGGTGAAAGGATGGGGAAAAACATATCATGCACATGGACTCAGCAAAAAAGCTGGAGTATCCATCCTCATTTCAGATAATGTGGACTTCAAGCCAATGTTAGTCAGAAGGGATAAAGAAGGACATTTCATACTGCTTAAGGGAAGCATAAATCAGCAAGATATAACAATCATAAACATCTATGCCCCAAACAGTGGCTCATCCATGTATGTTAAACAAATCCTTCTCAATTTTAGAAACCAAATAGACCATAACACAATAATACTAGGTGATTTTAACACGCCTCTTTCACCACTGGACAGATCTTCCAAACAAAAATTGAACAAAGAAACCATAGCTCTCAATAACACAATCAATAATTTAGACTTAACAGACATTTACAGAATATACCATCCAACCAAGAGCGAATACACTTTCTTCTCAGCAGCACATGGATCCTTCTCTAAAATAGACCATATATTATGCCACAAAGCTAATGTCAGCAAATACAAGAAGATAGAGACACTACCTTGTATTCTATCAGATCATAATGGATTGAAGTTACAAATTAATGAAAGAGTAAAAAACAGAAACTACTCCAACACCTGGAGATTAAACAATATGCTACTATATGATGAATGGATAACAGAAGATATTAGGAAGGAAATTAAAAAATTCTTAGAGGTAAACGACAACAAAGAAACATCATATCAAAATCTCCGGGACACTATGAAAGCAGTACTTAGAGGAAGATTTATTTCATGGAGCGCATTTAATAAAAGAAGTAAAACTCAACAAATAAATGACCTAACACTACAGCTCAAAGCCCTAGAAAAAGAAGAACAGACCAACACCAAAAGTAGTAGAAGACAGGAAATAGTTAAATGGAGAGCTGAAATCAATGAAAATGAAATGAAAGAAACAATACAAAAAATTGACAAAATAAATAGTTGGTTCTTCGAAAAAATAAACAAAATTGATAAACCTTTAGCCACACTAACAAAGAGAAGACGAGAGAAAACCCAAATCACCAAAATTCGGAATGAACAAGGAAATATCACAACAGACACGACTGAAATACAAAACATAATTAGAAGCTATTTTGAAAATCTATACTCCAACAAAATAGAAAATTTCGAAGACATCAACAGGTTTCTAGAGATATATGAATTGCCTAAACTGAACAAGGAGGACATACACAATTTAAATAGACCAATTTCAAGTAATGAAATAGAAGAAGTCATCAAAAGCCTTCCAACAAAGAAAAGTCCAGGACCAGATGGTTTCTCAGCCGAGTTCTACAAAACTTTTAAAGAAGAGCTCATTCCAATACTTCTCAAAGTATTCCAGAAAATAGAAGAGGAGGGAATTCTCCCAAACTCATTCTATGAAGTCAATATTACCCTGATTCCTAAACCAGACAGAGACACATCAAAAAAAGAAAATTTCAGACCAATATCTTTAATGAACATCGACGCAAAAATTCTCAACAAAATTTTAGCAAATCGCATACAAAAACATATTAAAAAGATAGTGCACCATGATCAAGTGGGTTTCATCTCAGGGATGCAAGGTTGGTTCAACATCAGGAAATCAATAAATGTCATTCACCATATCAATAGACTTAAAGTCAAGAATCACATGATTATTTTGATAGATGCAGAAAAAGCATTTGATAAAATACAGCACCCCTTCATGCTCAAAACACTAGAAAAAATAGGGATAGTGGGAACATTCCTTAACATTGTAAAGGCCATCTACGCTAAACCCATGGCTAATATCATTCTAAATGGTGAAAAACTGAAAGCATTCCCTATAACAACTGGAACAAGGCAGGGATGCCCTCTTTCACCACTTCTATTCAATGTTGTCCTTGAAACTCTAGCCAGAGCAATTAGACAGACCAAAGAAATTAAAGGGATACGAATAGGAAAAGAAGAATTCAAATTATCCCTATTTGCTGATGATATGATGGTATACTTAGAGGAACCAGGAAATTCCACCAGAAAACTTTTAGATCTCATAAGTGAATTCAGTAAAGTAGTGGGATATAAGATCAATGCACATAAAATTAAGGCATTTTTATACATAAGTGATGAATCTTCAGAAAGAGAAATTAGGAAAACTACCCCATTCACAATAGCTTTGAAAAAAATAAAGTATTTGGGAATCAATCTCACAAAAGAGGTGAAAGACCTCTACAATGAGAACTACAGAACACTAAAGAAAGAAATTAAAGAAAACCTTAGAAGATGGAAAGATTGCCCATGTTCTTGGATAGGAAGAATTAATATTGTCAAAATGGCCATACTACCAAAAGTCCTATACAGATTCAATGCAATTCCAATTAAAATCCCAATGATGTACCTTACAGAAATAGAGCAAGCAATCATGAAATTAATCTGGAAGAATAAAAAACCCAGAATAGCTAAAGCAATTCTTGGCAGAAAGAGTGAAGCAGGGGGTATCGCAATACCAGATCTTCAACTCTACTACAAAGCAATAGTAACAAAAACGGCATGGTATTGGTACCAAAATAGAAAGTTGGATCAATGGTACAGAATAGAGGACACGGACAAAAACCCAAATAAATACAATTTTCTCATACTAGACAAAGGGACCAAAAATATGCAATGGAGAAAAGATAGCCTCTTCAACAAATGGTGCTGGGAGAATTGGAAATCCATATGCAACAGAATGAAACTAAACCCATATCTCTCACCATGCACGAATCAAACTCAAAATGGATTAAGGATCTCGGAATCAGACCAGAGACCTTGCATCTTATAGAAGAAAAAGTAGGTCTAGAGCTTCAACATGTCAGCTTAGGACCAGACTTCCTCAACAGGACTCCCATAGCACAAGAAATAAAAGCAAGAATCAACAACTGGGATAGATTCAAACTAAAAGCTTTCTCTCAGCAAAGGGAACTATCAGCAATGCGAAGAAAGAACCTACAGAGTGGGAGAAAATCTTTGCCAATCATACTTCAGATAGAGCACTAATCTCCAGAATCTATAAAGAACTCAAAAAACTCTACACCAAGAATGCAAGTAATCCAATTGACAAATGGGCTAAGGAAATGAATAGACACTTCACAGAAGAAGATCTACAAGCAATCAACAAACATATGGAAAAATGTTCAACATCTCTAGTAATAAGAGAAATGCAAATCAAAACCACCCTAAGATTCCATCTCACCCCAATTAGAATGGCGATTATCAAGAATACAAGCAACAACAGGTGTTGGCGAGGATGTGGGGAGAAAGGTACACTCTTACATTGCTGGTGGGGCTGCAAATTAGTGCAGCCACTCTGGAAAGCAGTGTGGAGATTCCTTAGAAAACTTGGAATGGAACCACCATTTGACCCAGCTGTCCCACTTCTTGGCCTATACCCAAAGGACTTAAAATCAGCATATTACAGAGATACAGCCACATCAATGTTCATAGCTGCTCAGTTCACAGTAGCCAGATTGTGGAACCAACCTAGATGTCCTTCAATTGATGAATGGATAAAGAAACTGTGGTATATATATACAATGGAATATTACTCAGCCATAAAGAATGATAAAATTATGGCATTTGCAGGCAAATGGATGAAACTGGAGAATATCATGCTAAGTGAGATAAGCCAACCTCAAAAAACCAAAGGAAGAATGATATCTCTAATAAGTGGATGATGACACATAATGGGGGGTGGGAAGTGTTAGTGTTGGGGTTGGAGTTGGGTTTAGGGAGTGGGGCAGGAATGGAGGAAGGAAGGACTGTATAGATGGAGGGGAGGGTTGGGAGCGGTGGGGGGGAGGGGAAAAAATGGCAGAATGAATCAAACAACATTACCCTATGTAAATTTATGATTACACAAATGGTATGCCTTTACGCCATGTACAGACAGAGAAACAACATGTATCCCATTTGTTTACAATAAAAAAAAAAAAAGAAATACAACAGTTCCTATATTGGAACTTAAGACCGACACTTGTAGTAGTCCTACAGCCCTGAAGGTCCCCAAATTCTGAGAATTTTTTTCTTTGGGAGACTCACATTTATCCCTGCCTACCAAAATTACTCCTCAAACTGACACTTTACCAGATAACCAAAGCCTACCCATTCCAATAACAACACACACCAGATGTAGGAAGACCCCCCAAAAAATTATTCCCTTACTCATAGGGCTAAAAACATCCACCAGTTTAACACAGAAGCAGCAGGTTTAGTAACCTCTATTTACTATATAATTAGTCAACATAGGTTATTGCAGATATCCAAAAGGTCACTGATTTGGTCCTGACTTTACAAACTCAATTAGACTCCCTGCCATCTGTTTTCCTACCACAAATCAGGGTAGAAACTTCTTTCTTTGTAAACTAATCGGGAGTGATGAAAGACAAGGTTAAACATATCTAGGAAGACCTGGAATATGGAAATAGATCTGACTTGGAAGTCTCTTCAAATCTCAAACAGTGATTCTCAATATAAGTTTCAAAATGTTACCCATCTTAACATTTCATTTCATAAGAAATTTTATCTCACAGCATGTGTATTAAGTATCTATGTTTTATTGTCTGAGTAAAAATGTATAATATATTAAAATTACAATCTCAGGTTCTGGCCATGGCCTATGAAAAAGAGCCTACTCTTAATGATGAAGAAGTTTGGGGCAGTTTAGCTGAAGGAATTTCTTCTCTTAACCGTTTTAAATACTTTTCTACACATGTAGCTGGGTTACTAGTTATAACTCTACTGTTAATTTTATTTCTTTTCTTAGTAGGGATTTCAGGTCAGTCAATGTACAAAGAAACAAAATTCCTTTGACTCGAGCAAACTCCTCAGGACAATAGGTGCTCGGTTTGAATGGCATAGAGATGGTCTGCGACTCCTCTGTCCTTGAGGCCTGGAGACATTGTCTTATTAAAAGAGCCTTTGGTGCTATTGGACTTTGAGAAGCAATCAACTTACATGATCTGTACATGCTCAAAGTTAACTGTACTATGTAACCTAGGTAACTTGATATGATAATAGATAATAAACTGAACTGCCTTTTCTATGAGCAACCACTCTTACTCTTTGCCATCCTGCGTGCTTGCCTCCTTATTACTCTCTGCTTAATGCTTATAGCTGGACCCCAATTAAATTTTTCAGTTCTTATTTTGCATAACTTGTCAAGCAGGATGGAAATGATTAAAACACCAGGAAAATATGATTCCAAGGTTAATCATGCTTGCTATGCTCCAAAGTACCCACCCACCTGGAATCATGGAGAGTATTCCCTATATCTGAGTGAGGCCCATGACTAAGAACAATAGGATCCCAACTGCATTCCCTGCTGAAATTTTTCACTTAGTATTAGCAAATGAATTAATCTTCACCTTTCTTATAATCACCTGATTTCACTGTACTTATAACTTTTACCCTGCCTATTTTCAATCCTGTATAGGAACAATATCTTTAAAAGCTCACCTGCTCGGTCCCAGCTGCCTCCTGGAACACACAGATGCTATTATCCTGCTCACCTCCTAACCCACTGAGATCACAAAGGGGAGCTCCACTTATGATGACCTCAAAGCTCTACCCCATACACCATTCCTCACTGGGAACTCCATGCCCTATTCTAGAACTCTGAAGGGAGGGTCCCTCTACTACAACCATTATGAACTCAAAGCAGCCAGGCCTGACTCAGCACCCCAATTCTCCCTCCCCTTTCAGAGTCTGGAATGAAGGATTATATAAAAAAATAATATTCCTAAAATACAGCTCCCCAAGAAACATGGAGAGACAGTGTGACTCAGGAGGCGGGAGGGGAAATCAGTCAAACATTAAACCTCTCCCAGCGCACCCTTCCCTAATAGCAATGGGCCCTAATTATAGAACTTCCCCCATCATAAATTAGCCCTAAATGGGGGCACAGTAAATACTGAAACTCTGGGAAACAGTGGATCCCACAATAAGAACAATGAGTTTCAACATTTTGACAACCACTCTTCTAAGTTAAAGATTTAACAGGACAACTAGCCCCTGATGGTCTACTTCACATACCCCCTTTGCCCCTATGACATATTCCCTAGAATCTCTTCATATTCAAGTCACCTCCTTAGCCAGTGTAGTTCTCCAAAATAGGGGAACCACTGCTGATTAACAGCAGAGAAGAGAGGTGCTTGTGTCTTTTTAGTAGAGGAATGCTGTTACTTCACCAACTAATCCAGAATAGTCCAAGGAAAAGTAACTGAACTCTGGGAGTACATTGAGAAACACCACTGGGAATGACAACAGTCACCCCTCAGGAACCTTTTGGGCCAGACCCTACCCTGGCTGCTCCCATTGATGGGCCTTCTGCATACATATTTTAATATGACCTTGTCTGGTAAATTACCCAAAATATTTTTTTCAAGATTGAATAAAGGCCCTCACTAATGAGACTGTAATCCATCTCTTTGTGAGCTAATACAGCCCCCTCCCCAAAGTTTAGGCCTAAAACCTTCTTCCTCCCTGTTCAGCTCCAAGAAATCAGAACAAACGACACCCCTTAGCATTATAAGACAAAAGGTCAGATTGTTAGGACTTTAGACCAAAATAACTCCATTTTGAAAATCACCACCTGCCCACCCAGGCATAAACTTCCCTGTAGGCCCACTCACCCAGAGTCCCAAAACCAGAACCACAGAAAAGATGTCAAGTAACAGTCACAGGGCCAGAGTTGTTATTTTTAAACTACTCTATTGTACATGATTATGGAGTTTAGAAGGTAGTTGCAGATGGGCAGCATGGTAGACTCTCTCTGTCAATAAACCTTTCTTGAACTCATAGATTTGTCTTTCATGGATATTTGCAACAGTTACCCTAATAGCCTGCGTAGGGCAAAGGAGAATTCCACAGGTCAGGGAAATCTTCTTGTGCATCTGCAGTAGGTTTCCCCCTCAGAAACAACAACCGTTCTGATTTTTTTTTTTTTAAAAAAACACAGGTTAGATTTTGGTAGTTCTAGAAATTCATATAAAATAATGATTTGTCTCATTTACACTCACAAAGGTGACTGAGTGATGAAATAGGGAAATTATGCTATTGAAGGGAGTTTTTACTTCTGTTCCCTGAGTGAATGGGACAAGCCACATACAAAAGGTGATGGGGGAAGCATCAGATTTGTTCAGGAGTCAGAAGAAGAAGAGGAAAAAGGCCTCAGGGGAAGGTTTTAATCAGAGTTTCCCTGGGAAGTGGCACAGGGAGATAAACCATTGATGACTGCCTAGTTTGGCTACTCCTTGAGGTTTCATGCTGAAGGGATGGGGCCTATTTCCTCCATGAGTGAGAACAGGAGAGCAGTCTGTCAGGTGACAGGTCCCATGGATCACCTGCCTGCATGTGAAAGCTGGGTTCCAGGCACAGTGAACCAACTCATGGGCATTAGCTGGTCAGAAGACTTTTTAAAAGGTCAAGTCATAGACAAGAAAGTGACTTGTACATTACTCAGGAAAGGTTTGTGCCTGGCTGTTCTTATTCTTAGAGATTAACTCCCAAATATGTGAATTTCAAGAATTCATCCCTTTTAGTATTGAGTGAGTCTCAACTTTTTCATCTTTATTTTTAACCCAAGAATAGTTATGCAAACACTAAAAAGTCAACCGGCAGTATAAGGTTTATAAGGAAAAGAGCATTCTTCTACTCCTTCTCCCCTCATTTCTAAATTCCCTGTTTGAAATCTACATAGACTGAAGTATTTACTATTTTAATTGACAGATTGTACATATCTGTGGTACACAATGGGATTTTGATACGTGTATGCAGCTATAGTTTGGAACTGGAATGTCCCCCCAGGACACGTGGTAAGACCTGTTGTCCAGCAGGGTGCTGTTAGGGGGTTTGAATCTGTAAGCAGGAAGTCTGAGTTCAGGGTCTGCACTTGAAAGGGATGGGGACCCCAGAACTCTTCCTCTCTCATTTCTTCTGGGCAGCAAGCTCTCATGGACTTGCAGCTTCATCTATTCACAGGCCCAAAATCAAAGGGACCAAGTAGCTAGGGACTTAAACCTCTACAACCATGAGCCAAACTAAACCTTTTCTCTCTGAAGGTGATCAGGTCAGGTGTTTGCTACAGTGACATAAAATTGCCACCCAGAGCTATTGTGAAATAAATCAATTCAAACTAATGAGCATACCCGTCACCTCACATAACTGTCCTATTTGTTTGTGGTGAGAACATTTAACAGCTACACTCCTAGAGATTTTGCACAATACATGCTGTGTATCTACCCATACAGAGCATCCCTTACAGGCAGCAAGACTGGGATGCATCCTGAACACATATCTCCACAGCTATTAAGCAATATTAGTTATGACCTCTTGTGTGTGGGTTGGCCCCCAAAGTTCTCCCTCAAGGTGACATCCATCTATTTGACAACTGGAGGGGTGTTTTAGGTACAGTAATCCTAATCTTTACACCACACTCATAGGCTCTTCCTACTATCAAATTTACTTTTCTGTCCACAAGGCCTAAAAGTTTACAACATGTTTGCTGTCAATTCCATCTTGACAAGTTAAATATTGTACAGTGACCCTGGTGTCCTCTGAGGAAAGGGACCTCAATCTCCTTGTGTTCTTCTCTGGAAACAGAGAGGTAGAGCTGAAAGGGCTGGGACAGGCAGTCTTGGTGGCATAGTCTCAGCTGGGGTCAAGGTCCTCTTAGCTTCTACAGTTCTTTTCCTGTCACAGAAAATGACAGGGCTCTTGAATGGGTATCTTCTCTGTTTCTCACCCAATTTTTCAGTGTTTTAATCTTTGCTTACCCATTAGTAAGAAATGTCCCCAGAGGAACATTGCCTTTTTCCTGTCTGTGGACTCCCTGAAACCATACACCCGTCTAGGTGGCCTGCAGCTTGACCTGGGAACAGTGGCTTCTCTTTCTCTCCTTGGTCCATGTAGCAGGTACCTTGGTTTTTGACCATGTCTCCATCCATAGGAACATCATGCTGAGCACATTAGGAATGTCCCAGGGACCATCTCTGAGGTTGAAGAAATGTGTTCTCAGATATCTTGGTGGTGCCAATAAAATGGCATCAGACTGTTGATCTGCTGGGGGCTCTTTCTTCTGGGTGCACATGATCCTCATTGAAGATCCATGCCAGGGTCACCATGGGTCAACGGTAAGTGATAACACCACCTGCCACCCAAAGGTGCACATCAAATGGTGGGTATTCACCCCAGGCAGTCACACAGTGGTGGGGAGGGACTGCAGTCAGATGGGTCTTTTTCTTTCATTTCTACATCCGTGGCAAAGCCAACATAGCCCAGTGGAGTCATGTGTGTGGTTAAGAATCTGAGTCAGGATATCCAAGATGGTGGACTACAGGGAGGCTGCATTCCTTGTCACTCCATAACTCGGGTTTGAAGCAGAGGGTCTGTTTCTTGGTAAGGCAGTTCTTGCTGTTTATCGATCTCCTGCTGTTTACCCCATTTGTCTACTGTGATCACCTGCAGTCTTCCAGCATAATGACACCTTTTTGAGTGTGAATTGCTCACTGTCATCTACCAATTGCCTGCCTCTTTCCTGTTCATCACCTGCCTTTCACCTACCTATCAGGCACCACCTGAGATTCACCTCCTGATCATTGGACAACAGTCAGCAAACTAACCAGAGACTGCCAGTTGAGCACCAGCTGCCTACTGTTACCTGGAAGTTCACTGTCACAGTACCCACAGGTTTGGTTACATGTGACTGCCACCATTTTGAGACAACATCCAGGCCCCATCGGACCCCTGGCTGGACTGACTGAGCCCCGTGTCCAGGATACCTCACCTACCAATCACTCCCAGCCTCCAGGGCCCTCACATCAACTGACTGCTCCCTGCCACCTGGACCCCCAGACCAACTGACTGCACCCTATCACCAGGACCCCCAGACCGACTGATTTCACCCTGCCTCCAGGATCCCACAAACACACCAACCACACCCCTCCTCCAGGACCTCCAGCCAGCCATGTCCACCCCCCAAGCTGCAGCTCCCCATTTGCCAACACATTTGGAAGCCAGAGTGGTCATCTTGGATAATCCTGGATGCTGTAGCTCCTGTCTTTAGGTGGGGCAAATGCCATCCTGATATGCCTGCTGGAGACTTGAAGCTCATTGTCAGCTACCTCTCATACATCAGGCTACTTAAGACTGGTAGGTTTGAACACTATATGACTGTTATAGTGTAGATTTTCTTTTTTCTCCTTATTGAAAATTTTTGGTTTTATTTCTTTGCTTTTCTCACTCTCTTTTCCTTTTGTTTACCTGTTCCCTCAGAGTCTCTTTCTCCCTTTTCCCATGCTAACAACCAACTTCTTTTGATTACACTCTCACTCTTTCTATGATCTAGAACTTCTATATATTCTTTTCTTATCCTATTAACAGCTATTTTCTACACCCTTCTGCATGCTCTTTGTCCTCCATTAGAAACTACAGACCGTAGTGCAAATATCTTTGTTATACTGAAGATAATAATTGAACTCATTCTGTCTATTATGACAATATTGTTAACATCCTCATAGGGGTTATTTGGTTTAGGGTTGCATACTTTCTGATCTGGGCACTGCTATTATTGGTCTCCCCCTGAAAGAAAAGATTTTGGAAACCTATAGGGTCAGTATAAGCCTATATGGGGGAAACTGCAATACCCCAGATCTGCATTGCTAGAGGGGAAGATACATGAATAACATGAAAAAAAACAAGGGAAGAAAATGATCAAAAAAGTTCTAGATTCTATATTAATAGAATCCAATGACAGTATGGTAGAAGAAATGTCAGAAAGGGGCTTCAGATTATACATGATTACGATGATTTGTGAAGCAAAGGATGAGATAAGAGAGCAAATGCAGGTAATGAATGATAATACTAATAAGCAGTTGAAAGAGCAACTGCAGGAAGCAAAAGATCATTTCAACAAAGAGTTAGAGATTCTCAGAAAAACCAAATGGAAATCTTGAAATGAAGGAAAGAATAAACTAAATAAAAAACTCAATGAAATGCATCAGCAAAAACTAGACCACTTGGAAGACAGAACCTCAGACAATGAAGACAATATATTTAATCTTGAAAATACAGTTGCCCAGAGTAGATGGTAAGAAATCATGAACAGAATCTCCAAGAACTATGGGACATCATGAAAAGACCAAATTTAAGAAGTATTGGGATTGAGGAAGGCACAGGAATAACCAAAGGAATAAACAATCTATTCAATGAAATAATTACAGAAAATTTCCCAAGCCTGAAGAATGAAATGGAAAATCAAATGCAAGATTCTTACAGAACACCAAATGCACTAAATCACAACAGATTCACACCAAGACATATTTTAATGAATATGGCTAACATACAAAATAAATATAGGATTTTGAAGACTGCAAGAGTAAAGCATCAGATTATGTATAGAGGGAAAACAATATGTATATTGGCCGATTTCTCAGTAAACAAAATAAACAAACCCTTAGACACTAACAAAGAGAAGGAGAAAGAAAACCCAAATTACCAAAATTTGTGATTAAAAAAGAAATATCATAACAGACACCACTGAAATACATAACATGATGAGAAGCTACTTTGAAAATGTATATGCGAACAAAATAGAAAATACCAAGACATTGACAAATTTCTAGAAACATGTGTTCCTCCCAAACTGAACCAGGAGGACATACACAATTTAAACAGATCAATATCAAGCAATGAAATAGAAGAAGCCATTAAAAACCTACCATCCAGGCGATTCAAGATGGCAGACTAGAGGATGACTGCATCTCCAGTCACTCCAGAACCCAGGATTCAAGAAGGGGAGGCATTGAGAGACTCAGACTAAAATAGAGCCATGGGTGAGTCTCCCCCACTGGGTGAAGATTGACCTGGGCGGCAGGCCCAGATAGAGGTGGCTTATCAGAGTAGGACAGGGCAGCTAGAGTCTTCCCCAAGCAGCCCTGTGCTCTCCGGCAGTGGGCTCCTCCCACATGGTCAGCTTCTCCAGTTTCTTGGAGCAGACCCCTCAGTGAGAGCCTTTCTGAGCAGAACCAGCTCCAATTCCCAGAGCCAGCGTGGTGAGCTCCAGCCTGTAAGCAGCTTCAGGGACCAGGACAGGGTAGCCAGGGACTTCCCCAAGCAGCCCAGCCCCCTCCAGTGGGAGGCACCTTTCAAGGCTAGCTTCTTGGAGCAGACCGCCCAGTGAGAGCCTTTCTACACAGAGCCAGCCACAAGTCCCCAAGTTAATGGAGAGCTCCGACCCACAGGCAGCCTCTGGGATCAGGGCAGGGCAGGCAGAGACTTCTCCAGGCGGACCTGCCCCATCCGGCCGCAGACTCTTTCCATGGGGTGATCCAAGATGGTGGACTAGAGAGTGACTGCACCTCCAGTTGCTCCAGAACTCAGGATTCAAGAAGGGGAGGCATTGAGAGACTCGGACTAAAATAGAGCCACGGGGTGAGTCTACCCACCAGGTGTAGCATGGCCTGGGCAGCAGGCATGGACAGGGGTGGCTTATCAGAGCAGGGCAGGGCAGCTAGAGTCTTCCCCAGGTAGCACTGCACACTCCAGCAGTGGATTCCTCCCTCACAACCAGCTTCTTGAAGCAGGCCCACCAGTGAGAGCCTTTCGGCACAGAACCAGCTCCAAGCCCCGGAACCAGTAGCGGGCTAGGGGCAGATTTCTTCAGAAGCACTGCATTATCAAATTCCTCCAAGACATCAGGCTACTGAAGGCTGGGAGGTGATATACTGGAAATCTACAGGGGCACTATAAGCCAATAGAGGAAATCTGCAATAACCCAGAGTCCCACTGACATCTGATCAATATGAGAAAACAAGGGAAGAAAATGTCCCAAACAAATCTAGATACTATATCAATAAAATCCAATGACAGCACAGCAGAAGAAATGTCAGAAAGGGAGTTCAGAATGTACATAACTAAAACAATCAGGGAAGCAAGTGAAGAGATGAAAGAGCAAATGCAGGCATTAAATAATCACACCAATCAACAGTTAAAAGAGCAAATATGAGAAGCAAGAGATCATTTCAATAAAGAGTTAGAGATACTGCAAAAAAAACCAGAAATCCTTGAAATGAAGGAAACAATAAACCAAGTTAAAAACTCCATAGAAAGCATAACCAATAGGATAGAACACCTGGAAGACAGAACCTCAGACATTGAATAAAAAATATTTAATCTTGAAAACAAAGTTGACCAAACAGAGAAGATGGTAAGAAATCATGAACAGAATCTACAAGAATTATGGGATATCATGAAAAGGCCAAATTTAAGAATTATTGGGATTGAGGAAGGCTTAGAGAAACAAACCAAAGGAATGAACAATCTATTCAATGAAATAATATCAGAAAATTTCCCAAATATGAAGAATGAAATGGAAAACCAAGTTCAAGAGGCTTATAGGACTCCAAATACACAAAATTACAACAGAACCACACCGAGGCACATTATTATGAAAACACCTAACATACAAAATAAAGACAGAATTTTAAAGGCCGCGAGAGAAAAGAATCAAATTACATTCAGGGGGAAACCAATAAGAATATCAGCAGATTTTTCAATCCAGACCCTAAAAGCTAGAAGGGTCTGGAACAACATTTACCAAGCCCTGAAAGAAAATGGATGCCAACCAATAATCTTATACCCAGCAAAACTTGCTTTCAGATTTGACGATGAAATAAGATCCTTCCATGATAAACAAAAGCTAAAGGAATTTACAAAAAGAAAGCCGGCATTACAGAACATTCTCAGCAAAATATTCCATGAGGCAGAAATGAAAAACAACGATGCAAATCAGCAACGGGAGGAACTAGCCTAAAGAAATAGCCAAATAAAGGAGAAACCAAATCATGCCAAAATACAAAAATGAGTCAAATGACTGGGAATACAAATCATATCACAATAATAACCCTGAATGTTAATGGCGTGAACTCATCAATTGAAAGACACAGACTGGCAGATTGGATTAAAAAGAATAATCCAACAATATGCTGCCTGCAAGAGACTCATCTCATACAAAGAGATTCCCATAGACTAAAGGTGAAAGGATGGGAAAAAGCATACCATGCACACGGACACACTAAAAAAGCTGGAGTATCCATCGTCATTTCAGATAATGTGGACTTCAAGCCAAAACTAGTCAGAAGGGATAAAGAAGGACATTACACGCTGCTTAAGGGAAGCATAAATCAGCAAGACATAACAATCATAAATATCTGTGCCCCAAACATTAGCTCATCCATGTACGTCAAACAAATCCTTCTCAATTCCAGAAATCAAATAGACCACAACACAATAATATAGGTGATTTTAACACACCTCTCACACCTCTGGATACATCTTCCAAACAAAAATTGAATAAAGAAGACATAGATCTCAATAACACAATCAACAATTTAGACTTAATGGACATATATAGAATATACCATCCAACAAAGAATGAATACACTTTCTTCTCAGCAGCACATGGATCCTTCTCTAAAATAGACCATATTTTATGCCACAAAGCTACTGTTAGCAAATACAAGAAGATAGAGATACTACCTTGAACTCTATCAGATCATAATGGATTGAAATTAGAAATAAATGACAGAATAAAAAACAGAAACTTCTCCAATACCTGGAGATTAAATAATATGCTATTATATGGTGAATGGATAATAGAAGATATCAGGAGGGAAATAAAAAAATTCTTAGAAGTAAACGAGAACAAAGACCCATCATATCAAAATCTCTGGGACACTATGAAAGCAGTACTTAGAGGAAGATTTATTTCAAGGGGTGCATTCAACAAAAGAAGTAGAAATCAACAAATATATGACTTAACTCTAAAAGCTCAAGAAAAAGAAGAGCAGACCAACACCCAAAGTAGGAGAAGACAGGAAATACTTAAAATCAGAGCCGAAATCAACAAAATTGAAACAAAAGAAACAATCAGAAAAATTAAAAAAATAAATAGTTGGTTCTTTGAAAAAATAAACAAAATTGATAAACCTTTAGCCACACGAACAAAGAGAAAAGGGGAGAAAATTCAAATTACTAAAATTTGAAATGAACAAGGAAATATCACAACATACACAAGTGAAATACAAAACATAATTAGAAGCTATTGAAAACCTCAAAGACATCAACAAGTTTCTAGAGACATATGAATTACCTAAACTGAATGAGGAGGACATACGCAACTTAAATAAATCAATTCCAAGCAATAAAATAGAACAGGTCATCAAAAGCCTACCAACAAAGAAAAGTCCGGGACCAGATGGGTTCTCAGCCAAGTTCTTCAAAACCTTTAAAGAGAGCTCATTCCAATACTTCTCAAAGTATTCAATGAAATAGAAGAGGAGAGAACCCTCCCAAACTCATTCTATGAAGCCAATATCACCCTGATACCTAAACCAGACAGAGACATATCGAGGAAAGAAAATTTCAGACCAATATCCTTAATGAACATCAATGCAAAAATTCTCAACAAAATTTTAGCAAATTGCATACAAAAACATATTAAAAAGATAGTGCACCACGATCAACTGGGTTTTATCCCAGGGATGCAAGGTTGGTTCAACATTTGGAAATCAATAAATGTCATTCACCATATCAATAGACTTAAAGTTAAGAATCACATGATTATTTCAATAGATGCAGAAAAAGCATTCGATAAAATACAGCATCCCTTCATGCTCAAAACACTAGAAAAAATTTGGGTAGTGGGAACATTCCTTAACATTGTAAAGGCCATCTACGCTAAGTCCTTGGCCAATATCATTCTAAATGGTGAAAACCTGAAAGCAGTCCCCCTAAAATCTGGAACAAGGCAGGGATGCCCTCTTCCACCACTTCTATTCAACATCGTCCTCGAGACTCTAGCCAGAGCAATTAGACAAACCAAAGAAATTAAAGGGATACGAATTGGAAAAGAAGAACTCAAACTATCCCTATTTGCTGATGATAGGATTATATACTTAGAGGAACCAGGAAATTCCACCAGAAAACTTTTAGATCTCATAAGTGAATTCAGTAAAGTAGCGGGATATAAGATCAATGCACATAAATCTAAGGCATTTTTATACATAAGTGATGAATCTTCAGAAAGAGAAATTAGGAAAACTACCCCATTCACAATAGCTTCAAAAAAAATAAAGTATTTGGGAATCAATCTCACAAAAGAGGTGAAAGACCTCTACAATGAGAACTACAGAACACTAAAGGAAGAAATTAAAGAAAACCTTAGAAGATGGAAAGATCTCCCATGTTCTGGATAGGAAGAATTAATATTGTCAAAATGGCCATACTACCAAAAGTGCTATACAGATTCAATGCAATTCCAATTAAAATCCCATTGATGTACCTTACAGAAATAGAACAAGCAATTATGAAATTCATCTGGAAGAATAAAAAACCCAGAATAGCTAAAGCAATCCTCAGTAGAAAGAGTGAAGCAGGAGTTATCGCAATACCAGATCTTCAACTCTATTACAAAGCAATACTAACAAAAATGGCATGGTATTGGTACCAAAATAGACAGGTAGATAAATGGTACAGAATAGAGGACATGGACACAAACTCAAAAAATACAATTTTCTCATACTAGACAGAAAAAACAATCATGAAATTCATCTCGATGAACAAAAGACCCAGAATAGCCAAAGCAATCCTGGGCAGGAAGAGTGATGCTGAAGGTATCACAATACCAGACCTTAAACTCTACTCTAGGGCATTAGTAACAAAAATGGCATGGTATTGACACCAAAATAGACAGATACTCCACTGGTACAGGATAGAAGACAAAGAGACATACTCACACAAGTACAATAACCTCATACTAGACAAAGGTGGCAAAAAGTTACAATGGAGAAAAGATAGCATGTTTAACAAATGGTACTAGGAAAACTGGAAATACATATGCAGCAAAGTGAAATTAAACCCCTATCTCTCACCCTGTACAAAACTTCATCTCAAAATGAATCATGGATCTGGGAATTAGATTGGTGATCCTTCACCAAATATAAGAAGTAGACCAGAATCTCCATCATGTTGTCTTAGGACCAGACTTCCTTAACAAGGCCCCCAGAGCACAAGGAATAAAAGCAAGGATCAATAAATGGGATAGAGTCAAATGAAAAAGTTTTTTCTCAGCACAGGAAACAGTAATGTGAAAAGAGAGCCTATAGAGTGGGAGAATATCTTTTCCACACACACACTTCAGAGAGAGTACTCATCTCCAAAGTTTATAAAGAACTTAAAAAACTTTACACCACAAATACAAAGAGCCCAATCAATAAATGGCTAATGAACTGGACAGACACTTCACAGAAGAAGATATACAGGTGATCAACAAATATATAAAAAAGTGCTCAGCATCAATGGTAATTAGAGAAATGTAAATTAAAACCGCCATAAGATTTCATCTAACTCCAGGTAGAATGACTGTTAACAAGAACACAAGCAATAATAATTATTGGCATGGATGTGGGGAAAAGGGCACACTCATACATTGCTGGTTGAGTTACAAATTGGTACAGCTACTCTGGAAAGCAGTATGGAGGTTTCTCTGAAAGGTAGGAATGGACCCACCATTTGACCGAGCTATCCCACTCCTTGGATTATACCCAAAGGACTTAAAATCTGCATACTACAGTGATGCAGCCACATGAATGTTCATAGAAGCTCAATTCACAATAGGTAAATTGTGGAACCAACCTAGATGCCCTTCAATTGTAGAAAGGATAAAGCAACCGTAGTATATATACACAAAGGAATATTACTTAGTCAAAAAGAAGAGTAAAATTATGGCGTTTGCTGGTAAGTGCATGAAGTTGGAAAATATTATGCTAACTGAAATAGGCCAAACCCCAAAAACCAAAGGCCAAATGTTTTCTCTAATAAGTGCATGAAAACATATAATGATGGGGGGTAGTGGGGGGAAGAGAGGAATGAAGGAACTTTGGATGGTGTAGAGGAAAAAGGGGTGGGAGGGGGTCAGAATAGAAAAACAGCATGAAACAGACAGTTCTATATATATGAATATAGGACACAACCAGCACAATTGCAGAGGAGGATTCATGGTTTCAGGGGCCTTAGTCCACCCAAGGGCAGCTCCATTCCTTGGGGCTTGAGGTGAGGCTGAGCATCATGGAGGAAGAGTGTGACAGAAGGAAACAATTCACATAGTGATCAAACAGCAAGGAGAGACTTCACTTGCAAGATGTGAGTATCTACCCAAAGGTACAACCCTGATGCTCACCTCCTCCAGCCACCTTCCCCACCTCAGTTACCACTCAGTTAATCCCTATCAGGGATCAGTGTGAGGTCGGGTGCTGGTAGCCACAAAAGCAGTCAGAGCAAAAGCTGCTGAACAAAACTTGATTGGGATCTGCTCTCGGGTGAGATTTGCCAGGTCACCAGAGTGAACGACTGGAGAAGTCACATTGTAGCCTACAATGGGGCAGCATTTTGTAGTCTGGGATAGGTGGGGGACGATTTGAGGATTTTGTGTCCCCCTTGGGTTGGCTGGGGACTCTGTTGATTGATGGGTGGTTGTGAGATACAACTAGGGTTTATCTATCAGCTTCTGATTGGTTGTTCTTTGCCCATGGGATGCCTTATACCCTGCCCCCATTCAGCTACCTTAGACCACTCTAACATTCCGGACTTTTTGATGACATGTGAGCTGAAATCCAAATGGCTGCTTCCTGCTCATTAGGGATCATCATGTGGAGATGACTCCAATGTAAATTTGGTTGGGAGGCAGCGATAAGGGTGCAAGAGCATTTGGTTGTATGTTACTCTGGCAACCTCACTCATGTGGAGCCAGATGAACCTGAAAAGACAGGGAGCAATGCTTAGTAGCAATGCTATCACTAATATGGAATTAAGGATATGGGTCAGTCAGGTGACAAGGGTGCAGTTTAACCATCCTGGCCAAGGGTCATTTGATTGTTGATGCTTCAGTCTTTCACTCAGGTGTCTGAGAGTTTTGACATTTTTCTTGACAAGCCCAGTTTCACTGATGTAGTAGAAGCATTCTTCTTTTAGGAACAGATATGTTCCCCCTCTGTCTGCTGTCAGGAGATCTAGTGTTTGGCAATTCTGTCAGGAGACTTTGGCAATAAATGTTATTTGTCTTTGTAGGGATGCCAGGAGGCAGCAGATGCCTCCACTGCCTCTTGGAGTTGCTGTTCTAGCCTTTGGGTGGCAGTGACTACATAACCAAGCCCTCCTGCCCCAAACCTGGAGGCCATGAGTGAGGAGATTAGGGAGTGTCCGACCACCACTGTAGGAAAATAGCCCATTGTAAAATCATCTGGGGGTGGTTGCTTCTTATGATAGAGAAACAAAAAGACATGGGTACTGATATGAGATTAATACAGAATAAATGTTGCAGCATCTTGAACATAGCAATGAATATCATGAAGATGACACAAGTCAATGTCTCACCAGGAGGTGGAAGAACTGAGAAGTTTTTCCCATAACAAGGCCTAACAAAGGCTGGAGAGGACAAGGCCTTTATTTAGAGACTTTAACACTGTCAGAGTTATCAGGAATGTAAACACAAGTGTACATCTTAAGGTACATTTAACTACTGTTTCTTTTTTTAAATACCCAAGAATGGTTATGTTTTGGTTTTAACTGTTTGGCTAGGTGTTTAAGATCAAGCTGGTCAAGTTAACCTGTTCATGTCTCTTGAGAGTCAGTTGAGTTCCCACAGGTTTCACTTGTGGGAAACTTGAGAGCAGCTTCCTAGCTTCTCTAGTGCCATTCGCTATGTAGCGTCTCCTTGATGAGGTGGCTTCCCTTGGAAGCATCAGGGATGTCTCCCTTTTTCAATGACCCTCCTCTGCACTAGGTGCACTGATTGGCTTCTCATCCTCTAATGGTCTCAACAGCCTCCCTGATCAGGAGGTCATGTGGCCCAGAGTTGTAAAGCTCCTTAGAGAAACTCTCTTGTTCCCTGGATTCAGGCTGACTCTGAGTGCAAGAGCCAAATACTCTTTTTTTCATGGCCCCTTTGTTTTAATCTCTAAAATTTCTAAGTTTGAACTTAAACATCCAGGAAGACAGTCTCGCCACTCATAAAGTAAGAGTACAGGGCTTTAATTTTAATGTTTATGACTTTACAGTTATTGATCCCCTTTTATTTATTGGGGTGCATGATATATGTCCTATACATGATGACTTACTATGTCTAATTTAGGTTGTTTGTTCTTAAAGTAGTACTTATGCAAAATAACAGGCAACATTTAGAGTTTACAAGGAAATAATGGAATCAACAACAGTAAAACATGTGTAATAGCTATCTGGAATTTTCACTGGGCTATTCATTATATCTCCTGTTTGAGATCACAGTAATTTTACAACAAAAAAAAAACAATTTTCAAATATACCCTGAAAATATGAACACATTTAATATACAAGAAAAGTAATAGCATAATTATCTTGATGTTTCTACCTTAACCAATTTTAACATTCAAAGAAATATTTAGACTCCATAATGTAGTACAATACTTAACAGTTGTTTAGCCATAACTGTATACACCCCGATTTTCAAAATTCTTGTCATTTTAACATATAGATTAAACTCTGGTTTATATCACCACATTAATATTTGACCTTAAGGAAAATTTTTAAAGAGATTTTAATCACTGTTCTATACATATATAACCAACCTAATTACATACAAACTTGTGGAAATTTGTTCTTAACTCCCACACAGACTTTCTTAACACTTACTTAGACTCTCATGCATTTGAGCACTTTCTTAACCAGAAACACATCCTTCTATTGAATATATTTCCAGGCCTAGAACATTTTATTTTCTCTTTCCTATCTGATGATACTTTTTGTTTACATTCTGAAACAACTCTTATGAAATTTTCTTATTTAGATAAATTACTCCATTTTAATAAGATGAAATATCTTATGTTTTTTGCAGTACTCCAAATGAAACACATCTGAAATTTTTGGATCCCTCTGTATGTAGAATTGCACTTATTAGGACCCAATTTTTAGCAACCTTGTCTTTAGTTATACCACAAAGCAATTTTAAACCCTTTTCATTTACCAACGTATGAAAACACCAAAGATGTTTAAGTATGTTACCCCATAGAAGCCAAGAGTACTCGATATTCTCCAACAGCCTCCATTTTAACTCTGCAAATTAATCAGATGTCTCCAAGAAACACACTTGAGTAATCCCACATAGGTCAAATCCAACTTACTCATTTTACTAGAAATCCAACATAACAGATAAGTCTATTTAACAGTATCTGCCATCTCTTTTCTGTCAAAGAAAAGTCCTAGAAACAATTGATTAATATCAATTAACATTTTATTAATTTGATGCACTGGAGACTGTGAGGTAAATTTAAAGACATTTTACTTTCATTTGTTTACCTAATTTAAATTGAACCTTTTTCAATCTTGTGAAGTAAGGGTATCTTAATCTATTTTTCAATTTTAATTTCTTGAGTGCTCCCTATTTATGTCAATTATGATATGAACATGACTTTTGGACACACAGTAGACAGACAACACGATATACTCTTGACACAAAACCCAAGGTCTTTTTATAGGTGATTCTCCTTTGCAATGTAACATATGTTCAAAATGTTGAGTTGAATAAATATACAACTGATCCAAAAACATAATTTTATGAGTTCAAAAATTAGAGAATTTAAGGATAAAGCAAGAGTCCTGGGAAAATGAAATGGCTGTTAAATATTTTATTAAAGAACCATACAATGTACTTTTGCTAGAGTTCAATAAAAGACTCTTTTTTCACCTGTGGGAAGAGTTATGTCCATTAGGCTGACTTGGTCAGCATGATCTTGTGCTGCATGCTGGGTGCGGGCTCATTCATCTGGAGTGAGAGTGGAAGAAAGAATGATATAAAAGTCATGTCATGTGAGATCATAAGCCTGATAAAGATATGTAAATTCCTTATTATAAGTACAGGAGTCAGCAGAGAAAGACCCTAGGCACTTTTTGATCTGGGAAAGATTCTGAAGTGAGAACAGGACATGGAGTCACACAATGCCCTCTGCACTGGCTACCTTTTGGAGAGGACAGAGGAGTTCTGGGTTAGACAGTGGAATCCTGATGAGATTGGGTATGGGTGCTAACAGGGGAGGATAGAGTTGAGTGAGTGTAGGGACATCCTGGGGGAGGAAAAGGAGGTGAGTGTGGAGGACTCGGAAGAGGAGGAGGAGCTGTAGGTATAGAGGAAGGGGTAGACTTACAACTGCAAGAGGAGAAGAGGATGAGGAGGACAACCTCTGGTCAGAGTAAGGAGGGGGAGATTGAGAGGGTGGAGCTGAAAGCAACTCCAGCAAACCTGAAAACATGGACAAAGAAGTGAGAGAACAGTGGGGGAGAGGTTCGGGACCATCTCTGGGGAGGAAAACTTGGACAGTAGAACAGGTAGAACAAAGGGAGGGATGAGCACACAATTTCCAAAAAATTTGACAATAAGGCACTGGTGTCCCCTTCTCTATCTGGTGACAGTAATTGCCCAAATCAGTGAGAATTTGAAAATCAAAGGATTTGAACCAAAGATGGCTTCCCTTCAGAAGCCATCTTGAGCCATTATCCAAAATGTACTGCGACCAGGACACAGACAAGTAAAGACAAGCTGCTGACTGTGTAAGTCATGGGCGAGTGCTAATTTAGTAAAATTAAGGTACAGACAGTCCAAAGGAGTCTTGCAGTCTAGGGAGGACCTGGAATTTCCCATGGCCTTTCAGTATTACCTGGGAGTGAACAGGAGCAGGAAATGGTGTCCCAAGTTCTGATCATGATCACCCAAGAAACAGAGAGGGCACACCAAAGGTAATAACTTATTATTAGCCTTTTGGGGCTCGGAAAGAAATGAGGGGCTTGGCAGAGACTGGAACATCTTCACAATCTAACAGTGCCCAAACAGAACCAGTGAGGTTCTGTGGGGGGCAACCAGAAGGACAAGGGAAACATAGGAAAGGAGCTTATCCCACTTCTGTCCACCCCAATGAAGAGAAAATGATGATACAGGAGTTTCCTGGTCCACCTGAGGGAGAGGGCTGATCTCCCAAAGGGGAATGTCAAAAGACCCTTCCCAAATTTCAGCACTAAATATAAGATCAGATGTGGGTAGCCACAGAAGGAATCAGACCAAAAGCAGTTGAACAAAGCTTTATTGAGATTGACTCTCAGGTGAGATTCACCAGCCTGCCAGAGAGAAGGGCTGGGGAAGTTGCGACCCAGCACTGATGACGCTGCATTTTGTCATCTAGGATACGTGGGGAAGGCTTGAGGGTTAAGTGTCCCCCTGGGGTTACCTTGGGACTCTGTTGATTGATTGGGTGGTTGCGAGATGCCACGAGGGTTTATCTGTCAGTGTCTGATTGGTCATTCTTTGGCACATGGGCTACCTGATGCCCCACCCCCATCCAACCTCCTCACACTGCCCTAACCATTAGCTCACTGATTAGGTTAAGGCTCTCAAACCCAATCATTTCTCCCCTAAACCTTCTTGCACTGTCTCTCATGGGAACTTTTGGGCGACACCTCACATACAAACCATAACACCTGACAAGCTCTGTAGAAATAGCCTCTGCTTGTTTTCCTTTGGTAAAATAGCCTCTGTTTTCCCACATTCTAAATGGATAGATTGGTGAGATTTTTTTTTTTTTTTTTTGCTGTGACAAGTACCTGAGAAAAACAACTGAAAGGAGGGAATTCTTATTTTGCCCCTTGTCTGCAGTGGTCTCAGTGCATGGTCAGTGGGCTCCATTACTTTAAAGGTGAGGCAGAAGACCATGGCACAAGGGTGCGGTGGAGGAACTCTTCTCAGTTCAGGGCAGCCGGGAAAGCAGAGAGGAGAAGCAAGGGGGCTGGGGACAAGGTGTACCTTTCCAGGGATTGCCCCCCCCATTGTGACTTTCCTCTTCCAGTCATGCCTACCACCTAGTTTTATCCCCACTAGGAGTCCTTGCAGTTGGCAGATGGTTCACCCAGGTTGCAGTCAGAGTCCTCCTGAGCCAGCATTTCCCCAAGTCCCACCTCTGAACATGATACCCTGGGGATAGAGTGGTCATCACCGGACATTGGGGCATCTGACAGGTCCATACCCTAGGAGGTGAATATTCCCAACTTTAGTCTGGGTGTGGCCTCCTTGCTCATTGAGGATGAAACCCCTAAAGACCCATGCAGGGGCACACAGACCCAAAGGCTTACTAACACAAGTGTTGGATCATAGCTGGCTTCTTGCTGGACAGCACCTCACATACTACTGCTTGTGGATGGAGCTCCTCCCAGGATGTGGCAGCAATCACTTGCTTTCTGGCTCAGGGTATCTTCCAAAATAGGCCTCCTGAGTGATTTCCCAGGATCATCAGGAGGGCAAGGTGCAAAATGTGCTCCATTCAGGGTGCAGCTCCATGTGTCCCCTCACGTACAGGCCACTCTCCTATGGTCACCCAAAATTGCTAGGGAAGACCCTCCCTTAGAGGTCCTCATTCTAAAGTTTCTTCCCTAGAACACTCTCCCCTAGAATCTCCTCCCCTGTGGGGCAGAACCCAGAGGTCCCTACCTAGATTACCCTGCCCACGAGGCACCTCCCCTAGAGGTCCTTACTCTGAGGTCCCTTCCTCTGAGGCCCCTCCCCTAGAGGGCAGAGTCTGGAGGTTCCTACATAGATGCTCCTACCCTCCCATCACTGACCACATAGGATAGAACTAGATATTCTAGCATGATTGGGAATTTGGGAAGACAAAGGAATTCAAAGAAGAAGTCAAAAGCATGTTTCATTGTTGGTTTATATAGAAATTATTAAGCAAAACTGAAGTTGCCAAAGAGTCCCTCCATTCTCACACAGTGGGGTTTTTGCATAAAGAATTGCCCCCTAAATTATGCTTAGCAAACTGAAAGTCAGCTTAAGGATTTGTCCTCGTAACATAACAGAGTCCCAGTAAGTCATGGAGTTGGAATGAGGCTTCAGTAAGCTGCAGCCTCCTGGCTGCCTCTGCCTCACCTCGATTTTTGTGCATGGTTTCCCCTTTTCTGTCCACTAAGGCTTTCCAGATGAACTGGCAAGCAGGCATCTTCCTGAATCTGTTCTGGTCCGGAGCACTATGCAATGTGAATGTTTTCTTTACTCAATGAAATTACATTAGTTTACCTTGTCTTAAGTTTTCTTTTAATATTGTCAATTCCAAGTTGACAACTTGCTTTCTAGAATTCATTAAGAAATACCAGAGAGAGAATAAGACACTTCTAAATGAAGAAAAATAGGAGGTATTGTTTTGTAAGCAATTAGATGCACCTTATAACCTGCAGATGACAGGGCACAAGAGCCCAAACTCAGGAGGATGAGCCAGAGAACCCAGTGTTGGAGGTCAGGAGATCACACCTGTTGGGACACCTGATGTGACAAAACGGGTCCTTCAGAGACAGAGGGTGGGGCCGAATTTTCAAAGTACTCTTCTAGGTCAGTAAGAACATCACGGGAAATAATGTGACTGTAGACCCCCATCTGAGTCCATTCAGGTGCTATAAAATACTTTAGCTTGAGTAATTTATAAACCACGGACATTGCTCTCAGGTGTGCAGACCAGGAGGTCCAAGAACAAGGCCTCAGCAATTCAGTGTGTGGTTGACATGTTCTCTGTTTCAAAGAAGAGAGTTCCTTGTGTCCGTAGGTTAAAGAGGAGCAAAAATTTTTGAGGAAATGATCTCACTCATGAGGGTGGTGCCCACAGGACCTGAGCACCAGTTTGATGCAAAGAAGTCACCACATCTTCAGAGTCGTTACTCTACAGCAAAAGAACGTCCATCAGTGTGGTCGATCTCCAGCGCTCTCTGCTGAAAGAAAGGATCCTCACCTAAGAGAGTACACTCCATCCTTTGATGTAAAGTTCCTTGATGGATAAACTAGACTATTTTGGAAAAATCCATCATGTCTTCTGGAACTGGGAGGAGACTGATGACCAAGGAAAGAGGGGGTCTAAGCAATGCCAGTGCTCTGTTCTTCCTGGTGGGGACACACAGGTGGGCATGCTTGTCTCATTTCCAGGCTCACTTGAATCCTGTGCACTTAACGTGTCTGAGTTTCATATAAAATGAACTGTAAAGAAAAGACAAATTCTATGATATGTCAAATTATTTCAGAGAGTGTACTGACTTGATTTACATTGAAAGGAATGCAAAGTAAGGTGGGTTTATGGATGTACAGGGATCCTCTCTAGGTAGAGGGTTTACTCATACACAGCAGGAATCATCCCACAGACTGGCAGCTTTTGGACTCAAATACTTCCTAGAAAATAAAGGAAGCATTTTTCTATTTCTCATGGTGGCTAGAGAGATGGTGCTCAGCACCATCTGCATCTCCAGTGGCCCCAAGAAGCACAAGAGAGACCCCTCTGATCTCTCTTTCTAGTTAAGCATTTACTGGGTTTTCCTAATAGTTTTCTTTACAGTATATAAATCCCCAGTATAGAGTTAAATCCCCAGTCTATACAGATTTAAGATTTTCTGTTTTATGTCCTCAGAGATGGTGGTCCCTCCGGGGCAGGCACCTACCATGGGCAGGCTCAACCTAAGTGCTCTGGGTACTGGGTCTGAGTGTCTCTCTCTGCCACTTGTACTGTTTCCTGTTTTGCAGAGGATGCCTGGGACACACAAGGGTAAGTAATGAGCTCCAGCTCACTGCACCATGGAAGGTTTGGGACTTGTTCACACAGTCCAGCTCAGCAAGCTCTGGACCTGCACACTCCTCCCAGCTGAAAGCTGCTGCATGTTCAGAGAACTTGCTCTGTGCAAGAAGTGGACCCTGGGCTCCCAACACCTGGATCACTCCCCAGTACTGCTGCAGGGGAGACTGAGTCACACAAAGGTGAAGTCACTTGAGGCACTAAAGGCAGGTCTGTTAGGACACAGGAGACCTGAGGCCAGACAGTCTCTCTTCCGTAGGGGCCTCAGAGGGAGTCAGCCTGTGCACAGATCCACCACTCAGCATTGCTCAAAGGCAGAGGGAGGGAGGACCCTGAGTGAGCAGGCTGACCACCCCAGCCCTGCTGTAGATCTGACTGGCTGGCTCCCTCACTCCTCTTCCCACTCTGCAGTGCCAGTCCACCCCATCTCACGTGCCCTGGACAAGGTGGCCGTGGTCACTTTCAGACCCTCTGCTCAAGGCAGGGGTGGGTTCTGCAGGATACCACGGAATGGCTGTCTCCCTCCCCTCCCCTTCCTTCCCAGCATGGGCATCTATCAGGAAGTGTGGAAAGATCCTCAGCTGAACCTTGGGGATTCTCAGGAAGGCAGTGCAGCAGCTGCCTTCTGCTCTCAACCCCTCTCCTCGGAACCCCAGGGCTCCCATACCTGTCCCTGGGCTCCACTCAGCCACACTTCCCAGGAGAGGGGAGCACTCCACACTTCCAGCCTGGCCCTCTGGGGAGGCTCAGACTCAGCTACAAGTCTGTCCTGCTTGCTGACAGGAGCAAGTGCTTTTCAGGGATGACCTCAACTCCCTGAGCAGACCCTGTCAGCCCAGATCCTGAGCAGGCTCACTCTGCTCTCTTGGGGGGTGAGGTGGGAGGATATCAAGACTTCCCCTCAGGTTGTGCCTCCTTCTGACCTGTGGGCCTGTCCTCTGTCCTTGACCATGCACTGCCAGGGAGCCAGCACCACACAGGCAAGTTGTCTGTACAGGTGAGTTCTTTTCTTGCTGGTCCACAGAATGCAGAGGGCAGGATTGTGTCCTGCAGTCTGGGTCAGGCTGCTATCTGCAGGGGTCTCCTCCCTTCCAGGGCCCAGGAGCAGCAGGGGCTGAGTGCCCACAGGGGGGGGACCCTCCCAGAGGCTGGGCAGGCTTGAGGGCACCTGTGGTGAGAGGCTCCCTGAGTCCCCTTCCTGGGCTCTTGCCCACAGCTGACTTGGTTCCCGCCCAGCAAGGCCCTGACCATCTCGGAATTGGCCAGCTCTCCATTCCCCCCTCCCACGGCAAATTCAGGCTGCTCAGTGGGAAGCTGTCACTTATCCCAGAATGTAGGGAATCTTGAGGGCAATATCTACAGAGCTCAGGGACATTCTCATGATGTGCATATTCACATCTGTGACTCTGGGTTCAGAGAGAGGTGATAGTTTCTGTCTCTACTTGATGCACCAGTGGCTAGTGAGAGGCTGTTTTTCTTTCATAGAAGTCAGGAGCAATAGGAGGTGTTTCTCATAATTATGTGCATCAAGCACAGAAGGATCAGATACCTGTAGTTCCAATTAAGAAGGCCCTAATGAGGTCTCTCTAATATCTCCCAGACTTCACCCACATCCCTACTGCTGCATTTGCACAGAAGAGAAATCCCATTTCTCCCAGGTCCCTCTGGGCTCACCTGGAGACTGGGTTTCTCACAGAATTGTCCCTTCCATTGTTGACCTCTCAGTTAGCAAACAGTAGTACAGCAGAGATTACATTACCTCCATATGAAGCATGCTACTTACAAGGATTCACGTGAGCTCCACTCCGTGCCTGGCATATTCAGACAGAGGCAATATTGTTGACTATTTTCTAGATATTAATAATTATACTTTATTTCATGACGAATTGTTTAAGGGTCTTGTAATATCATCCTAACACGGAGCAACTAGATCATCCAGTATTTCAATATTAAGGTAAGTTTGCTCTTTTCTTGCATTTTTAGATTTTATTTATGCACTCATAATATAGGCCTATATAACTTTAAATTGGATTGATGGGAAATTAATCAGCAGGAGAGCAGAACAGAAGATAGACTGCATAGGAAAATGGAAGAGGGACATGTTTGCCACATGCCGGCTGCGACAAGGGTGTGCAGAGGGGAATGTCACCTGCCCTCATGTGCGCAGCGGTAACTGTGCTCCTTGAGTTGGACAGCTTGGGCTCTTCAAAGTCCTGGCCTCTGGACAGTGCAGTGCTAGGACTGGGAAATCTTTAGCATCTGGGGACACAGGGACGTTCACCTGAAGGAGGTCTCGCCAGATGGGACTCTCATTCAGGGCTGCCATGAGATTCAAATCAGGGCCTGTACCAGCAGCAATGGGGGAAGTGTCAGCCCCTGGAAAGAGTTGCAGATGGTGCTTTTGCCACGGTGCCCACTAAGCCAGCTGTATCCACACCGCAGGGCACACTGGACCAGGCAGCTCCTGTGAAAGACAGGCCTCATGGTGACTGAGAGGCTGTGGATGTTGGGGAGAACAGTGGTGCACACACTGCCAAGAAAACCACCCTGTGAGTGTGTAAAGGGACCTCTGACCCTGGAAGTGAGGGACACTCCCCAGGAACTTGACAGATGGCTTCTAGAGACTTGGCTATTGGACTCGTCTTCATGTTCCAGACTGCAGTGGGCATCCTGGGCAACTCTACCTTCCTCTGCTGTGCTGTGCTCAGTGACCTCGCTGGGAACAGGGTGAAGCCCACAGATCTGATTCTCAGGAACCTGGTCTGGGCCAACTTCATGGCTCTCCTCTATAAAGGAGTCCCTCAGACAATGGTGGCCTTCGGCCTGGATCATTCCCTAGATGATGTCGCTTGTAAACTTGTCTTCTATTTCCACAGAGTGGCCAGGGGGGTATTGCTTGGCTCCACATGCTTCTTGAGTATCTTTCAAGCCATCACCATCAGCCCCAGTAACTCCAAGTGGGCACAGCTCAAGGTCAGAGCCCCCAAGGTCATCTGGCCCTCCCTGTGCCTGTGCTGGGTCCTGCACATGCTGGTGAATGCCCAGATTCCCATCAATGTGATGGACATAAAGGTGGGAGAAATCTTACTGGGATGTGGGATTTTGGTTATTGTGCTATCAGAAGTTCCAGGAGACAATTTGCTACATTATATTCAGCCCTGTTGGTCTCTATTGATGTCCTGTGTTTGGGACTCATGATGTGGGCCAGTGGCTCCATGGTAGTTGTCCTGTCCAGGCACAAGAAGAGGGTCCAGCACATCCACAGGTCCTTGCCTTCCAGGTCTGTTCCTGAGAGCAGGGCCACCCACAGCATCCTCGTCCTCGTGAGCAGCTTTGTGCTCTCATACTCAACCTCCGCCATCTTGAGCACATACATGGCTCTCCTGGATGAAGCCACGAGGTGGTTGGTCCACACCAATGTGGCAATGGCCATGTGTTTCCCAGCCTTCTGTCCCTTTCTGCTCCTTACTCACTACACCTCAGTTTCCAGGCTCTGTTCTTGTTGCTGCTGTCAGTTGACAAGCTGTCCAGGCACATTCAGAGAGCTCTAAGGGTTATGCTTCCTGACCACCTTCCATTTCCTGTTTCTTCTGGTTGCTGGATGGTGTCATATTCCCAGCAAGAGCTCCTCAGGACATGTGCCCATTGCAGAAGGCCCCATCCATCACTGGTTGTGAAGGAGTCTGGGATCCTGGCAGTGCCTGAGTCATAATGCAGACGCTGGCAATTGCTCTCCATGGTCTCCTTGGAGAATGAACATCACAGTGCTAGAGATCCAAGCTCTGGGGCTACACAGATGGTAGCAGTTGTGGTGAGATTCCATGGGCTGGGGTGTCCACCAAAGGTCTCCTCTGTAGTCACAGGTTAACCACAATGGGCCTGCAACTAGATCAGTGTCCTAGAGGTGGGACAGACTGCCAGGCCCCACAGGAAACAGGAAGAAGTGGGACTGGAGATGATGTGGAAGGAACAGAGTGGCCTAGGAAGCCTGAAGCCATGCCAGCATTGGATACTGCAGGGGATTTAGTGTCAGATGAGAGACTGCATTCCTCCATCCCAGAGGTCAGGCAGACCTCAATCAGAAGGACACCATGTCAGGATGGAGTGACCTTGCTGAGTCATATTTAGTACAACTGTGAGCTAACAATGGTCAGAATTGAAGGGGAGAAAGTGGTCAGACAGGTAGTGCTGGGGGACTTCAGACCTAGTTGTAGGGAAGACGGGTTCAGGTAAGGCTGGGTGTGGAGTGGAGCATCAGTAGAGTGTTGTGGGCTCGCGACAGGGGCCAGCATGAGGTCAGACATGAATCAAATTGTGGCCTCCAGTGAAGGTAGTAACTGGTGGCCAGAAATTTTGGATGGGGCAGGGCTGGGGCTGAAGCTGGGGCTGGGGCTGGGCTGCGGCTGGACCAGGACTGGTGCTGGACTTGATCTGGGGCAGCATTGGGGCTGGGTCTGGGCTGGGCTGTGGTTGGGCTGGCACCAGGGCTGGGCTGTGGATAGAGCTGGTGTTGGGATTGGTGGTGGTTCTGGGCCTGGGCTGCTTGGGGCTGGGGCTGGTGTTGCCTCAAAATAAAGCATGTCTTCTCTCCTGACTTTTCCTCACATCTTCCTCCAACTGCCAGGAACCCAAATCTGTTTCCCAGGGTCTGAGCCTCAGCCTGACAGCTTGGCAGATGAGAAGGGACCTGGTGAGTCACTGCTGAACCAGAGCTAGGGAGAGTGTGGCGATTCCTACCCACCTTGCTTCACACCCTCCCTGGTCTGGGAGCCTACCAGTGACCTGCTGGGCAAGTCCACACCATGCCATCTATCTAAATCTCTCTTTCTGTAAGTAGGGCCTGCTTCAGGTATCTCATAAAGAAAAGGAAGCAGATTTTAAAGACAAATGACTCCCAATGTGACTGAGTTTCCAGCACAGGCATGTCCAGGGATTCATCCTCATATTCAAACCTATGCATCTCTCTCAAACTTCCCTAAAACCTGCACATTTACACTGTACACCCTGAGTAAATGCTTCCCCCCCTCAGTTCCTGATTTATAATAAATCCTTGATTGGCATCTGTCAGTCCTCTGCACAATGTGCTTTTTGTGATGTCCTCAATTTCACATGCAGACGGTAGCTCTGCAGTCACCAGTTACCCTGCAGCCATATCCCTGGAAAGGACACAGCACTCTGGTGTCATAGAACCCACACCGCATCTGATGACCTTTGGCAGGCTCAGAGCTGTGACCCTGTCAGCTGCTCTCATGAGTGTTTTTCCAATTAGGATGCGATAGTTGGCAGCAGCGTGAGATGATTGTCTTTTGAGACAAAGACAGAAATGCAACACATTCAAGTGTGGGGGCAACTTGAAGGTAGTGATCAGAAGGAAGTTTGAGTCTGCAGCAGCCCAAGTAAAAATGAGTACAGAAGTCAAGTTAACCTGCTGTCAGTCCACCTTAGGGAGCTAGAAAAAGAAGAGCTAACTGAACCCAAGGCTGACTTAGGAAGTAAACTGAAAAGACACAGGAAATGTGGAAGGAAAATCAACAGAGATCATCAGCAGAAGGGAATGTCAGATGTTTGGAAGGATCCAGAAAATGCACAAAACTCTAAACTCATCAATGGAAAAACAAGACTCGAGTTACTAAGATCAGATGGGAGCAGGAAGGTCACTAAGGATGCAGAGAAATGCAAACACAATCCTGACGGTCACAGGATAGAGATCGGGCAGCCCAGGTGAGAGACTCAAAGGCCTGAAGCAGCAGAACCTTGGAGATTGACTCGAACAGATGCAGTGGATCTGGATATCTGTGCCAGGAAAGGGATTGGATCTGCAGGGAAGAAGAATGCGAGCCCAGGATTGGCACTGCCACCCTGGGTTCTTCCAGACACACAGAGAGACCAGTACCAGCTCTTCTCAAGGCCGCCCAGCTGAGGAGTCATGTGGTCACCACTTATGAGAAGCAGCACTAACTGCCCTAGCGCTGGGGCCCTCTTGCCCTACTGATCACCTGGTCACCACTGCCACCTAGCCTGCCTACCAGGTGACCTGGCACATCCCAGACTCCCTTGGATGAACAAAGGTGTTCAGGTAGTTGGCCACCATGCTGTGCCAGTCCATGGTGCCCAGACACTGGTTTCAGAGAGACATGACCCGTTTGGAGCACCTGGATCTGTGCAAGAGCCCTGCTCTCCTTCCTTGCTGAGTCAGTCTCATGTCCCCTCCTTTCCCATGGTCAGGACTTTGCACCTGGTTCTACTGCCCTCCGGGTCCTCAGCTATCCACAAAAATATTGAGTTACAAAATGACCCCAGGATGAGGGTTGGAACTTACTGTGCCTTTTGCTGAGTAGTGGCAGTTTTTAAATGTCTGTGATGAAAAGCACACATTTGTTTCTTATTAATACACTTTAATCACAGAGAATAACAGGTTTCATGCCACACACTGGTGCATATGTGGACCATATCCACCCCCCTTACCCTCCATGAATTTTCCCTTCCCAGCATCGGATCCCCTTCCCCTTCTCTAATATTCTCCCTGTTACGTTTCCCCCTTTCTAGACTCCCCATGAGGGAAAAGTTGGGAAACATGTCTTTGTGAGTCTCACTTGTTTTACTTAATGTGATGATCTTCAATTCCACCATTGTGCTGAAAATAACATGATTTTGTTATTCTTTATGACAGAATAATACTCCATTGTGAATTTGTTCCAAAATGTCTTAATCCACTCATGTGCTGATGGGACCTTTGACTGAGTCCATGACTCAGCTACTGTGAATTCTGACACACTGGGCACAGGTGTGCCCGTGTCTCCATGGCATGCTGACTCTAGTCCTTTGGGTACATGCCCAGCAGTGCTTAGCTGATCATATGGATGTTTTGCTTAGTATTTGAGGAACCTCCACACTGATTTCAATATGGGTGCATTCATTTACATTTCCACAAACTCCTCATCTCAACAACAATCATTGTTCTCTGTAATCTTGATACCTGCCATTCCGACTGGGGTGGGATGGAATCTCAATATAGTTTTAATTTCCATTTTCCTGTTGGCTAAATATATTGAATATTTCCCATGTGATTATTGCCTTTGATATGTCTTTTGAGAAATGCTTTCATGTTGTTTGCCCATTGGTTGATTTAAATTTTATTGGTGATGTGTTTTTAGTTCTTTATGTATTCAGTATATTATCCTGTGTTGGAGGAAGAGCTGAATAAAAGTTTCTGCCATTCTTTAGTAAAGGACAGAAAGACCATGCATGGTCATAGACAGAATCAGTATGGTTAAAATGATCATGCGCCCAAAACAGTACACGGATTCAATGCAATCTCCATCAAAATACCAAGGAAATTCTTCAGAGAACTGAAAAGAAAATCCTAACAGTCAAATGAAGCATAAAGACTTAAATAGCTAAAACACTCTTGAACTAAAAGGGCAATGATGGAGGAACTGCAATACCCAATGTCACAATACAGATCCATGGAACAAAACTAGCACTAGCGTCCTAGAAACAGACTGGGAGCTGGGAGTAGTGGTGCCCATCTGAGATCCCCACTCTGTAGGCTGAGGAAGGAGGATTACCACTTAGAGTCCAGCCTCTGCAACTTAGTGAGACCCTGTCTCAAATAAAAAATAAAAATGTCTAGGGAGGGAGCTCAGTGGGAGAGCACCCCACAGTTCAGTCCCCAGTACCAATAAAATAGAAAATAATTCCTCTTTTAGGATCAATTCTGCCATTGTAAGAAAATTAAAATTAAACATTGTGAATTTTTTATGAATTTCTTAACTGAATACTGATGCCTTTGTTCTTTCAGACCTACATGATAGTAGCGTGTACTTGGACGAATTCATACATGGAGTATGACTTGCTCTAATCAGGATCCCATTCATGGGTCGTACTTGATGTGGAGTTTCACTGGTGCATTCATGAGCTGTGGCTTTAACCTGGAGAGGTGACTGGTGTTTGGTTCAGCAGGAGTCAGGGAGGAGGGGTAGATGACACAGAGGGCAACCTGGAGGACAGAGGGAGATGCTGAGTGGCAGGAGGGGACAGGGGTTCTCCAGCCAATGAACAGTGTGTGTTGCTCCAGCCCCCAAAGCAGGAATGCTTTGCAGAGAAGAGTTCCTTCTGGATTTTCTGGGTGCAACTCACTGGTGAGAAGGTCACTAACTTGAAAGCAGAGCGGCTCACCCAGTGGGCACTTGCTGGCAGGACAGCGGGCAGAGGCTGGCCAGCAGTGTCTTCCCAGGAAGCGAGCCTCAGGATAAAGCATGGGATCTGTGGCCATCCCCCTTGCTGGAAGTGACTGTCACTTCACCTGTAACTGCAGTGTCACTCTGCACGAGGACAGAGCTCATCTGTTAAAGCAGAGGAATGGAGTGCAGTCCTGAGCTCTGTCAAAATCAAAGAGCAAAGGCTGCCAGCAGATGTAAGAAGACAGGTGGGGAAGCCAAGGCCCAGGGATGTGGGGGACGTTTAGAAAGGCTCTCACAGAAGGTGAGCAGAGGATTATGAACACACATGTGCACACAGGGACGTGGGGGTTACCGGAGGCCTGGGATGAGTCCACCAGGCTGCAGGGTTTCAAAAGGCAGAGCTGGAAGCAAAGATGGGAGTAGGTTCAGAGGCACGAGCAGCACTGCAGGGGTCAGATGAGGTCAGCGGACTTGTCCACCACTGAGACAGCAGTCAGGTGACTGTGTGGTGTGGGATTGAGCCCGAGACCTCCAGTTGCAAGGCAGGTGCTCTGCTCCTCTCCAGCACAGAGCAGGCAGCGAGCTCCTGTGGAACTAATCCTGGGACAGGGTCAGGAGCCTGTAGTTGGCCTGACAGGCTCACCAGGTGCTGAATTGAGATGCAGGTCAGTATGTGACACCACATGCCACCAACTTCGGTGCCCCTACTGCATGATTCAGGTCAGGAGGTGGCAGGTTTGAAGAGCTCCTTGCTCACTCTGACAGTGTTTGACACACCGCCTGTGTGACCTCATGCCTCTGATCCAATTTGATGAGTTCTAAATGAACTTGTACCAGAATGAGCATGCTTGTTCTCTGCTGTCAACCTGGACTGTCCCCATCCCTTCCCAGCTATATAAAAAAAATAAGCAAACTCATCCCAAGGCTGACCTTAGAGATCCTCAGTGGCATGATCAATATTTCAGTTAGTGTGCAGTCACGCCTCACGTGAAAACCAGCTTGGTCCAACACATGTGCCCTCAGACAATTTGGTCATAAGGGCTGTGGTGTCAGTAGGTGACATAGATTGTAGACCACTGTCCTCTGTGGTCCATGGTTAGCCAGATCATCAGTGTGCAGTGTGTGGCCATGCTGGAAGTGAGATATACCTCCTAAGGTGGATCCTGCATGAGATCCTCAGTACTCCAAGGCAAAGGTGGCCAACTCCATCAAGTCATCAAACAGATGAAATCAAACCACAACCACAGTTAAAATACTTTGGCTACCACTGCCAGTTAAACTCTTCATTGGTAAACGGGAGAATTTGTGGGTCCAGGGCAGGTGCAGCACTGGCTTTTCAACCCCAACTCAGTGCCTGGAGAGAACCTCCTGCATCTGCTCTTCCCTAAACTTCAGAGGAAACCACCTGCTAATGAACTGCCAGAACCATGGGCCCCAGAAGCCTTGAGCTGTGTTACTTCCATTTTGCTCATTTTTACAGTCCTTGCTCTTCTGGTCATCTGCCTTTGATCCATGAAGTCTGTGCCCCAGCTCCTCCCTTCTGCCTCCCTACAGAAACAGTTTCCTTCTGACTTCCTGAGGGCATTTCTCCTTGTGTTCATGCACACGCGTGTTTGGGTCTCCTGTGTGCTCTGGCAGGCACTCACTGGTCTGTATATGCCCATGTTCACTCCACTGTGGGGCTCCTGGAAGACTCTCTTAGGAGTCAGAGGTTCAGTTCATGGTCAGTTGACTCCATAGTTCTGGGCCCGAGTGAGGCAGGGCATCATGGTAGAAGGGTGTGGCAGAGGGAAGCAGCTCAGGACATGGCACCAGGAAGCAGAGCTGTTGCACCCTTCTCTTTATGGACAACACTGCAGGGTGATCAGACAACACTTGGTGTGGTTTGGGATAAGGGTTCCCTTTTGATATCAAGAATGATCACATATTTCAGAACGTCATCTTATGAACTTCATAGGCTTTCTTTCTCCACTAAAATTAGATTTTACAAGGAAAAATGCAATATAGAGGAGGGTGGGGAGCTTGGCCTGCTTGATCAAGCAGGGACTCTCTAAGAAGCAGCATTACAGAAGCAGGGTAGACTCACAGGACCCTGCTTAGCAGCTGAACCTGTAGGTGCAAAGCCACAGAGGCAAGTAGGGAGTTGTGTACTAGGTGTATGTCCCAGGGCAATGTTGAGATCTCAGAGCTCAGCCGAGCATAGGCCCATAAAATATGGCAGAAATGGGAAGAAGGGAGGAAGAGAGAATGCAGGCCTGCATTGGCGATGAAGAGTGAGGCCATCGGGTTCTCTCCATTCTGGTCAAGCCATAACCTGTTCAGAAGAGGATGCAGAGCCATGGCTGGGAAAAGATTCTGGATGAAGCTTTCCACATCTCTATTCTTTTTTTTTAAAATATTTTTCTCTAGTTGCTCATTTTTGTGTGGTGCTGAAGATTAAACCCAGTGACTCACACATGCTAGGTAAGCACTCTGCCACTGAGCTACAGCCCCAGCCCCTCCACTTGTGTATTCTTAAACTACTCCCTAATTCAAGACAGTAAAGGTTTTTACTTGTAAGCCAATTAACCACAACAGGAAGGTTGAGAAGCCCTAGGAAGGGAGGTCCTGCCAGGGGCAGAGGTTAACTGAGCAACCAGGAGCTTATCTGAAAAGACCAGGGTGGGGGAAGTCTCAGAACCCTACCTCCCTAGAGATAAATCTCTTCTAAAAATATCCAGAGGAGAAAATGTGCTGTCCCATGGAGCTTCTCCCAAGGAGCATCCCAGGGACAAACTACTGACCCGGCTTCCTCCCTCTCGTAGGCAGACACTGGAAAACATGACTGCAGGTGACCAAGTTCAAAGAACAGAGAAAGACTGTTACTTCAAGTGGTTTCAAGGCCAGAAAAATAGGGAGAAAAAGGCAGGACAGGTGGAGGTGCGCCATGGAGCCCTCCTTATTCCATAAGAGAACAGTGATGACTGCTTTCCTGAGCTCGGGATTGATCCTGGTCACTGATATGCCCAATTTACACCAGTAGGTATGTTCCAGCTCTGTGATCCCCGGGCTCTGTCCAGGGTTTGTTTGGACAGTTTCTGTCCTGCAGCCCAACTCCCTTAGGACTCCACCGAGGAACATCAAGAGTGCCACATGCCATCCTCCAAGGAGGTGTGTCCACATGCTCCTCAAGGCACACAGGTACAGCATCTTCCCATTCCTTTTGGGTTCTGGTGGCAACATATTCCTCATTAAGTGTTTAGATATGACTTCAATGATGTCACTACCTACAAAGCAACCGAGTTTCACAGGGTTCCCTCCAATGTGACTCTAAAATCTGCCTTAACTAAGTTCAAGAGGCACCTGTCAGTGACCCCTGAGCCTTCTTCTCTGTAGACTCTGACAACATCCCCTCCCTCCTTCTGAAGGCTCTGGCCACTGGTGATGGGCACTGTTGAGGGAAACATCTTCATTTATGTAGATAGTTACACCAAAGATTGAGGCATAAATATTTAAAATCATTAAGTCTTGTTTTTGGATGATTCCTTTAACCAATGTGAAGTGCTCTTCTTTATCAGTTAGCCTCATGTTACACACCATGGAAATAGCCATCCCTGGCCACAACACCGAACTCTGGAGAACAGAGTGTCCCATGAAACCTGAGCCTGTGACCCTGAATCCAAGCTCCCTGCAGGGCTTTAAGTCATGTCAAGATGCCCACAAGTACAGCATCTCCAGCAGCACCTTTAGACCCACACCTCTGGAGTGGCTGGCCTCCCGGTCTCAGTTTCTTGCCCATTGCCATGGTTTGTGGGAGGTCAAACCTGTCCCAAGACACCTTGTCTAGCTATGAAGTCCCCTGAGATTAGCTGGGTGAACAGCAATGAGAACTTGGGGTTGCTAACCTCATATGTGACAGAGCTTGGTAGAAGAGTGCTACTTCCCACCCCCAGCCAGCAGGTCACTAGTCAAAAGGGACGCAAGCAACAACAGACTTGCCAAATTACAGGCAGGGATTCTAGGTTTGGATGCATCCAGCCAAAAAGTAGACCTATATTCTTTATTATAAACTGATGGGACAACATCTGAAATACCCCCAAAAGAAAAACGACTGTGGAAGTCTCTTCTTCACAGACACAAACATACACATGGAAACAGAAGTGTGTACATCTGCAGAGAGTACACGACCAGAACTCCCCAGGACTGTCATCCTTGACAGTTGTGGACAACAATTCTGATAATTGAGCACACATCTCAACTTTCCAAAAGGTCCCAAACAGCCTGCGCATCCAAGGTATATCATGGTCTCCTTGAACAAGTCTTTTCAAAATTCCAATCTGACCCAGGTGTGGGGGTCCACAACTGTAGTCCCATTGGCTTGGGAGCCTGAGGCAGGAGGATTGCAGTATTCAAATTCAGCCTCAGCAACTCAGCAAAATGCTGTCTAAAGTAAAAAATAAAATGGGACAGGGGATGTGGCACAGTGGTAAGATGCCCCTGGTTTCAATCCCCAATACCTCGTCCCCAAATATCTAACCTGACAATTCCTCTCTAAATGAGTCTCTTCTTTCCACAGGTTTCAACCTAATACATTTTATATCATGCCCCTACCTCCTAAGGACTGGAGAAGGAGGAACTCTGGAGTCCTGGGATCAACTAAGGTGGACATCCTGTGGACCAAATATCTACTCATCTGACACAAGACTGGTTTGAGCCTAAACTTCCAGAAGAAAGTTAAAAACACCACACAGGTCAAGTTCAGCTGCACACATTCTGGTTTCAGTAGTCCTGCCATGTTGACTGGGGAGTTTTTATTGGCTTCTAATAGAGGTCCAAACCTCTGGGTAAGCCATCTTCCAGATGAGTCCTGAGACCCACATACCCAGTGCCCCAGGTCCACCACGTGGATGTACGTCCATGTTGGAGATATGCTCCCAGTCCAGTACCCAGAAGAGAGCTCCCCAATGCAGGATTTTCCCACAGCAGATCACCCTACTCCAGGTAAAATCCACCCCACCCCTCTGTGTCCCTGATGTACTGAATGAGGCTCTGACATTCTTCCTTTGAGACTGAGGAGATATTGGTTTTAGGTCTCATCTGCTTATCCCAGGATCCTTATGGACTCCCTGCCCGAGGCTTACTCCCACTCTCCCAGGACGAAAGGCAAGTGCATTAGTAGTACAACTCGGTGCTTCCAGAGATGCCTGCTCATGGTGTCAGCCTCTCAGTCCCCAGGGAGTGACCACTCACTCCCTGGTGGTTTTCAGGTGTCCATCACAAACTCTTCACTTGCATCTCTAACCAGGACCTCTGCATCCTCTTGGTTACAAATAAATACCAGGAATCATTGTAGAGCCTTGACCCAATCAGCAGGTCGTGCACCTCCAGAACACATGTGTGGACCTGTGCCTTGACCCAAGAATCCAGCAATCACTGCAAAATTGACTTCTGTCTCCATCATTGGTCAACTCATCAACCCTTCTATTTCGATCTGTAGATATTAACTGTCTACAGACTCTTTCTTTCTTCTTTTTCTTCTTCTTATTTTTTTTTTTTTTTTGGTACTGGGGATAGAACTTAGGGATGCTCTACCAATGAGCTACATTCCCAGCATCCCCAGCACTTTTATTTTTTAGTTTTGAGCCAGAATCTAAATGGTAAGGTGTAATGAACATCTTGAAAAGGGTCCTCCTACTCAGCCTCCTGAGTGGCTGGGATCACAGCGTGGCCACCTCAACCCATACTTTAGACCTTTGTAGTTCTGCCAAGCTCCACTGTTGCAGGTCCCCGCTTTTCATCTCTATTTTCCTGGCTAATGCTCTAGAATTTCAAAAGTTATTTGAAGGATGGATACCACGGTCTCCTTCTATTTCTTTTGTGCTTCTACCTTCCCCTGAGAAGCAAACTATTCTCTCTCCTGCTTGGGAAATTACATCCTGCTGTTTAAAATATTCACAGTCATCACCTCAAAAATTCCCCCAAATGATGCCAAATAACCATGACACCAGTAGTTTCCTGTGTGGTGTTTTTAGATTTTGCTGTCAGTGCCCATTAACCATGGGGAACAATCACAGTTGATGATTTCCTCATCTCCTGCAGGTGAGTTCCCAAGGAGCTGCCTTTCAGATGCCAACTGGAGATCCATGTCATGACTCCATACATCCAATATGGTTCTGCTCTGAATGAACACGAGTCAGATAACCAGAGACAGCCTCCAACCCCAGAGCCGAGGAAACCACACCATTGGATCCCAACCCTTACTCTGCCTCTCCTGAGGAATCCCCACTAAAGGGTGTGGCCTGGGCTTCCCCTTCCCACTCTGACCACCTGGTGCATCAGATGTGGAGGGTGTGGAAGGTGCAGGAGGTCAGGGACTACAGTGAGGCTGCAATGCTCCCCTTGGAGTGCCAACAAAATATTGCAGGAACAGGAAAAACCAAGTGCTGAGGAGCGAATGGGGCTACCAGGCTCACTGGCCCCCTGTTGGTAGTGGCACCTGTGTAAGGAAGGGCATGAAGCCTGAAGCTTTTCGGGGAGGACATAAACCCACCCAGAGGAAAGAACAGTGTCCTGAGGGTTGCGGGATTCCTGAAGCAGTTTATAAAATGCTTTTCAAGAAGTATGCACAGAACTGAAGGTGGAAAAGGGTTTAGTTGTAAGTTCAGATAGAATCCCTTCTGAAGGATCAACACAGTGTTCAGGAATGCTGGATTAGAAAGGAAATGACCAACACAAACAGACCAGGCAATAGGAGTCTCCCCTCAGATGAACACTCAGTGTTGTGGGTACTGGGTGACAGGGCAATGTCCCATTGTGCCAGGACAGGGACACCAGGTGAGGAGAAGCAGGAAAGCAGGGTACTGGGCATACGTGCTGCAGGGTGCAGTGGGCAGACCAGGGTGTTCCCCAGACGCTCCTGAGCCCCACGTGGGTGAGCTTGGTGCAGAGGGGCTTAGACAGAGTGAGGGGTGATGGAAGTCCCTGGACTTGCCCATAGTGCTGATTGTGCATGGCAAAGCTCCTTCCAGGGTTTTAGATACCCATGATAGGTGTGGTGTCTTAGGCAGGGTTTTTCCCTTAGTTTCCCTGGTCAGACATGGGGTGTCAGAACTGTTTCATAGGTGCTTGCTGTTTACACTGGGAAGTGATACCAGCAAGGGGGCAGCATGGAAGGGAGTTTTTGGGCCCTGGGTTGGAGGTTCTCAGGCGAGGTTTGCTGGTGTGTCCTTGTTCAATGCAGATCCTTGTCTGCACTTCAGAAATGTGAGATGCAAAGCAATAAACTGTATACCGAGTTCAAATCTGGTAAAATAGGGCAGCAAGAATGACAATTTCCCTCGTACACTGTTACTTTAAAGTAAACAAGAGATAGTCATAGAATATGTGTTTTTATATAAAAAACAAGCGATGCATAAAAATGGGTTTAATGATGTAAGATACAAAAGTTCATAATTCTGATATTAACTAAATAAAAACTCTTGGCACTTCAATAACTATATTTACAGATGCTTGTTCATATATTTAAAGATGTAAAATATTAAATATGGGGATTTTTTTTCTTCTTTTTTCTTTTTTTTTAGCAGAGAGGAGATTGCTCTTCCTCAGATAGACCTTTAAACAGCAGCTTTTATTCTATGTAATTTTGTGCATGAGAATTCTCATGTGGGTGAAAATAGGCAAGAGACATTTTGTAAGAGTTTAGAGACTCAATGTTATCCATTAGAAACTGATCATGCTTTTAAGGACAAAGTAACACATGATGCACTTGAATAAAACCAGCCTTCAAGATTTTCGGTGTTATTAGCAGAAACAAGTGAAACAAGTGAAACTACTTTAATTATATATATATGACCAGAGTGCTCTACCACTGAGCTGCTCCCCCAGCTCTTTAAATTTTCATTTGGATACAGGGTGTGGCTGAGTTGCCCAGCCTGGATTGAACCTGGCACTCAGGCGACTGGTCAGGATGCCAGGATTGCAGACCTCCCCAACACACACAGCATAGTGAGCACTGCTCAGTGAGGAGGTCTGGGATTTCCATCACCCTGATTGGATTCCTGCACTGTCTGTCACTTAAACAGCCACTCAGATTTTCTTGGCTATCCTAGGTGAAGGCCCAGAACCTTCGCTGGCCCTACTCCCTGCTCACTACATCTGTCTGCATTCCAATCCCATGAGAATCAGCCCACTCAGTGAGCTGCACTTGACTTCCTAACACCAGTCATGCAATTCATTTCCCTCTGCCAAAAATGTTTGCTCAAAACTCCTTTGGAAAACTATTTATCACCATAGTTAATAAAAATGGAATGTAAATTTCAAGATTTTTGAAACAAAAGATTTTTAATATCCTCACAAGAAACGAATGATGCTATTGAGATGTTGGGCATGTAGGTGACTGACTCTTTATATAAAGTGTACAGAGATCAGAACATCACATTGTATCTCTGAAATACACATAATTATTTGCCAAAGAAAATAATTAATTTAAAAAGAAATGATACTGAAACACTAGCAACAAAATGGCAAAAAGTCTTCAGTGAGTTTTCATAAGACTTTAAAGAAAGAATTTCCTTATCTGTAATCTCAACAATTTCTTCTAATACACACTTTAAAATATCCTAAACTTCCCCAATTGGAAACAGGGTCAGATCCCTGTTTAATTATGTGCATGATGTCTGTGCTTAGTCTGGCCTAGGGCTGAGGCTAGAGGAGATATTGCCACCTCCTGTGCCATAGGGTCAGACAGTCTGAACTGAGGGATCTTCAATATGAGCAGATTCTGACATGAACATTCAAGTACCTCAAGGAGAACAGACCCCTTGCCAGGCGAGTGGATTAGGAGACACAATTTGTCCTCACTCGACAGTGAGAGAGGAACTAAGAGACCCGGGTGTCATTGATGAGGAGCACAAAGGGGCTGAGTGCTGGGAAACATGAGGCCACCAGCACGGAGCTGCTCACGACCCACTGGCCTCTGTTTGCAGCTAGGGTCATCCACATGGTCAGTACAGTGTAGACGGAGTAAAAGGAAACAAAGGAGCTCGTCAGGATCAGGATGGTGCGTGTGGCCCTGACCTCATGGGAAGGTCTGGGACTGTGTACATGGCTGTGAATGTGCTGGACTCGCTGCTTGTGCCTGTGCAGGAGGAAGACCATGGAGCCACTGGCCCAGGCCATGAGGACCAGACTCATCAAGTCAGGGGAAAAGTATAAGATTAAATGTAAGGTGCTGTGACTATATTCTGCTGACCATGAACAGTAGCCATGACTCCCATCTGCACTGAGATTTTCCTTATTCTGTGGGCCATTCACTAATAAAGGCAGAAATGAATTTATGAGGAGATGCAGGGTCCAACAGAGGAGACAGCAGGAGCCGATGCACTGTAGGGATCTGATCTTTAGCGAGATCCATCTACAGATTCTGGGGTTGAGCTTAATGGCCTCGAAGCCATTGAAAAGGCACAAGGTGCTGAAGGAAACACCAGTGCTTACTCTGTAAGAATAGAAGACAAGCTTACATCTCCTATCATCCAGGAAATGTTTCCGTCCCAAACTTGCCAGAGTCTGAGGTACTCCTTAAGAGAGAAGAACAATGGAATTGGCCAGCACCAGCTGATTGAGAATCAAATCTGTGGGTCTGAAGTGATGTCTGGTGAACAAGGTGAAGTTATAGAAGCAAAGGAGGGAGAAATTTCCAAGGATTCCTTCTCCTGTGTGAGTGAGAAAAATAAATCCCATATCCATGCTGAATGGATCACATCAGCAACTGGAGTGTGGGTAGTTCCTAAAGTTAGGAGATAAACAAATGAGAGTAAATGTGTCACCATCAGGACAAGCCACAACGTAATACTTACCTAAACTAAATACTCTCACGTGAAAGAGACGATGACTTTCTGCCCACCTGCTCAAGCAAAACATAATAAAAACCTGAGCTTCACAAAACTCAGTCTCCAACTCCCAGGTGATGGTGAGAGTGATGGAGAAATCTGTGCATTGACATGGGTCCCTCCTCAGGGTGGAGGGTACCCAGCAGGTGTCTCTGTAGGGAGAGGAGGGGGAGACCTGTGTAGAGACATGGGTGCCTTCAGGGTGGAGGGTGCCCAGCAGGAGTCTCTGCAGGGAGAGGAGGGAGAGCCCTGTGCAGGGACATGGATGCCGTCAGGGTGGAGGGTGCCCAGCAGGTGTCTCTACAGGGAGAGGAGGGGAGACCTGTGCAGGGACGTGGGTGCCTTCAGGGTGGAGGGTGCCCAGCAGGTGTCTCTATAGGGAGAGTAGGGGGAGACCTGTGCAGGGACATTGGTACCTTCAGGGTGGAGGGTGCCCAGCAGGTGTCTCTGCAGGGAGAGGAGGGGAGACCTGTGCAGGGACATGGGTGCCTTCAGTGTGGAGGGTGCCCAGCAGGTGTCTCTATAGGGAGAGTAGGGGGAGACCTGTGCAGGGACATGGGTGCCTTCAGGGTGGAGGGTCCCCAGCAGGTGTCTCTATAGGGAGAGTATGGGGAGACCTGTGCAGGGACATGGGTGCCTTCAGGGTGGAGGGTGCCCAGCAGGTGTCTCTACACGGAGAGGAGAGGAGAACTCTGCAGGGACATGGGTGCCTTCATGGTGGAGGGTGCCCAGCACGTGTCTCTGCAGGGAGAGGAGAGGGAGACCTGTGCAGGGACATGGGTGCCTTCAGTGTGGAGGGTGCCCAGCAGGTGTCTCTATAGTGAGAGTAGGGGGAGACCTGTGCAGGGACATGGGTGCCTTCAGGGTGGAGGGTGCCCAGCAGGTGTCTCTGTAGGGAGAGGAGGGTGAGGCCTATGCAGGTACATGGGTACCTTCAGGGTGGATGGTGCACAGCAGGGGTCTCCTCAGGGAGAGGACGGTGAGACCTGTGCAGGGACATGTGTGCCTTCAGGTTGGAGGGTGCCCAGCAGGTGTCTCTGTAGGGAGAGGAGGGCAGACCTGTGCAGGGACATGGGTGCCTTCATGGTGGAGGGTGCCCAGCAGGTGTCTCTGCAGGGAGAGGAGGGGGATACCTGTGCAGGGACATGGATGCCTTCAGCGTAGAGGGTGTCCAGCAGGTGTCTCTGCAGGGAGAGGAGGGGGAGCCCTGTGCATGGACATGGATGCCTTCAGGGTGGAGGGTGTCCAGCAGGTGTCTCTGCAGGGAGAGGAGGGGGAGCCCTGTGCATGGACATGAGTGTCTTCAGGTTCAAGGGTGCCCAGCAGGTGTGTGTACAGGGAGAGTAGACACAGCCTTGTGGGCTTTAGTGGGTTGTTCTCAAGCATATATTCTGTAGGTAGAGATAAGACCCAGACACGTGCAGCATATATTTTTCAAAATATATAAGGACAGAAATATTAGGGCAGAGACTGGGCACGATGGAAGAGTAGAAACGTTGACTTTGTAAAGTGATCATATCTGTATTTAATAGTACAAACATATGTATTTTCCCATGATTCTTTAAAAATAGTATACACAACCATGTCAAAATCAATTTTCAAGTTTAAATGAAGAAATCACTTGATTATCACTACGTTGTTCTATTTGTACTTACCTGAAATAGTGCAAATAGTAATTTTTTTCCTTTTTCTGGGGACAGCAGGTTCCATGGTGACTGCAGGAACCCATCCATCACCAATTTAATATTTTACTCGAGACAGTGTCTGGGTAAGTTTCCCAGGTTGGCCTCAAACTTGTGATCCTCCTACCTCAGTTTCTCAAGAAGCCAGAATTAAGGGCTGGTACCACCATGCCAGGCTTCAGATAAATAAAACACAGAAACATATATGAAAATTACAGCCCTGGAAGAGGAAGATTAGGCTGTGGTCCACAATCATGTTTACAAATGTGTTATCATTATTCATTTGAAATATATAAAAGTCTATTTACAGAACTGACAACCAACCCTTTGAGTATAATTCAAGAATATGTGAATAAAAATTTAAGTAACTCAAAACCACATAGCATTGGAGGAGTTAATGCAGGCAGTGCATAAGTTTTGAACACATCTGTATTTCCTATTTCTCTTCAGTGAGACATCTAGACATTGTAACCCACTAATCCAACACGCTTGCTTTATCCATTTTTATCTTGGTAGTCATTTAAGTGTAATGGTAAACTTTGATGAATATTTAATGTACAATATTTGAGAAAACGTTTTTCTCTTCATACTCACATGTGAACACTGAACAAATGCATTGGAGTCTTGGGTAGGGGCTGCTCAGTATGGAATAGAAGTTGGAGGTGGGCAGAGGAGACCCACCTTGTGTCTGGCCCTATTCCTCGAAGGGCAGCTGGTTGATTTCAAAAGGGCAGAGGGGAATAAATTATGTTGCTTACTTGGTCAGGCAGGGGTGAGTTAGGAGACACCTTTCTCCAGGTTCCAGATGGAGGAAAAGTTATCTGGAAGGAGCCTCACTAGAGACGCTGGCCTTGGGAGCCTTGGGGTGGGAGGTGCAGTCGCAGCGCACACTCACATCCACCGTAGGCTTGGGGGTTTGTGCAGAGTGTCACAACTGATCTCTTTCCAGCATCTGCAAGACAGAAGGCAGTTTAAACTCATCAGTGAACTACAGCCCCATGATAGTGCTGAAACTGTGAGGCAGAGTAAGCACAGCAGAAGGGAGAACATAGGGATGGCTGAGAGACCAGGCCTGCAGTGCATCCGAGGGAGCAGGGGGTCAGGCTGCAGCAGGAGTCTTCAGGCTGGCATGAAGTCAGGTCCCTATCAGGAGCCTGGGCCCGTGAGGCTGTGGTGTGTTTTCAAATTCTGACTGATAAATAGGTGCTGAAATTCACAGGGAAAGGAAAGTGGATACACGGGATCAGAATAGGTGCCCTGAGTCCTCAGGGAAGGACACCCAACTGCCCATCCAAAACATCCATGGTGAAAATGGGTGTTCTTTCCTGTTTCATAAGAAAATGTTTGTGGGGATATTCAGAATAAAAGATTGATTCTGGGATGGAAAAGCAGCATAGCACTTCACAATCTGTCTACAGGCTGGGATGCCAAGTGGTATTACAGTCAGACCCAGACACTCAGGGTCCCTGGCTGGTCTCTCCCTTCCTCTGTCCCCATCACAGATCACACACATTTCCCCAATCGCCTTTTCATCCTCGACACAGGAAACAACTGTTTTAACTTTTCTCTAACCAAATGTTTGTTGTCCCTCTAGAGAGGAGAGTAGTTTTAGATTTAGCATTATGATCTCCCTGGGCTCTGCCTCCTCTCCCTGGGATCAGAAGGAAGGAAAGCAAGAGCCCATGCCCATACCCACACCTTCACCTGGACACCAGTACCCACTGGGGACTCACCTTCCTTAAGCTCACCTGGGTCTGCAGAGCAAAGCTGCAGAATGAGCAGAGAGTGTTAGTCATGGACCAGTGAGGACATCTCAGAGGGAGGTCAGAGCAAGAAGGAGAGAAGAAGTGTTTCCTGAAAGAGCTGCTGTGAATGTGTGTGTGAGGTGGAGAGTGAGATTGGGAGAGGAGAGAGAGAGGGAGAGGAAGGGTGAGAGGGACGGTAGAAGGAAGGGGGAGAGGGAGAGGGAGAGGGAGAGAGCACTGTCATAGTTTCATGTCCAATCCCCTCTGGATTCATGCTTCTGTGTCTGATACTGCATTTGGGGAAGACTCCTTCTCAGAATCTGGGAGTGATATGAATGCATGGACACTTAGCTGAATGATGATGTCTGTCAGTGTTCTCAGGCAGCATTGTGCAGGTGTGGCCAGGGAAGGTGATAAAGGTCAGGGACTCCATGACCTCACCACTTTGCTGGGAAGTGTCTGTCCTTTCACCTGCAGGTGCAGTGACAGCACCTGCATCGGGACTGGAGGTCACCTGAGGAACACGAGGCGAGGATTCTGCATGTCTCTGCAAGCCCTTCCCCATGAGAAGCCCCTCAAGGGCAGAAGCAGGTGGGACAGGCTTCACATTGGCATAAGCAGAGGTCCCAGGGGAGGCTGATCAGAGCACACAGGGACCTACCTACTGAGAGGGGACATGGAGCACAAGGCTCTGGCTGGATTTCAGCCTCGTGGAAAACTTGGGCTTCAAAGTATGATTGCTGAAATCCCTGGGGACTTCTAGGATGCCCAAATGAACAGTGGACAGCATGTGAATTTAGTGGAAAGAGAAACCAGAGTGGTTCAAGTGGGCAGAGTGACACAAGGACATATCCTTTTACTGCTCCAAGAGTGCTTCAAGGTCCCCTCCCTCTCCCAGCAGGTGAGGCACTCTTCTGTGCAGCTGGGATTCAGGAGACATAACAATAATGTTTCCCATGGAAAGTGATTCCTGTTGAGTAAAACAGACCAAATATACAAAAGTAAGGTACCAAATGGTACACATCTTGTTCAAGCAGGACATGCACACAGTCAGGTGAAGACAGAAGAAGGGGCATTCTGCAAGGTGCGGTTTTAAGAACGAGCATTCTGCCAGGTGTGGGCCAGGGGGGAGCATTCTCATTTGCACGACAGGGAGGAGCATTCTTGCATGTGAGGGCACAGGGAGGAGAATTCTGCCACGTGCAGCATAGGGAGGAGCATGCATCCCGGTGCAGCACAGTGTGGAGCTTTTGCCAGTTCGAGTACAGAGGAGAATTCTGCAAGTTGCAGCACATTGAGGAGCATGCAGCTAGGTGCAGAACAGAGAGGGGAATTCTGCCAGGTGCAGGGAAAGGAAAGAGCATTCTAAAAGATGCGGGTGAAAGGAGGAACATTCTGCCAGGTGCAACACAGGGAAAGAATTCTGCCAGGTTTGGGCAAAGGGATGAGCATTCTGTCAGGTGGAGCACAGGGAGGAAAATTCTGCAAGTTGTGGGTACAGGGAGGAACATCATGCCAGGTGTAGGTACAGGGATGAGAATTCTCCCAGTCGAAGCACAAGCAGAGCCATTCTGCCAGGTGTGGGCACAGGGAGGAATATTCTGCTAGGTGCAGGCACAGGGAGCAGCATTCTGCCAGTTGTGGGCAAAGGGAGGAGCATGCTGCCTGGTGTGGCAAAGGGAGGAGCATTCGGCAATGTGAGGGCACATGGAGTAGTATTCTGCCATGTGGAGCACAGGAGGAAGATTTCTGCCATGTTCAGCACAGAAAGCAGCATTCTGCCAGCTGTGTTCACAGGGAGGAGCCTTATGCTAAGTGAGGCACAGGGAGGAGCATTCTCCCATGTTCACACAGAAAGCAGCATTCTGCCTGGTGTGGCCACAGGCTGGGTCATTCTGTCATGTAGAGCAAAGTGAAGAGCATTCTGCCAGGTGCAGCACAGGGAGCAGCTTTCTGCCAGGTGCGGCACAGGGAGGAGAATTCTCCCACATATGGACACATAGAAGAACATTTGGCCATGTGCAGTCACAGGGAGGAGCTGTCTGCCAGTTGTGGTCACTGGGAGAAGCGTTATGCCAGGTGCAGGACAAGGAGGAGCATGAAGGCAGTAGCACCACAGGGAGGAGTATTCTCTCATGTTTAGCACAGGGAGGAGCGTTTTGCCAGGTGCAGCACAGGGAGGAGCATTCTGCCAGAAGCAGGCACAAGGAAAAGTTTTCTCCCACGTGCATCACACAGAGGAGCATGCAGCCAGGTGCACAAACCGGGATGTATTCTTCCAGATCTGCGCAGAGGGAGGAGCATGCATACAGGTGTGGGAACAGGGAGGAGCATTCTGCCATGTGCAGAAGAGGGAGGAGCATTCTGCCAGTTGCGGTCTCAGGGAGAAGCATTTTGGCATTTGCGGCATAGGGACGAGCATTCTACCAGTTTCAGACACAGGAGGAGCATCTTGCCAGTTTTGGGCACAGGAACATTCTGCCAGGTGCAGTGCAGGGAGGATCATTGTGCCAGGTGTGGGGACAGAGAGGAGCATGCATACATGTGCTGCACAGGGAGGAGCATTCTGTGAGGTCCTGGCACACGGAGGAGCATTGTGCCATGTGTGGGTACACGGAGGATAATTTGGCCATGTGCAGCAGAGGGAGGAGCAGTCTGCCAGGTGCAGCACAGGGAGGAACATCCTTCCAGGTGCGGACTCCCAGGGGAGTATTCTGTCAGGTGCAGAACAGGGAGCATTCTGCCATTTGCAGCACAGTGAGAAGCATTCTGCCAGGTGCGGAGCTTAGGGAAGAGCTTTCAGTCAGGTGTGGGCACAGGGAAAAGCTTAGTGACATGTGCAGCATAGAAAGGAGCAATTTGCCTTGTGCAGTGCAGGGAGGATTGTTCTACCAGATTCAGCAGAGGAGCAATATTCTGTCAGGTGTGGTCACAAGGAGGAGCATTCTGCCAGGTTGGGGCACAGGAAGGAGCATTCTGCCAGGAGCAGGTATAGGGAAGAACATTCTACCAGGTGCATCACAGAGAGCACCATTCTCCAGGTGTCGGGACAGAGAGGAGCATGCACCCTGGTGAAACACAGGCAGGAGCATTCTGCCAGGTGCAGCACAGGGAGGAATGTGCATACATGTGCAGAAGAGAAAGGAGAATCCTGTCTTGTGTAGCATAAGGAGGAACATTCTCCAAGTGTGGGCAAAGGGAGGAGCATTCTGCCAGGTGAGGCACAGGGAGGAGCATTCTATTAGGTACAGCACAGGGAGGAGAATTCTGCCTGATTCAGGAGAGGGAGAAACATTCTGACAGGTGTGGTCCCACGGTGGACCATTCTGCAATGTTGGGGCACAGGGTGGAGCATTCATCTAGGTGCAGCATAGGGAGGAGCATTCTGCCAGGTGCAGCACATGGAAGAGCATTCTGCCAGGTGTGAGCAAGGCAGGAACATTCTGCCAGGTGTGGGCACAGGGAAGAGGATTTTGCAATGTGCTGGACTGGGAGGATCATTCTACCAGGTGTAGCACAGGGAAGAGTATTCTGCCAGGAGTGGGGACAGAGGAGCATTCTGCCTGTTGCAGAACAGATGGAAGCATTGTGCCAGGTGTGGGCACAGGCAGGAGCATTCTGCCAGGTTCAGGAACATGGAGAAGCATTCTGCCAGGTCCCGCATGGGGAAGGGCTTTCTTCCAGGTGTAAGTACAGGGAGAATTTTGCCAGATGCTGCATGGGGAGTAGTATTCTGCCATATGTGGGCACATGGAGGAACATTGTGGCAGTTTCAGATGAAGGAGAATCATTCTGCAAGATGTCACAGAAGGAAGAGCACTCAGCCATGTTCAGGCACAGGGAAGAGCATTCTGCCATGTTCGGGCACAGGGAGGTGCATTCTGGCAGGTGTGGGCACAGGGAGGAGCATTCTGGCAGATGTGGGCACAGGGAGGAGCATGCTTCCAGGTGCAGCACAGTTAGGAGCATTCACTCAGGTGCAACACAGGGAGGAGACCTCTACCCTGTGCAGGTATAGGGAGGAGCATTGGCCAGGTGGAGCAAAGGGAGTGTCATTCTGCCATCTAAGTTCACAGGGATGAGCGTCTTGAAATGTGCAGTAGAAGGAGGGGCATCTTCCAAGTGCAGCACATGGAGGACTATTCTGTCATGTGCAGTAGAGAGAGGAGCATTCTTCCAGGTGTGGTCACAGAACGGGTCTTTATGCTAGGTCCAGGAACAGGGAGGAGCATTTTGCCAGGTGCAGCCCAGGGAGGAGCATTCTGACTGGTGTAGAAGAGGGGGGAGGTTTCTGCCACATGCGGGCACAGAAAGGAGCATTTTGCCAGGTGTAGGCATACGGAGGAGCATTCTCCCAGGTGTGAGCACAGGAAAACCTTCTGCCAGGAGTGAGCATATAAAGGAACATTTGCCCAGGAGTGGGCAGAGAGAGGAGCATTCTGCCAAGTATGGACACAGGGAGGAACATTCTGCCATGTGCTGGATCATGGAGAAGCATTCTGCCAGTGCATCACAGGCAGAAGAATTCTGCCAGGTGCATCACAGGGAGAAGCATTCTGCCATGTTGTTGCCGCCTGCAGCAATGAGACTGCAGGACAGAATCGGAGGCGGACTGGGAATGAACAACTTCTTTATTTTTCTCAGGGGTGCTTCCTTGCTTGCTTCCTTGCTTACCTCTCTCCCCAAGTAGATGCCTTGGTGCCAACACCAGCTCTGCCTGACACCGTGAAAATAGAGAAAAACAGCAAGCCACCACTGTTAGGAGTGGAAGCAAGGTGAGAGCGGCACACATACAGTGGCGCCCCCAGATGCCTTTCGTTCCGGTGTGCTCCATCAGACACCTCATGCACGAGATTGCTGGGGTTGTGGCATAAGTGCAGCCTGGAGACCATGTGCATGCGTAAGGCCGGGGGAGGAAGCATCCAGAACCAGCAGGTGGGCGTGTCCTCCCACGCCACAATCTCTTCCGCAAACAGCTGTAAGCATGTCTCTACATCTCCCCATTTTTTATTTAAAAGGTGAAGAAAACTTTAATGGATGCCTGATACCTATCACAACATCTGGATCGACTGTGCCTGTGTTAGGCATCCACATGTCTCAGTGACATTCTTACCTGTCATCGGATAACCAAGAAGCTTGATATTATTGTCTTGGCTCCTGTCTTAAGTTGATATGTTAGTCACATGAGACTTTCCCGTCTTTGACTACCAGTCATCCATTGGAGACAGCAAAACCTGAGAAGAAGTTCCGGCTTCTAAGGTGGCAAGTGCATTTTTTACAATGATCTTATCCCTTTGTTGGCTTAGGCGCATACTACACATGCAATGAAATGCTAACACAATGAACAACAGAAGTATTAAACAGAACCCCATAATGCCTGCCCATTTTTGACCCCATTGTACAATATCTTTAAAAAATGTAATTACATCAGCAACAGAGGGCACCTTGACTTTAGTAGAAGTTACTAAGATTGTTTGGGCTTGTAGTGATCTGGTGAGATTACCAAACTGATAGTTCCAAGATCCATTAAGCATAGCACTAAGTTGTCTTGATAAATTGGCAGTCCTGCTATAATTATGGTATTGAACCCCTGTAAGACATAGTCCTGAATAATGTGCAAGACATCCTGATGCAGCAAGGTCCATCAAAATATCCACTTGCTCTTGGAGAAGATCAACACGTTGGCTGAATGTGACTATACCAGAATGAAGATGTTGATTTATGGTTTCCTGTGTTTGAAGAGCCATGGCCACACTACCAGTGAGGTTGTTCAATGCCTGTTCAGTGGGAATACTTGTAGCTAGGGCACCCCCAGCAGCAGTAACTGCAGCTTCCGACGCAGTGACAGCCACAGTCACAGCTAGAGATATTCCAAAATCCCTCTTATGTCGAGACAATACCACAGGCAGGTCTTCCACATTGGCTAAAACTGGCATTGGGAGGTACCTAGGAACTCGAGCAACAATCATTAAAGGAAAACTAATACTATTCCAACATTGAGTTAAAAAATCATGAGGAGGGAGTGCACTCTAAAGCATGATTAATGGAGGAGGCATTAGAGACTATAAGGATGAACGGTGATGTGACACATATAAGGGTAGGCTTAAATGTAATCAGGGAGGAGGATCTAGAAATATTAGCACCTGTTTCAAACACTGTAGAGGTGTTATAATCATATAACCCATTGATAAATTGACCTCCTCGAAGCATTCACAGAGCACTAATGTCTGTGCAGGCTCTTTCTCTGTAAAATGACCAGGAATCAAAAGAATTGGCTGTATCTACCATTAAAGGATTTTGAAAACAAAAATTATATCCAGAAAAGGAACTATTAGAGTAGGTACTAAACCTAGGAGCAAAGATAAAAGATTTGACTCCACCTACAAAGACAGCTCTAGAGGAACCTTGACATCCAGACCACAAAGAAGGCCACGTGGGGGAAGACTCCCAGCAACGTGGGCCCCATTTGGGTACCAAGAGTTTGGTTGCCAAGAATGACACAGGGATGGGTAGAATCATTATTATAAGAAATGGAGAAACATAAACTACAAGATAGTTGAAAAAAGTAATTAAGAAAAGGCATAATATCCAAATCCACATGTATAGCAGGTAAACCCAGGGTACTATTAGTAGTAAAAAATGGGGGATAAACAGAGGAGGTGTTAGTTAAAGGGAGAGGCCAAGGCCATCCTGTAACTACAGACCAGAGTTGTAAAGTGTTTCCATCAATCAGTGGAATCATCAGGAGGAGAATTATCATGTTCATGTTCACTGTTTTCATGATGTTTATCAACTGCTGAACGACTGGTAACTTGTCTGATGAGTCTTGCCGGCACCCACACCAGAGAGTTTGCATCCTGTGGAAAGATACAAACAGATCCTCGCCCCCATATTAACACTGGGTCCGGACCCTTCCATGTCCCCATAAGGACATCTTTCCAGCAGGCTAGCGGTTTGTGTTGCTGATGAGGATTCCAATGTCTGTCTCCAGCAGAATAACCCTCTGAATCCATAGTTAAACAATATAAAGTAAAAAGAACTATAGCCAGTCTATCTCTGGGGGTAACCCAATCCCCCCTTTTTGTTTTAAAAGCATGAGCTTGAGCGTTTGATTAGCACGCTCCGCTATGCCTTGGCCTTGAGGATTATAAGGAATTTCAGTTTTATGAGTAATTTGAAACTTAAGACAAAACTGAGTAAAAGATGAAGAAGTATAAGCAGGGCCATTGTCTGTCTTAAGCATTTTAGGAATGCCCATAGCTGAAAAAACTTGTAAGCAATGAGAGATAACATCTTTAAATTTTTCCCCAGAATGGAGAGAAGCAAAAATCAATCCTGAACATGTGTCAATAGACACGTGAATAAATTTTAGTCTACCAAAGCTGGGATCATGAGTAACATCCATTTGCCACAAATGATTGGGTAAAAGCCCTCTGGGATTGATGCCTACATGTGGAACTGGAGAATGAATAGCACAGGTTGGCATCCCTTAACAATAGTTCTAGCTTGTTCTTTAGTTATTTTAAATCTACATTGTAATGTCATACTGTTAACGTGAAATTGAACATGAAATTCAGCGGCCTGTTCTACTGAAGAATATATGAAAATAGTTTGAGTTGGAAGATCAGCTTTATGATTACCCTCATGTAGAGGACCAGGCAAATTGGTATGAGCTCTTATATGTCCCCAAAACATAGGTTCTTTACGTTCCCATAAGAGCTTCTGTATTTGAAGAAATAACCTAAAAGCTGGAGTATGAGGAGCTATAGTTCAAGCCAATTCTAATTTAGGAATAGCTTGAGCAATATAATTACTGTCTGTAAAAAGATTTCTGGGTTGTTCCTTGAATTCTATAAGGGCTATGACCACAGCTTCCATTTCTACCAATTGAGCAGACTTATGAAAAGTAATATGAGTGATAGTATTTTGGTAAGTGACCAGTGCAGCAGTACCATTAGAGGATCCATCAGGAAAAACATTTAATGCTCTGGGAATAGGTTGTTTTTTAACTACTTGGGGGAATATAACAGGATGATTAAGACAAAAAGACAATAAAGGGAACTTTGGAGGGTGGTTATCAAATTTTGCAGAAGTAGAGCATTTAGCAATAGCCCAGTTATTATCATTAGCACATAAAATTTCAACTTGGGCAGAATAAGGAGTTATAATGACGGTAGGATGTATACCAAACACTCTAACTGCAGTTTTTATCCCTTGAAGAATAAGCTGTGCCACCATAGAGGTATAAGGTTCAATTATACTTTTAGGAGAGGTGGATAAATGTATCCACATTAAAGGTCCATGTTGCCAGAAAACACCCGTGGGCATATATTGAGAAGGAATTACTACAAACAGAAGTGGTTTTAAGAATTTAATCCTATCACAGTGGGCACACTCAATAGCCCTTTCTATTCTACTTAAAGCTTCTCTAGCTTCATTCGTTAAAGATCTTAGAGAAGATGGATCAGGATCCCCATGGAGTGTGTCAAATAAAAGGCTTTAATTCTCCTGTGGAGAAGCCCAAAGTTGGTCAAAGCCAATTAATATCCTCCAGTAGTTTTTGGAAATCATTTAAAGTGGTTAACTGATCTTTACTGAGCTGGATTTTTTGAGGTTTGATGAATGTGTCCATAATTTGAAATCCTAGATACAAGATAGGGCGTTTAGTTCATACATTTTCTTCTGCTATGATCAACCCATGTTGTTTTAGGATGATAGCCATATCCCCAAATATCTCAAGGAGGTTCTGATGATCAGGATGAGCTAATAGAATGTCATCCGTATAATGGAGACAGATGAGTTTTGGATACTTTCTTCTTATGGATTGTAAAACTTGGTCTACAAAAATCTGACACATACTTGGACTGTTTACCATGCCTTGATTGCCGCTGTATATACCTGTGCATACACTCCAGGATCATATTGATTTGGGGTATCTATTGGAGCATATTGGCCTCTACCAGGAAACCCTGCTGCTGTGTTTCTGTGAGCAGTTTCAACAGATATTTCTTGCCGCTAAGTTCTGCAAATCAGATATTGTCCTCCAGATAACACTGCTCTGTACAACTGTTTCCAATCAGTAGGAATCAAATTTACTCAAAGACTCAAACATACTTATGGTAAATGGTGCCTGAGGTCCATATGTCATAACTGCCTCTTTAAAGTTTTTAATGGTTTTAAAGTCTAATGGTTGATGGTATCTCTGTCTATTTTGGTCCTCAAATATGGGCAGGTCCCATGAATTTGGGGCTTCTTTGTATTCAAGGGCGTCTAAGTGCTAAGAAACGTCCTGAATGGTCTTGGCCAGAGGATCTACCCATGGTGGTGCAGAAGGCTGAATAGGATTTAGCGTTCCCCTACATTTTCTCCTTGTTTTTCTTAAATTATCTGAGTAAATACTTTCTAAGTCACTACAACTCAATTCTTTCTCACCTTGTTCTACATGTTTAACAGATTCTTGCTCTTGTACTTCTCCTAAGGCTTCATAGGAAATGTTCCTTTAGGAAGAGGAACCCCCTGTTTTTCCTTCACTATTAGATCCTGTTTCCTTCACTGCCATGCCATTACTTTTTAATACATCTTTTAATGACCTTAGTCATTTGGGTCTTTAAAATTTCCGACCCCATTTCTTACTTTCCCTCGCCCTAAACCCCTCTGGCCAGAGACTCTCACGAGGTTCCTCAGTACTTACCCACTGTGCCAAATGCACCATACAGGCCACCACTTGTTGCCACCTGCAGCAACGAGACCACGGGAAAGAATAGGAGGTGGACTGGGAATGAACAGCTTCTTTATTTTTCTCAGGGGTGCTTCCTTGCTTGCTTCCTTGCTTGCCTCTCTCCCCAAGTAGATGCGTTGGTGCCAACACCAGCTCCGCCTGACACCGTGAGAAGAGTGAAAACAGCAAGCCACCACCACTAGGAGTGGAAGTGAGCCAAGTGCGGCACGTGTAGAGCGGCGCCCCCAGGTGCCTGTCGTTCCCGTGTGCTCCCTCATCCGGCGCCTCACGTGTGAGGTTGCTGGGGCCACGGTGCAAGCACAGCAGGGGGACCATGCGGGTGTAAGGATGGGAGAGGAGGAATCACACACCACCAGATGGCCACGTCCTCACACACGCGTGTGTGCACGGTCTCTTCCTCAAACAGCTGTAAGCATGTCTACACCATGTGAAGCACAGGGAAGAGCATTTGGCCATATGTGTGTATAGGGAGGAGCATTCAGCCAGGTGGGAGCACAGGGGGGAGTATGCAGCCAGTTGCTGCCCAGGCAGAAGTATTCTGTCAGGTGCAGCACAGGGAGGAGCATTCTGCCAGGTGTGGGAACATGGAAGTGTCCCTCATGTTTGCTATGTTCAGGGCAGTGGATTCTGGTGCTGCTGCAATTAAGTTCTTCAGTGATCTGAGGATGGAGTCTGACCCTTCCCACCCACACACAGGATGTTTTTCTATATACTTAGCATTAGTACCTGGAGATGGTGTGGAAGGACACACAGACATGACCCATCTTTCACCCCTGAATGGAGGTGAGACAAATGGTGCTTAAGTATGTTTTTGTGTTCCTTTTCACATTTTGCTCGATACCTTTCAGAAGTTTAAGGAAGATCACCTATACTTCTGGTTTCTTTTTAAACTATGTAGAAGGGGTGATAATATATCAATTTTTTTTACAGATCATGTGATTTATTGAAGACTTGAAACCAAATCTCCGGATTCCAATTACTGGGATCATTTTTCTGTTTTCTTCTTTTTAAAAAAAATTATTTAGTTTGATTCACTGTAAACAAATGAGGTAAAACGTATTTCTCGGGTTGTACATGAAGTAGAGTCATAACATTGGTGTAATAATACATGCACATAGAGTAAAGATGTTTGTCCCAACCTGTTATTTTTCCCATTACCCCACCCTCCCACTCCTCTTTTCTTTATACAATCCATCCTTCCACCATTCTTTCTTCCCTACCACAGTGCATTATGTATCATCATCCACTTATCAGAGAGATCATTTGGTCTTTGGACTTTTGGGATTGGCATATCTCACTTAGCATGATATTCTCCAACTTCATCCATTGGCCTGCAAATGCCATAATTTTTTTATTCTTTATGGCTGAGTAATATTCCATTGTGTATATATACCACACTTTCTTAATACATTCATCAATTGAAGGGCATCTAGATTTGTTCCACATTCTAGCTATTGTGAATTGAGCAGCTATGAACATTGATGTGACTTCATCACTGTAGTATGCTGATTTTAAGTGGTTTGGATATAAATGAAGAAGTGGGATAGCTGTGTCAAATGGTGGGTCTATTCCACGTTTTCTAAAGAATCTCCACATTGCTTTCCAGAGTGGCTGCACTAATATGCAACCCCACCACCAATATATGAGTTTGCCTTTTTCCCCACATCCTCGCCAACACCTATTGTTGCTTGTGTTCTTGATAATCTCCATTCTAATTGGGGTGAGATGGAATCTTAGTGTAGTTTTGATTTGCATTTCTCTTATTACTAGAGATGTTGAACATTTTTCCATATATCTGTTGATTGCTTGTAGATCTCCTTTGACGTGTGTGCTCATTTACTTAGCCCATTTGCTGATTGGGTTATTTGTATTCTTGGTGTAGAGTTTTTTGAGTTCTTTATATGTTCTGGAGATTAGTGCTCTATCTGAAGTATGAGTGGCAAAGATTTTCTCCCACTCTGTAGGCTCTCCTTCACATTGGTGATAGTTTCCTTTGCTGAGAAAAAGTGTTTTACTTTGATTCTATCCCAATTATTGATTCCTGCTTTTATTTCTTGTGCTTTGGGGGTCTTGTTGAGGAAGTCTGATCCTAAGGCAACATGATGAAGATTTGGACCTACTTTTTCTTCAATAAAGGTGCAGGGTCTGTGGTCTGAATCCAAGGTCCTTGATCCATTGTGAGTTGAGTTTTGTAGAGGGTGAGAGATAGCGGTTTAGTTTCATTGTGCTGCATATGGATTTCCAGTTTTCCCAGCACCATTTGTTGAGCAGGTCATATTTTCTCCATTGTTTGTTTTTGGAACCTTTGTCTACTATGCAAAAACTGTATTTATTTGGGTTTGTCTCTGTGTCCTTTGTTCTCTGCCATTGATCTACCTGTCTATTTTGGTGCCAATACCATGCTGTTTTTATTACTATTGCTCTATAGTATAGTTGGAATTCTGGTATTGCACTACCCCCTGCTTCATTCTTCCTGCTAAGGATTGCTTTAACTATTCTGGCTCTATTATTTTTCCAAATGAATTTTATGATAGATTGCTCTATTTATATGAGGTAGGTCATTGGAATTTTAATTGTAATTTCATTGAATTTGTATAGCACTTTGGATAGTATGGCCATTTTGACAATATTAATTCTGCCTATCCAAGAACATGGGAGATTTTTCCATCTTCTAAGATTGTCTTTAATTTCTTTCTTTAGTGTTCTGTAGTTCTCATTGTAGATTTGTTTCACCTCTTTTGTGAGATTGATTCCCAAGTATTTTATGTTTTTTGAAGCTATTGTGAATGGAGTAGTTTTCCTAAATTCTCTTTTAGAGGATTAATCACTTATGAATAAAAATGCATTAGATTTATGAGCATTGATTTTATATCCTGCTACTTTACTGAAATGATTTATGAGTTCTAGAAGTTTTCTGTTGGAATTTTTTGGTTCCTCTAAATATAGAATGAAGTCATCAGGAAATAGGGATAATTTGATTTCATCTTTTCCTATTCATATCCCTTTAATTTCTTTGGTCTGTCTAATTGCTGTGACTAGAATTTCAAGAACAATGTTGAATAGAGGTGGTGAAAGAGGGCATCCCTGCCTTGTTCCAGAGTTTTGGGGTAATGCTTTCAGTTTTTTGACTGTAGGCATAGCATAGATAGCCTCTACACTGTTGAGGAATGTTCCTACTATCCCCTAATTGTTTTTACTAATTTAAATGACCATGTGATATGTCTCATTTTTCTAATAAGCAGTAAAATGTATCAACTAATTCTTGTATTTTAGTTTCTTGATGTCATTTTAATTTTACAGAAAATTTGCAAAATAGAAAAGGATATCCTTGCAAACCCCCAAATTTAGCAATTGTTTAACTTTTGCTTCATTCACTTATTTACTCTTTCCGTTTCCCTTCCATCTCTACACAGGTACTATATACATGTATGTGTGAGCATCTGTGTGCACACAATCAACAGTTTGTATATGCATAAAATATTTTGCTGAATAATTTGAGTATAACATGGGAGTATACCCATAAGTACGTCAGTGCACAATTCCAAAGGATGTATGTTCTTATATAATGACAGTATTATCATAAACCAGAAATTTTTATATGGGTGGGAATCTTTATGTAAACCGTGTGTGATGCCTGGAAACCACTGCTCCCAATTTATCCTAGGCATTTTCACTGCACAGGACCAAAGACAACCTTGCATTTAGTTTCCACGTCTCTGTGGATTTCTCTGATAAACAGTTGCTCAGCCTTCCATTGGGTACCTTGGTCTTGTCTTCTTATTTTTTTTGAAGAGTTAGAGATCATATATTTTATTACAATGTATTTGAAAAATTTGGGCAGTTACAATGGAGACAGAAAACCAGATTCATACCAAAAATACACTTTCAATTACTCTATCAAGCAAATAAAAACAATCTTCATTTATTTGCTCTTTTCAGAAGAACAAGAAGGAAATAATACAATAGAAATCCAATATTATATGAGAGACATGTAATTAAGCATACATACAAAATGAACATGTATTGAATTTTCAGAAACAAAAGTAAAAATGAATAGTAATGATAAAACTTTGGAAAAAATAATGCCTATCTTAGTTGTTGAAAATATGATTTTTAATTATATATACGTAGATATACACTTAATAAAAACCCATCTCTTTAAGTTGCACAAAACATGGAACCAATAAAGCATATTTTATGGCATGTAATACTATAATCCTAGGGCAGTTTGTCCTTAACTCCAGGATACAAAACACTTAGATTTGTAATATAATAAAAGGTCTGCAAAATTGCTGAGAAAGATTGTCTTCCTCAACTCATATTAACCTGCAATAATCTTACAAAAGGCTATACAGGAAATTTCACACAAAAAAATATTAAATACTTATTGTGCCCACTCCATACTGACTAAACAGCTAAAAAGGGGCTTCAAAAGTAAACTTGGTGGTTATTTAATATTTTCAATACTTTATACTAAAGGGTGTTTTTTTGTTCTAAAAAAACACTTTGTGTTTAATCATGATTGGCAATCTCAACACAAGAAAAACCCTGACAAATGGAGTCAGGTTTTGCTTATCACATTTTCATAAATAATGTGTCAGGAGATAGGAATTTATAGAAAAGAAACACTAACACTCATTCCCTTGTAACCAGATTGTAATCAGGAGTACTTTTACATTATTTAAAAATTATTTAAACTCCTTTATAAGAAAATCAATGGTAGTAGCATTTTCATTTATACCATGGTACAGCCCTCAATTCCAAGAAAAATACACTTTTGGCAACCAGAAAAAATTGCACAAAGCTTGGGGGCAACCTGAAAAGCTCTTGGTGAAAATCACATATTTTAGGAGAATTAAAAAATATGTATGGACCTAATATTTACATTCAAATATTTACATTCAACACAAAGTCATGATTTAGCTATTCAACTGCTCAATACCAATAATTCACAGGTATTTCAAAAGATGGAACTGTGTCCACAATATCTGTGACCACACAGATATTGTGTGCATAGAATTGAATATTGAATATTGAATGCATAGAATACAGTAAAATAATGGTTCTTCAGTCTGTTACCTATCGAAATTATAGAATGAAACTGTTTATATTTTGAAAGCCATACAATCCAAAGAACTGAGCAAGTATTTTATTAATTCATGATACATATTTTAAGTACTACTGATTTCACTCATTTGTTCAACAACTTGCCCTAAAATCTCATCAACTACATCAACGTCATAATTCACTTGCTGAAGATCAAGATCAGGTACAATCATGGCAGCAACTGTCCCACATTAACTCGAAGAGGTCAAAGTTTGAGGCTTTCCCCATCTGTGTAATTTATAGACTCCTCAATATTACTTGAAGTTGAAACATCTGTTCCTCTCACAGGACTTGCAGATTTTAACTGTTCCATTTCAGTTTTGAGTTCTTCACACTGAGAACGAATCTGTGATTTTTCCATTTCTAATAATTCAACCTCACTTTTGTACTGGTCCCTCTCAACACTGCATTTGTCCAGTAGTCTAAAAACACTGTCAAGCTGCACAGCCATTTCATCCATTTCACTTTTACTGTCACTATTAGAACACTGACTACATTCAGCCTTTACATGTTGCAAAGCACTACACTGTTTTTTCAGCCTTTCTATTTCTTCCAAAGCTTGCCGATACTGAGATATCACATGGTCTGGACTTTCAGATGTGCCATTAATACTCTCAAGTAAAAATGCATTATCAGTTTCAGTAGACTGATGGCAAGTTTCCTTCTTCACGTATTTGTCATTCATTTCTAATATTCTCTGTTGTAATACTTTGATTTGGTCAGTAAACATATGACACTGTCTCTTATAATTGCCTTTTTCTTGAGTGACTAAAAGTAATTCATTTCTCAGCTCTTGTAAGTGGCAGCCAACATCAACTGCTGCCTTAGCAAAGGTTTTCTGGGCTTCCTGTATCTTTCCTTCAGCATCTACGCAGGAGGGCAGTATTGCTATATCATTTCTTACATCTATCTCATCTTTGATCATTTCTTCCTTTTTAACAACTACATTTGGTGCTTCTGTCTGGGTGGCTGCAGTAATGCCCTGATCACACCTGGGTGACGCAGTGCTTGTTGAACTAGTGTGGCCACAAGATTTAGCACTGCCCACAAGCTCAATGTGAACACCACTTTGTTCAGTGTGACTCTGTTCTGGTTTAACTTCAATATCATGATCTACTGCAGGTTTGGGAGTACTGTTTTCTTCCAAGATGATCACATCTTCATCATCATCATCATCATCATCTTTATGAGTTGAGTTTTCAAATGCTTGATTACTTAATCTCCGATTCCTTGCATTCAAAATTGAGGAACGAGTAGAAAGTCTCCATTTTAGGCTGTTGCTCTCAGGTTCAGACTGGGGTGAAACCCGATGATTACTTATAGGTCTTGTTGGATAGGAATTTATCACTTCTGAATGATGCCCTCTTGGAATGCTTTCCCTCATAGGAGAAAAGCTCTGACTTGAAATAGGGGTTGTCCGAAACAGTTCAGTATTAATCCGTAGGATCACTTCTGGTTGTTTGATTCTGAATTTTTCTTTGTTGTTCTTCTTTCATAAGTGGGATGTACCAAATCTTCATCCTTGGGTTCTTCTGGAACTTCACAGGTTCTGAACTGTGGGTCAGGGTTATTGGAGCAATACCATTTTTCTGGAAGTTGATCTATCCCATCTAGTAATGTTTGCCACTTTAGACAGGAATCACATTGAGCCCATGTTTGATCAGGACGTTTCTGTATATCTTCAACTGGCAAATTTAGAGGATATTCTTAAGTTTTTCTTCACTTTCATTTCATTCCAGTAATCATTCAGCTTTTCTCCTAATGCTGTTATTGTAAGTCTGTACTCATTAATGTAGTCAAAATCTTGCTTACTATGAGTTGGCTTAAGGAAATTACATTCTATAATTCCAACTACTCCAACACCCATGTTGTTTGCCTTTAGGTGACATCCGACTTTTTCATAAGCTTTGATGAGTTTATTTCTGTGATACATCATTATGCCATAATGATCTTTATTTCTACAGTTGAATCCAAAAGTAATTCTCACTGTTTTAGTTAAAAATTTAGGTCGATAAACATCACGTTGGATGTAGGCAAGACTCTTCGAAACTAGCTGTGTCTTCACTTTCTGTCCACGTAAGATGATCTACATTCTTGGCTTTAGATATAATATACTGCAGTAAGCCCTCAAGGAATAGTCACTCTCAGGGGCAATTTGGTCCATTCTTTCTTGCTTCTTGTACCCTTTCTTTCCCGTTGCCTCATCTAAATCCTCAGGAATTCTGATATCATATTTATCCTTTTCAAAATCAAACTCTGTTGAATTTTTGTAGCTTCTAAGATTCCAAATGATGATCCTTGTCCCCTTCTTACCCATAATGGCATCAAGTTCTGCCAGTAATTTCTGTTCCATAGAAAACAGAGAATGTTCCAGAATTGCAGCAAGGCTGGCTTTTGATTCTGCAAAATTAATCATCTGACGTGGTGCTTGTTGAATGCCACTATTGGAACAACAACATGTTCTGCTTTTATGACTTCCAAGTAGGTCTGAGACAAGAAGCCCACACTCATGGTTTCTCCATTTTTGGTAAAAACAATGGCATCTTTACCCAAACGCATAGAACCTGACTTGAAGCCATTCCCATACAATCCAACTGGGACATGACCATTCATGGTGACTTTGTCACTGAAGCCAAAGCCTTCTTGGCTGTATCATCTTGGGTAAATTACTTTAAATCTATCTTGATGTGTTTTCCCATCTCTTGGCATTTTGTATAACTTATCTGATGTCATACCATTCCCATTATCAGTGAATGTCAAGCATATACAGTCATTTATCACTGTTTTGTCAATCCATATCTGTTTAGCATTCACATCAGGATCATAAGCATTATCTATTAATTCAGCAACTGCACTGAATGGCCAAGTATGACTATTAGAATTTGTATGTAAAAACTTCGGGCAAAGCGCACTGAGGCGGATCCCACTGGGTGGCTGTGCCGCCATCTTGAGCAAGCTACAAAGCCAGGACCGGCCTCCGCCGCCACCCGACTCTGGGGTGCAACGTTCCACCCACTTCCGGAGCGGGACCCAGTCCAGCTCCCGTCTTCTTATTTTTTTAAGATGAGAAGCCAGTTATTTTAAAAATCTTCCTCTGTAGTGCTAATGTTTCCAGAAGATTGAAGTTCTAAATCCTTTACTGGGAAACCACAGATGTGGACTATTATGCACTTATAGTGTACCGGGATGCACATCGTGTCTGTCATCACAGCGACACTTCCCACTAATTCTTTCACAGTTCTTCACTGTAATCTTACCATTTTCTCCTTCAGTAAGCATTCTGGGCATGTTTGACCCATGTATCCTGATGCACATCCGTCTTCCACCTGTGTTTTGGCCACCACTGTTTACCTAGCTCTCAGGCTCCTTCCCCTTCGACCTCCCACCTGGGGGACATTCCCATTTCTCCTTATTCACTCCTTTTCTAAACCATTTTTCATGTATGCAAGAATTCATGGCTTTCATGGGTCATAATCTGGAGGGTCTTTATTTTCTCTGATGCTCTAGTTTTGAGACTGGTCTGTGACAGCTTCTCCAAATGAATTTCTTTGTCCTTTGATCATGGCATCCTTACTCCTTGGTCACTCATCCTTCTAGTGAGACAATACATTCCAGACTTCATTTGTAACTTCCTAACCCTGGGAAGAAGCAGCCTTTTCTCTTAGCAGTTTTGCTTCCTTCTACTCTAAGAAGGTGTCACCAAGTCAGGTCCAGGCCTTAGAGGGTTTGAAGCTATTGGTGAGCTGTATCTTCAAAGCACCTCAAAATATGAGGAACCCAGGTTCACAAACGCCCACCTGCCAAGGTATAGCAAAGCTACTTCTGGAGTTCAGCCCCTCACTGGAATGACAGTTGTATCAGGGAAGATGTGCAGACTGTAGCTCCCATTAGCAGTCTAACAAGGGTGCTTCTGCACATGACCTACAGCCTGTGTTTAGACTTCAGGCCAAAGTGACTCCCTTTTGAAAGTCAGTACCTGCCCACCCAAAAATTACCTTCCTGGTAGGCCCACTCACAAGGAGTCCCAATAACCAGAACCACCCCAAAGACATCAAGTAAGAGTTACAGGGCCAGACCGGTTATTTTTAACTACTCCATTGTACATGACTGTATAGTTTAGAAGTTTTTTTTCTGCAGGCTACATCTCCTCACAGAGGGACAGCCTGGCAGACTGTCTGTGTCAATAAACCATTGCTTGAACTCTGAGGTATGTCTGCAATGGATTTTTGTGCAAGCTACCCTAATATTCTGGTGCAGAAACCCAGGACAGGATCCATGATCATTGCCTGCTGGTTCTTCCTTTACCAGGATCTGAGCCATCTTGACAGTGCCCCCTCATCCCTGGCCAATATCCACAATGGTGGGTTCATGAATCGATGTTGCCAACCTTCTTGCCCACCATGGAATTTGACTCTAGTCAGTCTTTCCTCTACTGGCAGTGTGTCCTCAGAACTCTTCTATGGAGGCCCTGAGCGCTCTCTCTCTCTCTACAAATATCCCATCACTGGGACAGATTCGGCCTTGGCTGCAGACCTGTCAGGGATGGTGACAACCCTCACTGGTGGTCTGCTTCTACGTGGGAAGTCAGAGAGGTTGTAGTGACACCCCTTTCTCTCCTGTTTCCCTTCTCTGGGCTCCTGAGAACTCTTAGCCAAGGACTCTGCACAATCTAAACTTCTCTGTGACCCCACACCCTTGTTTGTCTCCTCAAAAACCATCAGCCTCTCCATTTGACTCCAGATCTCAAACCTCAAAAGCTCATATTCTGTTGCTACACAGTTTGGCCCCAATATAAATTAGATAATGATTCCTCAGTCCAAAGAATGGGACTTTCAATCCCATTATACAGGATTTATACAACTTCCGTCACAGCAGCAAGCAGGCCAGGATTCCCTATTTTCAAGCCTTCTCTTTTCTTCACTCTCACCCCTCTTTAAGTCAGTCCTGCTTCCCCACCCAGGTCCTCCCTGCTCACTCTCCCTTAACACTTTCACCTCCCAATCCTAATGACTTTACCTCTTTTGACCTAAATGATCAATATTCACTTTCTCCACCTCCACCCTCTGCTTCTTTGCTTGCTCAGCCACAACTTCATCCCCTCACTCAGACACACCTTCACTAAGTAGGGACAAATCTTCCAGGTCTGGTCCAGTCCTTCACCCCTCCACAATATGAGAATGATTCAGTCATTTATCTAAATTGAATGCTTCATTAAGGTCAGCACTCAAATATGGCCACAGTACAAATGAGATAATCTACACCAATGGTCCAAATAGGGAACTTTTGATCAAGAAATTGTGCAAAAAGTAAAAAAGTCATTTATTGCAAAATGGCAAATGAGGTGAGTTCCCAGCCCAAAATCATGTAAAAATCCTTATTTCAAGCACTTACCATCATCTTAACCTATGGAGCAAAAATTTAACCTGCATGTCACTGAGAGAGAGAAAAATAACCCTAACCAGCTTTGGAATGTAAACTATAATACACAGCAGGCCCAGGGAGTGACCAACCTATGACTAAAGAAAAATGTACCCATTTTAAAATTCTTGTGGGCTACAATACAGAAAAATGGTTTTCAGAGTCTCTCTCTCTGTCTCTCTCCCTCCCTCTCCCTTCCCTCTCCCTTCCCTCTCTGTGCCTTCTCTCTCTTTCTCACTCTCTCATGCTTTTTAATTTTCTTCAACATGGAAGAGGTAAATGCTGTCCGATATACTTGTCTGATACCTTAATTCTTATAGTTAATAAGTAAATTGAATTTGACATATATGGAACTAATTTTCATAAATGTGTTTAGTAAAAGCATCTGATTAATGTACAAAGTTAAAATGCTGTTAGATATAGCAAAATACTCTTAAATTCCTGAATTCCATGGGTGGTGTACTTGAACATTGTTTGTGTTTTCATAAATTGGTGACATGAGGGTCTAAATGAATGCTAAGAATGCCTGTGTGTAAGTAAAGGACATTTTCCAACAAGTTTGTGTGTAACTAAGTTCATTATATGTATGTGAGACAACAGTGAAAGCTATTTATGTTTTTTCCCTAAGGTCAAATACTTTATATACTGATAAGAAACAAGACTTAATTCATATGTTAAACTAACAAGGAGTTCTTAAATACACTAATTACTCTTAACATTGTGTATTAAGTTTTATTCTTTTTTTTTGTAGTTAGTTGACATTTTTATTTTATTTATTTATTTTTATTGTAAGCAAATGGGATACATGTTGTTTCTCTCTTTGTACATGAAATAAACGCATACCACTTGTGTAATCATAAATTTACATAGGGAAATGTTGTTTGATTCATTCTGGTATTTTTTCCATTCCCCCACCACTCCTCCCACCCCTCTTTTCCCTCTATACAGTCCTTCCTTCCTCCATTCTTGCCTTTCCCCAACCCTAACCCTAACACTACCACTAACACTAACACTTCCCACCCCCCATTATGTGTCATTATCCGCTTATCAGCAACATCATTCTTCCTTTGGTTTTTTGAGATTGGCTTATCTCACTTAGCATGATATTCTCCAGTTTCATCCATTTGCCTGCAAATGCCATAATTTTATCATTCTTTATGGCTCAGTAATATTCCATTGTGTGTGTGTATATATATATATATATATATATATATATATATATATATTACAGTTTCTTTATCCATTCATCAATTGAAGGACATCTAGGTTGGTTCCACAATCTGGCTATTGTGAATTGAGCAGCTATGAACATTGATGTGGCTGAATCTCTGTAGTATGCTGATTTTAAGTCCCTTGGGTATAGGCCAAGGAGTGGGATAGCTGGGTCAAATGGTGGTACCATTCCAAGGTTTCTGAGGAATCTCCACACTGCTTTCCAGAGTGGCTGCACTAATTTGCAACCCCACCAGCAATGTATGAGTGTATCTTTTTCCCCACATTCTTGCCAACACCTATTTTTGCTTATGTTCTTGATAATCGCCATTCTAATTGGGGTGAGATGAAATCTTAAGGTAGTTTTGATTTGCATTTCTCTTATTACTAGAATGTTGGACATTTTTTTCATATATCTGTTGATTGCTTGTAGATCTTCTGAGAAGTGTCTGTTCATTTCCTGAAAACATTTCTTCACTGGGTTATTTGTATTCTTGGTGTAGAGTTGTTTGAGTTCTTTATATATTCTGGAAATTAGTGCTCTATCTGAAGTATGAGTGGCAAAAATTTTCTCCCACTCTGTGGGCTCTCTCTTCACATTACTGATAGCTTCCTCTGCTGGAGAAAGCTACTTAGTTTTAATCTATCCCAGTTATTGATTCTTGCTTTTATTTCCTGTGCTATGGGAGTCCTGTTAAGAAAGTCTGATCCTAAGATGACATGTTGAAGAATTGGAACTACTTTTTCTTCTATAAGACGCAAGGTCTCTGGTCTGAATTCGAGGTCCTTGATCCCTTTTGAGTTGAGTATTTTGGAGGGTGAGAGATAGGGGTTTAGTTTCATTCTGTTGCATATGGATTTCCAGGTTTCCCAGTACCATTTGTTGAAGAGGCTATCTTTTCTCCATTGCATGTTTTTGGCACCTTTGTCTACTATGAGGAAATTGTATTTATTTGGTTTTGTTTCTGTGTCCTCTATTCTCTATCATTGATCTACCTGTCTATTTTGATACCAACACAATGCCGTTTTTGTTACTATTGCTTGTAGTAGAGATGAATATCTGGTATTGTGATACCCCCTGCTTCACTCTTTCTGCTAAGGATTCCTTTAGCTATTCTGGGTTTCTTATTCTTCCAGATTAATTTTATAATTGTGTGCTCTATTTCTGTAAGGTACACCATTGGGATTTTAATTGGAATAGCATTGAATCTGTACAGCACTTTAGGTAGTATGGCCATTTTGACAATATTAATTCTGCATATCCAAGAACATGGGAGATTTTTGCATCTTCTAAGATTTTCTTTAATTTCTTTCTTTAGTGTTCTGTAGTTCTCATTGTAGTGGTCTTTCACCTCTTTTTTTTGACTGATTCCCAAGTATTTTAATTTTTTCGAGGGTATTGTGAATGTGGTAGTTTTCCTAATTTATTTCATGGAGCGCATTTAACAAAAGAAGTAAAACTCAACAAATAAACAACCTAACACTACAGCTCAAAGCCCTAGAAAAAGAAGAGCAGACCAACACCAAAAGTAGTAGAACACAGGAAATAGTTAAACTCAGAGCTGAAATCAATGAAATTGAAACAAAAGAAACAATACAAAAAATAGACAAAATGAATAGTTGGTTCTTCGAAAAAATAAACAAAATTGATAAACCTTCAGCCACACCAACAAAGAGAAGACGAGAGAAAACCCAAATTACTAAAATTCGGAATGAACAAGGAAATATCACAACAGACACGACTGAAATACAAAACATAATTAGAAGCTATTTTGAAAATCTATACTCCAACAAAACAGAAAATTTCAAAGACATCAACAGGTTTCTAGAGACATATGAATTGCCTAAACTGAACGAGGAGGACATACACAATTTAAATAGACCAATTTCAAGTAATGAAATAGAAGAAGTCATCAAAAGCCTACCAACAAAGAAAAGTCCAGGACCAGATGGGTTCTCAGCCGAGTTCTACAAAACCTTTAAAGAAGAGCTCATTCCAGTACTTTTCAAAGTATTCCATAAAATAGAAGAGGAGGGAACCCTCCCAAACTCATTCTATGAAGCCAATATTACCCTGATACCTAAACCAGAAAGAGACACATCGAGGAAAGAAAATTCCAGACCAATATCCTTAATGAACATCGATGCAAAAATTCTCAACAAAATTTTAGCAAATCGCATAGAAAAATATATTAAAAAGATAGTGCACCACGATCAAGTGGGTTTTATCCCAGGGATGCAAGGTTGGTTCAACATTTGAAATCAATAAATGTCTTTCACCATATAAACAGACTTAAAGTTAAGAAACACATGATTATTTTGATAGATGCAGAAAAAGCATTCAATAAAAACAGCATACTTTCATGCTCTAAACACTAGAAAAAACAGGGATAGTGGGAACATTCCTTAACATTGTAAAGGCCATCTACAATAAGCCCATGGCTGATATCATGATAAATGGTAAAAAAGTGAAAGCAGACCTTTAAAGTCTGGAACAAGTCAGTGTTGCCCTCTTTCGCCACTTCTATTCAACATCATCCTTGAAACTCTAGCCAGAGCAATTAGACAAGCCAAAGAAATTAAAGGGATACAAATAGCAAAAGAAGAACTCAAACTATTCCCTATTCGCTGATGACTTGATTATATATTTTGAAGTTTTATGCTTTAGAGCAATTAGTCTTAAAAATTAGGATTTGTACAATTATGGTTAAATAACAATGGTTAGAGTATTATGCTACATTAGAGAGGCTAAATTTTCCTTTAAAAGTTACATTAGAGAGGCAAAATTTTCCTTTAAAAATTAAGCTTCTTGACTCATTTTGTTGTAGTCCAGTATCTTATACTTATTTATTCAATGGAAGAGAAACTCATTTTCAAACAATAGAATCATTTTCAATCTCAATACTAGTTTTCTCTACCAGTAAACCAAAGAAATTCAGTAAGCTTTAAAATCTTACTTACATTGAAACACCAATGATTTTTTTATGTGCTTCTTCAAAATTGCTTGCACTTGCATTACTACAATTAAGTATTCACCCAGAATGTTAGTGTTTGGTTTATTTTGTTATTATTCCAAGTGTTTCTATAGCACAGGCACATGGTGATGGTGACTTGGTTATTGTTCTGAGTTTATGTGACATTTTATGTTGTGTTTTGTTCTGTTTTGCATTGTTCTGAGTTTGTATTGCAGTTCTTAATTCCTAATTTGATTTTGTCTCTTTCCTTTAAATTAGTCACATTGCATTATAACATCAAGTGAGCAAAAATTTTATTTCTCCACCAAAATACTATGAAATTACCATATCATCCAATTTAAAATTATGAATAAATATGTTTGATTATTTCCAATTTGCTTATTTTAATAAATTAAAGATATTCTTCAAAAACATTAAGCTTGGTCAATATAAAAACATCAGTATGTCATACTAAATGTGTTCATATTTTCCAGGTATAAAGGTCCTTAAGGCAGAAAATTTTAAAGAATATTTTTATCAACCTGCTATTCTCCAATCTGAACTTTTGTGTAATGGTAATTTTAAATGTGTAAGAATAGTAAATTTTATTGGGGATTTATTTATATCATTTAATGTTCTGTAACTGGACATGAACTATATGTTACCTTCTACACTGAGATAAAATGTAATTGTATTTCTAAAAGTTAATGAGAGCCTGATCTGTTTAAAGGTTAATATCATGAAACAGGTAAGTATTTTGCCATTTTGACACACAAACGGAAAGCTAAAAGCTCTCTCAGTCTTTCTTTGATTTATGTTTTAAGTGTAATGTTATATTGTGTTGATGTTCATATAGGATCAGGAGACAATATACATAAACTTTGTAAAATGACATTAAAGAAAGAGGCGAGAATTAGCTTCAAAACCAGAATGATTTACCTACGATTTGTGGAGTCCCACCTTACCTGAGATAGAGCTCTGCCTCTCATGTCACTATATGTTAAAATGACTCCAAAGTAGATGAGACTCGAGCTCACATAAAGTAGTATTCAAAACATTTATTTTTGTTGCAATCTCAAATAGGGAATAAAGTATAAATCAGTCAAAATTCAAGGTAGGTATTATGCAAGCTGAATATGTTTTATTCTTGCTAATTTCATTTTGTAAAACTGTCACCTGTTAATGTTTTGCAGAGGCATTGCTTCAAGAACACTCAACCTAGGTTAACTTGAGATAATAAGCCATCACCTACAGGACAGATAGTACATAATGGTAACTTGCAGTACTAATACAGACTCCAGTTAAATGAAAGGGTAAATGACTGTAAGGTTATAGACCTTGAAGTTGAGGCCCAGCATCTTTAAGACTGGTGAGACTGCTTTTCTGGATGTTTAAGATCAAGTTTAAGATCTAGATTAACACAAAAGGGCCAAGGAAGTCAGTATTTGTCTTTTGCCTCTGAGTCAGCTTGATCTAGGGAATGTGAGAACTTCTCTAAGGAGCTTTACAACTCTGGGTCACATGACCTCCCTCTCATGGAGATTTATAAGACTGCTGGAGAATAGAAAGACAATCAGTGCACCTGCTGCAAAGAGAAGGGCCATTGGAAATGGGACACATTACTGATGCTTCCAAGGGAAGCTACGTCATCAAGGTGACCCTACATTGCAGATGGCACTACAAGAGGTAAGAAGCTGCTCTCAAGTTCTCCAAGAGTGACCCTTGTGGGAACTCACCTGGCTCTTAACAGCAGGTAGTAACAAAGTCAACTTCACCAGCTTGATCTTGAACACCTAGCAAAAACAGTTATAATCTAAACACAGTCATAATTGTATTTAAAAAGAAATACAACAGTTCCTTTATTGGAACTTAAGACCTATACGTGTGTTAGTCCTACAGCCAGGAAGGTTCCCAAATTCTGTGAAATTTTTCCTTTGGGATACTCACATTTATCCCTGCCTACCAAAGTTACTCCTTAAAGTGACACTTTACCAGATAGCCAAAGTCTACCCATTCCAATAACAGCACACACCAGATGTAGGAAGACCCCCCAAAAATTATTCCCTTACTCATAGGGCTAAAAATATCCACCAGGATTAACACAGAAGAAGCAGGATTAGGAACCTCTATTTGCTATAAAATTAGTCAACACAGGCTATTGCAGATATCCAAAAGGTCACTGATTTGGTCCTGACTTTACAAACTCAATTAGACTCCCTGCCATCTGTTTTCCTACAACAAATTAGGAGAGAAAGTTGCTTCTTTGTAAACCAATCAGGAGTGATGAGAGACAACATTAAAAAAATCTAAGAAGACCTGGAATATGGAAATAATTCTGACTCGGAAGCCTCTTCACATCTCAAATGGTGATTTTCAATGTAACTTTCAAAATGTTACCCATCTTAACATTTTGTTTCATAAGTAATTTTATCTCACAGCATGTATATTAAGGATCTATGTTTTATTGTCTGAGTAAAAATGTATAATGTATTAAAATTACAATCTCAGGTTCTGGCCATGGTCCATGAAAGAGAGCCTACTCTTAATAATGAAGAAGTTTGGGGCAATTTAGCTGAAGGAATTTCTTCTCTTAACCCTTTTAAATACTTTTCTACACATGTAGTTGGGTTACTAGTTATAACTCTACTGTTAATTTTATTTCTTTTCTTAGTAGGAATTTCAGGTCAGTCAATGTACAAAGAAACAAAATTCCTTTGACTCGAGCAAACTCCTCAGGACAATAGGTGCTCTGTTTGAATGGCATAGAGATGGTCTGCGACTCATCTGTCCTTGTCTTATTGACATTGTCTTATTATAAGAAACTTTGGTACTAGTGGACTTTGAGAAGCAATCAACTTACATAATCTGTACATGCTCAAAGGTAACTCTACTATGTAACCTAGGTAACTTGATATGACCCCGGAATAGATAATAAACTGAACTGCCTTTCCTTTGAGCAACCACTCTTGCTCTTTGAGATCCTGTGTGCTTGCCTCCTTATTACTCTTCACTTAACCCTTATTGCTAGACCCCAATTAAATTTTTCAGTTCTTATTTTGCATAACTTGTCAAGCAGGATGAAAATGATTAAAACACCAGGAAAATATGATTCCAAGGTTAATCATGCTTGCTATGCTCCAAAGTACCCACCCTCCTGGAATCATGGAGAGTATTCCCTATATCTGAGTGAGGCCCATGACTGACTAAGAACAATAGGATCCCAACTGCATTCCCTGCTGAAATTATTCACTTAGTATTAGCAAATGAATTAATCTTCACCTTTCTTATAATCACCTGATTTCACTGTTCTTATTACTTTTACCCTGCCTATTTTCAATTCTGTGTAGGAACAATTTCTTTATAAGCTCACCTTCTCGGTCCCAGTTGCCTCCTGGGACACACAGATGCTATTATCCTGCTCACCTCCTAACCCACCGAGATCACAAAGGGGAGCTCCAATTATGATGACCTCAAAACTCTTCCCCATTCCCCACTGGGAACTCCATGCCCTATTCTAGAACTCTGAAGGGAGGGTCCCTCTACTACAACCATTATGAACTCAAAGCAGCCAGGCCTGACTCAGCACCCCAATTCTCCCTCCCCTTTCAGAGTCTGGAATGAAGGATTATATAAAAAAATAATATTCCTAAAATACAGCTCCCCAAGAAACGTGGAGAGACAGTGTGACTCAGGAGGAGGGAGGGGAAATCAGTCAAACATTAAACCTCTCCCAGCGCACCTTTCCCTAATAGCAATGGGCCCTAATTATAGAACTTCCCCCATCATAAATTAGCCCTAAATGGGGGCACAGTAAATACTGAAACTCTGGGAAACAGTGGATCCCACAATAAGAACAATGAGTTTCAACATTTTGACAACCACTCTTCTAAGTTAAAGATTTAACAGGACAACTAACCTCTGATGGTCTACTGCACATACCCCCTTTGCCCCTATGACATATTCCCTAGAATCTCTTCATATTCAAGTCACCTCCTTAGCCAGTGTAGTTCTCCAAAGTAGGGGAACCACTGCTGATTAACAGCAGAGAAGAGAGGTGCTTGTGTCTTTTTAGTAGAGGAATGCTGTTACTTCACCAACTAATCCAGAATAGTCCAAGGAAAAGTAACTGAACTCTGGGAGTACATTGAGAAACACCACTGGGAATGACAACAGTCACCCCTCAGGAACCTTTTGGGCCAGACCCTACCCTGGCTGCTCCCATTGATGGGCCTTCTGCATACATATTTTAATATGACCTTGTCTGGTAAATTACCCAAAATATTTTTTTCAAGATTGAATAAAGGCCCTCACTAATGAGACTGTAATCCATCTCTTTGTGAGCTAATACAGCCCCCTCCCCAAAGTTTAGGCCTAAAACCTTCTTCCTCCCTGTTCAGCTCCAAGAAATCAGAACAAATGACACCCCTTAGCATTATAAGACAAAAGGTCAGATTGTTAGGACTTTAGACCAAAATAACTCCATTTTGAAAATCACCACCTGCCCACCCAGGCATAAACTTCCCTGTAGGCCCACTCACCCAGAGTCCCAAAACCAGAACCACAGAAAAGATGACAAGTAACAGTCACAGGGCCAGAGTTGTTATTTTTAAACTACTCTATTGTACATGACTATGGAGTTTAGAAGGTAGTTGCAGATGGGCAGCATGGTAGACTCTCTCTGTCAATAAACCTTTCTTGAACTCATAGATTTGTCTTTCATGGATATTTGCAACAGTTACCCTAATAGCCTGCGTAGGGCAAAGGAGAATTCCACAGGTCAGGGAAATCTTCTTGTGCATCTGCAGTAGGTTTCCCCCTCAGAAACAACAACCGTTCTGATTTTTTTTTTTTTTAAAAACACAGGTTAGATTTTGGTAGTTCTAGAAATTTATATAAAATAATGATTTGTCTCATTTACACTCACAAAGGTGACTGAGTGATGAAATAGGTAAATTATACTATTGAAGGGAGTTTTTACTTCTGTTCCCTGAGTGAATGGGACAAGCCACATACAAAGGGTGATGGGGGAAACATCAGATTTGTTCAGGAGTCAGAAGCAGAAGAGGAAGAAGACCTCAAGGGAATGTTTTAATCAGAGTTTCCCTGGGAAGTGGCACAGGGATATAAACCATTGATGGCTGCCTACTTTGGCTACTCCTTGAGGTTTTATGCTGAAGGGATGGGGCCTCATTTCTTCCGTGAGTGAAAATAGGAGAGGAATCTGTCAGGTGGGCAGGTCCCATGGATCACCTGCCTGCATGTGAAAGCTGGACTCCAGGCACAGTGACCCAACTCATGGGCATTAGCTGCTCAGAAGACTTTTTAAAAGGTCAAGTCATAGACAAGAAAGTGACTTGTACATTACTCAGGAAAGGTTTGTGCCTGGCTGTTCTTATTCTTAGAGATTAACTCCCAAATATGTGAATTTCAAGAATTCATCCCTTTTAGTGCTGAGTGAGTCTCAACTTTTTCATCTTTATTTTTAACCCAAGAATAGGTATGCAAAGACTAAAAAGTCAACCCGCACTACAACGTTTAAAAGGAAAAGAGCATTCTTCTACTCCTTCTCCCCTCATTTATAAATTCCCTTGTTTGAAATCTACATAGACTGAAGTATTTACTATTTTAATTGACAGATTGTACATATCTGTGGTACACAATGGGATTTTGATATGTGTATGCAGCTATAGTTTGGAACTGGAATGTCCCCCCAGGACACGTGGTAAGACCTGGTGTCCAGCAGGGTGCTGTTAGTGGGTTTGAATCTGTAAGCAGAAAGGCTGAGTTCAGGGTCTGCCTTTGAAGGGGATGGGGACCCCAGTACTCTTTCTCTCTCATTTCTTCTGGGCAGCAAGCTCTCATGGACTTGGAGCTTCATCTTTTCACAGGCCCAAAAGCAAAGGGACCAAGTAGCCAGGGACTTAAACCTCTACAACCATGAGCCAAACTAAACCTTTTCTCTCTGAAGGTGATCAGGTCAGGTGTTTGCTACAGTGACAGAAAATTGCCACACAGAGCTATTGTGAAATAAACCAATTCAAACCAATGAGCATACCCGTCACCTCACATGACTGTCCTATTTGTTTGTGGTGAGAACATTTAACACCTACACTTGAAATTTTGCACAATACATGCTGTGTATCCACCCACACACAGCATCCCTTACAGGTAGCAAGAGTGGGATGTATCCAGAACACCTATCTCCACAGCTATTAAGCAATATTAGTTATGACCTCTTGTGTGTGGGTTGGCCCCCAAAGTTTTCCCTCAAGGTGACATCAATCTTTTTGACAATTGGAGGGGTATTTTAGGTACAGTGATCCTGATCTTTACACCACACTCATAGGCTCTTCCTACTATCAAATTTACTTTTCTGTCCACAAGGCCTAAAAGTTTACAACATGTTTGCTGTCAATTCCATCTTGACAAGTTAAATATTGCACAGTGACCCTGGTGTCCTCCGAGGAAAGGGACCAAAATCTCCTTGTGTTCTTCCCTGGAGACAGAGAGGTAGAGCTGAAACGGCTGGGACAAGCAGTCCTGGTGGCGTAGTCTCAGCTGGTGGCAAGGTTTTTAGCTTCTCCAGTTCTTTTCCTGTCACAGAAAATGACAGGGCTCTTGAATGGGTATCTTCTCTGCTTCTCACCCAACTTTTTAGTGTTTTAACCTTTGTTTTACTCAATAGTAAGAAATGTCCCCAGAGGAACATTGCCTTTTTCCTGTCTGTGGACTCCCTGAAACCATACACCTGTCTAGGTGGCCTGCAGCTTGACCTGGGAACAGTGGCTTCTCTTTCTCCCCTTGGTCCGTGTAGCAGGTACCTTGGTTTTTGACCATGTCTCCATCCATAGGAACGTCATGCTGAGCACATGAGCAATGTCCCGGAGACCCTCTGTGAGGCTGAAGAAATGTGTTCTCAGATATCTTGGTGGTGCCAATAAAATGGCAGCAGACTGTTGATCTGATGTGGGCTCTTTCTTCTGGGTGCTCATGATCCTCATTGAAGATCCATGCCAGGGTCACCATGGGTCAATGGGAAGTGGTAACACCACCTGCCACCCAAAGGTGCACATCAAATAGTGGGTATTCACCCCAGGCAGGCACACAGTGGTGGGGAGGGACTGCAGTCAGATGGGTCTTTTCCTTTCTTTTCTACATCAGTGGCAAAGCCAACATAGCCTAGTGGAGTCATGTGTGTGGTTAAGAATCTGAGTCAGGATATCCAAGATGGTGGACTACAGGGAGGCTGCATTCCTTGTCACTCCATAACTCGGGTTTGAAGCAGAGGGTCTGTTTCTTGGTAAGGCAGTTCTTGCTGTTTATCGATCTCCTGCTGTTTACCTGATTTGTCTACTGTGATCTCCTGCAGTCTTCCAGCATAATGACACATTTTTGAGTGTGAATTGCTCATTGTCAGGCACCTATCATCTACCATTTGCCTGCCTCTTTCCTGTCCATCACCTGCCTTTCACCTACCCATCACGCACCACCCGAGGTTCACCTCCTGATCATTGGACAACAGTCGGCAAACTAACCAGAGACTGCCAGTGGAGCACCAGCTGCCTACTGTTACCTGGAAGTTCAATGTCTCAGTACCCACAGGTTTGGTTACACGTGGCTGCCACCATTTTGAGACAACATCCAGGCCCCATAGGACCCATGGCTGGACTGACTGAGCCCCATCTCCAGGATACCTTGCCTGACCAATCACTCCCAGCCTCCAGGGCCCTCACATTGACTGACTCCTCCCTGCCACCTGGACCCCCAGACCAACTGAATGCACTCTATCACCAGGACCCCCGGACTGACTGATTACACCCTGCCTCCAGGATCCCACAAACACACCAAACACAACCCATCTCCAGGACCCCTGCCCAACCAACCACACCCTACATCCAGGACCTCCAGCCAGCCATGTCCATACCCCAAGCTGTAGTTCCCCATTTGCCAACACATTTGGAAGCCAGAGTGGTCATCTTGGATAATCCTGGATGCTGTAGCTCCTATCTTTAGGTGGGGCAAATGCCATCCTGAGATGCCTGCTGGAGACTTGAAGCTCATTGTCAGCTACCTCTCATACATCAGGCTACTTAAGACTGGTAGGTTTGAATTCTATATGACTGTTATAGTGTAGATTTTCTTTTTTCTCCTTATTGAAAATTTTTGGTTTTATTTCTTTGCTTTTCTCACTCTCTTTTCCTTTTGTTTACCTGTTCCCTCAGAGTCTCTTTCTCCCTTTTCCCATGCTAACAACCAACTTCTTTTGATTACACTCTCACTCTATCTATGATCTAGAACTTCTATATATTCTTTTCTTATCCTATTAACAGCTACTTCCTACACCCTTCTGCATCTTCTTTGTCCTCCATTAGAAACTGCAGAATGTATTACAAATCTATTTGTTATACTGAAGATAATAATTGAACTCATTCTATTATGACAATATTGTTAACGTCCTCATAGGGGTTATTTGGTTTAGGGTTGCATACTTTCTGATCTGGGCACTGCTATTATTGGTCTCCCCCTGAAAGAAAAGATTTTGGAAACCTATAGGGTCAGTATAAGCCTATATGGGGGAAACTGCAATACCCCAGATCTGCATTGCTAGAGGGGAAGATACATGAATAACATGAAAAAAACAAGGGAAGAAAATGATCAAAAAAATTCTAGATTCTGTATTAATAGAATCCAATGACAGTATGGTAGAAGAAATGTCAGAAAAGGACTGCAGATTATACATGATTAAGATGATTTGTGAAGCAAAAGATGAGATAAGAGAGAAAATGCAGGTAATGAATGATAATACTAATAAGCAGTTGAAAGAGCAACTGAAGGAAGCAAAACATCATTTCAACAAAGAGATACAGATTCTCAAAAAAAAAAAAAAAACCAAATGGAAATTCTTGAAATGAAGAAAAGAATAAACTAAATAAAAAACTCAATGGAAAGCATCACCAAAAGACTAGACCACTTGGAAGACAGAACCTCAGACAATGAAGACAAAATATTTAATCTTGAAAATAAAGTTGCCTAAACAGAGTAGATGGTAAGAAATCATGAACAGAATCTCGAAGAACTATGGGACATCATGAAAAGACCAAATTTAAGAATTATTGGGATTGAGGAAGGCACAGAGATACAAATCAAAGGAATGAACAACGTATTCAATGACATAATATCAGAAAATTTCCCAAGCCTGTAGAATGAAATGGAAAATCAAATACAAGATTCTTACAGAACACCAAATGCACAAAATCACAACAGATTCACACCAAGACATATTTTAAATGAAAAGGAATAACATACAAAATAAATATAGGATTTTGAAGGCTGCAAGAGTAAAGCATCAGATTACATATACAGGGAAAACAATATGGATATTGGCAGATTTATCAGTAAACAAATTAGACAAACTCTTAGACACTAACAGAGAGAAGGAGAAAGAAAACCCAAATTACTAAAATTCGTGATGATAAAGGAAACATCATAACAGACACCACTGAAATACATAACATGATGAGAAGCTACTTTGAATATGTATGTGCCAACAAAATAGAAAATACCAAGGCATTGACAAATTTCGAGAGACATATGTTCCTCCTGAACTGAACCAGGAGGACATACACAATTTAAACAGATCAATAGAAGCAATGAAATAGAAGAAGTCATTAAAAACCTACCATCCGAGAAAAACCCAGGACCAGATGGATTCTCAGCTGAGTTCTACAAGACCTTCAAAGAAGAACTCATTCCAATACTTCTCAAAGTACTCCATGAAATAGAAAAGGAGGGAACCCTACCAAACACATCCTATGAAGTTAATATCACCCTCATACTGAAACCAGGCAAAGACACTTCAGGGAAAGAAAATTTTAGACCAATATCCTTGATGAATATAGATGCAATGATTCAAAACAAAATTCTGGCAAACCATATCCAAAAAATATATTAAGAAAATAGTACAACACGGTCAAGTGGTGTTCATCCCAGGAGTGCAAGATTGGTTCAAAATCCCATAAATCAATAAACATAATCCATCATGTCAATAGACTTAATGATAAGAGTCATATGGTTATTTCAATTGATGCAGAAAAAGCATTTGAGAAAATACAACACTCCTTCATGCTCAAAACCCTAGAAAAAATAGGAATAGTAGGAACATACCTGAATATTGTAAAGGCTATTTATGCTAAGCCCATGGCCAACAACATTCTTACTGGAGAAAAACTGAAACCATTCCCTTTAAAAATGGGAACAAGGCAGATGCCCTCTTTCACCATTTCTATTCAACATCGTACTTGAAATACAAGCCAGAGCAAATAGACATACTAAAGAAATTAAAGGGATACGAATAGGAAAAGAGGAACTTAAGCAGTGACTATTTGCTGATGACATGTTTCTCTATTTAGAGGATCCAAAAAACTCCTCCAGAAAACTTCTAGACCTCATCAATGAAATTAGCAAAATAGCAGGTTATAAAATCAACACGCATAAATCTAAAGCATTATTATACATAAGCGATGAAACATCTGAAAGGGAAATGAGGAAAACAACTCCATTTGCAATAGCCTCAAAAAAAAAATATGTGGGAATCAGTCTAACCAAAGAGGTCAAACATCTCTACAATGAAAACTTCAAAACATTGAAGAAATAAATTGAGAAAGACCTTAGAAAATGGACAGATCTCACATGTCTTGGGTAGACAGAATTAATGTTATCAAAATGGCCATACTTCCAAATGTGCTATACGGAGTTTACACAATTCTAAATAAAATCCCTGTGACATTTCTCATAGAAACAGAAAAAACAATCATGAAATTCATCTCGATGAACAAAAGACCCAGAATAACCAAAACAATCCTGGGCAGGAAGAGTGATGCAGGAGGTATCACAATACCAGACCTTAAACTCTACTCTAGGGCAATAGTAACAAAAATGGCATGGTATTGACACCAAAATAGACAGATACTCCACTGGTACAGAATAGAAGAAAAAGAGACACACTCACACAAGTACAGTAACCTCATACTAGACAAAGGTGGCAAAAACTTACAATGGAGAAAAGATAGCATGTTTAACAAATGGTACTAGGAAAACTGGAAATACATATGCAGCAAAGTGAAATTAAACCCCTATCTCTCACCCTGTACAAAACTCATCTCAAAATGAATCGATGATCTGGGAATTAGATCGGAGACCCTTCACCAAATATAAGAAGTAGGCCAGAATCTCCATCATGTTGTCTTAGGACCAGACTTCCTTAATAAGACCCCCATAACACAAGAAATAAAAGCAAGAATCAATAAATGGGATAGATTCAAATGAAAAAGGTTTTTCTCAGCACAGGAAACAGTAATGTGAAAAGAGAGCCTACAGAGTGGGAGAATATCTTTTCCACACACACTTCAAAGAGAGTACTCATCTCCAAAGTTTATAAAGAACTTAAAAAATTTTACATCCCAAATAGAAAGAACCCATTCAATAAATGGCTAAGGAACTGGGTAGACACATTACAGAAGAACATATACAGGCAATCAACAAATATAGAAAAAAGTGCTCAGCATCCCTGGTAATTAGAGAAATGTAAATTAAAACTACCCTAAGATTTCATCTAACTCCAGGTAGAATGGCTGTTATCAAGAACACAAGCAATAATAAGTGTTTACATGCATGTGGGGAAAAAGGCACACTCATACATTGATGGTGGAGTTACAAATTGGTACACCACTCTGAAAAGCAGTATGGAGTTTTCTCTGAAAGCTAGGAATGGACCCAGCATTTGACCAAGCTATCCTACTCCGTGGTTTATACCCAAAGGACTTAAAATCAGCATACTACAGTGATGCAGCCACATGAATGTTCATAGCAGCTCAATTCACAATAGGTAAATTGTGGAACCAACCTATATGCCCTTCAGTTGTAGAGAGGATAAAGAAACCATAGTATATATACACAATGGACTATTAGTCAAAAAGAAGAGTAAAATTATGGTGTTTGCTGGTAAGTGCATGAAGTTGGAAAATATTATGCTAACTGAAATAGGCCAAACCCAAAAAAACCAAAGAGCAAATGTTTTCTCTAATAAGTGCATGAAAATATATAAAGATGGGGGGTGGTGGGAGGAAGAGAAGAATGAAGGAACTTTGGATGATGTAGAGGAAAAAGGGGTGGGAGGGGGTCAGAATAGAAAAATAGCATGAAAGAGACAGTTCTATATTTATGAATAAAGGACACAACCAGCACAATTGCAGAGGAGGATTCATGGATTCAGGGGCCTTAGTCCACCCAAGGGAAGCTCCAATCCTTGGGGCTTGAGGTGAGGTGGAGCATCATGGAGGAAGAATGTGACAGAGGGAAACAATTCACATGGTGATCAAACAGCAAGGAGAGACTTCACTTGCAAGATGTGAGTATCTACCTCAAAGGCACAACCCTGATTCTCACCTCCTCCAGCCACACCTTCCCCATCTCGGTTACCACTCAGTTAATCCCTATCAGGGATCAGTGTGAGGTCGGGTGCTGGTAGCCACAAAAGGAGTCAGAGTAAAAGCAGCTGAACAAAACTTTATTGGGATCTGCTCTCGGGTGAGATTTGCCAGGCCACCGGAGTGAACGGCTGGAGAAGTCACATTGTAGCTTACAATGGGGCAGCATTTTGTAGTCTGGGATAGGTGGGGGATGGCTTGAGGATTTTGTGTCCCCCTTGGGTTGGCTGGGGACTCTGTTGATTGATGGGTGGTTGTAAGATGCCACTAGGGTTTATCTATCAGCTTCTGATTGGTTGTTCTTTGCCCATGGGCGGCCCTATACCCTGCCCCCATTCAGCTACCTCAGACCACTCTAATATTCTGCACATTTTGATGATATAGTGAGCTGAAATCCAACTGGATATTCTGCTCATTAGGGGGCATCATGTGGAGATGGCTCCAGTGTGAGTTTGGTTGGGAGGCAGCGATAAGGGTGCAAGAGCATTTGGTTGTATGTTACTCTGGCAACCTCACTCATGTGGTGCCAGATGAACCTGAAAAGACAGGGAGCAATGCTTAGTAGCAATGCTATCACTAATATGGAATTAAGGATATGGGTCAGTCAGGTGACAAGAGTGCAGTTTAACCATCCTGGCCAAGGGTCATTTGATTGTTGATGCTTCAGTCTTTCACTCAGATGTCTGAGAGTTTTGACATTTTTCTTGACAAGCCCAGTTTCACTGATGTAGTAGAAGCATTCTTCTTTTAGGAACAGATATGTTCCCCCTCTGTCTGCTGTCAGGAGATCTAGTGTTTGGCAATTCTGTCAGGAGACTTTGGCAATAAATGTTATTTGTCTTTGTAGGGATGCCAGGAGGCAGCAGATGCCTCCACTGCCTCTTGGAGTTGCTGTTCTAGCCTTTGGGTGGCAGTGACTGCATAACCAAGTCCTCCTGCCCCAAACCTGGAGGCCATGAGTGAGGAGATTAGGGAGTGTCCGACCACCACCGTAGGAAAATAGCCCACTGTAAAGTCATCTGGGGGTGGGTGCTTCTTATGATAGAGAAACAAAAAGACATGAGTACTGATATGAGATTAATACAGAATAAATGTTGCAGCATCTTGAACATGGCAATGAATATCATGAAGATGACACAAGTCAATGTCTCACCAGGAGGTGGAAGAACTGAGAAGTTGTTCCCATAACAAGGCCTAATAAAGGCTGGAGAGGACAAGGCCTTTATTTGGGAACTTTAACATTGCCAGAGTTATCAGGAATGTAAACACAAGTGTACATCTTAAGTTACATTTAACTATTGTTTCTTTTTTTAGATACCCAAGAATGGCTGTTTTGGTTTTAACTGTTTGGCTAGGTGTTTAAGATCAAGCTGGTCAAGTTGAACTGTTCCTGCCTCTTGAGAGTCAGTTGCGTTCCCACAGGGGTCACTTGTGGGAAACTTGAGAGCAGCTTCCTAGCTCCTTAGTTCCATTCGCTACGTATGGTCTTGATGAGGTGGCTTCCCTTGGAAGCATCAGGGATGTCTCCCTTTTTCAATGACCCTTCTCTGCACCAGATGCACTGATTGACTTCTCATCCTCTAATGGTCTGAACATTCTCCCTGATCAGGAGGTCGTGTGGCCCAGAGTTGTAAAGCTCCTTAGAGAAGCTCTCTTGTTCCTTGGATTCAGGCTGACTCTGAGGGCAAGAGTCAAATACTCCTTTTTTCATGACCCCTTTGTATTAATCTCAATTTCTAAGTTTGATCTTAAACATCCAGCAAGTCAGTCTCACCACTCATAAAGTAAGAGTACAGGGTTTTAATTTTAATGTTTATGACTTTACAGTAATTTATCCCTTTATTTATTGGGGTGCATGTTATATGTCCTATAGGTGATGACTTACTATGTCTAATTTAGGTTGTTTTTTCTTAAGTAGTACTTATGCAAAATAATAGGCAACACTTAGAGTTTACAAGGAAATAATGGAATCAACAACAGTAAAACATTTAGTTTGTGTAATAGCTATCTTGAAGTTTTACTGAACTATTCATTATATCCCCTGTTTCAGAACACAGTAATTTTACAACAAAAAAAACAATTTTTCAAATATACTCTGAAAATATGAACACATTTAATATACAAAGAAAAGTAAAAGCATAATTATCTTGATGTTTCTGTCTTAACCAAAGACAAAATTTTTTGTTTTCAAAGCAAAATTTAGATTCCATAATGTAGTACAATACTTTAAAAGTTATTTAGCCATAACTGTATACACCCCAATTTTCAAAATCCTTGTCATTTTAACATATAGATTAAACTCTGGTTTATATCAGCACATTAATATTTGACCTTAAGGAAAAATTTTAAAGAGATTTTAATCGCTGGTCTCACATACATATATAGCCAACCTAATTACATACAACCCGTGGATATTTGCTCTTTACTCACACACAGACTTTCTTAACACTTACTTAGAACCTCATGCATTTAAGCACTTTCTTAGCCAGAAACACATCTTTCTACTGAATATATTTCCATACCTAGAACATTTTATTTAATCTTTCCTATCTGATGATACTTTTTGTTTACATTCTGAAACAACTCTTATGAAATTTTCTTATTTACATAAATTACTCCATTTTAATAAGATGAAATATCTTATGTTTTTTGCAGTACTCCAAATGAAATAGAGCTGAAATTTTTGGATCCCTCTGTATATAGAATTGAACTTATTAGGACCCAATTTTTAGCAACCTTGTCTGTAGTGATGCCACAAAGCAATTTTAAACCCTTTTCATTTACCAATGTATGAAAACACCAAAGATGTTTATGTATGTTACCCCATGGAAACCAAGAATACTCGATATTCTCCAACAGCCTCCATTTTAACTCTGCAAATTAATCAGATGTCTTCAAGAAACACACTTGAGTAATCCCACATAGGTCAAATCCAACTTACTCATTTTACTAGAAATCCAACATAACAGATAAGTCTATTTAACAGTATCTGCCATCTCTTTTCTGTCAAAGAAAAGTCCTAGAAACAATTGATTAATATCAATTAACATTTTATTAATTTGATGCACTGGAGACTGTGAGGTAAATTTAAAGACATTTTACTTTCATTTGTTTACCTAATTTAAATTGAACCTTTTTCAATCTTGTGAATTAAAGGTATCTGGATCCATTTTTCAATTTTAATTTCTTCAGTGATCCCTATTTATGTCCATTATGATATCATGCACATAACTTTTGGACACACAGTAGACAGAAAACACGATATACTCATGACACAAAAGCAAAGGCCTTTTTATAGGTGATTCTCCTTTGCAATATAACAGATATTCAAAAAGTTGAGTTGAATAAAAATAGAACTGATCCAAAAACATAATTTTATGAGCTCAAAAATTATAGAATTTAAGGATAAAGCAAGAGTCCTGGGAAAATGAAATGGCTGTTAACTATTTTAGCAAAGCACCATACAATGTACTTTTGCTAGAGTTCAATAAAAGACTTTTTTTTTCACCTATGGGAAGAGTTATGTCCATTAGGCTGACTTGGTCAGTATGATCTTGTGCTGCATGCTGGGTGCGGGCTCATTCATCTGGAGTGAGAGTGGAAGAAAGAATGATATAAAAGTCATGTCATGTGAGATCATAAGCTTGATGAAGATATGTAAATTCCTTATTATAAGTACAGGGTTCAGCAGAGAAAGACCCTAGGTACTTTTTGATCTGGGAAAGATTCTGAAGTGAGAACAGGACATGGAGGCACACAATGCCCTCTGCACTGGCTACCTTTTGGAGAGGACAGAGGAGTTCTGGGTTAGACAGTGGAATCCTGATGAGATTGGGTATGGGTGCTAACAGGGGAGGATAGAGTTGAGTGAGTGTAGGGACAACCTGAGGGAGGAGAAGGAGGTGAGAGTGAGGACTCTGAGGAGGAGGAGGGGGAGCTGTAGGTGTAGCGGAAGGGGCAGACTTACAACTGCAAGAGGAGAAGAGGATGAGGAGGACAACCTGTGGTCTGAGTAAGGAGGGAGAGGTTGAGAGGGTGGAGCTGAAACCAGCTCCAGTGAATCTGAAAACATGGACAAAGAAGTGAGAGAACAGTGGGGGAGAGGTTCGGGACCATCTCTGGGGAGGAAAACTTGGGCAGTAGAACAGGTAGAACAAAGGGAAGGATGAGCACACAATTTCCAAAAAGTTTGACAATAAGTCACTTGTGTCCACTTCTCTATCTGGTGACAGTAGTTGCCCAAATCAGTGAGTATTTGAAAATCAAAGGATTTGAACCAAAGATGGCTTCCCTTCAGAAGCCATCTTGAGCCATTATCCAAAATGTACTGCAACCAAGTCACAGTCAAGTAAAAGACCAGCTGCTTACTGTGTAAGTCATGGGCGAGTGCTAATTTAGTGAAATGAAGGTACAGACAGTCCAAAGGAGTCTTGCAGTCTAGGGAGGACCTGGAACTTCCCATGGCCTTTCAGTATTACCTGGGAGTGAACAGGAGCAGGAAATGGTGTCCCAAGTCCTGGTCGTGATCACCCAAGAAACAGAGAGGGCACACCAAAGGTAATAACTTATTCTTAGCCTTTTGGGTCTGGGAAAGAAATGAGGGGCTTGTCAGAGAGTGGAACATCTTCACAATCTAACAGTGCCCAAACAGAACCAGTGAGGTTCTGTGGGGGGGCAACCAGAAGGCCAAGGGAAACATAGGAAAGGAGCTTATCCCACTTCTGTCCACCCCAATGAAGAGAAAAGGATGATACAGGAGTTTCCTGGTCCACCTGAGGGAGAGGGCTGATCTCCCAAAGGCGAAGGTCAAAACACCCTTCCCAGATTTCAGTACCAAATATAAGATCATATGTGGGTAGCCGCAGAAGGAGTCAGACCAAAAGCAGTTGAACAAAGCTTTATTGAGATCGACTCTCAGGTGAGATTCACCAGCCTGCCAGAGAGAAGGGCTGGGGAAGTTGCGACCCAGCACTGATGGCGCAGCATTTTGTCATCTAGGATACATGGGGAAGGCTTGAGGGTTTAGTGTCCCCCTGGGGTTACCTTGGGACTCTGTTGATTGATGGGTGGTTGCGAGATGCTGCTAGGGTTTATCTGTCAGTGTCTGATTGGTCATTCTTTGGCACGTGGGCTGCCTGATGCCTCACCCCCATCCAGCCTCCTCACACTGCCCTAACCATTAGCTCACTGATTAGGTTAAGGCTCTCAAACCCAATCAATTCTCCCCTAAACCTTCTTCCACTGTCTCTCACGTGAACTTTTGGGGGACACCTCACATTCAAACCATAACACCTGACAAGCTCTGTAGAAATAGCCTCTGCTTGTTTTCCTTTGGGTAGTCTGTTTTCCCACATTCTAAATGGATAGATTGATGTAATTTTTTTTTTTTTTTTTTTTTTTTGCTGTGACAAGTACCTGAGAAAAACAACTGAAAGGAGGGAATTCTTATTTTGCCCCTTGTCTGCAGCGGTATCAGTGCATGGTCAGTGGGCTCCATTGCTTTGAAGGTGAAGCAGAAGACAATGGTACAAGGGTGTGGTGGAGGAACTCTTCTCAGCTCAGGGCAGCCAGGAAAGCAGAGGAGAGAAGCAAGGGGGCTGGGGATAAGGTGTGCCTTTCCAGGGAATGCCCCACATTGTGACCTACCTCTTCCAGTCATGCCTGCCACCTAGTTTAATCCCTGCTAGGTGTCCTTGCAGCTGGCAGATGGTTCACCCAAGTTGCAGTCAGAGTCCTCATGAGCCAGCATTTCCCCAAGTCCCACCTCTGAACATGATACCCTGGGGATAGAGTGGTAAACACCGGAGCTTGGGGCACCTGACAGGTCCATGCCCTAGGAGGTGGATCTTCCCAACTTTAGTCTGGGTGTGACCTCCTTGCTCATTGAGGATGAAACCCCTAAAGACCCATGCAGGGGCGCACAGACCCACAGGCTTACTAACACCAGTCTTGGTTCATAGCTGGCTCTTTGCTGGGCAGCACCTCACATACTACTGCTTGTGGCTGGAGTTCTTCCCAGGATGTGGCAGCAGTCACTTGCCTTCTGGCTCAGGGTATCTTCCAAAATAGGCCTCCTGAGTGATTCCAGGCACCAAGTATTTCCCAGGATCATCAGGAGGGCAAGGTACAAAATATGCTCCATTCAGGGCTCAGTTCCATGAGTCCCCTCACATACAGGCCACACTCCTATGGTCACCCAAAATTGCTAGGGAAGACCCTCGCTTAGAGGTCCTCATTCTAAAGTCCCTTCCCTAGAACACACTCCGCTATAATCTCTCCCCTATGGGGCAGAACCCAGAGGTCCCTACCTAGATTACCCTGCCCACAAAGCACCTACCCTAGAGGTCCTTGCTCAGAGGTCCCTTCCTCTGAGGCCCCTCCCCTAGAGGGCAGAGTCTGGAGGTTCCTACATAGATGCTCCTACCCTCCCATCACTGACCACATAGGATAAAACTAGATACTCTAGCATGATTGGGAACTTGGGAACACAAAGTGATTCAGAGAAGAAGTCAAAAGCATGTTTCATTGTTGGTTTATATGAAAATTATTAAGCAAAACTGAAGTTGCCAAAGAGTCCCTCCATTCTCACACAGTGGGGTTTTTGCATAAAGAATTGTCCCCTAAATTATGCTCAGCAAACTGAAAGTCAGCTTAAGGATTTTTCCTCGTAACATAACAGGGTCCCAGTAGGTTATGGAGTTGGAATTAGGCCTCAGCAAGCTGCAGCCTCCTGGCTTCCTCTGCCTCACTTCGATTTTGGTGCATGGTTTCCCCTTTTCTGTCCACTAAGGCTTTCCAGATGAACTGGCAAGCAGGCATCTTCCTGAATCTGCTCTGGTCCTGAGCACTGTGCAATGTGAATGTTTTCTTTACTCAATGAAATTACATTAGTTTACCTTGTCTTAAGTTTTCTTTTAATATTGTCAATTCCAAGTTGACAACTTGCTTTCTAGAATTCATTAAGAAATACCAGAGAGAGAATAAGACAGTTCTAAATGAAGAAAAATAGGAGGTATTGTTTTGTAAGCAATTAGATGCACCTTATAACCTGCAGATGACAGGGCACAAAAACCCAAACTCAGGAGGATGAGCCAGAGAACCCAGTGTTGGAGCTCAGGAGATCACACCTGTTGGGACACCTGATGTGACAAAACGGGTCCTTCAGAGACAGAGGGTGGGGCCGAATTTTCAAAGTACTCTTCTAGGTCAGTAAGAACATCACAGGAAATAATGTGACTGTAGACCCCCATCTGAGTCCATTTGGGTGCTATAACAAAATACCTTAGCTTGAGTAATTTATAAACCACGGACATTGCTCTCAGGTGTGCAGACCAGGAGATCCAAGATCAGGGCCTCAGCAATTCAGTGTGTGGTTGGCATATTCTCTGCTTCAAAGCAGAGAGTTCCTTGTGTCCGTAGGTTAAAGAGGAGCAAAAATTTTTGAGGAAATGTTCTCACTCATGAGGGTGGTGCCCACAGGACCTGAGCACCAGTTTGAAGCAAAGGAGTCACCACATCTTCAGAGTCATTACTCTACAGCAAAAGAACATCCATCAGTGTGGTCGACCTCCAACGCTCTCTGCTGAAAGAAAGGATCCTCACCTAAGAGAGTCCACTCCATCCTTTGATGTGAAGTTCCTTGATGGATAAACTAGTCTATTTTGGAAAAATCCATCATGTCTTCTGGAACTGGGAGGAGACTGATGACCAAGGAAAGAGGGGGTCTAAGCAATGCCAGTGCTCTGTTCGTCCTGGTGGGAACACACAGGAGGGCATGCTTGTCTCATTTCCAGGCTCACTTGAATCCTGTGCACTTAACGTGCCTCAGTTTCATATAAAATGAACTGTAAAGAAAAGACAAATTCTATGATACGTCAAATTATTTCAGAGAGTGTACTGAATAGCTTTACATTGAAAGGAATACAAAGTAAGGTGGGTTTATGGATGTACAGGAATCCTCTCTAGGTAGAGGGTTTACTCATACACAGAAGCAAGCATCCCACAGACTGGCAGCTTTTGGACTCAAATACTTCCTAGAAAATAAAGGAGGCAGCACCATCTGCTTCTCAAGTGGCCCCAAGAGGCACAAGAGAGACCCCTCTGATCTCTCTTTCTAATGGAGCATTTACTGGGTTTTCCTGATAGTTTTCTTTACAGTATATAAATCCCCAGTATAGAGTTAAATCCCCAGTCTATAGAGATTTAAGATTTCCTGTTTTATGTCAGTAAGATACTATCTTGTGGGCTCCACTTAGGCTTTGGCACAGTAAATGACTTTGAGAATCACCCAGTTGTTTCCTGTCTCTGTCTTCCTTTTTTCTATAGCTGTTGAGAATTCTGTGACACGTTGTAGACCATTCTTCTGCTGTGGAGTTTCTGGTTGCTTCTGGTATGAGGGAGTTAAAACAATGCTACTGTCAATGCATTGTTGTTTTTCCTTCAACATTTTTCCACATGTGTTCTTATTCACAAAGGAAAATATTTTTCTAGGCCAGAGAGATTCTCAAAACTCTTGGTGTCAGGACACCTTTACACTCTTAATGAGAAATGGAAAGAGTTTTTGTGTTTTATATGAAGTATGTCTATCCAGAGTCTTTCCCACTGAAGAATGAAAATCACTACAATTGACTGTTTTATATTTTACTGTGAAAACTTCCAAATTAACAGCAAAATAGTGTGAGGTAGCAGTTAGTACTGAGCAGTGGAATGCAAACCAACAGCACGCAGGGTCATGGGTGTCCTCAAGTTACTTTAGGGAAAATGAATAATCAAATAACTTATGGAAAATAACAGGAGCTTGAACCCTGAGAATAAACAGGGAGGAGAAAAAGAGAGCCAGATGAAAAAATGTGTCCCGAAGGAAAGATGGAGGCTAACTCCTGACACGGATCCGACTCCTTTCAGAGTGGAAAGTTGATCACCCCATCACCCAGCCTGAGTCGGTTGAAACCATCACATCACAGCAATGCCTGAGGGATGGATTTTAACTGGAGTCACAAAGATTGGAAAAAAGGGGGGAAATGTGAAATCTTCTTCTTAGAAAATTTCCTCAATTCTTAATCTGATATGTAGGTTCTCACATAAAAAACTAATGGAGACCCCCCTGTGCACATAGGGATGGTCACTATTGGAGAAAACAAATAACCAAACAAAACAAAAATGCGAGTGCCAGTGAGGAAGGTTGCTGGTGTGGCCTCTGTGGAAAGCAGTGTGGCAGCTCCTCCAAAACCAAGATGGAACCAACACATGACATCACGTGTCTGGACACCACTGGGACCAACAAAGGTAGAACCTCCAAGAGGCACCACACACCTGTTCAGAGCAGAACCACAGCTGAGAGGAGGGAGCACCCGGTGTTGGCCGAGTGGTGAGTGGATAGAATCTCACACAGAGGAACGTCCTTTCAGCTTAACAAGGAGTGCCATTCTGCAGTACACTGCAACATGGATGGACCTTGAGGACATTGTGCAGAGTGAACTGACCCATCTTGTAGAAAAACACTGCAGAACTTGGCCGAGGGGCACAGGTAGCCTGGGGGCTGGTGAAGGATGCTGGGGCCAGTCAGAATGGGTTCTTGGCACCACAGGTGAGACAGTTTTATACAAGACTGAAACACATCACTTAGGTCAAAAACTCATGTCCCTCATGAAAGTATAAAAAGAATAATGTGGCATTGGATAACCTTAGAGTCTTTCAGGAAAAATAATTCTAAGGACTCATTACATAGGTGAAGGTATAAACACTGGTCCCACTTTCCAGCACAGACTCTCTTTCTGGCCAACTGGTGAGCTGATGAGGACTGTTCCCATACATGAGAAAATTTCAGCTCATGTCTTTCTGAGTCCATTTGCCTAGAAGATAATTTTGACAGATCTGAATCCATAAAAAATATATTGTAAAATGAAGGATACCCAGAAAATCTAATACAACCCTGAATGATTATGGAAGATAATATTCCTGCAAGACAGCCCCCAAAGAAAAACAGAAGGATAGTGTGGCTCAGGAGGAGGATGGGGAAGTTGACCAAACACTAAACCTCTCCCAGTGAATCCTTTCCAAACAACAATGGGTCCTGCAGAGATAAAGCAAACTTTCATCCTTTCCTTGGCTGACCCCCAGCATCTCCACCAAAAGCAAACATTTACCCCTTCTCAACCCCAGTGCATCTAGAAGGAAGGAGGCAAATACTGAATGCTGGTTCCTGAACTTTGACCTTCCCCCATCGCAAACTAAATGGAGGCACAGAAAATATTGAAACTCTGAGAAACAGTGGATCCCAGAGAAAGAAAAACAGTGAGCAAGATTCGAGTACTCGTCCTTCAGGATCTGGACTGTCTCAACCTTTCTACGGCTACCTTCCTAAGCTACAGTTCTAACCTGCACAACCAGCCCCCAAGGGTCCAAACTAGATATCCTCAATCTGCACTGAAAGTATAGAAACCCAGACTCCTTTTGTAACCTGGGGGTGGCATCTCCATTCCCAGAAAATGAGCCCTCCCATGCCTGATCTTTGGACTTCGCTGCAGAATAAAGGAAGTTTCCTGATCTGAGGTTTGCTTCCCATCTCCTGCCTCCATCATTTGTGGCCATGAGCTTACAAACTGAATTGAAGTATTTCATATATAAAATATGTCAACAGAGGAGCTGTCTCATTTAAGTACCAGTTTGGGAAAAGACAGACGTCCCAGCCTGGTGTGTCAGCAAACATTCTAGGAAGAAAACACACACATGCACATGCAGAAGGCTCATCTCTGTGTGAGACAACATCTGCTTGGCTCCATCCTCTCCACTTCCTTTCACTATCTGTATAAAAATATAAACCAGGAGTTTCAAGATGGCGGACTAGAGGGCGGCTGCATTTCATGTTGCTCCAGGACTCAAGATTCAAAAGAGGAGATAGTGACTTGGGACCAACTCAAAGTCGCTGGGTGAGTTTCTCCCATAGGGGAGGCGTCCCAGATGGGGCAGTAGCCCTGGAATGCAGAGAACTTTGTGAAGTAGAGTGACTCGGCTAGACGCCCCTCCCCCCACCAGAGCGGTAAACACGGATAGCGGAGCGGAGTGAAAAAATGGTGGATTGAAGTTTCCAGGACTGCGGGCAGCTTCTCTAACCTAAGGAGACTCGTCTGCGAAGGGTGAGGCTCCCAGGCCCAGAAGGTAGGTCCGGGCCCCTGGGAACTTTCCTGGGAAGGCTGCCCTGCCCAGGCGGCAAGATACACCTCCCCCTGCTGGAACAGTGAACTCGGAAAGCGGGGAACTTTGCAGAGGAGGCCGAGCAGCACACCACTTGGTTTTTTGGAGCCATCTGCCGGGGCTCTGGGGGCTGCCAGAGAAAGAGTTGGGCAGCGAGCTATTTGGACTCAGCAATCGCCTGAACAACGGGGAGGGGGCTGTCCTGAGAAGGTGGAGGTGCGCAGGGAGTGGCTTGGTCTCCAAGCGCCCACACAGAACACCGGGTGGCTGCCTGGAGGAAGAGACGAGTGACGGGTCACTGGGGCTTGGAGCATATGTACGAGGCTCCAAGTGACTGCTCAGAGGAGGGGTCGCATAGCCAAGCGATTAGGTGCAAAGCACGGTCCGATCTGGGGATCTAAGCACCTTTTCTTGGAAGAGCTACACAGAGACAAGCTGAGGGGTGGAGCAAAGGTTCCAGGACTGCGGGCAGCTTCTCGGAGGAGGGGCTACCTAAGGAGACTTGTCTGTGAAGGGCAGGGCTCCCAGGCCCAGGAGGTAGGTCCAGGCCCCTGGAAATGTTGCCTGGGAAGGCTGCCCTGCCCAGGAGGTAGTTGTGGACTGAGGGGAACCTCTAGGAGGGGAACTGACTAGCGAGACCTCCCCACCAGCTGAGTCTTCCCCGCCGGGTGAGGTTTTCCCACAAGGGCGGTAAAACCAGAGACACTGGCCCAAACAGGCATTGCCTCAGCCCGCAGTCTAGTTCCCCTTTGGATGACCATTGGTCAACAAGTAGAGGCACCTCTGCTCACTAGCAGGGAATATACCCCACCTGAAGACCACCACCCCTAGAGAGGCAGCTACCTAGGGGAACACCACAGTATCAACTTCCTCTAAGACTTCAGGCTACTGAAGGATAAGAGGGGATACACTAGCAATCTTCAGGGACATTATAAGTCAATAAAGGAAATCTGAAACATCTCTACAGTCCACTGACACCTGAATGACATGAGAAAACAAGGGAAGAAAATGCCTCAAAAAAATCTGGATGTTATATCAATAAAATCCAATGACAGCATGGCAGAAGAAATGTCAGAGAGGAAGTTCAGAATGTATATAATCAACATGATAAGGGAAGCAAACGATGAAATGAAAGAGCAAATGTAGGCATTGAATGAATGCACCAATAGACAGTTAAAAGAGCAAATAAAGGAAGCAAAAGATCACTTCAATAAAGAGTTAGAGATATTGAAAAAAAAACAAACAGAAATCCTTGAAATGAAGGAAACAATAAACCAAATTAAGAACTCCATAGAAAGCACAACCAATAGGATAGAACACCTGGAAGACAGAACTTCAGATATTGAAGACAAAATATTTAACCTCAAAAACAAAGTCAAACAGACAGAGAAGATGGTAAGAAATCATGAACAGAATCCCCAAGAACTATGGGATATCATGAAAAGGTCAAATTTGAGAATTATTGGGTTTGAGGAAGGCTCAGAGAAACAAACCAAAGGAATGAACAACCTATTCAATGAGATAATTTCAGAAAATTTCCCAAATCTGAAGAATGAAATGGAAAATCAAGTTCAAGAGGCTTATAGGACTCCAAATACACAAAATTACAACAGACCCACACCAAGGCACATTATAAGGAAAATACCTAACATACAAAATAAAGACAGAATTTTAAAGGCTGTGAGAGAAAAGAACCAAATTACATTCAGGGGGAAACCAATACGGATATCAGCAGATTTTTCAATCCAGACCTTAAAAGCTAGAAGGACCTCGAATAACATTTTTCAAGCCCTAAAAGAAAATGGATGCCAACCAAGAATCTTATACCCAGGAAAACTCACCTTCAGATTTGACGATGAAATAAAATCCTTCCATGATAAACAAAAGCTAAAAGAATATACAAAAAGAAAGCCAGCATTACAGAACATTCTCAGCAAAATATTCCATGAAGAAAATATGAAAAACAAAGAAGCAAATCAGTCAAGGGGGGAGATATCCTAAAGGAGCTCTCAAATAAAGAGGAACAAAGTCGTGTCAAAAATAAGCAAATAAATGAATAAAATGAATCAAATGACCAGGAATACAAATCATATCTCAATAATAACCCTGAATATTAACGGCCTGAATTCATCAATCAAAAGACATAGACTGGCAGATTGGATAAAAAAGAAAGATCCAACAATATGTTGCCTGCAAGAGACTCATCTCTTAGAAAGAGATACCCAAGGACTAAAAGTGAAAGGATGGGAAAAAACTTACCATGCACATGGACCCAGCAAAAAAGCTGGGGTATCCATCCTCATTTCAGATAAAGTGGACTTCAAGACAAAGTTAATCAGAAGGGATAAACAAGGACATTTCATACTGCTTAAGGGAAGCATAAATCAGCAAGATGTAACAATCATAAACATCTATGCCCCAAAGAGTGGCTCACCCATGTATGTCAAACAAATCCTTCTCAATCTCAGAAACCAAATAGACCACAATACAATAATACTAGGTGATTTTAACACATCTCTCTCACCACTGGACAGATCTTCCAAACAAAAATTGAACAAAGAAACCATAGATCTCAATAACACAATCAATAATTTAGACTTAACAGACATTTATAGAATATACAATCCAACGAAGAGTGAATACACTTTCTTCTCAGCAGCACATGGATCCTTCTCTAAAATAGACCATATATTATGCCACAAAGCTAATGTTAGCAAATACAAGAAGATAGAGACACTTCCTTGCATTTTATCAGATCATAATGGATTGAAACTAGAAATAAATGAAAGAGTAAAAAACAGAAATTACTCCAACACCTGGAGATTAAACAATATGCTATTATATGAGGAATGGATAACAGAAGATATTAGGAAGGAAATTAAAAAATTCTTAGAGGTAAACGAGAACAAAGAAACATCATATCAAAATCTCTGGGACACTATGAAAGCAGTACATAGAGGAAAATTTATTTCATGGAGCACATTCAATAGAAGAAGCAAAAGTCAACAAATAAACAACCTAACACTACAGCTCAAAGCCCTAGAAAAAGAAGAACAGACCAATACCAAAAGTAGTACAAGACAGGAAATAGTTAAACTCAGAGCTGAAATCAACAAAATTGAAACAAAAGAAACAATACAAAAAATTGACAAAATAAATAGTTGGTTCTTCGAAAAAATAAACAAAATTGATAAACCTTTAGCCACACTAACAAAGAGAAGAAGAGAGAAAACCCAAATCACCAAAATTCAGAATGAACAAGGAAATATCACAACAGACATGACTGAAATACAAAACATAATTAGAAGCTATTTTGAAAATCTATATTCCAATAAAATAGGAAATTTCGAAGATATCAACAAGTTTCTAGAGACGTATGAATTGCCTAAACTAAATGAGGAGGACATACACAATTTAAATAGACCAATTTCAAGTAATGAAATAGAAGAAGTCATCAAAAGCCTACCAACAAAGAAAAGTCCAGGACCAGATGGTTTCTCAGCCGAGTTCTACAAAACCTTTAAAGAAGAGCTCATTCCAATACTTTTCAAAGTATTCCATGAAATAGAAGAGGAGGGAACCCTCCCAAACTCATTCTACAAACCCAATATCACCCTGATACCTAAACCAGACAGAGACACATCGAGGAAAGAAAATTTCAGACCAATATCCTTAATGAACATCGACGCAAAAATTCTCAACAAAATTTTAGCAAATCGCATACAAAAACATATTAAAAAGATAGTGCACCATGATCAAGTGGGTTTCATCTCAGGGATGCAAGGTTGGTTCAACATCAGGAAATCAATAAATGTAATTCACCATATCAACAGACTTAAAGTCAAGAATCACATGATTATTTCAATAGATGCAGAAAAAGCATTTGATAAAATGCAGCATCCCTTCATGCTCAAAACACTAGAAAAAATAGGGACAGTGGGAACGTTCCTTAACATTGTAAAGGCCATCTATGCTAAGCCCATGGCTAATATCATTCTTAATGGTGAAAAACTGAAAGCATTCCCTATAAAAACTGGAACAAGGCAGGGATGCCCTCTCTCACCACTCCTATTCAATATCGTCCTTGAAACTCTAGCCAGAGCAATTAGACAGACCAAAGAAATGAAAGGGATACGAATTGGAAAAGAAGAACTCAAACTATCCCTATTTACTGATGATATGATTATATACTTAGAGGAACCAGGAAATTCCACCAGAAAACTCTTAGAACTCTTAAGTGAATTCAGTAAAGTAGCAGGATACAAGATCAATGCTCATAAATCCAATGCATTTTTATACATAAGTGATGATTCTTCACAAAGAGAAGTTAGGAAAACTACGCCATTCACAATAGCCTCGAAAAAAATAAAATACTTGGGAATCAATCTCACAAAAGAGGTGAAAGACCTCTACAATGAGAACTACAGAACACTAAAGAAAGAAATTAAAGAACACCTTAGAAGATGGAAAGATCTCCCATGTTCCTGGATAGGCAGAATTATTGTCAAAATGGCCATACTACCAAAAGTGCTATGCAGATTCAATGCAATTCCAATTAAAATCCCAATGATGTACCTTACAGAAGTAGAACAAGCAATCATGAAATTCATCTGGAAGAATAAGAAACCCAGAATTGCTAAAGCAATCCTTCGCAGGAAAAATGAAGCAGGGGGTATTTCAATTCCTGGACTTCAACTATACTACAAAGCAATAGTAACAAAAACGGCATGGTATTGGTACCAAAATAGACAGGGAGATCAATGGTACAGAATAGAGGACACGGACACAAACCCAAATAAATATAATTTCCTCATACTAGACAAAGGGGCCAAAAATATGCAATGGAGAAAAGATAGCCTCTTCAATAAATGGTGCTGGGAAAATTGGAAATCCATATGCAACAAAATGAAACTAAACCCATATCTCTCACCATGCACAAAACTATACTCAAAATGGATTAAGGACCTCGGAATCAGACCAGAGACCCTGCATCTTATAGAAGAAAAAGTAGGTCCAGATCTTCAACATGTCGGCTTAGGACCAGACTTTCTCAACAGGACTCCCATAGCACAAGAAATAAAAGCAAGAATCAACAACTGGGATAGATTCAAAGTAAAAAGCTTTCTCTCAGCAAAGGAAGCTATCAGCAATGTGAAGAAAGAGCCTACAGAGTGGGAGAAAATCTTTGCCAATCATACTTCAGATAGAGCACTAATCTCCAGAATCTATAAAGAACTCAAAAAACTCAACACCAAGACTACAAATAATCCAATCGACAAATGGTCTAAGGAAATGAACAGACACTTCACAGAAGAAGACCTACAAACAATCAACAAACATAAGGAAAAATGTTCAACATCTCTAGTAATAAGAGAAATGCAAATCAAAACCACCCTAAGATTCCATCTCACCCCAATCAGAATGGCGATTATCAAGAACACAAGCAACAACAGGTGTTGGCGAGGATGTGGAGAAAAAGGTACACTCATACATTGCTGGTGGGGTTGCAAATTAGTGCAGCCACTCTGGAAGGCAGTGTGGAGATTCCTTAGAAAACTTGGAATGGAACTACCATTTGACCCAGCTATCCCACTCCTTGGCCTATACCCAAAGGACTTAAAATAAGCATACTACAGAGATACAGCCACATCAATGTTCATTGCTGCTCAATTCACCATAGCCAGATTGTGGAACCAACCTAGATGCCCTTCAGTTGATGAATGGATAAAGAAACTGTGGCATATATATACAATGGAATATTACTCAGCCATAAAGAATGATAAAATTATGGCATTTTCAGGCAAATGGACGAAATTGGAGAATATCATGCTAAGTGAGATAAGCCAATCTCAAAAAACCAAAGGAAGAATGATCTCGCTGATAAGTGGATGATGATACATAATGGGGCATGGGAGGGGTTAGTTTTAGGGTTATAGTGAGGGTTAGGGAGGGGGGCAAGAATGGGGGAAGGAAGAACTGTATAGAGGGAAAAGAGGGAAGGGAGGGATGGGGGGAAGGGGAAAAAATAACAGAATGAATCAACCAACATCACCCTATGTAAATTTATGATTACACAAATGGTATGCCTTTACTCTATGTACAAACAGAGAAACAACATGTATCCCATTTGTTTACAATAAAAATAAATAAATAAATAAAATAAAAAAATATATAAACCAAATATTAAATGGCATTTTTCTAACACAAAATAAAAATTTTTCATAATTATCATGTGTTCTAATTTTTATTATTGGTCACATAATAAGTATTTTAGATTCTTCCTTCTTCTCTATAAAAACACTAAATGAAATAAATGTTTTAGAGTTCTTCATGCACCCAAGTACTTCAATATATTAGAACTCTGTGTAGCAAGCCTTGTAGATGTATACTATAGTCTTATCATTTGGAGTTTCGACATTCACATTTAAATGATGTGAAATCGATTGTAAGAATCTTATTGTTTGTTTTCCATAGCTTTGAAATGAGGGTGCTTATAAATAACTATTATTTTGCAATCAGATTTCAAGCTTTTGCATTGCAGTAAATAAATTATGTAGTTAAAACTGAAACGTGAAGTTGGAATCAAGAATTTGGGGAAAAATCAACTGACTTGGAAAAATAAAACCCTGGCTGTGGTGGGCAAGGGAGAGGGTGTGAGCAGGCCTCCAAGCAGTTATTTCTTGGCTCTGAGGACCCTGGGGCAGTGAGTCTCACCAAGGGAAGGGGTGAGGGCCCAGACAGGTGGCCAGTGGATACTGCCTGCTGCAGTACAACCTGGGGGGTCCACTCCTGGTGCAGTGGCCTCTGCCAGAGAAGAGCTGAGAAGCAGAGAATTGTAGACCTGCATATTTTCCAGTGTAGACAGCAGCACTTGAAATAAAAGGAAAGAGGGGAGTCACAGGAGGATATCAGATGACAGATGGATCTGTGAGGCCAACTGAGTGAAGGAAGGAGTCCAGTTGTTTCACAGATGAATCATGAAATGATTTGAGACAATGGGCAGGTCGCTCGACCCACGTGGAGTGAACCTAAGAAGGCCACAGTCTCAGCCTCCATGGGACCCAGAGTCCTGGTTACGCTGAGTGCTGTGCCCTCTTTCCCTCAAGCACTGAGTTACTTGGAGAGAGTGAAGGGGCAGCCGAGCCTGCTCACAGGGTTTGAGAGGACTTTCCTCCTTGGTGCAGTGAATCCTTGGGGAGAGAGGGAAGCATGGTGCTCTCCCTCCAGGATGGCTGTCAGGCAAGGTAGGACAGGGGAGACCCAGATCTGGAACAGGTGAGTGCTCATTCACTGAGCTGTGAGTCTGGAGCCACCCAGGGGAGCATGTGTCCCGTCCCACCCTTACTCCTGCTGCCACAGAGACTGGGGTCCTTCAGTGGAATCGTAAGCCTTTCTACTGCAGGGTGATCGCACACAGCCAGCTCCCTGAGATGGAGATCCCAGCTGACCAAGGCCTTGGCTTTGGGAGCAGGCCAGTGTCACCTCCCTGCCCTCCCACAGCTGTGAGAAGGGTGTGGAAAATGCTCCCTATTCAGGGGGCCTGCTGGGCAGAAGACCAGGCCCGACAGTGTGACAGTGTGCTTCTTAGCCCAGGCCACTTTGTCCTGTTGCTGGTCCATGTCCCACCAATTAGGCAGGGCTGTTCATCCACACATCATTCCCTGGAAATCCCAGATGGAGGCCACTCCTTCCAAAAGTTGATTAATGAAATAATAGCTCCTTCCATGCTCACATTACAGTATGGTGACTGCAGGATGCATCCAGGCAGGAATGGAGGGTAGGCATCTGGACACTCAGGTACAGGTGCAAGATTCTGAACCCATCTTCTCCTGCTCATGATTACTGCTGCACCCACAATCCCTGACAGTTTCTGCGCAGGGATTTAAGATTGCCTTGAGGAAAACATTTAATATAGGTGTGTATCACAGTTAGTCATTAATGCTAATTAGTAATGTCTCCCAAGGTGGCGAGGCGTTCAGGAGTTGAGAAGGAGAGTTTCACTTGAGGCATCAAGGGAGAGGCAGTAGAAGACTCTGAGGCCTTGCAGCAGCAGGGTGAGTGGACAGTGGCCCCAGGTTGAGCCTGCCCATCCCCAGTCCCTTTTCTGCACCCCAGCCCACTGCCACTATCCCTGATGAGGAACCTACACAATAGTAGATAGGAAGGCAGAGGTTCAGAACACTGGGGGCATTGCCAGAGGGCAGACACCTCTGTTCTTCTTCAGCCCCTGCGTGGTCCAGTGACACCTTCTCTGAAGCAGTGGAGCACAAACCAGGTGCAGAGTCTTGTCCTCCAGGGACGTGCATCTCAGATGAGGAGGACAAACAAAAATGCAGTTTTATTATTGTGCTAAAAAGTGAAGGTGCGGAAACTAAGGAGTATAGTGTGTTAGCACAAAAGGACCAGAGGGTCTCAAACTTCACGGATCACCTCGACCTTTTATTCAGGAATGGGATTACACCCATGAGAATTGACCCACTTTCCTGGTGGAAAATGAGCCACCAGAGAAAGGGGACTTAGTTCATGTGTTTGTCAGTTTGGAGCATTTAGGAATTTGGGTCTTACTGGGCAAGATGAGGAGGGGTCTAGGGTTAGTGGTCTGTTTGGGGTACTCAGGTTGGTGAAAATGTGTTCTTACTGGGAATATTTTCTCCTGGAGAAGAACGGAGGGCCTGGTCAGTGTTCAGTGCTCATCTCCTTTCCTCCAGGGTCCCATGGAACTGTCCCTGAGAGAGTGTCTACTTGAGGAAGGATCGGTGCTTTGGCTTCCTTTCTAGATATTGTTCTGCCATCAGGAAAGATGCACTGGGGATGGGTGAGTGCCATCAGGTTCTGCTCTCCTTCCCAGGCCACACTATTGGGGCTTTGTCCTTTCCATATCTAATAGTGTGTGCTGTCAGCTGCCATCACTGTGACAAAACAACCAGGAAAACCAAATTGCAGGAGGGAAGATTCATGGTGGCTCATGGATTCTGAGGTCTCACGCATGGCTGTCTTCATTGCTTCAGGCCCAAGGTGAGGCAGAACATCATGGCAGAGGGCAGAGGGGAGCAGAGCTGCTCACCTCATGGTGTCCAGGAAGTGGAGGAAGGGGCCGGGGAGAAGGTGCATGTCCCCAAGAGCCTGCCCCACATGCCACTTCCTTCATCTAGGTGTCGTGCCTCTGTTTCCACCACCTCCAATAGTCAAAAACATGAAATCACCTGTGAATTAACCACCAATGAGGGCAGAGCCCTCCAGTCCAACCACATCCCATGCCCCATCTTGGAACACAGCTACACATTCCAGACCAGCCAGAACAAAGCAAAACAACAAACACTGTGGGGTGGGGACTGGCAAGGGGAGAAGGCAAGTAAAGACCTGAAGAAGTGGAAGCCCAGAGCTGCCTGGGTGTCCAGGGAGACCATGCAGATGGGAGGGACTAGGGGGAGGAAAGGGTCGGAAGGGAACTGTAAACATCAGGCAGGAGGGTCCTCAAGTTAGGGCTTACTCTGTGGGATCAGAGTGGCAGTGATGAGAGCCCAGAAGCCTGGCCCACCCAACAACCCCTTCAGAGAACACACAGGCCACTATCTCACCACCCCCGATCAGACAGGGGCCAGAAACCAGACATCTTGGGGCAGTCTCCAAACCTAGAGTCCACGTAACAATCCAAACTAGCCAATCCCACATCTGCTGCTGCCACCTGCTCCTCCCTGCCTTGCCCACTCTTCTCCTACCTGGGAAGCATGATGGACACTTCCATCCAGGCTGTCCTCTCGCTACCTCTTCTTCCAGTTTGTTCATCACACAGCCCCTCAAGGCTGCCTGTGTATCTTGCTTCAGGGGTCTGTGCACATGAAACCGTATCACAGCTATTTCTGTGTCTACATGTCTTACCATACCCAATTAGAATCAATCCCAGGTGCTCTGTAACTTCAATGGAGACCAGAGAACTGTGGACACACCTCAGGACACACCTCCCACCAAGGCAGAAAGGAGAGGAGCTCACTTCCAGTCCTGATAGAAGCACCTTTGTCAGGCACAGTTAGCTGCCCTCTGAACTCAAGCTTCTCACAGTAGCAGTATTTCCATTAATAATACCAAAAGCCTTTGTGGGAGAAAAGTCATTGTTCTATGAAAAACCCATATAGATGGAGTGAAAATGGGGGAATATTGATGTTTCTTTCCCTAAATAGCAGTTCAGTATCAAAGGCAGTTTTGTTTTTATTATGATAAAATTTAGATACACAGTATGATTAAATACACAATGCAATTTCTAAAAGAACGTATCCAGTTAAAATCACCAGGTTTAACAGTCCCCACTTTTGCTTGTCTTCTTGCCATGTGTGTAAGTGCACTCACACAGAATTGCACCCCACTGTTCCACTGAAGTGGCATTATGGACCACACAGTTTCACACACTTGTATGGAGCCAAACTGTGCTGTTCCTGTAGTTCAAATTTAAAATAGTGTCAATAGGATACTTTTCAGTTCTAGCTTGTTTGTACTTCCAATTAATCTCAGAGATACACTTCTGAAAGTTGTAGTTAAAAAAAAAAAATCAAGCCAAAATTAAAGTTGCCTCAGTGTCTAGCAGACTGTTAAGCATGCTTTCGTTTATTTTCTGTTGTCCATAGATCATCATCCATGGATTTTTTTCCTCAAGATCTAAGAGTCTCACAAGTTTAATTTTAATAAGACCAAGATTCAGAAAAATATAAATGGTACCCACTTATGTGTGTTGAAGGTGTACACAATTCAACTAGTTTTGGTGATTTTAATATAATATCTAAAGAATAGCAAGAGCCAGGTGCTATGGCCATACCTATAATCCCAGCTATTTGGAAGGTTGAGGCAGGAGGATTGCAAGTTCAAGGCCAGCCTCAGCAATTTCATGAAACCCTGTCTCAAAAATAAAAAGAGGGCTGGGGGGATAGCTCAGCTGGTAGAGTGCTTTCCTGGCAAGCACAAGGCCCTGAGTTCCATCCCCAGTATCACAAAAAAAAAAAAAAAAGAAAAGAAAAAAAGGAAAAATAAAGAGCTAGAGATGTGGCTTAGTGTAGAGTGTCCTGGGTTCAATCCCCAGTACCAAAAAGAAGAAGAAGAAGAAAAAAAAAAAAAATTGATAATCATAAAAATAAGAAGAGCAGTACACCTGGGGAACAAAAATGGGTAGATAGGGACCACAAAATCATAAGACAAATTCTTCTTTGGGCAAGAGTTGGTAAACAAGTTAGTTTCATTTCACTATGAATCTACATACATTATTTGAAGTGTGGCTAGTGCATGAGGCATGGGTCATTTAAATTGAATTTAAAGAGCCACAGAAAACTTGAGCTGACACATTGAACAGCTTTGTAACATGGCTCATATTTTACATTTTTGTGGCAAAAATGATTTCAGAAATAATATCAGAAAAGTAGCTGTTTTAGGGCAAGGGACATAGCTCAGTGGTAGAGTGCTTGCTTAGCATTCAGTTCCTGGGTTCCATCCCCTGCACCAAAAACAAATGAAACAGTGTTTTAGAAGAACTTATCATTAAGGAAAGCAGCCCATGAGACACACTAAGCTGGAAAACGCAGGGAAAATTTACATAGCACCATTGCAAGGCAGCAATGCATCAAGAGGAAGGAGGATCATGATCAATATTTGGCATGAATTAAAATCCTCACTGAAGCCATGTCCTCACAAGAGGGGCTGAGGGACCCCAAGACTCAGCACAACAGGCAGGACAGGCAGGTGGCTGGGGTGGGCTCTGAGAGGGCCCCTGTGGGAAGGGGTGTGGCAGAAGCTGCACTGGAGGCTCAGCCATCAGAGACTCCAGGGGCTCCTGGGGTGGGAGCCCCTGATTGCCCTGCTGGAGCTGTCCCACAGCTCCAGGCCTGCCACCAGGAGTGCCCGGCTGGCTCTGCAGACTCCCATCCCTGCTGCTTCCACTCGGCTGCCAGGTCCTTTCCTGCGTGGACCTCCACCCAGGCTCCAGGTTCTGAGCAAACACCCGGCCAGTCCGCTAAGCCTAGACCCAGCCTGGTCACTTCTCAGGGAGCATTAGGACTTCACTCTTGATCACTGGAGCTGTCATAACCAGGTAACTAAGGTTCCTTAACTGTTGGCATAGAAATGGCCTTGGAGGTCCAGGAGGAGTCTTAGGGAGGGCGGAGCCCAACTCCTGGGCACAGGCCCACTAGAGGTCTCCCCATGCCCCAAGGGATCCAGAGCCCACCTACCTGAAGCCCTCTCCTGCTCCAGCTTCCCAACATGGGCTGTCTATTCCTGCAAGGAGCCACCTCAGGACCGGGTTGTAGTGATCCTGGGCAGCTGATGTAGGCCCACCCCAGGTATGTCTTAGTAAAGTGTGCCACCTATCCTGAGTCTACAGACCAGAGTGCTGGTGGCATTAGAGCTGGGCACAGGAGCTGCAATGGGGAAGGACAGCTGGGAATGAGTCCCCTATAGGGAGCAGAATGTGGGGTATACAGGACCTTCAAAGGATGGGGCTCAAGAGGGTGTGTGGCCTGGGGTGGCAGGGTCCCCATGCAACATATCTGGGGCCCCATCAGGAACTGGCCAGTCAGGGTGAAGGTCTGGTGGCAGGGTCTTTCCCTGGGCAACCTGAGCACTGTGGGAGGGAGGCTGTTGCTGCCACTCCTGCAGGTGCCGTCCTTTCCCTTGCCCGCTCCTGACCACAGCTGAGGAGCCCACTCAAGCCGCTTACCACCCTTTATCACTGCGCAGGCAGAGGCAACTCTTGGGCTTCCCTTTCTCTTGCACATGTTCTGGTTCATCCAAGCTCGTGGCTGAGGCTGCTCTGTCCAGTGCTTTTCCAATTTACTGCTGCTCCTGTCCTCCCACCCAAGCACATACATGTGGCACCTGTAAGTTATATACAGGTATTCTGGGTAGGGATGTCTGCCTGGAAGACCTGAAGTGCTTCAGGGGCGTCAGGGACACAGCATGTTAATACTTCAATGCAAATGTCGCATGAGGGACATCAGGCATCAAAGGTATGTGGAACCACCGCTGAAGTGGAGGAAATAAAGACCAAAAGGATTGAACTGACAAAGGAACAAATAAATAAAGACTTTTTCCTTATAGAGAAGAAGTTGGACACCAGAGAATAAAACTGTCCCAATCTGCAAGTGTCCCTTTTTTACCAAACCCATATTCAGAAGTTCAACCCATGGAAAAACCAGTGTCTGAGAAACTCAAATTGAGAAGAAATAACACCAACACTGAATGGAGAATTGTTTTCTACCCAGCCCTTGTCCCATAGAAAGTTGGAGGTCCCCACAGAGGCAGGGACTAATTCTTTTCTCAATCCACTTCAGAAAATGAAAAGAACCCCCAAGATTAAAGGTGGCTTAAATTATAAAGCCTTTATTATTATAAACCAGAGCAACATGAGGCAACTACTCTTCCAGGCTAGGTGACCTGGGAGTGTGAAAACATCTGTTGAAATTTCACATAAAAGCTGGGCACAGTGGCAAGTGCTTGTAATCCCAACTACTTGAGGGCTGCAGCCTGAGAATCATTTGAGCCCATGAGTTCAAGGCCAGCTTAGGCAACATAGCAAGACACTGTCTCAAACAAAAACCAAATTTTATGTAAGATCAACAATGTCCATGAAGAAAACCTGTAAGTTACCAGCAGAACACACCTCAGGTCCTCTTGGCTAAAGATGGGTCACACTCATAACCACACTAGTCACAGAAAGGAATGAGGACCCTGTGAACTAAGGGGTCCCCTGGCTCACCATGGGCATTGGAGAGAGTTCAAGTCCTGCTGTTCCTGAAGATGCTGGGTAACCAAGCTGGAGAAGCTGAGACGGGTTCAGCCATCTCAACAACTTGACAGCAACTTGAGAAGGTCAGGAAGTGCAAGGCAGGCCTGACATCTCACTGATGAATCCTGCCGTGTGGACAGCTCAGCTAAAGTTCCCTGCAGCATGAATTTTCTGATGCCGAATGAGGTGGGAGCTTAAGCTGTAGGCCTTCCCACACTCACTGCACTCATAGGGCCTTTCCCCTGTGTGTACCTTCTGATGTCGAACAAGATGGGAGGTTCTGATGAAGTCTTTCCCACACTTACTGCACACAAAAGGCCTTTCACCTGTGTGAACCCTCTGGTGTGCGATAAAGTCAGAGCTTCGACTAAAGAATTTCCCACATTCAGTGCATTCAAAAGGCTTTGTCTCAGTGTGAATTCTCTGGTGTTTAATGAGAGTATATCTGTGGCCAAAGGATTTCCCACAATCACTGCAATCATAAGGATTTTCTCCAGTGTGGATGCTTTCATGCTGAACAAGTGTGGATTTGTGTCTGAAGACTTTCCCACAGTCATTGCACTTATAAGGCCTTGCTCCGTTGTGTACTCTCTGGTGTACGATTAGGTTAGAGTGATGGCTGAAATACTTTCCACATTCACCACACTTATAAGGCATTTCTCCTGTGTGGATTCTTTTGTGCTGAGTAAGGTTGTCTTTTCGACTGAAGGCTTTTCCACATTCATTGCACTCATAAGGCCTTTCTCCAGTGTGGATCCTCTGGTGCTGGACAAGTGTAGCTTTGCGACTAAAGGCTTTCCCACACTCACCGCACTCATAAGGCTTTTCCCCGCTATGGATCCTCTGGTGCTGGACAAGCGTATCTTTGCGACTAAAAGCTTTCCCACATTCACTGCACTTGTAATGCATCTGTCCAACATGCAGGACCTCCCTGCTTGCAGTTCTCTGGGCTGTCTTTCTCTTGTTACGGATGATCTTCTGTTGGCAACAGCCCAAGCTACATGAAAGTTCTGCTCCTCTTCACAGGTAAAGGGGTTTCCTAAGAAGTGAGGTTCTTCACAAACTGCATTTCTTCACCAGTGAAGTCTTGCCTTCATCTCTCTGTGAAGGTTTCTCTCCACTGTAATGCTCTAAGTTCTGGTTAAAGTCTGCAAGGAACCGGAATTGTCTCCCACATGCCCTACATGTGTAAGTTTTAAGTACACAGTGTGCTCCCTCCAGTAGCAAAATGTCTTTCAAGATGGGGTCACATACATCACAAGGGTGAGCCACCTGGATGGATGGACTGGCTGTAGAAGTCCTACTATGCTACAGTTCTACAGAAAAGCTCTGCTTCGAAGGTACCTCTTCATCCTTCCTCTGCATCAACAACCTGAAGGCAGAAAAACATTGTTGACACAGAAGCTGACTTTGATGGGAGGGGGCAATGCATCACAAATGTGTGTCTAGTACACTCGGGGTTAAGTCTATGGGATTGTTGGCAGGATGGGGCTAGAATTGGTTTGAAGTCTGCTGTGTGGGAACCTAAGGTCACAGAATGGAGAAGGCCTCACAAAGGACAAAGATACGATGATGTAGCACAGGGAGAAAAGGCAGGCAGTCTACAACCTCATCCTCTGCAAATGCTTTCGGCAGAGCCTCAGCTTGTTGTTGGTGACCGATAAACACTATGCAGAAATGCATGCCTATGCCCAAGAAATTTATTAGAAACAAAGGATGGGTGTGCCAAGGCACTGAAGGTATGTGCACATCACCCAGTCCAATACTGGAAAGTACTGCGGAGGGTGGCAGAGATGACCCTGGGTCTGAAATAAGACAAGAGCCCAGAACAGGAAGGCGAAGACTGAAATGAGGAATGGCCTCCAGCTTTGGAATCAAACCACGGTGGGCCCAAGGCAAATTCCTGGCACCAAGGGAACACGGCACCGAAGCCGCCCTCCCCAGCCCGGTGCACCAGGGGCTGTCCGCGCGGCTCCCGGCCACAGCCTCCTCTGGTGGGGCCGCTGGCTACTTCAGCAGCCCTAAGGATGGGCGGGTGCCGGGCGCTGGGGTAAGGTGGGCAGGGAGGTGGGGCGCGGGCCCAGAGTGGCCCACCCGATGCAAAGTCACGAGAAGGAAACGCGACGGGGAAGACGGCCCTGCGGCCACAGCGGGCGGGCTCCACGGAAGGCGCCAGGCCGGCCGAATTCGCGACACCACCGGGCCCGGCCCACGGTCGGCCGGGGAGAGGTGGCGGGCCGGCCTGGCCGGGAGCGGGCGGGACTCCCGGAGCGACCCCGGCCTGCCGCTCAGACCCCGCGGGGACGCTCGGAGGAGCTGGGCGTAGGGCAGCGGGGCGCAGGCCGCCTCCGCGAGGGCTGGGGCAGCGGCGCCCCCGGCCAAGGCAGTGCGGAGCCAGACGCCGGCCGGACGCCGGCGCCGGGCCGCCGCCCCTCGCTCGTGCCGCGCCGCTTTCCGCCCCTCAGGAGCCGCAGGAGGCAAGGGCGGGGGCTTCGCTCTGCTCACGGGCGCGGCGGGCGCAGCGGCGAGCCCGCCCCGCCGCCCGCCTCCAGGGGGCTCGCGGCTCCGCGTCCGGAAACGTCGCAGGGACGCGCAGCTCCCACCCGCGCGTCCCCTCCTGATTCCCCCGCGTCGGTGAGCGCGGAACTGACCCGGCGCTCGGGAGCCGCCCTTCCCACGGTTCCGCCCTGGGCCCGACAAGATGTCCGCCGGGAGGAAGACGCCGGATGTCCCGCCCACACGCCCCGCGCACGCTGGAAAGCCTCGTTGCCAGCGCCGCCGCTACCGCGCCGCAGCGCCTCCTGGGTAATGTAGTCCCCAGGGAGTTAGCGGGCGAGTTGCTATTAAAGGGCCCCCGCACCGGGAAGCGCCGGGGATCCCAGAAATTTTGGGAGGCATATTCTTTCAGATGTTCCCCAAATGGGCACAACACATCAAATGTAACTCGGAGTCCATTCGGAGTCCATACTTTTGTGAAAATACATGAAGAGGAAAGTTTTCAGTCATTTTTTGTTAGAGTGAGAGAATTGTCCCCAGACAGGGCCATAAAGTGGAGGAATGGGCTGCATGCAGCCGCTGAGCGGAGGCCTGTGGACTAAAGTGGAGCTCTGCCACTGGTTCCTCAGAAAAGAATCCTGACAGGGAGGGAACACTGGGCTGCCCTGGAGCAGGGGTGCAGGAGGGCCTTTCTGTTATGGGTCGCAACCTAAGCACAGAGGAGCACCACTGAGAAGTCCAAATTGGAGAGTCTTTATTAAGCCAGGCGACTGTCTCACACAATGCCCCAAAAAATGGCTATTGGGAGAACAGCCCTGACCACAGGGTTGTAGGGGTTCTTATACCAAAAATCACATTAATCATAAGTGTGTGTTGCTATGATTCAAAATTACACATTAACATCATGAGATCATGGATAGAGGGGGAAGTGGGTCAAAACGACCCTTACCTAGGTACAAACTAAAGAATGGTTGCTAACATCCACACAATCACTGTTCACATGGTACATTGTTTAGGAGCAATAGGGACCAAAAGAGAACAATTCTTTACTACATAGGAGTTGCCAATGTATATTATTAAACATGTCACACCAAGTAACTGATGATGGGCACAGAGGCAGGGTGTTCCCATGGGAGAAGCTTATTTCCTACATAACATGGAGTCTCAGAGCAAAATGGAGTCTGTTTAGTCATTTCCCTTAGAGTCTGGCCTATAATAGTCTCATGGCACCAGATCTGTCAGCCCATCACATTTCCTGCTTACAAAGTCAGGATGGTGTCCCACCAAGGGACCAGTATTTCCTAGCCTGAGGTACAGGCATTTTCTTTTAGGAATATGTTACCATCTTAAAAAGGAAAACAATGATAAAGGTCCCCTGTGCCGAAACAGCTGATGTGGTCCTAGAGGCAGCACGCTTTAGAGATGAGGCCTGAACCCTGAAGTGCAATTTGGGAATGCCATTCTCTCATTAGTTTGCTGGGAGGTGATTCCTGACTCGTCTGCAATTACAGGGACAGTGTTTGAGTTGAAAATTGAGATTATTTAAGGGTAAGAGAAAGAGATTTGTGAATTGTTTAAATTACTTAAAGTTAATCTTAATTCCATAGTTTTCACAGAAACACCTTTAGTTAAATGAATCTGTGACAGGTGAGAACAGTTAAGATGTCAACAAAATGTGAGTAGCAGACACTGAAGTCTAAGAAGTGAGAGACACAGGGCTGTGCTGGACCTTTGCCCACAGCAGGATTTAGTTACCAAAGTAGAATTTTTTCCCATTATTGAAACACTTGAGTACTACCTGCTTGGAGGGAGAATTAAAGCATTTCAGACACCTTGCCTGGATGGTGAAGATGAATGGGGTGCTGGGGCACTGTGCTTATACATGGCTCCAATGGATGTTCAGTGCACATCTGCATCTCAGGCACTCTTACATGCATGAAACCTGAAAACAAAGACTCCAGCTATCAAGGAGCTTGCCGGTTATTCAAGGCAAACAGAGGAGGAAATATAAACTGAAGTGCTAAATCATACGTAATGTTAGAATGTGGTCAGCACAATGGAAAAGAGGAGATGAAGGCATCAGAAGAGCAGGGATCAGATTCTCTCTTGAGGGCTAGTGATCGATCAGATCACAGGTGGGGTCTGGTTTGAAAGGAAAGGAAATAAAATGTTAGTACCTTCAGGACCTGAGGAAATCTTCTCTTCAGCATCCCCAGGAACAAGGACTGGCTCATGCTTCTCTCAGGGCACTGCAGCTTGCCAGAACTTCACCCTCCTCAGGGTGGTCTTTGGGTCTACAAAACACCCTGGTGCCAAGGCCTGCCATCTTTCCTACAAGGCCTGTGGCACATGACTTTTTCTTAGACCACACTGTTACAACACCAGTTCTCCAATTCTCTACACTAACTGGTGTCCTACAATTCAACCCTAACACCAGCTGGAGTCAGTGCAGAGCCCATGTGGGTCCTCCCAGACTTCCATAGTGCTGTGTCAACACTTGCATTTCACCATCATCAAATCCACTGTGTTCATCTCATTCCCCAACCCATCTAAAACTTCCACTGTGCTGGGACAAGTCCCTTGCCAACACCCTCTGTATAGACCTACAGATCAATACAGGGAAGGTGGGACAACAAATCCTACAAGGATCCTTGGACTGGTCAATTTACTTATTTTTAATAGTGCTGGGGTCAAATCATGGGCCTGGTGCATGATAGGCAAATGCTCTGCCACTGAACTACCCCTCCAGCCATGGACAATTTTGTGGAAGTAAGTCCACTTGGAGTGTCTTGGAGAAGGGGCCCCTTTAACCATAGTATTTACCATAAAATGGGCAATGGTCAAATTCAGCAGGCAAATATCCCAGTCATCATAAAACCAGTTCTGCATGACTTGCCTGCAAAGCATGTCTGCTACTTCCCCTGGGCTGCTCCAGCTGGCATGTCGAGGAGGGCAGACAGTCCTTTCTGAGTAAACAAACACACTTTGTCCCAGTCCTTCAGGAGGCTGCTCCCTCAGGACAGTCCACTGTGTGGATCATACATCATCATATGCACTGTGATCTCAAACTTCCTATAACTAGTCAGTAGTGGTCCTGTACCACTTGAACTCTTCTGCTTTCATCAATCAGAACCAAATTTGCTGATTAGTCATTTGTGATCTCCAAGTAAAGGTGCAGGCTGGTGACACTGACCACGAGATGCGCAGATCCTTTGCAGTGCCCTTAGGCAGTTTCTTGGTTTCACCTTCATCCCATGGACTGCCTTCTGAACAGCAAGGTCTCAGGAGTGCTCTCTTTTGTCCTGGCAGAACTCTTTCCTTTGAGGGATGCTGAGTCTAGTGGCCAAAGCTCAGACCAACCAAAATCTGTACTTGGTCAAACATTGAGATCTCACTCGGAACTCCTTAACTCTCATTATAGCTATTACAGATAGCAACAACCAATATTCTATTTTTAGCATACTTGTTTTTCTTTTCCCTGTCATTCAATAAGCCAAATCTTTGGGAGTTGTATCTGCAATCATTTCTAAATTCCACCAGTAACTTTTTATCCCACATTTTTATTGGTTGTACATTATAGTTGTACATAATGGTGGGAATTGTTGTTATATATTTGTACATGCACACAATGTAACAGTATAATTGGGTCAGTATCATTCCCTAGTATTTCCTATTAGCCTTCCTTCCTCTTTCATCCAGTTCCTTTCTTCTATTCTACTGATCTCCCTTCAATTTTCATGAGACCACCTCCACCTTTCTTTTCTTTCTTTCTAGTTTTCACATGAGACAGTATGCAACCCTGGACATTCTGACTTTGTCTCATTTTGCTTAACTATGTTCTCAAGTTCTATCCATTTTCCTGTGAATGATACAATTTAATTGTTTTATGGCTCAGTGAAACTCCAGTGTGCCTATACGCCATATTCTCTCTAGCCATTCAACCATTTGTGGACACCTAGGCTGGTTCCACAGTTTGGCTATTGTGAACTGTACTGCTATAAACATGGGTATGCATGTAACACTGTAGGATAAATACTGAGGTATAGTTGGGTAATATGGTGGTTTTATGCCCAACCTTTTGATAAAACTATCCTGATTTCTACAGTTGTTGTAATAATTTACAATCCCACTAACAATTTATTCCTTTATTGTCACAACCTATCCATCTCTTATTATTGTTTGTATTCTTGATGGCTGCCATCCAGAATGGAGTAAAATGAAATGTCAGGGTATTTTTGATTTGCATTTCCCCAATTGCTAGTTATATTGAACATCTTTTCTTGTATTTGTTGTCCATTTGTATTTCTTTTATTGAAAAGTGCCAAGTGCCTCTTTAGTTCATTTGTCCATTTATTAATTGGACTCTTTTTTGGTGTCAGGGATTGAACCCAGGGGTGCCTAACCCCTAGCAACATCCCCAGCCCTTTTTATTTTTTGTTTTGAGACAGGGTGTCAATAAGTTGCTTACAGCCCTGCTAGGTTGGCTTTGAACTTGGGATCCTTCTGCCTCAGCCTCCTGAGCCTTTCAAATTACAAGCCTAAACCACCATATCAAGTCTCACCATTGTTTTTTGTTGCTCCTTGGGAAAGCATAATAACCACCAGTAATCATTTTTGGTAATTGGTAGAAAAGACGAAAATTTTTCAGTATTGTTTTCAACTCCCCAAGCAGACACCATTGTTGTGGCATCAGGTGATTGGATACTCACATCTGTGGAAAGAAGTGAGGTTAGAGAGCTCCAGATAATCTTGTAGGAAATTGCTACCTCCTCACCACTCATCCTTTGAGTATCTCCACAGTTCTACCCTCCCAGCCAAAGAAAACTTCTAAGTGACTACATGACAGTCTGGGGATAGAGGTACACAATGGTAAGTGGTAGCACCTGGAAAATGACTCTTCTGGACAGAATTGGTGCTGGTACACTGACAAGAGCTCCATTCCAGGGAGAGGGAGGTATTCCAGCACAAAACTTGAATTTTGAAAGAAAAGCAGCAGGTAAGAAGCTCCACATTCATCTCTCATTCTTCCTATTTCCATTGATGTGATCATCAAAGACACTGGTTGGTGGTGTTATACATAGCCATGAGAAGACCTGATTTTGAATTGCTTCAGGAGATCATTCTGTAGTTAAATTCCAGGCTCTACTTGCAGGAATGGTGGGAGTCCCATCTCTGTTATTTCCAATGTGTGATGAGCAAGGACATGAAATCTACATTCTTAGTTCATGGGCAGTCACTGTGCACTTGACTGGCATTTGGCAGTATGAACTTTTATCACTGTGACAAGTGTCTAATGTTACTAAACAACAATTTCCTCTCTATAGACATGTGTGGTCCTCAAAAGTATTTCTCCCTCTTGGAGGGATGGATGGGTGATTTTCTGAGTGAAGGTTTCAGAAAGCAAGGCTGAAAGAAGTGCACGGAGCCACAGTCCAAATCAAATCACCTGATAAGTTCCATTTTATTTTAAAAATGAACACACTTATATAGGGCTCGGAAGACGCTGATTGGTTGGGGCATGAAATGGGGTGAGAGTTGATTGGGAGAGCCTTGTTGCTAGGGGTCAGGGTGATGGTTGATTGGGTGAGCCTTGTTGCTAGGGGTCTGGGCAGGGTGTTGAGCACCGATTGGGTGTGAGTTTGCACTGGTGGGAAGAAGTTATGAGGAGTAAAATCAGGAAGAGAAGCTCGGCCAGCACCATGTTGGCACCTAAGGAGGGGGTGACCTTATAAAGACCACCTGGAATCTTTTATCAGGTACATGATTATAATGTGTCCTGGGGTGGGTGTCTCTCATTCTCATAAATGCTTTCTAATCAATTTCCTACTCTGCTAATTTACCTCCTACCTTTTCAGTTTTCTCACCTGTCATTTTCCATGCCTTCCAGCATCCTTTCATCCATTGATTTGGTAAGTGGTATGTGTGTGTGCATTACTGGCAGGAAGGACATATTTAAATTTTGTAGCAGAGAAAAGGGAGACGTGTGCTGCAGGGAGCCCTGTATTACTAGCAAAATCAGGCTTGGTTGAACCATCAGACATGGAAATCTGGCTTTCAGGAACTGGCAGTCATGAGAGATTGTTTAAGATAACCTGAAGTATGTGGCTTCCATGCAGAGTGGCTCACCACCAGAATTTGCGTGTCTTGGATGTGTCACATGACCCGCTAGAGCAAAATGACTTCCTTAAACTCCACCCCGTCCTGTTTCCCATGAAAGAAGCCACTACCAATCCCCTTTGATCTGTACTGCTATAAATAAACCAAGCCCGGCTCCATTTCTTATTAGAGCCAGATATTAGCATGATTCAATACATCACACCCCCTTGATTCAAAAGAGATAATTGTCTCCTGTGACTTTCCTATTAAATAAGTTTCTTAGTGATTTATTTACAGCTGGCCCATCCCTCCAACAGAAAACCTTTCCCTCACCCATGCTGGATGTGTGAGGAGACTCGAGAGTGTGCTGGTATATGTTAACATGGTACTGTTAGAGAGGTCTGAGCAGCTGCATGGGGGTGGGGCATCAAGTAGCCCATGTGCCAAAGAACAACCAATCAGATGCTGACAGATAAACCCTAGTGGTGTCTTGCATCTGCCCATTAATCAACGAAGTCTCCAGCCAACCTCAGGTGGACACTAAACCCTCAAGCCTTCCCCCACCAATTCTGGACTATAAAGGCCCCGGCCTGCTGGAGCCATGCACAGATTCCCCAGCCCTCTATCCTGGCCTTCACCCTGGAGGACTGGTGAATCTTGCCTGAGCCACCCCCAATAAAACCTTGTTCAGCCCCTTTTGGTCTGACTTCTATCTGGTCACCTGCATCTAAACTTAACAGTCACAAACAATGAAATAGACTCATAGAAAATTGAAATCTCAGAAGTCAGACTCTAAAATTTTGCAAATAGTGAGGAAAAATGAAAACCCAGAATGAAGTAACTTATGATTGCTCAACTAAGTGGTGAAAAACCAGGCCTCCAATGTACTTTGCTGAACATTTGACTGAAAGATTTCATAGTGACTAAAGTCCATTGAATTGCTACAGTTGGTCATACTTCTAAACCTGCTTGGTTTGTTACAAGCATAAGTTACCTGTGAGACAGCTTTGGCACTACTCCTGTGACTATTTTGTGGAATGTACTATTCTTTGAACATTTCCATTGTCATTACTTCAGTCTGGAGTCCTACCCTCTCCCATCACTCCCTTAGAACATGCCCACAACCTTCTTGCCACCCTCTGACAAGAAGCCTTCCAGAGGACCTTGTCCACACTGGACTCTCTCTTCATCACTGTCTTGGTTAATGTGACCAAAATTTTCATGTCTTTATGCTTACAATATAAACACTCCCACCCAGGGACTCTTGATTTAGAGTCATGAGTATGTTTTGCTTTTACATAAATACCTCTTTTAAAACATAAACTTTATAGAATAATTTGATAAATGGTTAAGAATAACCCTTCTTGTTCTTGTCTAACTTGCCAGTTCACACTTATTCATCTGGCATAATTATTGACAAATATATCCTTACTATATTTAGTGGTCTTTTTCTCCATTGATGTATTGTTTTGGGGACATTGAAATATTCCAACCAACTAGTGAATATAGAATATAACATATTTTATATGACAGTGTTTATTGAAACTAATTTAACTATAGAATATAACATTTTATATGACAGTGTTTATTGAAACTAATTTAACTAAATTTGGCTTTTAGAGTGAAAGGAGGGGAAAGGGTATGGGGTAGGAATAATAGTAGAGAGGAACAGACATTATTACCTCATGTACATGTATGACTGCATGACTGATCTGATCCTACAATTTGTGTAATCAGGAAAATGAGAGATTACACTTCATTTATGTATGATCTATCAAAAATGCATTCTACTGTCATGTACAACTAATTAAAAAAAATTAAATATTTTTTAAAATGTGACTGTCAAAAATAATGTCCTTTTCTTAGGAGATACATTTTAAAGTATAGATGGGAGGTTGGTAATAAACATCAGATTAACCTGGGGTGGGGCATATTGAAGTTTATTAAATAGTAATTGTGACAGGACCATATTCTTTCTTCTGAAATCGTGTTTGGAATTTATTTGAGGGTACCTGATTTTCCACAAATACTTTCAGACTCTAATTGTAAAAACAATAGTCACTTCCTAAGTGAATTAAGGCTCCTGTCTCAGTGGAATGGAGAGGGGGTCCATTTATCAGTGTACTCTATGTATGTCTATACTTTATGAGAACTAAAATTTTTAAAAAACCCGAACCAACAGGAAGAAAGCACAGTTCATCGAAGGGCATTATTAGCACTGCAAGATATTCCTGGTTAATGGCTCAAACTATGCTCAGCTCTCATACGAATCATCATGGATGGCTTCCCATACCCATGTGCTTATCTCCATCTGCATGAAAGCTTTGCTGTCCCTTCTGAGCTCTGCACTCCACACTCAACTACCCACTCTTCCAGTACACTGAGCATGTGCTTGGGCTTTCCTTTTCAAGAGTAACAATTCAGTATGCTGTTCTCAAAAGATTCTGGAAATTGTAATCTTTCTCTAGTCCACTAAAGGGAACTTCTTTAAAGAAGTTTCTCCTCTTCATTTAAAAAAAAATCTGTTTACCCTCAATATATGTAGTAGTTCACTGCATGCCAGTGTAACATGGCAACTTGTCAAGTCATTCCTATAGCCCTGGACACCAATGTTTCCTGCCCAGTTGTCATGTTCTCCATGTATGTAGTCCACCTTTTAACACATTTTTCCTTTTAATCCCTGGATCCAAGTCTGCTCCTCACTTGGACTACAACTCTGGGAAGGTTTCCACCCATTCTTTTTTTACTTATCTTAGTCAATGGTCATCAGGATTCCAAAAACCACAGGGCAGTTGTTTCCCTAGTACTGACCCCACATCAGTGAAAGCTCAGAAGACGCTCTGATAGGCCTCTGTGCTCACATCTCCTTTTAATGTGTAGTTCCATCCATGTTTCAGCTCCATTCTGGCTCCTATTAATACTGTCCAGCAATGAAGTAGCTAAAGGTGTACTTTCCTTCCAAGAAGGCTTAATTTGTACTAGTCATTATGTGGAAATCACATGGAAATGCCTACCTTGTCTACACATTTGTTTCTGTCCACACATCCATTTCCTAGTGAAATGTTTCATTCAACTTCTTATCCCTCTTTGGATATTTACCTTCTGATTATCACATTTTTTCTAAGATGATCTTTTATTCTACTCAAGTTTGAGTTTGTATAATTTTACATTTCTACATGTGTGTAATTATCTTAACTATTGCACATTTTACTCCTTCTATTTTTCTTTAATGCTTTAATGAGAGCAGATATAGGCACATTTTATGGTAGCCTTATCTTTTCTTGCATTCTTACCCCCACTTCTATGATTCTAAGTATGTTCTTTGCATTCTCTGTGATCAATTTTATCAAACTTATGGCCTACCCTATGAGATTTAAATCTCCTCATGTGGATTTATATACATATTTCTTATCATTTTAACAAAATGGGTTAATTCATATTACTGCTATCTTTCTTGCAGTACTCCATTGCATTTCAAATAATCTCAATATATGAATGCATTACATTTATTTCAGTCATATGTTAAAGTAGACCCTCATTTTGGGTGCTACTTAAAATTCCAAGTAACTGTAGTATAAGCATTTTTGCACATCTTTATACAGGGATGCTTTTATTTTAATGAATAGATTTTTCTGAAATTACTTAAAAATAACTATTTGTAAGTAACTGTATTTATAATAGGCAATCATGCATTGCACTCTAAGACTGAGTAGCACCTTTCTCCACATTCCACCCAGAAAATGCATTATGGCACTTTAAAGTTTTGCCCCAGTATCTTATTAAGCCAACATGCATTTATATTCCAGGTCTTTCTCATCACGGTTTGTTTTTTCTGTGACTTGTCTGCTTCTCTGCCTCTTTCCTATTGTACTGGGTTCTAATAATTCCAAGTAACTATGCCTAAACTCTAGAGCAAAGGCTACATTTTTGCCATCATACTCTTTCCTCAGTAGCTCACAAAGTTGGGGTCCCCACAAAAACTGTTTACTACTACAAACTTCCAAAGTCCTATTTTAATTTCAATTTACACCACAGTGAAAAGAACTTTCCAAACTTTGAGACTAAAGTAAAAATGCTTTCTTATTGCACAAATAAGTGCAAAGTTCAATAGGCAGTTCCTAGTTTGAGGACTTGAAAGTTAAATAATGTCACAACTATAACCTGGGTTCTTTTCTGCAAGCTGGCAGCAGAGCTCTGATTGAGTCCTTTGAGCCAAAAGAGAGTTACGTACATGTCATAACAAGTCAGAGAAATGAGAATGAGAGCTTCCCTAAGAACTCAGCATATTCATGATTTCCTCCAACAAATGGAAGATATAGAGGTCTGATTCTCTGAACATAGTGTGGTGGAAAACAATGTACACTAGGTGGATCTGCCTGATTAGAAATGACATAGCTTCAGTCACAGAAACTGGCAGGAATATTGATGTGGTAAGATCTCTGGGTGGGTTTAAAAAGTATGACACAGTTACTCATACTTCTCATATACCTGAAGCTTATGAGGAATCCTTGGATGCTGGGGCACATATCCCAACACACACAATTGAGGAAGACTCCTCACAAAGACTTTTCTCCTGGGTCATTATACTTGCAAGCACAAGGCCCGGGGTTCGATCCCCAGCACCCCCCCCCCAAAAAAAAGTGTCTGCAGAATAGCTCAAGACCCCTTGGTGGTTGTTCCTATCTATTCAGTGACCTGAGCAGTGGGAGCTGCAGAACAGTCTTCAGTGGCTGACTGGGCACTCCAGTTTTCTGTAGGACACTGCTGGGTAGGCACAGTGGGCACCTGCACACCTTCAGACCAGTCTGCAACCTCAGGTTAACTAGCAGTGAACTCAGGAGCTGAAGCAGTCCATTCACCCTGAAATTCCTCCTTGGTCATAGCTTTTTCAGTAGCAGCCTGCTCTTCCTTTTCAATCTCTGTAGAAATAGAGATCAGGCACAACTTCCCATGGGTGTTCATGGGAAATGGTGCCATGTATGCACAGAACTTCTCGGGTCAGCATCCACCACATGAGACCCACAGAGTGAGCTCCCTTATTCTTGCATAGAATGGAAATGTCCAGGTAGTGCAGAGGAGAGTCTTTGTTACACAGAGCAATGGTAGGCAGATTGACATGATTCTATAAGAAGCTGGTGGTCAGCTCTGGGATCAGTGACCACCAGATGGTGTGGATCCCAGAAGGCTGCCTGGATCTGGTTAGTTAAGGTTCCAGGAGTGAAACAGCCAACAATAGGAGTGACTCCAGTGGCAGCAGCAAACTTCAGAACAGTCCACTGCAAGTATTCCTAGTGGATATGACACTGACATCGGCAGGGTTTTCAATGGCAACAGTGTCATGAGCTGTCAACAAAAGCTTCTCCCAGGTCCTCTTCATATTTATGATGTACAGAGGCCTTTCTTGACTGTGAACACTGATGTTCTGTGAGGACGTATTTCTTCCTGAAAGATTTTCCCACTCACTGCACTTGTATGGGTCTGCTCTGGTGTGAGATCTCCAGTTGACTGAGGTGGAATTGGTACCTAAAGCATTTTCCACATTCAGTGCACTCATATGGTCTTTCTCTAATGTAAATTTGCTTTTGCTGATAACTCTGTATCTGCAGCTTGAGGTTTTACCACATTTGCTAAACTCACCAAGACTTCCAGTGCATATTTTCTGCTGTTTTTCTTGCTGTATACTTTCCTGCATTTACCCAATTGGGCATGCCTTTTTTCCTCCATTAAAGAGCTCTACAACCTTGAGGCTGCTGGATTGTCCCTCATAATAGGAAGTGGCTTGGTTGTGAAGGCCTGAGGTGACTGTAAAGTTCTTTCCAATCTCCTCACGGGTGAAGGGTTTCCCAGAAACATGGAGTCTGCAGTTTTGTCACAAACAAGGCCTTAATCATGTCCATTCTGAAGGACTTATCCTCACCATCATGCTTTAGGAACTACAGGTTTGCACTGAATCAGAAGCCTCTTGATGTTTTACCCAAGTATGGTTCCTTTGCTTGGAGCTTGGCCAGGTGCAAAATGTCTTCCAAGACTGGGGATACATCTCACAGGAGTGAGGTTTCTGGGTGGATGGACCTACCTTTGGAGTACTGATTAGCAACATTCTTCCTATAGACAGCTCTGCTCAGAAGGTGTGTCCTTATCCTTGGTTCCTATACCATTGAACTACAACCATAGGCACAAGGGCTCTTCTGATCATATAAACTTGACCTATGTCCCAGTGTTTGGATGCCTATGCCACAGGACACACTTAATCCTTGATGGTTTCCTGACTTTACTTCATCTGTAACTTCTGGCCCCTAGCTACTATACCTTTCTGACCTTTATGTGTCACTTCTTTGTCCAACACTGTCACACATATAAGTATATTCACCTTTAGGTCCTCAATGCTAAGAACTTTGGACAATCAGTTCAAACTCCCTCTTCTTTTACATGTCAGTCTTTCTATCACACCTCTCCCACACAGACCAAATCTCACAGGGACCACCACCCTGCCACTTAGAGGCCTCTCCATGGGCTCCTACACATCATCAGCCTGAGATAACCAGGAACTGCTTGCAAATTCAGAGACTACAGTACCAATCAATCCATGATGGTTCTGTTGCCCCAATCCCACTGAAGACCTCTCAGCCTCTGATCCCTGCTTCAACTTCAGCCACACAGAGCTATCTGTGAATCTTAGATACCATGGTCCATTCCAATTTGCCCTGCACTTAGAAATAAATACCTGCCTTACCTCCTGAGTGGCTCTCCACCCCAGGACCAGTAACTCTACTAAATGACCAACTGTGCCTTAAGAATAATCTACTCTACCAAAACTTCCCATTCAAGAGTCATAAGAAAAATCTCTATAATATCACAGAGGAGTAAATGAGCTCTAGTCCTGACTTCCACATCATTATGTCTGAATGAATCCTGAGCCTCCATATTCATCTCATATTCATTCCTCAGAAGAACTGGCAACACACTAGGTCATCCTCTCTCCTATAAAGTGGCCAGAGCCCCTTTTCTCCCTCATCTGTTTGGGATTTCCACATGCCCATTATGGTATCCAAGAATGAGACCCAGTTGTGGCCTCTATCCATACTCTTTTTGTCTATTAACATTATTATCATGACCAGAAATTCCTTGACTTACTTTTCTAGGCTGTGTCCTCCCAAATTTTGTATGTTAAAGCACTAACACAATAAAACATAATGTGATAGTATTAGTAGGTGGGACTTTGGGTAGTCATTAGATTAAGAACATGTCAAGAGAGTGGGGCCCTCATGATGGATTAGTACCCTTATGGGAAGAGGAAGAGAGATATGTCTTGTTCTCTACACAGACTCCCACCATAAAAGGCCAGGTGAGCATACAACAAAAAGGCAGTGGTTCCCAGTCAGGAAATAGGCCCTCACCAGGAGCTGAAGATGCTGGCATTTTCATCATTGACTTCCCAGTCTCCAGAACTGTGAAAAACAATTTTTAATTAGGCCAACAGTGCTTTATTTTGTAATCAGGCCAAAGACATAACTCCATCCTAGTCCATGCACTATCACTGACTATCTTTGTAGATGTCTCTATCTTGACCCCCTCCACAGAGTCCAAGTTCTATGTCTACCTTCCCCTGGCTCCACCACAACTCCTGGAAGTTCCACCCAGTGTAATGCCTATTAATTTATTCCCTAAAACACAAATCTTTAGTGTAGATAAAACTTAAATCCCAAATGAAAATGAATCATACTAATTCCTCATCCCACTATGTGGAACTTCCATCCTTCAAGCTCCTAAATCCAAAAACTTTGCAGTCACTTTAATTTCCTCCACCTCTCACTCAAATAAAAATCAAAATTGATAAGACTTACTAAAAAAAAATCTAAAAATCAACCCTCTACCACATTCATGGCTACCATACTGGTGCACTCACCTGGACTACTGCTACCATCTCCCTCATATCTGGTCTTCTCCATGCTCAGTCATAGGGAACCTGAGGAGATCTAAGTGAGGCTACCTCCCTTCTCTGTTCCAATGCTCCCATTGCTTCTATCCCCTCCAAAACACAAAATTTATCAAGGAGCCATTCTAGACCCAACTCATGCCCCTGCTCTCAGTTCCCATGAATAAGAAAGGAGATCCCAAATTCCCTTGACCAGTTTCACCCACAAGCATCTGCAAATACTTGTACCTACACCTAGAATAACTTCTACATCTCATTCCATTGCCAACAACAGGAACTGATCTGTAGAAACCCCAGCCTGGACTCAGGAGTCAGCTTAGGATATGTTCAAGGTCCCATGGCCCAAAGAGTGACTGCAAGAGAATCGGGCCAAAAGTCCTAGGTCCCAGAGATCATGTGGGAGGCATCAGAACCAGTGATGTTCTGGATATTCTCCACTCATCTCTGTAGAGTCTAAGTGCTTCTGTACTAGAGACATACTGTAGAAGTTCTGAGAAAGAAGATAGCACCATGGTGCTCCCTGGGCTAACTTTCCTGCTCCCCTGCCTAGCCCTGGAGCCAGGGTACATGGAATGAAGAATTACCTCTGGACTTTGGTCCATGCTACTAACTTTAACCTGCTATGTGGCCTGTAGGAGAGTTGAATCCCCCTGTACTTACTGTCATTACCCCTCTGGGCTGTTCCTCTGGACAGTTTTTTAGGACAAAGCCCAAGAAAAGACTTTTCCCTCTCTTGTTCTCAGCCCAGACCCTCGGTGTTCTGAAGCAATAACAGTGTCCACTGCAGGCACAACTCTCACTGTCCCTTGGAGCTGGAGCACCTGGGTCACCCCCCAATTCCAGCCCGCTCTCTGCCATCCACCATGCCCAGTCCCTGTGGCCCCTGTCCAGCGCCATCACCTGTGATCTTCTAAACCAAGGCCAATCAACTGAAGTCCAAACCCTGGCTACACCACAACCGGTGGAAATTCCACCCAGCACGACGCTGCAGGAAGCACCCCATGCCTCGCCTTTATTGGATAGTGGAGAAGGCGACCTATGTGGGGAGCGAGGACTGTGGGCAAAATTTCAATTTGTAGGTCTTCTCTAATAGGACTTTTGTTACTTTTTATGTGATGTCAAATGTCCTGCTTATGTATAATTTAAGAAATTTATACAAAAAGATTACCATTTTTCTCCATTTCGAAGTTCTCTCATTGTACTTCATTCTATACAATGAACGGCTTTCTCAAAACTGTTTGCCCTATACCTTATGACTTCATGTGATTTGTAGGAGTATGGAAACATTAGGGAAATTCCTGTAATGAAGTTCCTTTGTGATTATTTTAGTTGTGATCTTGTTTTGCTTTTAAGTTTTGAAGATCCATCAAAAATACATTTTTATTTTAAACTTGAGCCCCAATTTGCAATGAATTACACTTATTTAAGAAGAAAATAATCCTTTTAAATATTTTAGTGTATTTGTTTTTCTTCTTGTGCAGACTTGTCAATTTGGCATGAGGTATAAGTTGTGACTTTCATCTCAACTTGCAATTCATTTGTTCTTTCCAAAGCTGACAATCAACTCAACAATTCCAGTCCACAGGAATATCACAAAACACCCTAGGAAGTGGAATCTTTTCCCCTAAGTATGTGATACTTACCTAGGAATACTATTCCAGTGTGAATTCACTGAACTGGCATTTGCTGCAAGGATATCAGCTGAGATGTTAGATTTTCAAGTGTGGAATGTGGGCAGATGAACATAGAGTTTGGACTCAATTATCTCACCTTGCTGGGAAGTCATTATGTCACCTCTTAAGTGCAGTGACTGTCTACAAGAGGTCTGGAAACTACATGAGAAGTTGTGGAGTGAGGTGAGTTGTGACTAATGTAGATTAATAGGGTTACATAGTGAGAATGACACAAATACCCAGAAAGGTAGCTAAGAACCCTAAGTACATGAGTCTTCATGAATAGGAAGTAAGGAACACAGTTCTAAGAAGAAAGAACTTAGCTGAGCCCACCATATGTTAGAAATTTGACTAACATGAAATTGGTATGGATATGGTCATCTTGGGATACTTATTCTTCCACACAAAATGGATAACCAACTCATAGCTCCAACTGGGAAAATGTTCCTCTCTCCTCTTTCTGGGCACCCCAAATGCAGCTGTGAATTCCTAGTCACTCATAAACCAAAATATCCATTAGTTTAGTCTGCCATAGCAAAGCCTCAGATTGGGCAGCTTGAAAAAGACTGATCACAATCCAGGGTGGTGAAATTCCAGTCAGGACCCTGACAGGGCTGGGTTCCCTGACTTGTGGACATCTTGCAGAGAGTTCCCTGGTATTGCTTACTCTTCTTCAAAGAACACCACTCATACTGGATTGGGGTCCTATCCTTATGACTTCATTTAACCTTAATTACCATCTTAAAGGCCCTTTCTATAAACATCCACATGGAGATAAGGCATTGAACACTTTGCAGGGATACAATTCAGTCTGTAACAGCCCTACTTGTATGACCAAAAGGCCTCTAACCCTTGTGAACATTCTGGTGTTTTAGGAGACTGGAGCTCAAGGTAAAGGACTTTCCACATTCACTGCATTCATAAGGTCATTCCCTGTGAACTCAGGTGTTCCTTCAGGTTGGAGCTCTGGTCAAAGGATTTTCCACATTCACTGCACTCAAAAGGCTTTTCTCCAGTGTGAATTCTTTGGTGTTTAATGAGGTTAGAGTGATGGCTGAAGGCTTTCCTACACTCAGTGCACTCATAAGGCCTTTCTCCTGTGTGACTTCTCTGGTGTCTCATAAGGCTAGATCTCTGGCTAAAGGCTTTCCCACATTCACTGCACTCATAAGGCCTTTCTCCAGTATGTACTCTCTGGTGTTGAAGGAGTATGGAGCTATAAGTAAATGACTTCCCACATTCCTGGCACTCATAAGGCCTTGTTCCAGTGTGAACTCTCTTGGTGTGTAATGAGGCTAGAACTATGGCTAAAAGATTTTCCATAATCACTGCACTCATAAGGCCTTTTTCCAGTGTGAATTCTCAGATGTGTAACAAGGCTAGAGCTATGGCTAAAGGCTTTCCCACATTCACTACACTCATACAGCCTTTCACCAATGTGAACCCTTTGGTGTATAAAGAGGTTATACTTCCTAATAAATAGTTTTCCACATTCACTACATTGATGAGGTCTTACTCCAGTGTGAACTCTTCGGTGTGTGATCAGGTTAGAGCTTTGCTGGTAGGATTTCCCACATTCCACACATTCGAATGGCTTTTCTAAGGTGTGAAATCTTGAATGATAACTGAGGTTACAGTTGGTACTGAAGGATTTCCCACATTCACCACATAGGTAACATCTTTCCCTATTGAGGACACTCTGGTGCTTAACAAGTTCTTGTTTGTAGTTTGAAGTTCTCATGTATTTTTCCCAGCTGTAATAACTTTTTACACTGTGAAAAGCCATTGTGTACTCAGTTCTGTTGGACTTCTCTTCAGTTTGAGTGGCCTGTTGCTGGAGAAATCCTGAGCTCACCAGCAAGTACTTCCCAACTTCTCTGCAGGTAAATAGTTTCTTGGACACCAGGAATCTGCAGTTGTTCAGAAGTGAGTCTCCACTCACACTGCTTCTGAAGGGTTTCTCCTCAATGTGCTACTTTTGGTGCTGATGAAGATATGCTGTGAACTGTAATCATTGCCCACATGACTCACCCACATATGGTTTCTGTTCATGGTGCCGCTCAACCAAGTAAAAAAATATCTCTCAAGACTGGGCCACATATCTCACAGGAAGGGGTCTTCTGGGCAGCATGGGTCTTGAGAGACCTAATCTGTGACACTCTGTGCAGAAACACTCTGCTGAGAAGTTGTCTCCTCATCCTCTCGTTCACACCAACAACCTGAAAGAAAATGCTGATGAAGGCCATGTTGACTTTGGTGAGATTTTGTTTTTAGACTCAGTGGATTGAGTTCAGATTGAGGATAGGGATGCCTAACAGAACTGCTCTAAAAGATCAAAGGACAGAGGACACTCATAAGTTGAAAAATATACCATGGGAACACAGAAAGTGGCAAAGTCTACAGCTTGTTCCTCTATAACTTTTAGTGGGATTTTTGTCTTCTGCTGACATATGAATTAAGTAGAGGCATGTCTACACCCAAGAAAATGTGAGAGCAGAAGAGCAGCTGACCATCAAGGACTGCTTATGACACAATATGTGGAGAGCAATGTTGGGAAACACTGTAGATAAAGTGGTAAAAGAATGGGTGAGGTCTGTAGTTGCCATGGAGTTCAGAGATATGGCAATGTAGAAACTCAGCCCCACCAACCACAGCCCTTCCCAGGGAATAGAGGAAGGAAACTGCTCATGGTCCTGATGTGAGGATAGACCTAACCTGGAGAAAAGGAAGTGGATAAATGAGGTAAAGGCACAGAGATAGACACAAGGATCTTACCCAGGCAGGTTACAAGTGCCAAATTCTCTAGGATCACATCATGGTACAGATGTTTCTGAGTTTCATCAAGGAGATTCCATTCCCTCCAAGAGAAGTACACGGCCACATCTTCAAAAGTCACAGTTACCTGCCAAGATGAAGATAGATGGAATCAAACAGCTCCTTTCAAAGAGCCCCCCAATTCATCTCCTGATATGTCTACCCCATGCCCATATTCCTTCAAAGTTATCCAACTCAGAGGAGAAACCAGGCAAGTAGGGCTACTGTTTACTTGTGGGTCCACTGGTCCTGGGGTGTAATCATCAGTAACACAAACAAATGTACACCTAAGCTGTGAACCTGAGAGAATCGATCTGCTCATTCTAAAATATTCCCTGTTATGACCAAGCCTACTGAAGTCTCAATACTGGGGCCCTGTCGGCATGGGCATATTCCCACCTCAAATGCAAATCATCATTTAAACTACATACTCCTTACACCTCCAGATCTGACAGCACATGACTGTGACCACCACCCCCTTGACCACATACCACAATCTCTCTGGCCTCCCTACATGATATTTAGGCCTTGATCATCTCTTCATCACTCTGTTGTGAAAGAGTGGATGACCTATAGTTGTGATGACCAGAGATCTAGAGCAGTTTATTAACCGTGTACACTTAAGTTAGTAAGTGATACCACACTCCACATATGGGGCCAGTACTCCAGGAAGGAATGAACAGCTTAGAGCTGGGATGTGAATTTCACAGTATCAAGAAGGAAAAACCAATTTGGGTGTAGTGGGGCACATCAACAGGGAGGTTGTGGCAGGAGGAAAAAAAATTCAAGCAAGCCAAGGCAACTCAGGAGGACCTTGTCTCAAAGAAATAAAAAGGGCTGGGGATGTTGCTCAGTCATAGAGTACTCCCTAAGGGTTTAATCCCCAGCACTTGAAAGAAAAAAAGAAAGAAAGAAAGAAAAGAAAAGAAAAGAAAAGGAGAGGAGAGGAGAATCCCCTGTGCAGTGCCCAGAGGAGGGTGGAACTGGTTGTTTGAATAAAGATTGGCAGAAAACTGAAACCCACTACTTGAAAACAATTAAAAAAAAAAAGACTTGTTCTAGTTTCCTTGAAAAGAAGGGTTTATTGGGCGAAGAAAGTTTATCCACAGTAGACTAGGAAAAGGAATTTGCACTCAGGTTACTTACTGTTTTAGCCAGATGTCAAGGCAGCATAAATATCAGGTCTTAATTTTTTGACTTATACCACAACATGGAAGATAGCATCTGGGGTATGTTTGGTAGATTCAAAAAGGATCCAGTGTTATACTGCCTTCAATGGCAGCCTAGTACTGATAGCAACCCCAAAAGCTTGGAGGAATGCCTCCCAGTCAGAAAATTCCATGCCTCAGACTTAGTTTCACAGAACAGATACCCATGGCCCTTTCCGCTGTGCTACATTTGCTGATGACCCCTCAGCAGCCACACTTCTCCTGTCACCTAACCCTCATTCAAAGCCCAGCCTCACTACTCACCAAGCCCACACTTTGTGACTCTCACAGATAATCACATTTGACCCTGACCTTATCCTATAGCTTGAACAAAATGTCCCAGGTCACACCAATTTCTTCACAAAATCAAAGAGAATAAGCACCATTTCCAGCCTGAGTGCCCACTTGCTCTCCTATGCATCTGAATTCACTGCATGTCCACCCTTCTCTTGGAAGTGTTGGTTCACCTGTCAAACTATTCTATCATCTACATACCTCCCCTCATTCATGGCCACTTACCGCCATCACCCACAGGTACCCAAGAAAGAAATCCAGTTCACACATCTTACCATCTACTTCTTGGTCACCATAGTTTTACAACAACAATCCAGGCATTATTCTTCTGGCATGACCCACAACTCACTCAACTCTGTCCACATAATAGCCACCATGTTTTGGATGTCTGTATCCCAAACCACTTCCCAGATTTCCAGCTCTAGGTCTTCATCTGCCACCTAACACCTCTAGTCTCTAAAACATCTCAGTCTTTAAAACATGGCCAAAACAAACTGTCCAATATCTCCAATGAAAACTACTCTCAATTCCCAGCTTCTTCATTTCAGTTGATGAAGCTTTTATCCCTGCAGCTTTTTAAAAAAATATCAAAAACCTGTGGCATCCCTGAATCCTGCTTCCCTGACTCACCATCCATAAATCATCTAGTTGTTTCTTTTGATAATTCTTTTTCCTCATTTGAAAAAAAATTGGTGCTGGTTGCTCCCTTTAAATACACATATGCAGATTCAACTACATCTTCTTAACTATGACTTTAGTTCATTAACCCTCACCTCGACTATCGCAGCAGCCTCCACCCTGATCTTCTTCCTACCTCACCTGCAGTCAGTCTGCTCTGCAGACAGATGGAGATTGTTAAGACCTTGGTAAACACCTTCCTCCTGTGATCCACACTTCCTATTACCTCTAGAATAGGCATCAAACTTCTAAGACAGTGTTTACATTTTTTTTTTTTTTCTTTTAGTGTTGGGGACTGAACAGAGGCTTGCACATGCTAAGCATGTGTTCGTCTGAGATATTCTTCCACCCCTGTTCGGATTGGGTACCAGAAATGGGAGTTTTTCCATGCTAAGGTAGGAATTGGTGATACAGAAAAAGAAAGATTTGCGTCTCAAACGAGAAGTGCCCATTATCCACTGGAATGCAGCAAACGCCCGTGAGTGTAAGCAAGCAACGCCTGAGCAACCCAGCTGTAGAGAAAATTGGAGTCCTGTTTAAGAGTGTTTTCAAAAAGTGAAATCAGGGCAAGCAGTAAACAACTTGCATGAGAAACTTAGTGGTCTGGCAGTGCCTCTGTTCAAGGACAGATAAGCTCTCTGAGAACATTAAAAAAAAAAAAAAAAAAAAAAAAAAAAAAAAAAAAAAAAACTTAAAGACATCTGGTTTCTGCTCTCAAGGCCTGGCTGCTGGCCAGAACCAGGTCTGGAGACCAAACGTACTGACGGCACTGAGCCCAGTGGCTCCAGACAATAACTTTATGTTTACTCCGGGGTATTTAAGAATGAGAAGAACTCAAAGGTGACAAGACTGCTTTCTTTGGTTGTGTAGGCTGCGAAATGCCCGTGATGTCTCTCCCGTGCTGAGTTGGTATGCTACCTGGGGTGGTTTTCCTTTTGTATATACTTTATGTGTCTTAATAAATACTGTCTTTTCCTATATGGTTGTGGTGGCACATTCAGCGGATCGGCCCATATAAATCATAAGTCTGTGCACAGCCACGGGAATAACGTTCCCAGACACCAGCCCGCCCTTGTCAACAAAGGGAAGGCAACTGGCCAGAGGCTAAAAACACCGCGCGGTCCTGCAAGCCTGACCTGAGTCCGCCTCTAGACCTGGCCCTAGCGAGGTCCCTCCACAAATGAACCAGAGCCGCTGCCCCACGCTGGGCGTGGCCCCGTCCTCCCCGAGTGTGCCTTGCTTCACTCCCAAGGCCTCTCCACCCCGCCTCTCGCACTGCCCAGGTCTCCCTCCAACGCACCAGCTCCTAGGTAGCCCTCTGTCTCGGGCGGTGAGGACATTCCTTCCCTTGTCAGCCGAGGACCCCGCTCACCCGGCCACGGGTCCCTCCCTTGCGGACCTCCTCGGTGACGCGGCCTCCACATGGAACCCGGGCTCGGCTTCCTTCAGGGTCCCAGGAAGTAGGCCGGGGCGGGCGGGCCTCGAGGCCCGGAGCCGCGCACGCCAATGGGCGCGTGGCTGGGTGTCAAGAGCTCAGAGGGCCGGGCTGCCCTCGGCGTCCCGGGGCAACGTTCAGAAGCCCGGGACCAGGACCGCGGAAGCGCCAGGCCGCGCAGGGGCGGAACCGGCGCTCGGCGGCTCCGGCCCCGCGGTGCCCGCCCGTTCGCCCTCTGAGCCTCCCGCCGGCCGAGCTTCCGCCCGCCGCACCCCGCGCCGCAGGGCGGACCCGGGCCTGGGCCAAGGACGCGCCGCCCCTCCCCGCTCCAGGTCTAGGCGCTCACCCGGGTCCCGCCGCACGGCAGTCGCCACTGAACTCTGGAGGCAGCGGCGCTCCCCACCCTTCCGGGACGTCGCCTAGATACCAACCAGATGGGCGTAGACATCTGGGGCCAACCAATGGAGGCCAGAAGAAATGCCGGAAGTCCCGCCTTGACGTGGCGGAAATGCCTCCCTCCTGGACTGTCATTGGCTCAATGCCTACGGCCTCTGGCGCAGTGACCTCTGGGTAATGTATTTTCCCATCTCCTAGGCTTGTCGTCAGGAACCTTTTCTCTTGACTTACAGAAGAAAGCCCTAGAGGTACTGCAGGAGGCCAGGCGGGCCTTGAACGTGGGGTCTCTAGCCTGCTGCGTGGGGGAAGGAGGATTAGCTCCATTTTAAAGGGTCTGTACTCAGAATTCTGGAAAGTGCTGTCTGCAACTTGAGATCTGTTACTTCAGGTTCTTTGAAATCTTGCTTTCAGATGGCAAAAGTATTTCAGACACTCCCCAAACTCTAAATCCAAAGGGACCTCTCAATGATTGAGTCATTCAGGCACAGAGTACATTTATTAGTGGGAATTTGATCAGCTGTCTTCAAATTCATGAATCCTGAAACATTAGAGCATGTGACTCTCAGTTCAAGTCTTCAATCCAGGGATTCCAGGCCAAGTTGGGCAACATAGTGAGACCCAGTCTTTAAAAACAAATGAACAAACAAAAACCCCCAAAACATTAAGAAGACACGAGAAAGAAGGGAAAGGGAAAGACAGAGAGAAAGAGGGGCACAGGAAGAGAGAAAACTGGAATGTCGTGCAGTGGTGAAGTATTTGCTAGCACACACAAGACCCTTGGCTTGATCCTTGGCAATGCAATAAAGCAGCAGTAGTAGTAGTAGTAGTAGTAGTAGTAGTGAAGTTATCCAAAGCATTTATGCATAGCAGAAATAGCTGTGAGACAACACCATCAAATGATTAAATGTTAATTGAACACTGGAGTCTGAGAAGACAGAACCAAACAAAACAACTGTTCAACAGTATGGGCACTCTGAGAATTTTGTCATAAAATGCTGATTTTTTTTTTTCATTCATGGAAACATTAATGGCCACTTGGAAAGATAGTTAAAAAGAATGTTGAAGTGGTCATAAAAGTGAAAATGGTGACCAGGCATGGTAGTATAAGCCTGAAATCTCAGCTACATGACAGACTGAAGCAAGTGGACCAGAAGGACAGGAGCATCCTGGGCAACTGAGGGATTCTCTATTTCAAAATAAAAAGAACTGGGTGGATGAAGCTCAGTGGTAGAACAACTGCCAAGCATGTGTGAAACCTTGGGTTCAAACCCCAGTACCGCAAAAATAAATGAGGGAAGGAAGGTGAAATCTGGGGTGTCATGTTCATTAACTTTAGGCACTATTGGAGGTAAATGAAACAAATCAGGAAACAAGAAAGACAAGCCTGTTCTCATGAGTCTTAGACTATTTAAGGAAAACAGGAAATATGAAGGAAGCAGTACTTAATCATTAGTATTCTGAAAAGTTTGCATGAGGATATGTAGAGCAGATAGCTCCAAAGTTACTAAATTACTGTCCTATCCAGATAGGAAAGAGGGAAGACCTGGCTCTATTACTCAACTCTGGTTCTTGGATCCAGAGTTGAAGAAACAAAAAAATGGACTCCAAAAATATTTAGGCATAGGCAAACTTTTATTAGGGACTTCTGTTTGAGTCAGAAGGGATACAGTACATGTGGAGCAGAAATCCCAGGCTGACTCAAGCAAAGAACAAATGTGTACAACTTTTATGACATCTGTGGGGCAGGCAGAAACTTGGTCATCTGATGTCATATGTAGAGGTGGGACTTCAGTTATGCTTGTGTTCTTATCCATACTTCTTCATATCTTGCTTGTCTTATTGCCATCTTATGTTTCCAATTAGGCAAGTGCTTTTTACTATATGAAAAATGTAAAGGTAACTGATTTTTACTTTAGAAACTATTCCACCTGGAGTTTCTACCTTTATCATCTGGGAAGTCTCTATTATTTTCAGAACAGGGCAGACCCTACTTTGTCTGATTTTAGCTAGCATTTTGCTGACCACATAATCTTAGGAGGTTGAGCTCACTTTCCCAACCTCCCATCACCTGGTATGTTATCCCATTTCTGTAGCCTTGAAAACTAGTTTACCTTTTAACTTCCAACTTTTTTTGGTATGAGTGTTAATCCCATATGACTAAGAGCTAGTGTAATTATTTCCTGAGAGGCTTTTATCCCTTAATCCTAAGGGGTCTTGTTTTTCATGGGGGTCCCTGACTACCATCTTCAGCCTGATTCCTTATAGAAGGATAAGTGAGGAGCCCTTGGAGGGACCCCACTAAGGGATCATTTTCCCTGCATATTTAGGTGTCTTGTGGTAAATTCTTAGGCTGGTGTTATGGTTTGGATGTGAGGTGTCCCCCCATAAACTCACCTGCGAGACAAGGCAGGAAGTTTCAGAGGAGAAATGATTGGTTGTAAGAGTCTTAACCCAATCAGTGAATTAATCCCTGATGGGATTCACTGATGTGGTAGGGTGTGGCTGGAGAAGGTGGGAATTGGGTGTGGCTAATGGGTATACATTTTGAATCTGGAGAGTAGAGTCTCTTTCTCTCTTTGCTTCCTGATGATGCAAGCTGCTTCCCTCTACCAGGCTCTTCTGCCTTGACATTCTGCCTCACCTTGAGTATGCTGCCAGCCTTTTATGGACTCAGACCTCTGAAATTGTGAACCCTCAAATAAACCTTTCCTCCTCTATAATTGTGCTGGTCAGATTACTTAGTCACAGCAGCAAGAAAGATGACTAAAACAGCTGGTAGTCAAAAAAAAATTATGGAAAAGCCAAACTTGGGAAAAATTCCAGAAATTCTCCATATCTACTTGTTTTTGTTAGGTAGATAAAGTGCTATTAGAGGAAACTGGTTTGCCAATTTCAGCTTGTTAAAATGGATCTCTGTTTGAATTATACAAACATTGAGAATAAAAACATGCCACATTTTTAGCTATTTTATTTTAAAATAGACTATTTTAATAAATTAATATTTAGAGTAGATTTAGGTTCACAGATAAATTGAGCAAAAACTATGGGGTTCCCACATATCCACTATTCCCAACCATGAATAGACATCCCTACTGTTAATATCCCACCACTGAAAAGGTATGATTGATTATACATTGACACATCATCATCACCCAAGTACATATTATTCATGAAGGTTCATTCTTGCTCTTAGCCATTCCATGTGTTTTCACAAATGTATAATGGTATGTACATACTATTATAATATAAAGAATAGTTTTGATGCTCTAAATATTCCTGTCCAGTTTTTTTGCATGTGGATGGAAGTCTTCAATCCATCTGGGGAAAACCAAGGAGCACTATTACTGATTCCATAGTAATTGCTTTGACATTCTTTGTTAAACATTTTTGGCATTGTTTCAAATTGCAAATCAGTTAAAAAAATCTCAAGTGTTTTAGAGGGAGAAACCACAAGGTGCTTCTTTCCATTTTGCTTTTTCATGATGTCTTCTGTCTTCAAGGATGGAATCCCTTACATGCCACTGACGACTTGTGGGAGAAATCAGCTGTATGAAAAGCAATAAGGATATTTAGTGTTAGAGCAACATTTAGGCCAGTATATCATTGTACCATAGCTCCCACGAAGAGGGCACCATCATAACATACTGAAAACAAAGATATGGTTAATGTAGATTGTGTGCTTGTGTATTGAATATGAAAACAAGAAAAGGGTATTTATTCAGATTGTCATAGTGAGGAGTCAATCACCACATATGTCAGAAAAGCAAGGATAGGTAAGAAGGGGAAAATCTTTCTGATGGAAATCAAGGAAGACTATGTGAGTGCTCTGATTGGAAGCTGTTGGTACAGGGAAGCTGTTGGTGATTGACAAGAAGCAAAGAATCCAATATCATTGATTAGGGGAGCATAATTGTCTTTCTCCATTGGATCTGTGGAAAAAAGTTAGGAAAGCTGGAAGTTATTTACCAAGTCCTGAAATTGTGTCTTACAGGTCTTTGGCCCAATTTGACACACCAGTTGTTAGTCCCATGTCTCACACTTGATTTGGTTGTGTGTGTGATACATGTACATTCATATTCAGACTGTACTCAGTTGTGTCATCCCCCTCCCATACTGGAGACTGAACCTAGGGTCTTATCTAACAGATACATCCCAAGTCCCCCTTTTAATTTCATTTTGAGACAGGGTCTCATTGTATTGCCCATGCTGGTCTTGAACATGCACTCCTCCTGCCTCAGCCTCCTGAGCAACTGGGATTTCAGGTATGCAACAGCACACCTGGATATGTTTGTCAATTTCATATACTTTCACAAATGTTTCCTGAGATATGTTTGTCCCAAGGCTGTGCTGCTTTAAAACTATCATAGAAAGACACACTCCCACTCCATTTGGTGGTCCTGCAAAATTCAATACCTGAAATGTTTTTGTTTCCATGCAGGGCTATGGCATGCTAGCAAATTGTGCAATATGCAGATAATCCTTAAAATATAGTGTCTTAGCTTTTACCATTGTGAATAGACCAAAAGAAAAAAACCAGACTGCATAGATGTCTCACTATTACACACTTACATGTGGAACCAGACCACATCAACCCTCTTGTTAATATCTGTGATAGTGCTGGGTATAATGGCACGAGACTGTAATGCCAGTAACTCATGAGGCTGAGGCAGAAGGATTGCAAGTTCAAGATCAGCTTGAGCAATTTAGTGGGATCCTGTCTCCAAATAAAATTAAAAAGGGCTTGAGATGTCAGTGAGTGGTAGTGCACCCCTGGATTCAATATCTAGTAACAAACAAAAAAACAAAATCTTATGATGGCTAATTTTGGTTCAAAATCTATGATGGTTAATTCACCTTGACCAAATTGAGAGATGCTTAGAAAATTAGTAAAGCACACTTCTGAGTGTGTTTGTGTGAGTTTTTCCAGACACAATTGCCTTGTGTGTCAGCACACTGAGCGGGGAAGATCCACCCTGACATGAAAAGCACCATCTAATAGGCTGGGAGACCAGATAGAACAAAAAGTAGACAAAGGGGAAGTTCCCACATGTGCAGATTCATGCTTTCTTAAGCACATGCTTTTTAAATTATCATTTTTTGGCTGCCGCCATCACCTGTGAACATCAGATTACAATTCTTCAGTCTTTGAACTCGAACTCAGTGACTCTCCAGGGAGCTTTCAGGCCTTCACTTTCTGGATGGGTCTGCAACATTCATCCCTCTTGTGAGGGTTCCATCTTCTTGGACTGAGCAGCTGCTGTTTTCCCCACCTCTCCAGCCTATAGACAACCACTGTGGGATAATCCAGCACCTGTCATGTAAGCCAATCTAATAAATTCCCTTTTATCACTATGTACATTATTTTGGTTCTGTTCATCTAATAAAATGTCTAGTGCAAAGGGTATACAGAGCATGTTTAGTTACATCAGAGAAATGAAAAACAACCAGATCCAGAATGTGACAAATTTTGGTGAATAAATGACCCCAAAACCTCAACAAATGAATATTTTAAACCCTAAATGGTATTTGTAGGATAATAGGGATTTACCAAACAAAACTACTAAAAGTTTTATATATATAAAAGGCATATATAATTAACTGAACTCAGATATATGTTTTAAGGAACAAGTAGATTTTTTAGACAACTGAAAAAAAAAACTGAGCACTGACATCAAAGCAGGAATTATGGGGCTGGGCTGGAGCTCAGTGGTGGGGTGCTTGCCTGGCATGTGTGAAGCCCAGCATGACATATAAATAAATAAATAAAGGTTCATGGATGACTAATATCTAAAAAATCTAAGGTGATACTCAAAAGTTGTCACTTCCTATTTTACTGTTTTACATATTTATATTCTTGAGGTCATTTGTGACTACTGTATCAGTATGGTGAGAATAAAACATAATTATGTGCTACTGCATATCTTTCCCCAACTCCACGTTCAGTGACATCATTTTAGAACTTGGAATTCACCATGGTGGGAGTATTTTACCAGGGTAATCAACAAATACTAAAAAGAGGGTTTGCTCTTGTTAATAATGCAGAAAATGCTAAAAACACATAGTGTCTATGTTGCACTATGAATAGGCAAAAAAAAAATTGAGGAAATATTTTTCCAGTATTCAAAAACAATTTCCCACTTAACAAAAAAGCCTGTGATTTAGTGAAGAATGAGTAAGTTCCAACATGTCTTTGTTATACATGTTTGTTTATTAATGAGAACCACATCACCAACATACATTTAAAAATAGGCAAAAAAGGAGCAAACTTTTTTCAAAGAAGATACAATGGTGGCAAACAAAACATGCCCAACATTATGAAATACCAGAAAAATGCAATTAAAACTACAGTGAGATGCTATTATAATACATTAAAACAACTCAAATTAAAAAGACTAACCATTCCAAGTACTGGCTAGAAAGTGGAAGAACAAAAATGTTCATATACTGTTGGTGGGAATGCAATAAGTACAATCAGTCTAGATCAGTTTGACAGTTTTTTAAAAAATGTGAAATACATACTTTGAATTACTGGCACAGGAAAAGTAAAATACGTGTGCACATTAAAAATCCTATGCCTGTGTTCATAATAGCTTTGTTTTTAAGATCCCAAAATAGGAAATAATCCAACAGCCCATTAAGAGATGGGAGAATAAACAACAGCATATCCATAGAACTGAATCCTACTCAGCAACAAAAAGGATGAACTATTCATATAAGCAGTAGTGATGATTCTCAAAATAATCATGTAGTGTAAAAATATTTAATTTCATTCATAAAATATTTCATTCATGAGGTACAGTCTTGTGAATAAAAGTAAATTACTGGATACTTGCAAACTTGGGGAATATGGGGAGATAAAAAGGCATGAGGTAAATCATAGATATATTCATGATCACTACAATGGTTTCAAGAATTTATGAGACAAAACTTCACAAATTATACACCATAAACCTAGATTATTCCAAGTAATCATATATCAAAAAGTTTATAAAAAATAATTCAAAAACAAAATTCAAAGCCTAAACTATTTTTCTGGAAACCAGAAAGTTTGGTAATAAGCCCATGTTGATTCCACTCTCTCTGTCCTCATGCATGAGAAGGGCAGCTCTACCTCAGTGAAGTACTGAGTGCTGTTGTGATATTGAGCAATAGGAACACTGACAGGATCGCCAAAGCTATAACCCTGGACTGCAGGATCACCATGATCTCCTTATTTTCCTGCTTCTACAGCAATGCACTTCAGGTGAACAACCTACAAAGACAACAGAAATCCACAAAACCTTTCTTTTCTTTGACAATGACCACAGCTATTGGGCAAACATGGATCTCTAGGTCCTATGAATGCTCACAGTTAGTCACTGGAAGATATGTGGCTGCACTTTGGAAAGAGGCACATTCAGTGTGGTTTACTGTGAGTTCCTCCTCCACACCCAGTATTTGTTTTCTTAACCAATTATGGTTCACAGCTGGCTCCAGTCATCTTATGAGTGACACCAATCTATGAAACTGATTGGTATCAGGGCACATCGCTTTTTGTAAGGCCATGTGAACATTTTCTCCTCTACATACTGGGCAGTATAAAATTACATCCTCTGGGAACAAAGGAGCAAGTTTATTCCATTCACCCAATCATAGAAACTTGTCATAACAGCTGGCCTCTCCCCAGGATGACCTATAGTCTCACAGAAAAGTGTAAGCATCCAAGCCACAAATCAGGGCAAAATCCCTGCTTTGTTTCCCATGTTGTCTAGGGCAGCAATACAAATTGGACTGAAAGTGAAATGAGAACTGTTATTTTACTGTTCCTGAAAAGGAACACAAAGTTGACCAATGAAAGCTGTTTATCCTTTCAGACAAATAGCACAAAGTGTTTTCCAGCCTCCCACATAGTAACTCAACCCCAAGGTTAAAGGTAGCTTTAACAATAAGGCATTTATTAGCACACAATCAAGAGCAATGCAAGGCAGGCAGTTACTAGTTGGTAAATAGAGGGCTGGAAAAATTAACCCAACTATCATGTTAGATTGATAAAACAACTTTCCCATGAAGAAAGTAAGTCATTCCTGGAAGCCTCCACCAGACTGCAGACTAGATTTTCCTGGTGAAAACTAGGTTATATGTATGCTTTAATCAGTCAGAAAAGGGAAACAATTCTCCTTGAAGGCCCAGGTTGTTCAAGACTTCCTCCAGGGAAAAAGCATTTGCCTTCCCTTACATGCTCCAGTGACTGATTCCAGTGCACATGAACATTGTGCAAGGTGGTAGAGGAAGATGCCTTGTACCAGAGAAAGTGGCGGTTAACTCTGACAAGGCCCCACTCAGTTGACAATGTGCATGGCAGCTCCTGTAAGCCTCATCTATGCCTGAAAACATGGGGATTCTTGCCCCAGTCGGTGTTAGAAGTATGATGTTTGGCAGTTGGTTCTTTCACAAAGCCTCTCTGAAAAAGAGGACATTCTCTACAGGCCTAAGGCCTTTCTCAAGTGTGGACTTTCAGGAGCTGTTAGACCTTGGACTGAAGACTTCTCCACGTTTGTTGCTCTCATGATACCCCTACATGTTGTGACACTTTTGGTGGTGAATGAGGCTAGAGCACTGACTAAAGGAATTCCCACATGTGTCACACTCATAAGGTCTTTCTCCAGTGTGAACTACCTGGTGTTGAATGAGACCAGACTTTTGACTAAAGGATTTTCCACACTGGTTACACTCATAGGGTCTTGCTCCAGTGTGAATTCTCCGGTGTTGAATAAGGATGGAACTTTGACTAAAGGATTTCCCACATTCACTACACTTATAAGGCCTTTCTCCAGTGTGAACTCTCTGGTGCTTAATGAGTGTGGCTTTTTGGCTAAAGGATTTTCCACACTGGCCACACTCATAAGGCTTTGCTCCAGTGTGAATTCTCCGGTGTTGGTTAAGAATGGCACTTTGACTAAAGGAATTCCCACATTCACCACACTTATAAGGTCTTTCTCCAGTGTGAACTCTCTGGTGTTTAACAAGGGTGGCTTTTTGGCTAAAGGATTTCCCACACTGGCTGCACTCATAAGGCCTTGCTCCAGTGTGAATTTTCTGATGGTCAACAAGGCTGGAGTTCTGTCTAAATAATTTTCCACATTCACTGCACTCATAAGGCCTTTCTCCAGTGTGAATTCTCCGGTGATCATTCAGGTGGGAGGTTTGGCTAAAGAATTTCCCACATTCACTGCACTCCCAAGGCCTTTCTCCAGTATGGACCCTCTGGTGCTGATCAAGTGAGTACTTGCCACGGAAGGTTTTCCCACATTTGCTGCACTCATAAAGCTTTTTACTAGTGGTAACTTTTGGGCGGTGAGTAAGAGTGTGCTTGTGGTTGAAAGGATTTCCACATTCTCTCAACTTAGGACTTTCATGACTATGACTGTCCTCCCCACCCTTGGTTGTATTATTGGGCTTTTTACTACTGGGAAGTGCTGGGGACTTAATAAGGCTCAACATGGCGGGGAGGTCCTTCTCAATCTCCCAACTGGGAAAGGGCTTCCTTGACATGCGGAACAGGAAGTGCTTCAAATATGAGGATCTGTCAATGTCCCTTGTCAAGGGCTTCTTTGTACTCTGATGTTTTTGGTGCTGGTGAAGTTCTGCACATGCCCCAATTCTGGGTTTCTGCCCAGGTAGATCATCCAGGGGCAAAATGTCCTGTAGAATTGGGAAACATTTTCCACAGAGGTAAGTCTTCTGTGTGGATGAACCTGTCTTAGAAGTCCTGACCTGTGAAACTGCTACAGAAACCCTCTGCTCAGAAGGTATCTCTTCATCTTCTGTTCCATGCCCACAACCTGAAAGCAGAGAATTGCTGATGAAGTGTATGGTAACTATGCATGAAGAAAGAGCCCCCATCCACACTATACAAGTGATTTCAAGATTTTTTTTCCTATGGATAAGGGATATGGGGAGAGGTTGAGGAAGAGGCTGTATGGCAATATGGTGTCTCTCAAGGTCACAGAATTGGGAAGGCCTTACCAAATGAAGATCACAAAGATGTATGGGCCATAAGGAGAGGCAGTGTTCAACTCATTTCTCTGCCAAAAGAGAAGCTGCTTAAGCTTAAGTTGCTTTGATACTGTGGTCATATCCCCAGAACTCACCACATAACCTTTGGCAGGAAGCTATTTGCTAGTAACAGGTACATGCTGTATAGAAGGTTGATTGGGTCCAAGTCCATGAAAATCCACACAAAATTGAGTAGCGACTGTTCAGGTTAATGTAATGTACGTGTATACTTTACCAGATAGTATGTATGAGGCAGTGCTGGAAAACACTGTAGAGAGCAGTATAAAGGAACAGATGAGGCATGAAGACCAGAAAGATGTGGATGGCTGGGTGCTGGCAGTTACATGAAATAAGAAATCAAAAAAGTATCATGTATGGGGAAGAAAATGTGGAAATGAAGTTTGGCTAGTGGTATTTGCTCCAAAACAGTGGTACACAGAGGACAGGATCCTTTTATGATTGAAAATGGCCTGGATGTCATGCTGCTTTCTATGTGCCACTCATCAGGCCCAGGCCTCCATTGAAACCATGTTCACTCTACACTCTATGAAGGTACCAGGTTTCTCCCCACACCCTGAGTACCATCACTACATGGGACCTGTGTGAAACAAGGTCCACAGGAAAGACAAGACACAGATAACCAACAGTGATACAGAGCATCTCAGCATAAGAGACAACAGGAAAGAAAAATAAATTATTTTAAAAATTACTAAATTATTTAAAAAGGGGGGTTTGATAAAAATAGCCCACGGTTCTATAAGTATGGACTATGACTACCTGTTATCATGCCACAGGCAGCCACAAGAAAAGGTTAACTAGCAAAAGGTGAGGGGTAGGGGAGCTGTGATAAAAGGTGTTATGAATCTGGACACAGCCCATGAGACGGCAAGAAGTTGAGATCCATTAGGCTGACTGCAGGATACCCAACCCCCAGACCACACAGGGCAGATGTGTTAGGGCACAAGCAGTGCACACAGCTCAGTGCTGCCACCTGTAGCACATATGTCAAGAAAGCGTTTAACAAACTGTAAGGAAACTGGGGAAAAAGGACAGAGATACTAGGGTGTCTTACCCTATAAGAGCCTTACCCAGAGAACTTGTAAGTACAAAGTTCTGCAGCATCACATTGAGGTACAAGAGCCTCTGAGCCTCATCAAGGAGTCTCCATTCTTCCTGTGAGAAGTAAATGGCCACGTCCTCAAAGGTCACACAGTCCTGCCATAATAAGAAAAGGTCACTCCACAATCAACTTCTCCTCTAGAATCCCAAGTTCATCCACTTGCTTGTCCATCCTGTTTGCTCTTCTTCCCACATTCCTATCTCAGAGGAATACCAGACCCTAAAGTCTCTGAGGTTCACTGTCATGGTCCCAGTATCACTGTGTCCTCCCATAGCATCATCAGGCAGGAAGGCAGGGAGACACAGAAACCCTCTTTACTGTGGACTTGGCGTGTAGTGCTGTGTTCCTCTTGCTAGACAATTCCCCAGTGGTCCTCCAGCTGGTGCCTCCCAGACACGAGCAGCCCAGGATCCTGCTCTGAAGGCCTGCCTGTCTTATTCTGTTCCTTGCTACCCAGGATCACTTATGGGTCTCAAACACCTATTGTCCTCTATTTCTGCTGATTTTGATGACCCCTCACCAGTCACAGCTTTCTTTTACTCTTAATCCTCAAACTCAGTGACCAAAGTATCTCAGAGCCTCAATGACATTCTTCTCCAGATCCAGTGACTCTCATAGAAGAACACTGTGTCTCCAAACTTATCCATCTGCTTTAATGAAACTCTATAGACAAATCTAGTGTCAAAACAAAATCCTGTAGCACAGTGAAAAAGCACTATCCTGAGTACCTTTGTTTGGGCTGCTACAACAAAATACCATACACTGAGTGTCTTACTAACAACAGGAATTTCTCACAGATAAGGAGGCTGTAAGTCTGAGGTTAGGGTGCCATCATGGTCACGTTCTGGTGAGGATCCTCTTCAAGGATGTAGACTGCCGACTTCCCCTTGTATCTTTCCACAGAGTGAAAAGACCATTAGCTATTCTCTGACCTCTTCTTAAAGGGCATTCACTAATCCCATACACAAAACTCCATTCTCATGATTTAATTACCCCACTTCTAGGACTAGGATTAGATCCCTGTGGGATTACGATTTCACTGTATGAAATATGGAGGGGACAAAAAATTAAGTCCTGGCCTTGGTGTCATCTTCTCCTAATTATTCTTATGTCTCTGTAACTATCCTATCTCCCTTATGTCTTAGAAGCCTTAGCCACCTGCCAGACAATCCACTTTGTCATGCCCTTCCATGGCCACTTATCTCTCCACATCCATCTATGATGCCCATCATATCTACTCAGGTATCCAAGTACAAGACCCAGGCACAGTCCCATTTTCCCTTACCTGGGCTGCTCAGAGTTCTAGTATTATGACAAATATAACTTCTCCTAATTATGGGCCAAACGCTGACCATACCTTTTAGATGTCTCCATCTTAAACTACTCCCCAAAATCCAAACCTGTGTGGCCAGTCACCCACTTGATGTCTCTACTAACTGTTCATCCAATATCTCAGATGTAAGTAGCTAAAAAAGCTTCCTATTGCCTCCCATACCAACAGAGTTCTCCATGTTACAGTGACATGGAGGCTGATGAGACCAGCACCAGATCATCTTTGGATCATCATCTTCCCTTCTCTAAAACTCCCACAGCTCCCACCACCTCCAGAATAGATAAATTCTGAGTCATTCCAGGTCTGAATCCTGCTCTGCTACTTTTAGATCCTGCAAAATAGAAAGGAGACCCAGAGTTCCATGAACCAGTTCAGCCTCCCCTCCAAGGACATACACATTCTGGTACCTGCATGGGACAGCTTTTCATACCTCAGTCTACTGTCTGCCATCCATAGGAACTACTCAAAATAACCCCCAAACTAGAATTGTGATCACAGGCTTGGGTTTGTTAAAGGTCCTTTGGTCCAAGGAATGATGAGTGTCAAGAGAAGAGATGCATTGAAAAGAATCCTGGGGGAAGGATGTTGTCAGGACCACCGGAAGCCTTTGGTCATGCACTCCTCACCTGAGGGCTTCTGCACTCAGGGACACCTTTAGGAAGAGTGAGGTCATGAGAGGCAGGAGACCACAGCAGGGATCCAGAGGCTCAGGCCCTCCTGTACCCATTTCCAGCCTGAAGCCGGTGACCTGAGGAGCTGTCATCATATTGGAGCTTCAGTGCTGGCGGTAGCAGCTGTCAGGCCTGGAAACCCTGCCTCAGTCACCCAGTGCTGCAGTGCTGTCACCGCTTTCTGTCCTATTAATAGAAGTTTCTGGAAAACCTTGAAGTCTAACTCAGACTATGTACCTCTTCTGTATGCAATTCTCGCGGCCATCAGTCCACCAGGAGAAAGGTAAACCTCTGCACGCTGCCGCTGCAGGCGCTAACACTGCCGCTCAAGCGCTCCTCCCAGGACTGACATACGCCGGGACCGCAGGCTGCCTCCCACTCATCGCGCGAGCCTTGGAAAGGGGGTTCACTCACGAGCCCGGGCGTGCTGCACCCAGACCTGGGCTTCAGCCACCTGGGCAGAGCCCCTCACTCGGGCGTTATGATGTGGGCAAGGACAGCGCGGCCCAGGGGACGCACTTACCCGAGCCGAGCCGGCCTCTGCCATGGGCCTCCGCGCGCGCCGTGGGGACACGGACAGAGCAGCCGCCACCTTCGGGCTCGCGGTCACCGGGGGCCGCCCTTCCGAGCGCCCTCCCAGTCTCGCCGACTCCCGCGGGACAAAGCTACGACAGCCAGAGCGGACAGACCCAAGAACCGCTCGCAGCAGCGGCGCGGGGCGACGCCGGAAGCCCCGCCTACACGAGCGACCACGCCGGAAACAGCCCGCCCAGGACGCTCATTGGCTTAGCGCCCCCGGGGCAGGGCGTTCTGGGTAACGTAGTGCCCTCCGCTCCGGGGAGACCAGCAAGAGCAGGAGCTGGGGTGTTGTGCATCCAGGCGGCCGCTCCGCAGGTGGAAACCAGGCCTGTACCGCAGGGAGGACTTGAACAGCGACGCAGCAGCAGGACAGGACTCCTGGGCCAGCCCTGGCGCTAACCGTGGGGCTTGTCCTCTGTGGTCACCGCTGGAGACAGCCTGTAGGGCCTCTTCTCTAGGCCCCTAGGTGTTCCCGTGCTTCCTGCCTGCCTTCTGTTCCGAGATGCTTGTGCGTCTGCATGGCTTTCTAACGCCTATTCCCACACTGTTCATGGCACCTGACTTGCCCCTTCCTCTCTGTTCTCTTGGACATGCTAACTCAAATCACACATGGCTCCCCAAACAGCAAGCGTGTCTGTACACCTGTTAGCAGCAGGGCAGCCTGACAAAGCAGGGTGCCAGCTTTTCCCCACCAGCAGCCTGAGAAAACAGGATGCAGTCTGTCTCTACCATTTATAGCCAGGAAAAGCAGAAGGCAGACTCTTCCCCCATTCCTGTACCTTGAGCCCCTCAAGTAAGTTGTTCCAATACATCTGCTTAAATTTGTTTTTCAGAGATGATAGTCCATAAGATACCCGAAGGAACATACACCAAGAAGTGAAAAGTTACTTCATTATAATACCAAAACCTACACTTAGCAAGAGCTGGAGTCTCATTTTCATAACATGGAAGGGGCATGTTGTTAGATTAACTGAAGCAGAATTGTTCCTGCCCTATGCACATGATGAGCACTTTCCCTTTTCTGAATAAGTATTCCCTGCCCAAATAAATTGCCGCTCACCCTCAGGTGATTTTCTGGGGTATTCTTATCTGTGGCAAATAAACTTGACCCTGTGATGATTTGGGTTGTTCCATTCTGATTCAGATCCCAAGGAGAGACAGAACCATTGAGTTCAGTGACACAGAGGTGAAGAACTAGCAGAATTTCTTGGATAACACAGGGGAGCAAGGATACCTCTTTCAGAAAACCCACTCTGTGAGGTGCCTACAGGACCCTTGCTCCTAGGGTTCAGCACTTTGTAGAGGGTTCCTGCCACAGACTGGAAGGCCAGCAGGGCCACAAAGAGGTCATAAAACGTAAGGTAGCAAACAACTACCACACAAGGAAGTTGAAAACATTGAAGATAGTGTTAAAGAAGAGTGAAGGTCCTAGGAGGTAAACCAATTGTTTTGGTTTTCTACATTTCTCTGTTTGGCTCTTAGTCACAGGACCAAATTAATAGCAAAGGTTTGTATTTTTTTTCAGAGACACAGATTTATTTAAGAAAGTGGATATGTATTCAATGGAGGATGTGGGTTATATCAGGGGAGAGACAGATTTTGAAATAAAGTAAGAAATACACATTCAAGGAAGAAGGTAGGCCATCTTCAGAGGGATAGACAGCCATAGCCAAAAATCTTAAATCTCTTTCAAGTCAATTTGTCCGAGTTTACCTTTAATGTGCATACCTTACACCTAAGGGAGGAATTTCCTTTAATCAAAATTGCTAGGTATCAGAAAATAAGTGTTGGTTTATATGACCTGAAGGGCACCACAATCATTCAGCCTTCTACACTATAAATAATATTATCCTGGACACTAAAACCTCCACCCTAGGGATGTTCCTGGTTTCCCTTTCTATGCACAAATTGGACACAAGAAATTTTTGCTGTCTTTGATACTAGGAATTCTATTATGTTTCTGAGCTTACTGTGTGCTTAGCAGTACTCTGATTGTATTATTTTTTCTGTGTCTACAGTCCTCCAGATTTGCACAGTGACCTCTTGCCTGCCTCTCCCATCATGATCACTCCTTACCCCTTGGTTACACACAAATTCCAATAATCTTTATATATATTTCCTTAAATTTTCAATTTATATTGTCTGACTACATTTAAGATGGACCTGCCAGCTTGATCCTAGAGATGCAGCAAGGAACTATTATACATCTCATTCTTTTAGCAAACTCTACAACTCCACCAACATACTGATAGAGATTTCAGTGATTCGAGATGCATTTTATTTGATAATGCCATATCAATGGTGACTCTAGTTACAGGGTAATCTACAAGGACTCCACATACTTTTAGTGTTTCTCTCTTTCCACTCAAAGGAAAGTGTTTTCTATGCTGTTTAGAGAAATTACGACCTAATCATTAGAAGTCCCCCTTAGCATCTTCCCAGTGTTTCCACAAAATGATTCCAAACAGTCACACAAACAAATGTTCAGTATTTTCTTAAGTCCTTTGCCTTTCTGTTTGGTGCTCATTAATCACAGGGAACGACTGAAGCCTACTTTCCTGTCTTCTGCAGGTCAACTATCCTGGAGCTGCTTTCATGTGCAGACTGAGGATCCAGGACCATGTCTCCATCCATATCCTTATCTAATTATCACACAGCAAGCCAGTATTGTCCTGTTCTGAATCAACCCAGGGCCAAGAACCAGACAACTACACACAGCCTCAAATCCCAAAGCCTGTGAAATAGTTAAAACCATTCAATTCTAAAATATTACTCTGCGTATCCTGAAGAATTCACACTAAAGGATGTAGCTTCACTTCCCTCCCCATCTCCTGCTTCTCCCTCCTGAGTATATATCAGACATGGAGATGCATTCAAGGTGTGTGATGTCAGGGAGTAAAGTGAGGCTGTAATGGTCATCTTGTAACATGCCAATGAAATATTGCATAAACAAAAAAACAAATGAATAGGAATTAATATCTATTTAAGATATTGCTGGCCCCACTATTAGTAATTGCATATGTGTTAAGACTGGTATGAGGACTTTTTTCAAGATTGTGGAATAGAGGAGGTTGCCTTCCTGGCTGCTCCATGGAATGAAACCAAGAAGGTCAACAGGCAGCTTCTCAGCAAGGTGGGTGAACAAAAAATGTGGGGGAATTTACTGGAATTTAAAACCAAACATTCAAAGCAGATCAGGGACTCAGGAGGTTGGATATAAAATAAAAAGGAAGAAATACCCAGTGGCACATCCACTGCCATGGACATAACCTAGCTGGAAGCACCAAATTTAAAAGTCAATGGAAATCATCACCAACAGACAAGACCACTTGGAAGACAATAAAGGCAAAAATGCAAAATCTTGACAATACAAAATAAAAATAAAAAATAAAGATAAAATACATAATCTTGAAAATAAAGTTGACCACACAGAGATGTTAAGAAACCATGAACAGAACTTCCAAGAGCTATGGGATAACATGAAAAGACCAAATTAAAGATTTGAGATGGATGAAGGCACAGAGATACAAACCAAAGGAATACACAATCTTTTTTTTTTTATGTGTGTAAGGATGGACTTTATTTTTTAAAAAAAGTCTTTTGCGGACTACAAATTACAAAGTAAAAGCAGATCACTAAGTAGAAATCTAGTGAACACATTTTGCCTGCACATGAAAACTTTATCAAAGTTATTCACTTAACAAAATCACCCCATTCACAATGTTATCTGTTATAATGATCTTCTTAAGGTCACTATACCTTTATTTCAAATTATATTACATGTTATTCCCTCAAGATGAATTTTTAAATACCAACTTCTTGGCTAATAAGAACGACACCTTCAAAAGGGGTAATTTCCACTCAATCTCTGGTGGCATTATTCCAGGCTAGTTTCTTTCAATTAAAAATCCTTCAAAATGTTCACTTGTAACACAATGCCTTTCCACCCAAAAATGTTGCAATATTTCCCCCCTAATGACTACATACATGGATGGGTAGCAGCAAGAAAATAAAAAGATGAAAATTAAAAGGAAGATGTCAAAATAAATGAATTAGCCATATAGAAGAAATATTTGGCTCATGGCAATTAAAAATTGGCAACTAGGGCATGTTAATAGCCAGATGATTGAGTCACTACTGAATGTAGTAAGAGAATGAAGTCAGTCCAGTACAAACAAGTGAGAACATATAATTATCACTGAACTTCATTCTTTGCAACAAATACTCTAAGCCAAAAGGAAATATAAGTTAAATTCAGATCCCCAATTAGAACATGTAGAGTCTTGGCATTTTTCAACAATCTTATGGGGTCTACAACAGTAATATCCTTTATTCACACTTCTTTAGAAGTCTTTTCATATCAATCGAAGTGTATTCTGAGCACAAAATATTTTAATCATAAGACTTCTACGGTTCAGTTGAAAATGGTCACATGAAAAGAGTACCCATTTGTTTTGCCTGTAAAGATAAAAACTGAATGCAGAAGTCTCTCAATGGGAAAAAGCTCAATTTTCTTCTTCCCACCATCTCTAACATATATGATTCCTCAAACTTCAAGTTTGTTCTCCATAGCTCACTTATAGTGAAAAATAGAGAGCAAACAATTGAACTTAAGGACATCTGGGGTTAAAGATGCAAGTAAATGTTAACATGCAAGCAATGGTCCAAATATTCAGGATTCATGTTAATGAATTCAATTACTGTGTAAGAGACTTTTATTGATGAATAGGGCTCTAGGCATACCAAATTATCACACAAACAATTGCCTTTTGAGATTTTGGATACTTTTACAGTTTAATTTGCAAACAGAATTTTTATAACAAATTATTTTTAACCAAATCATATCTTGAAAACTGTTTATATATAGAAAACCCAGGGAATAGAGTGACCTGTTCATTGTGGAAGGCTTTAAATTACATTATTACAGTAGAAAATACAGGAGGTAGAAGATAACTGAAAAGACTAATGCAACATTAGATTCAAATCTATAGCTCCTATAGCAACTTAAAACATGGTTTTTAGAAACTAAACCCAACATTTCCAGTAACCATAGAAACAGTTAAAATAAAATTTGCCATGAAAGCCCTTATATCATGCTTGATATAGGGAGGTAGGAAGATGTAAGAACCAGGACACATGAGACATGACATTTTATCTACAACTCCTGTTTGCTGTACTGAGGATGTAGTTTCAAAATTCAGTCACCTTCTTCAGCTTCAGACTCAGATTCTTCTTCAGCATTTTTGAGCCATTCTACAAACTTTTTCATTTGTTCAAGGAAGACACTTTTCCCCTTTGCAACATGTGCATCTTTATACCACTTCAGAATGGGCTCTTCACTCAGGACTTCAGCTTTATAAAAAAGCACCACTATTTTCTGGAAGGCTTTCATGAAATGAATGTTGTCATAGCAATACTCCTGAATCTTCAATAACAGAGTCAGTTCAGACTGACCTTGAGTAGTAAAGGCAGCAAGTAGAGTGCTGTATTGCTTCAAGTGCTTGATGGTTTGCTCTGCTACAAGCTCCTCTTTTTTGTTCCCCTCCATGGTGCTCATTACACTTGACCAGACTATCCCAATGACAACTGGTTCTGGGATGTTGTTTCTTTTCATCTCCTCCTTAACATATAGAATTATATCCTTAAATGGATTGCCATGAGACATCTGTTCTTGAAGTTCTTTCTGGAGCTCCTTGCGAGCTCCTATGGTCTGTTGATTCCAAACATACTCTGAAAGCTCTTTCAAGCCTGCCTCAGTAAAATACTTTGTGAAATATTCAACGCTTTGCTTTTTGTCAGGAAAAAGTTCCATCAGTCTGTTATCCATGCTGACTTTCCGAAGACTTGCAGCTACTGCATTGATGTCTTTTTCATTTATCCATGATTTAAAGAGTTTTACAGCAAGGGCTGCTGAAACTCCTTCTTTAACCAAATTCTCATTATAAAGACTATTAAGAATGGATGCATTAAGTGTTCCATTAGCCAGAAGAACACCAGTCAACATAGCCAGTTTGTTCCTCTCCGACTCTGAAAAACCCTTTAAGAACAACAGCAGCTTTTTTAACTTCATCTTCAAAACCTTTCTACAGGTATTTGTAGTGCCTGATTAGCTTGTTAAAAACCTGAGCAGAGGCGATCCAAGATGGCGGCCTAGAGGGAGACTGCACCCCCAGTCACTCCAGAACCCAGGAATTAAGAAGGGGAGGCATTGAGAGACTCGGACTGAAATAGAGACACAGGTGAGTCTGCCCACTGGGTAAAGCTCGGCCCGGGTGGCAGACCCAGATAGAGGTGGTTTATCGGAGCCGGGCAGGGCAGCTAGAGTCATCCACAGGCAGCCCTGTGCACTCCGGCGGTGGGTCCCGCCCACACAGCCAGCTTCTCCAGGTTCTCGGAACGGAACTGGCCCGCTAGTGAGAGCCTTTCTGACCAGAACAAGCTCCGAGTCCCGGAGCCACTGCAGCGCAACGTACTCCGGCACACAAGCAGCTTCAGGGACCAGGATAGGGCAGCCAGAGACCTCCCCAAGTAGCCTGGACCCCTGCGGTGGGAGGTGCCTTTCAAGGCTAGCTTCTCAGACCAGACCGCCCAGTGAGAGGTTTTCTACATAGAACCAGCCACAAGTCCCCGAACCAACGGAGAGCTTCGATCTGCAAGCAGCCTCTGGGATCAGGGGAGGGCAGCCAGAGACCTCTTCAGGCGGCTCTGCCCACTCCGGCTGCAGGCTCTCTTCACGGGGCAATCCAAGATGGCGGCCTAGAGGGTGACTGCACCCCCAGTCACTCCAGAACCCAGGAGTTAAGAAGGGGAGGCATTGAGAGACTTGGACTGAAATAGAGCCACAGGTGAGTCTGCCCACTGGGTAAAGCTCGGCCCGGGTGGCAGGCCCAGATAGAGGTGGCTTATCGGAGCTGGGCAGGGCAGCTAGAGTCTTCCCAAGGTAGCCTTCCACACTCCGGCAGTGGGCTCCTCCCACAAGGCCAGCTGCACGGTGCAGGCCCACAGTGAGAGCATTTCCGCACAGAACCAGTTCCAAACCGTGGAACCAGTAGGGGGCTAGGGGCAGTTTTCTTCGGATGCGCTGCTTTATCAGATTCCTCCAAGACATCAGGCTACTGAAGGCTGGGAGGTGATACACTGGAAATCTACCGGGACACTATAAACCAATAGCGGAAAACTGCAATATCTCAGGGTTCCACTGACAGCTGACCAATATGAGAAAACAAGGGAAGAAAATGTCCCAAACAAACCTAGATACTGCATCAATAGAACCCAATGACAGCACAGCAGAAGAAATGTCAGAAAAGGAGTTCAGAATGTACGTAATTAAAACGATCAGGGAAGCTAATGAGGAGATGAAAAAGCAAATGCAGGCATTGAAGGAGGAGATGAAAGAGCAAATGCAGGCATTAAATGATCGCACCAATCAAGAGTTAAAAGAGCAAATACGGGAAGCAAGAGATCATTCAATAAAGAGTTAGAGATACTGAAAAAAAAAAACAAACTGAAATACTTGAAATGAAGGAAACAATAAACCAAGTTAAAAACTCCATAGAAAGCATAACCAATAGGATAGAACACCTGGAAGACAGAACCTCCGACATTGAAGAAAAATTATTTAATCTTGAAAGCAAAGTTGGCCAAACAGAAAAGATGGTAAGAAATCATGAACAGAATCTACAAGAATTATGGGATATCATGAAAAGGCCAAATTTAAGAATTATTGGGATTGAGGAAGGCTTAGAGAAACAAACCAAAGGAATGAACAATCTATTCAATGAAATAATAACAGAAAATTTCCCAAATCTGAAGAATGAAATGGAAAAACAAGTACAAGAGGCTTATAGAACTCCAAACATACAAAATTACAACAGACCCACACCAAGGCACATTATTATGAAAATACCTAACATACAAAATAAAGACAGAATTTTAAAGGCCGTGAGAGAAAAGAATCAAATTACATTCAGAGGGAAACCAATAAGAATATCAGCAGATTTTTCAATCCAGACCCTAAAAGCTAGAAGGGCCTGGAACAACATATACCAAGCCCTGAAAGAAAACGGATGCCAACCAAGAATCTTATACCCAGCAAAACTTACCTTCAAATTTGACAATGAAATAAGATCCTTCCATGATAAACAAAAGCTAAAGGAATTTACAAAAAGAAAGCCAGCATTACAGAACATTCTCAGCAAAATATTCCATGAGGAAGAGATGAAAAACAATGATGCAAATCAGCAACAGGAGGAGCTAGCCTAAAGGAATAGCCAGATAAAGGAGAAACCAAATCATGTCAAAAACAAATATGAGTCAATTGACTGGGAATACAAATCATATCACAATAATAAACCTGAATGTCAATGGCCTGAATTCATCAATCAAAAGACACAGACTGGCAGATTGGATTAAAAAGAAAAATCCAACAATATGCTGCCTGCAAGAGACTCATCTCATAGAAAGAGACACCCATAGACTAAAGGTGAAAGGATGGGGAAAAACATACCATGCACATGGACACAGCAAAAAAGCTGGAGTATCCATCCTCATTTCAGATAATGTGCACTTCAAACCAAAACTAGTCAGAAGGGATAAAGAAGGACATTACATGCTGCTTAAGGGAAGCATAAATCAGCAAGACTTAACAATCATAAATATCTATGCCCCGAACATTGGCTCATCCACGTACATCAAACAAATCCATCTCAATTCCAGAAATCAAATACACCACAACACAATAATACTAGGCAATTTTAACACACCTCTCTCACCACTGGATAGATCGTCCAAACAAAAATTGAATAAAGAAACTATAGATCTCAACAACACAATCAACAATTTAGACTTAACGGACATATATAGAATATTCCATCCAACGAAGAACGAATACACTTTCTTCTCAGCAGCACATGGATCCTTCTCTAAAATAGACCATATTTTATGCCACAAAGCTACTGTTAGCAAATACAAGAAGATAGAGATACTACCTTGTACTCTATCAGATCATAATGGATTGAAATTAGAAATAAATGACAGAATAAAAAACAGAAACTTCTCCAATACCTGGAGATTAAATAATACACTATTATATGATGAATGGATAACAGAAGACATCAGGAGGGAAATAAAAAAATTCTTAGAAGTAAACGAGAACAAAGACATATCATATCAAAATCTCTGGGACACTATGAAAGCAGTACTTAGAGGAAGATTTATTTCATGGGGTGCATTCAAAAAAAGAAGTAGAAATCAACAAATAAATGACTTAACACTTCAGCTCAAAGCGCTAGAAAAAGAAGAGCAGACCAATACCAAAAGTAGTAGAAGACAGGAAATAGTTAAAATCAGAGCCGAAATCAATGAAATTGAAACAAAAGAAACAATTGGAAAAATTAACAAAATAAATAGTTGGTTCTTTGAAAAAATAAATAAAATTGATAAACCCTTAGCCACACTAACAAAGAGAAAGAGGGAGAAAACTCAAATTACTAAAATTCGTAATGAACAAGGAAACATCACAACAGACACGAGTGAAATACAAAACATAATTAGAAGCTATTTTGAAAATCTATACTCCAACAAAACAGAAAACCTCGAAGACATCAACAAATTTCTAGAGACATATGAATTACCTAAACTGAACGAGGAGGACATACACAACTTAAATAAACCAATTTCAAGCAATGAAATAGAAGAGGTCATCAAAAGCCTACCAACAAAGAAAAGTCCAGGACCAGATGGGTTCTCAGCCGAGTTCTACAAAACCTTTAAAGAAGAGCACATTCCAATACTCCTCAAACTATTCCATGAAATAGAAGAGGAGGGAACCCTCCCAAACTCGTTCTATGAAGCCGATATCACCCTGATACCTAAACCAGAAAAGAAAATTTCAGACCAATATCCTTAATGAACATCGACGCAAAAATTCTCAACAAAATTTTAGCAAATCGCATACAAATATATATTAAAAGGATAGTGCACCACGATCAAGTGGGTTTTATCCCCGGGATGCAAGGTTGGTTCAACATTCAGAAATCAATAAATGTCATTCACCATATCAACAGACTTAAAGTTAAGAATCACATGATTATTTCAATAGATGCAGAAAAAGCATTCGATAAAATACAGCATCCCTTCATGCTCAAAACACTAGAAAAAATTGGGGTAGTGGGAACATTCCTTAACATTATAAAGGCAATCTACGCTAAGCCCATGGCTAATATTATTCTAAGTGGTGAAAAACTGAAAGCGTTCCCCCTAAAATCTGGAACAAGGCAGGGATGCCCTCTTTCACCACTTCTATTCAACATCGTCCTTGAGACTCTAGCCAGAGCAATCAGACAAACCAAAGAAATTAAAGGGATACGAATAGGAAAAGAAGAACTCAAACTATCCCTGTTCGCTGATGACATGATTATATATTTAGAGGAACCTGGAAATTCCACCAGAAAACTTTTAGAACTCATAAGTGAATTCAGTAAAGTAGCAGGTTACAAGATCAATGCTCATAAATCCAATGCATTTTTATACATAAGTGATGAATCTTCAGAAAGAGAAATTAGGAAAACTACCCCATTCACAATAGCCTCAAAAAAAATAAAATACTTGGGAATCAATCTCACAAAAGAGGTGAAAGACCTCTACAATGACAACTACAGAACACTAAAGAAAGAAATTCAAGAAAACCTTAGAAAATGGAAAGATCTCCCATGTTCCTGGATAGGCAGAATTAATATTGTCAAAATGGCTATACTACCTAAAGTGCTATACAGATTCAATGCAATTCCAATTGAAATCCCAATGATGTACCTTGCAGAAATAGATCAAGCAATTATGAAATTCATCTGGAAGAATAAAAAACCTAGAATAGCTAAAGCAATCCTCAGTAGCAAGAGCGAAGCAGGGCGTATTGCAATACCAGATCTTCAACTCTACTACAAAGCAATAGTAACAAAAACGGCATGGTATTGGTACCAAAATAGACAGGTAGATCAATGGTACAGAATAGAGGACATGGACACAAACCCAAATAAATACAATTTTCTCATACTAGACAAAGGTTCCAAAAATATGCAATGGAGGAAATATAGCCTCTTCAACAAATGGTGCTGGGAAAACTGGAAAATCATATGCAATAGAATGAAATTAAACCCCTATCTCTCACCCTACACAAAACTCAACTCAAAATGGATCAAGGACCTCGGAATCAGATCAGAGACCCTGCATCTTAGAGAAGAAAAAGTAGGTCCAAATCTTCAACTTGTTGGCTTAGGATCAGACTTCCTCAACAGGACTCCCATAGCACAAGAAATAAAAGCAAGAATCAACAACTGGGATAGATTCAAACTAAAAAGCTTTCTCTCAGCAAAGGAAACTATCAGAAGAGAGAAGAAGAGAAGAGCCTACGGAGTGGGAGAATATCTTTGCCAACCATACCTCAGATAGAGCGCTAATTTCCAGAATCTATAAAGAACTCAAAAAACTCTACACGAAGAATACAAATAATCCAATCAACAAATGGGCTAAGGAAATGAACAGACACTTCACAGAAGAAGATGTACAAGTAATCAACAGATATATGAAGAAATGTTCAACATCCCTAGTAATAAGGGAAATGCAAATCAAAACTACCCTAAGATTTCATCTCACCCCAATTAGAATGGTGATTATCAAGAATACAAGCAACAATAGGTGTTGGCGAGGATGTGGTGAAAAAGGAACACTCATACATTGCTGGTGGGGTTGCAAATTAGTGCAGCCACTCTGGAAAGCAGTGTGGAGATTCCTCAGAAAGCTTGGAATGGAAACACCATTTGACCCAGCTATCCCACTCCTTGGCCTATACCCAAAGGACTTAAAATCAGCATACTACAGAGATACAGCCACGTCAATGTTCATTGCTACTCAATTCACCATAGCCAGATTGTGAAACCAACCTAGATGCCCTTCAGTTGATGAATGGATAAAGAAACTGTGGCATATTTATACAATGGAATATTACTCCGCAATGAAGAATGATAAAATTATGGCATTTGTAGGCAAATGGACGAAATTGGAGAATATCATGCTAAGTGAGATAAGCCAATCTCAAAAAACTAAAGGACGAATGATCTCACTGATAAGCGGATGAGGACATATAATGGGGGGTGGGAGGGGTTAGCATTAGGTTTAGGGTTAGGTTTAGGGTTAGGGATAAGGAGAGCGGTAAGAATGAAGGAAAGAAGGACTGTATAGAGGGAAAAGAGGGGTGGGAGGGTTGGGGGGGAAGGGAAAAAAATAAACATCATTGCCCTATGTAAACATATGATTACACAAATGGTATGCCTTGACTCTATGTACAAATAGAGAAACAACATGTATCCCAATTGTATACAATTAAAAAAAAAAAAACCTGAGCAAATACTTGCATGGTCTCTAGGTCTTCTTGTGCTGCAAACATGCAGACATGTGTATGCATCATGTCATCTGCCAGTGTACCACCTGGGGCCAGCATTCCGCCAGCCACCAGAATGTCAAAGAGTGTTTCTGCATATCAGCGATATTCAAATTTTGCTCCAGAAGCATCAAGAAACTTAGCTACTGCTTCCAAATCAGTACCAGTTTCAGTTAAGCCTTGAATAATACAGTCTTGAAACTGAGTAGGGTCAAACCTCTCTTTTTCATCTCTTTTTCTGGTTTTAAAACGCTGTCCTGATAGTGTTGGCTTTTGCTGCTTTTGATTATTCATAAAAGACACTCGAAATTAAGGCGAAGAGAAAAGAGCCAAAAATCCCCGATGTGGCGGCAACTGCAGCAGTGTCTCCTCTTGGAATACACAATCTTATCAATGAAATAATACCAGAAAATTTCCCAAACCTAAAGAATGAAATGGAAAATCAAATACAAGAGACTTACAGGACTCCAAATATTCAAAACTACAACAGAACTACACCAAGTTGCATTATAATAAAAATGCCTAACATACAGGATAGGAATAGTTTTAAAGTCTGCAAGAGAAAAATATCAGATCATGTCTGGGGAAAGCCAATTTGAGAAGCCAACTGAGTCAACTGAGAAGTTGATTTCCCAACCCAGACCCTCAAAACTATGAGGTCCTGGAATAATATACCAAACTCTGCAAGAAAAAATGGATGCCAACCAAGAATTCTATAGCCAGCAAAATTAGGCATCATATTTGAAGATGAAATTAAATCCTGTAAAATATCAAGCTCTCTAATGATGAAATTGACCCATGAAAAGGGACTGGGGATGTAGCCCAATACTAGAGCATTTGTCAAGCACAAGGCCCTAGGTTCAATCCTAACTACTACAAAACCAACAACAAACCATGAAAAGATTGTGGGTGTTATGGGATTCCCGAGGTAGCTTTTAAAATACACTTATAAAAGTATGCACCTAAGGTAAGGTGACAGAGGCTTAGTTGCAAGCCCATTGATCCCAAGAGGTAGAATCCCTCCCGATATACCAACACAGATTATCAGAAAGTTGAATTAAAATTAAATATCAAAATAAAAGCCAATGTTAATTTACCAACAGATTCATATTTAATGCAGATCATTTTTTAAATTTTGGAAATATGATATGCACTAAACTCACTTTAAATCTTGTAATAATTAAGGTAATATATTAATAGATAATTTCTCATAGATAATTTTTCAAAGAAGCAAAAAATATTTAAAAAACCAAAAAATATAGAATGTGTGCATTTTAAAAATCGTCAAAAGCAGTAAGGAAAATATTAATGTGATAATGTTGGAATTTAATAAGATATGAAGTATTATAATTTTGATAGCAAATGAACAAATGCTATTGACATTTCAATATCTATTACAATGCTGGATATTTGTAAAGAAATATAAAAAACCAAAAGTAATAGCAATTTCCAATAATAGAAGATTAAATAATATTTTTTGTTGTTACAGCAGATTAAACCAAGGGAAGCTTAATCACTGAACCACATCCCTAGTCCTTTTTTATAATGTATTTAGAGACAGGGTCTCACTAAATTTCTGAGGCTGGCTTTGAACTTATGATCCTCCTGCCTCAACTTCCTGAGCCACTGGGATTACAGGCACGTGCTACCATGCCTCACAAATAACATTTTTTTAAAACAAAGCATGTTCAATAAATTAGGAAGAGCTTTGAAAAACAGCTTTTATTCTGTGAAATTCAGTGTTTTGAATTTTTTCATTATGGTGAAAATAGCTGAAAAAGCTAATTTAAAAATTGTTTAGGGTGCTTAATTTTGGTCATTGGTATTTTCTTGGACTAATTAATATTCCATACTTTTCATTTAAACTATAGTAATAAAAGTAAAATGATTATTTGTAAAAGTAAATAAAATTATTGTAAATGAATATTTACTAAATATTGAGGCATACTGATATTGTCATACCTTGACCAAATTCCTTCATTATCCATCATTTATCTTAAATAACAGATTTCTTCAGCCATACTAAGTGATTGCCCAGAATCTTCTCTATCCCTCCTTTTCTGCTGATTTCTCTAACTCTCTACACACCAAACATATGGGACTCAGCCCACTTCCATGAGAGCACATAAATTCTTTACATGAATCTTTATAGTTGATTTTCCCCTGATGTCTGGGAACGTTATTCCCGTGGCTGTGCACAAGACTTATAATTTATGTGGGTTGATCCACTGAATGTACCACCCCAAGCCATATAGGAAAAAATAACAGTAAGATATATAAAGTATATACAAAAGGAAAGCCATCCCAGGTAGCATACCAACTCAGTACAGGAGAGACATCACGGGCATTTTGCAGCCTACACAACCAAAGAAAGCAGTCTTGTCACATTTAAGTTCTTCTCATCTCTCTTAAATACACTGAAGTAAACATATAAAGTTATTGTCTGGAGCCACTGGGCTCAGTGCCATCAATACTTTTGGTCTCCAGACCTGGATCTGGCCAGCAGCCAGGCCTTGAGAGCAGAAACCAGATGTCTTTAAGTTTTTTTTTGTTTGTTTGTTTGTTTGTTTTTTTAATGTTCTCGGGCAGAGAGCTTATCTGTCCTTGAACAGGGGCACTGCCAGACCACTAAGTTTCTCATGCAAGTTGTTTACTCCTTTTCCTGGTTTCACTTTTTGAAAGCACTCTTAAACGAGACTCCATCTTTCTCTACACCTGATGAAAAAACTCAATACAAAAGTTATTTGACTACATATATTTGTTTTTATTTATTTTTTAAATTATTTGTTCTAATTAGTTATTCATGACAATGGAATGCATTTTGAGTCATTGTACACAAATGGAGCACAGCTTTTCATTTCTCTGGTTGTACATGATGGAGAGTTATACCATTCATGCAATCATACAGATACACAGGTTGATAATGTCAACTTCATTCCACCATCTTTCCCAACCCCATTACCCTGCCACTTCCCTCCCTCCCCTCTGCCCTATCCAAAGTTTCTCCATTCTTCCATTGTCCCCTTCTATGGATCAGCATTCACTTATCAGAGAAAACATTTGGCCTTTGCCTTTTGGGGATTGACTTTCTTCACTTAGCATAATATTCTCCAACTCCACCCATTTACTTGCAAATGCCATAATTTCATTCTTCTTTAAGGTTGAGTAATATTCCATTGCATATGTATACCATAGTTTTTTATCCATTCATCTATTAAAGGGCATCTAGACTGGTTCCACAGTTGAGCTATTGTGAATTGAGCAGCTATAAACATTGTTATGGCTGTGTCACTGTAGTATGCTGATTTTAAGTCCATTGGGTACAAACCAAGGAGTGGATAGTTGGGGCTAATGGTGGTTCCATTCCAAATTTTCTAAGAAGTCTCCATGCTGCTTTCCAGAGTGATTGCACCAATTTTCAATCGCATCAATGATGAATGAGTATACCTTTGTCCCGACATTCTTGTCAACACTTACTGCTTGTATTCTTGATAATTGCCATTCTGACTAAAGTAGAAAAAATTTTAGAGTAGTTTTTTTTTTTTACGTTTACATAGGGCAATGATGTTTATTTTTTTCCCTTCCCCCCCAACCCTCCCACCCCTCTTTTCCCTCTATACAGTCCTTCTTTCCTTCATTCTTACCGCTCTCCTTATCCCTAACCCTAAACCTAACCCTAAACCTAATGCTAACCCCTCCCACCCCCCATTATATGTCCTCATCCGCTTATCAGTGAGATCATTCGTCCTTTAGTTTTTTGAGATTGGCTTATCTCACTTAGCATGATATTCTCCAATTTCGTCCATTTGCCTACAAATGCCATAATTTTATCATTCTTCATTGCGGAGTAATATTCCATTGTATAAATATGCCACAGCTTCTTTATCCATTCATCAACTGAAGGGCATCTAGGTTGGTTTCACAATCTGGCTATGGTGAATTGAGTAGCAATGAACATTGACGTGGCTGTATCTCTGTAGTATGCTGATTTTAAGTCCTTTGGGTATAGGCCAAGGAGTGGGATAGCTGGGTCAAATGGTGTTTCCATTCCAAGCTTTCTGAGGAATCTCCACACTGCTTTCCAGAGTGGCTGCACTAATTTGCAACCCCACCAGCAATGTATGAGTGTTCCTTTTTCACCACATCCTCGCCAACACCTATTGTTGCTTGTATTCTTGATAATCACCATTCTAATTGGGGTGAGATGAAATCTTAGGGTAGTTTTGATTTGCATTTCCCTTATTACTAGGGATGTTGAACATTTCTTCATATATCTGTTGATTACTTGTACATCTTCTTCTGTGAAGTGTCTGTTCATTTCCTTAGCCCATTTGTTGATTGGATTATTTGTATTCTTCGTGTAGAGTTTTTTGAGTTCTTTATAGATTCTGGAAATTAGCGCTCTATCTGAGGTATGGTTGGCAAAGATATTCTCCCACTCCGTAGGCTCTCTCTTCACATTTCTGATAGTTTCCTTTGCTGAGAGAAAGCTTTTTAGTTTGAATCTATCCCAGTTGTTGATTCTTGCTTTTATTTCTTGTGCTATGGGAGTCCTGTTAAGGAAGTCTGATCCTAAGCCAACAAGTTGAAGATTTGGACCTACTTTTTCTTCTCTAAGATGCAGGGTCTCTGGTCTGATTCTGAGGTCCTTGATCCATTTTGAGTTGAGTTTTGTGTAGGGTGAGAGATAGGGGTTTAATTTCATTCTATTGCATATGGTTTTCCAGTTTTCCCAGCACCATTTGTTGAAGAGGCTATATTTCCTCCATTGCATATTTTTGGAACCTTTGTCTAGTATGAGAAAATTGTATTTATTTGGGTTTGTGTCCATGTCCTCTATTCTGTACCATTGATCTACCTGTCTATTTTGGTACCAATACCATGCCGTTTTTGTTACTATTGCTTTGTAGTAGAGTTGAAGATCTGGTATTGCAATACCCCCTGCTTCGCTCTTGCTACTGAGGATTGCTTTAGCTATTCTAGGTTTTTTATTCTTCCAGATGAATTTCATAATTGCTTGATCTATTTCTGCAAGGTACATCATTGGGATTTCAATTGGAATTGCATTGAATCTGTATAGCACTTTAGGTAGTATAGCCATTTTGACAATATTCATTCTGCCTATCCAGGAACATGGGAGATCTTTCCATTTTCTAAGGTTTTCTTGAATTTCTTTCTTTAGTGTTCTGTAGTTGTCATTGTAGAGGTCTTTCACCTCTTTTGTGAGATTGATTCCCAAGTATTTTATTTTTTTGAGGCTATTGTGAATGGGGTAGTTTTCCTAATTTCTCTTTCTGAAGATTCATCACTTATGTATAAAAATGCATTGGATTTATGAGCATTGATCTTGTAACCTGCTACTTTACTGAATTCACTTATGAGTTCTAAAAGTTTTCTGGTGGAATTTCCAGGTTCCTCTAAATATATAATCATGTCATCAGCGAACAGGGATAGTTTGAGTTCTTCTTTTCCTATTCGTATCCCTTTAATTTCTTTGGTTTGTCTGATTGCTCTGGCTAGAGTCTCAAGGACGATGTTGAATAGAAGTGGTGAAAGAGGGCATCCCTGCCTTGTTCCAGATTTTAGGGGGAACGCTTTCAGTTTTTCACCATTTAGAATGATATTAGCCATGGGCTTAGTGTAGATTGCCTTTATAATGTTAAGGAATGTTCCCACTACCCCAATTTTTTCTAGTGTTTTGAGCATGAAGGGATGCTGTATTTTATCGAATGCTTTTTCTGCATCTATTGAAATAATCATGTGATTCTTAACTTTAAGTCTGTTGATATGGTGAATGACATTTATTGATTTCTGAATGTTGAACCAACCTTGCATCCCTGGGATAAAACCCACTTGATCGTGGTGCACTATCTTTTTAATATATATTTGTATGCGATTTGCTAAAATTTTGTTGAGAATTTTTGCGTCGATGTTCATTAAGGATATTGGTCTGAAATTTTCTTTTCTGGTTTAGGTATCAGGGTGATATCGGCTTCATAGAACGAGTTTGGGAGGGTTCCCTCCTCTTCTATTTCATGGAATAGTTTGAGGAGTATTGGAATGAGCTCTTCTTTAAAGGTTTTGTAGAACTCGGCTGAGAACCCATCTGGTCCTGGACTTTTCTTTGTTGGTAGGCTTTTGATGACCTCTTCTATTTCATTGCTTGAAATTGGTTTATTTAAGTTGTGTATGTCCTCCTCGTTCAGTTTAGGTAATTCATATGTCTCTAGAAATTTGTTGATGTCTTCGAGGTTTTCTGTTTTGTTGGAGTATAGATTTTCAAAATAGCTTCTAATTATGTTTTGTATTTCACTCATGTCTGTTGTGATGTTTCCTTGTTCATTACGAATTTTAGTAATTTGAGTTTTCTCCCTCTTTCTCTTTGTTAGTGTGGCTAAGGGTTTATCAATTTTATTTATTTTTTCAAAGAACCAACTATTTATTTTGTTAATTTTTCCAATTGTTTCTTTTGTTTCAATTTCGTTGATTTCGATTTTAACTATTTCCTGTCTTCTACTACTTTTGGTATTGGTCTGCTCTTCTTTTTCTAGCGCTTTGAGCTGTAGTGTTAAGTCGTTTATTTGTTGATTTCTACTTCTTTTTTTGAATGCACCCCATGAAATAAATCTTCCTCTAAGTACCGCTTTCATAGTATCCCAGAGATTTTGATATGATGAGTCTTTGTTCTCGTTTACTTCTAAGAATTTTTTTATTTCCCTCCTGATGTCTTCTGTTATCCATTCATCATATAATAGTGTATTATTTAATCTCCAGGTATTGGAGAAGTTTCTGTTTTTTATTCTGTCATTTATTTCTAATTTCAATCCATTATGATCTGATAGAGTACAAGGTAGTATCTCTATCTTCTTGTATTTGCTAACAGTAGCTTTGTGGCATAAAATATGGTCTATTTTAGAGAAGGATCCATGTGCTGCTGAAAAGAAAGTGTATTCACTCTTCGTTGGATGGTATATTCTATATATGTCCGTTAAGTCTAAATTGTTGATTGTGTTGTTGAGATCTATAGTTTCTTTATTCAATTTTTGTTTGGACGATCTATCCAGTGGTGAGAGAGGTGTGTTAAAATCACCTAGTATTATTGTGTTGTGGTCTATTTGATTTCTGGAATTGAGAAGGATTTGTTTGACGTACGTGGATGAGCCAATGTTCGGGGCATAGATATTTATGATTGTTAAGTCTTGCTGATTTATGCTTCCCTTAAGCAGCATGTAATGTCCTTCTTTATCCCTTCTGACTAGTTTTGGTTTGAAGTGCACATTATCTGAAATGAGGATGGATACTCCAGCTTTTTTGCTGTGTCCATGTGCATGGTATGTTTTTCCCCATCCTTTCACCTTTAGTCTATGGGTGTCTCTTTCTATGAGATGAGTCTCTTGCAGGCAGCATATTGTTGGATTTTTCTTTTTAATCCAATCTGCCAGTCTGTGTCTTTTGATTGATGAATTCAGGCCATTGACATTCAGGTTTATTATTGTGATATGATTTGTATTCCCAGTCAATTGACTCATATTTGTTTTTGACATGATTTGGTTTCTCCTTTATCTGGCTATTCCTTTAGGCTAGCTCCTCCTGTTGCTGATTTGCATCGTTGTTTTTCATCTCTTCCTCATGGAATATTTTGCTGAGAATGTTCTGTAATGCTGGCTTTCTTTTTGTAAATTCCTTTAGCTTTTGTTTATCATGGAAGGATCTTATTTCATTGTCAAATTTGAAGGTAAGTTTTGCTGGGTATAAGATTCTTGGTTGGCATCCATTTTCTTTCAGGGCTTGGTATATGTTGTTCCAGGCCCTTCTAGCTTTTAGGGTCTGGATTGAAAAATCTGCTGATATTCTTATTGGTTTCCCTCTGAATGTAATTTGATTCTTTTCTCTCACGGCCTTTAAAATTCTGTCTTTATTTTGTATGTTAGGTATTTTCATAATAATGTGCCTTGGTGTGGGTCTGTTGTAATTTTGTATGTTTGGAGTTCTATAAGCCTCTTGTACTTGTTTTTCCATTTCATTCTTCAGATTTGGGAAATTTTCTGTTATTATTTCATTGAATAGATTGTTCATTCCTTTGGTTTGTTTCTCTAAGCCTTCCTCAATCCCAATAATTCTTAAATTTGGCCTTTTCATGATATCCCATAATTCTTGTAGATTCTGTTCATGATTTCTTACCATCTTTTCTGTTTGGCCAACTTTGCTTTCAAGATTAAATAATTTGTCTTCAATGTCTGAGGTTCTGTCTTCCAGGTGTTCTATCCTATTGGTTATGCTTTCTATGGAGTTTTTAACTTGGTTTATTGTTTCCTTCATTTCAAGTATTTCAGTTTGTTTTTTTTTTCAGTATCTCTAACTCTTTATTGAAATGATCTCTTGCTTCCCGTATTTGCTCTTTTAACTGTTGATTGGTGCGATCGTTTAATGCCTGCATTTGCTCTTTCATCTCCTCCTTCAATGCCTGCATTTGCTCTTTCATCTCCTCATTAGCTCCCCTGATCGTTTTAATTACGTACATTCTGAACTCCCTTTCTGACATTTCTTCTGCTGTGCTGTCATTGGGTTTTATTGATGTAGTATCTAGGTTTGTTTGGGACATTTTCTTCCCTTGTTTTCTCATATTGGTCAGCTGTCAGTGGGATCCTGAGATATTGCAGTTTTCCGCTATTGGCTTATAGTATCCCGTTAGATTTCCAGTGTATCACCTCCCAGCCTTCAGTAGCCTGATGTCTTGGAGGAATCTGATAAAGCAGCACATCCAAAGAAAACTGCCCCTAGCCCCCTACTGGTTCCACGGTTTGGAACTGGTTCTGTGCGGAAATGCTCTCACTGTGGGCCTGCACCGTGCAGCTGGCCTTGTGGGAGGAGCCCACTGCCGGAGTGTGGAAGGCTACCTTGGGAAGACTCTAGCTGCCCTGCCCAGCTCCGATAAGCCACCTCTATCTGGGCCTGCCACCCGGGCCGAGCTTTACCCAGTGGGCAGACTCACCTGTGGCTCTATTTCAGTCCAAGTCTCTCAATGCCTCCCCTTCTTAACTCCTGGGTTCTGGAGTGACTGGGGGTGCAGTCACCCTCTAGGCCACCATCTTGGATCGCCCCGTGAAGAGAGCCTGCAGCCGGAGTGGGCAGAGCTGCCTGAAGAGGTCTCTGGCTGCCCTGCCCTGATCCCAGAGGCTGCTTGCAGATCGAAGCTCTCCGTTGGTTCGGGGACTTGTGGCTGGTTCTATGTAGAAAACCTCTCACTGGGCGGTCTGGTCTGAGAAGCTAGCCTTGGAAGGCACCTCCCACTGCAGGGGTCCAGGCTACTTGGGGAGGTCTCTGGCTGCCCTATCCTGGTCCCTGAAGCTGCTTGTGTGCCGGAGTACATTGCACTGCACTGGCTCCGGGACTCAGAGCTTGTTCTGGTCAGAAAGGCTCTCACTAGCGGGCCAGTTTTGTTCCGAGAACCTGGAGAAGCTGGCTGTGTGGGCGGGGCCCACCGCCGGAGTGCACAGGGCTGCCTGTGGATGACTCTAGCTGCCCTGCCCGGCTCCGATAAGCCACCTCTATCTGGGCCTGCCACCCAGGCCGAGCTTTACCCAGTGGGCAGACTCACCTGTGGCTATATTTCAGTCCGAGTCTCTCAATGCCTCCCCTTCTTAACTCCTGGGTTCTGGAGCGACTGGGGGTGCAGTCTCCCTCTAGGCCGCCATCTTGGATCGCCTAGAGTAGTTTTGATTTGCATTTCTATAATTGCTAGAGATGTTGAACATTTTTCATATATTTGTTGATTGAATGTATATCTTCTATGAAGTATCTACTCAGTTCCTTAGCCCATTTATTGACTGGTTCATTTTTCGGAGGTGTTCAGTTTTTTGAGTTCTTCATATATCCTGAAGATTAGTGCTCTACCTGACATGCACATGACAAAGATTTTTTCCCATCTGTAGGCTCTGTCTTCGGGTTATTAATTGTTTCCTCTGCTGAGAAGAAGTTCTTTAGTTTGAATTCATTCCATTTATTGATTCTTGATTTTATTTCTTGAGTTCTAGGAGTCTTACTAAGGAAGTCAGGTCCTAAGCCAACATGATGAAGATTTGGACCTGCTTTTTCTTCTATTAGATGCAGGATCTCTGGTCTAATTCCTAGGTCATTGATCCACATGGAGTTGAGCTTTGTGCAGGGTGAGAGGGATTTAATTTCATTTTGCTGCATGTGGATTTCCAGTTTTCCCAGCACCATTTGTTGAAGCAGTTATCTTTTCTCCAATGTATGTTTTTGGTATCTTTGTCTAATATGAAATAACTGTATTTATGTGGGTTTGTCTCTGTGTCCTCTAGTCTGTACCATTGGTCTACATGTCTATTTTGGTACCAATACCATTCCATTTTTATTACTATAGTATTGTAGTATAGTTTAAGTTCTGGTAGTGTGAGGCTTCCTGCTTCACTCTTCTTGCCAAGGACTGTTTTTGCTATTCAGGCTCTCTTATTTTTCTAAATGAATTTCATGATTGCTTTTTCTATTTCTATGAAGAATGTCATTGATATTTTAGTTGGAATTGCATTGAATCTGCATAACACTTTTGGTAGTATGACCATTTTGACAATATTAATCTGCCTATCAAAGAACAAGGGAGATCTTTCCTTCTTCTAAGGTCTTCTTTAATTTCTTTCTTTAGCATTCTGTACTTTTCATTGTAGAGATCTTTTACCTCTTTGGTTAGGTTGATTTCCAAGTATTTTTGAGGCTATCGTTAATAGGGTCATTTTCCAATTTCTCTTTCAAAGGACTCATCACTGATGTACAGAAATGCATTTTATTGTGAGTGTTGATTTTATATTCTGCTACTTTGCTGAATTTATTTGTTAGTTCTAGATGTTTTCTGGTGGATTTTTTGGATCTTCTAAGTACAGCATCATGTTGTTGGCAAATAGTGATAGTTTGAGCTCTTCTTTTCCTATTCATATTCCTTTAAATTTATTTCTTCTAATTACTCATTAGAGTTTCAATGACTATGTTGAAGAGAAGTGGTGAAAGAGGGTATCTCTGTTGTGTTCCAGTTTTCAGAGGAAAATGCTTTCAATTTTTCTCCATTTAGAATTATATTGGCCTTGGGCTAAGCATAAAAACAATGTTGATCTGTGTTTCTGTTATTCCTAGTTTTTCTAGTATTTGAAACATGAAGAGGTGCAGTACTTTGTCAAATGTTTTTTCTGCATCTATCAAGATGATCATATGATTCTTATCTTTAAGCCTATTGATGTGATGAATTATGTTTGTTGATTTCTGAATGTTGAAGCAACCTTGCATCCCTGGGATGAACCCCACTTGATCATGGTGTCCTATATTTTACTCTATTATACCATTTCAAGTGTGGTAAATTATCCACTAAAAACTCCAAAATCTAGGAAAGGTCATGAGATGCATACTTGCAATTGAAGTGATTTTGGAGGAGTTGTGGATGGCAAGGTTGAGGATAGCCAGGATAACATAGTGAGACCCTATATATAAATAATATAAAAATGGCTGGGATGTAGTTCATGGTAGAGCACTTGGCTACCATGTGTGAGACCTAGGATTCAATCCCAGGCACTGAAATTTAAAAATGAAATGCCCAATGGTATATAATGAGGAATCTTTGAGTATATGATGTAAATTTCATCTCTATTATAATATCACTCCAGGTAGGGAATTTGCTACTTTTATTCAAAATAATATCACATATTCCTTAAATTTAATAAGCCTTCAAGTATTAATAATGCTTGACTGGATGCCAAGAGAATAGACTCATTGCACTGTACCCAGATTAGGAAACACAATTTTCCTCATTCTGCAGGCATAGCAAAACTGAGAGATGCAAGGGTCATTCATAATTAACACAAAGGGGCTGAGCACTGGGAAATATGAGACCATGAGCACAGAGCTGTTTACAACCCAATGGACTCAATTTACACCTAGTCATCAAATGGTCAAAAAAATGTAAACTTAATAAAAGGAAATTAAAGAGCTGACTAGGATCCGAATGCTGTGTATAACTCTGGCCTTGTGAGATGATCTGGGGCAGAGGACATGACTGTGAATGTGTTGGACTTGCTGCTTCTGCCTGTGCAGGATGAGGACAATGGAGCCACTGGCCCAGGCATTGAAGGTCAGATTCATCAAGACAGGGGAAAAGTATAGAACAGTATAAAATGAGCAATGATTCCCATGCTTATGCAGAAACAAGACCAATATATACATCTACACTGACATTTTTCTTATTAAATTGGCCATTCGCAAGTAAAGGCAGAAATAAATTTTTAAAGGCATAAATGAATGCATCAGAGCTTCAGGATCCAGCAGAGGAAAGAGCAGAAAGTTATGAACGTTGGGGATATAATCTTGAGTGTGATCTACCTACAGATTCTGGGGTTGAGCTTAATGGCCTGGAAACCATTGAACAGGCACAAAGTGCAGAAGGACACACAAGTGCTCCAGGAAATGTTTTCATCCCAAACTTGCCAGAGTCTGAGGTACACCTTGAGAGAAAAGAACAATGGAATTGGCCAACACCAGATGATTGAGAATCAAATCCGTGGGTCTAAAGGAATGTCTAGAGAGAAAGATGAAGTTATAGAGGCAAAGGAGGGAGAAATTTCCCAGGAAACCTACTCCTGTCTGAGTGAGGAAAATAATCCCCATATCCATGCTGAAAGGATCACATCAGCAACTGGAGGGTGGGTTGTACCTAAAGTCAGGGGATAAACAAATGAGAGTAAAGTGTCACCATCAATACAACCCCCTTTTTAAATACTTACAATAATCTCTCACATGAAATGGAAGATGACTTTCTGCCCACCTGCTCAAAGACAACACAATGAAAACCTGAACTGCACAAAACCTCAGTATCTACTTCCAAGGTGAAAGTGAGAGTGAAGGAGAGTCCTGTGCAGTAACATGGGTTATTCTCAAGCACACATTTTACAAGGCAAAGGCAAGATACAGACGTGTGCAGAGTGATTTCTTTGCATAAAAGAAAATAGAAACATAGGAAGAGACATTTTGCCAGCAGTCAGAGTGCGCACCCACATCTTCTTTGGGCACTGTGGTATGTGTAGAATTTTCACAATTGAACACTTTAAAACATCATGCAAGATAGGAAAGGCAGATTAAAACTCACCAATGTACTACAGACACATGATATATCTAAAGCTATAAGGTAAACTACATGTAGGGGAAGGGGAAGAACAGGGATGGTTCAGAAGACCAGAGCACACAGGGACCTGCCTAGTGAGAGGGTACATGGAGATCATGACTCTGCTGGGTTTCAACTTTGTGGAAAACTTGGGCTTCAAAGTATGATTGTGCAAATACCTGGGGACTTCTAGGAACCCAAATTAAACAGTAGACAGCATATGAATAAAGTGGAAAGAGAAGCCAGAGTGGTTCAAGTGAGCAGGAGTATCACAAGAACATATCCATTTTCTGCTTCAAGAATATTTCCTAAGCCACACAGGTCAGGCGCTTTTCTGGGCACCTGGGATATATCAGTACAGGAGACATGGTAAAAGTTTTGTCTCCACATTTTGTCTGCTTTTCTTACTCAGATGCACCCAACAAATTAAGTTGCACAGCCTCATGTCAGAAGCCAGTGGTCCCACAGGAGAGAAGGGCAGGAACTATATTTGGTGAAGATGGCTCAGGAGTAAGTCCCACACTGAGCAGGGTATTCACGGGGTGCCCATGGTGATGGTGCTGCCCCAGGAGTTGCTTTAGTGAGTTCAGGAGATGGAGGCATATTCCATTCCCATTCACACTCTTGGTTACTTTTATTCATAACTCGATAAGTAGTTCTTACAGCCTAATGTTAAAGGCCAATATGGATGGTCCCTCCTTCATTCCTGAGTTAGGTGAAATACCTTAATAATGGATCCCACTCTGGTATGTTTTGTACCAGAGACTTTTTCTTGGTGAGACTTACTAGAAATTAATGGAGACCTTTTCACTTTTAGTTTGTTTCCATACATTGAAAAGGTGATATTATAATAATATAGAATATGTATTATGATTGCAATATGTAAATATATATTAATATTGATTTATTTCCTGAACAACTGGACTTAATAGGAAATATTTTTCCAATTCATCAGTGTATAGAGTCATCCTTCAGTACCCTTAGGGCTTTGGTTCCAGAACCCCTGTGGATACCAAAGTTGACAGATGCTCAAGTCCCTAATATAAAATGCAGTAACACTTACATAAATCTTAAACACAACCTCCTGTGTACTTGGAATCACCCCATATCACTCATAATACCCAATGCAGTGTAAAATCTATGCAATACCCACTATACTGTACTGCTTAGGGGAACATGCCAAGAAAAAACTGTGTATTTGATCCATACAGACAAAATTATTTTCTCAAGTATTTTCAACCCATGGTTGATTGAATCCGTGAATGCAGAAGGTTGAGGTATTTCATTGCATAATGCCTAAGAGCTCAGAAAATTCTTATGCTATTGGAGTTCTATTATAAAAATCAAGAATTTATATTTTGTCAAAATGCCATTATTACACAATAGTAATATTAAAAATGATACAAGAACAGTACATAATACATTGCCATCCTTCACCCCTAATTGCCAGTAGCAATTTTCCTTGTGTGAGCCCAAAGTCAAATTCTCACATTTCATTTAGTTTCTGTGTCTCTTTGTATTCCTCTGAGAGATGACTCCTCAGCCTTCCATTCAGCACCTTGGAATTATCTTTTTCAATGTTGCAGGCCAATTCTTTTGTAAAAATTCCCTCTGGGTCTCCTCTGTTTCTGAAAGATTTATTAAAATTTGAATATTTTCAGGGAATCCACAAAAAGGATAACGTGACCACTTCTGGCACTCTCGCAGGAGCAATGTGGTATCTGTGTATGAGAATGTCAACTATGTTATTTCTGCTCATGTTAATTTTTCACATCTTGACTTGATACTTACTAGTTTCTCTTTATATTTAGTGATGAGTCTGCAACTATTTTGAACTATGTAAAGATCCTGATCCATGCCAGTGTTTCTCCCACAGTTTTAGACGCCCACCACTGATAACTGTCTGATGTTCAGCCCATGCTCATGACTAGACAGTCTACAATGGGGTAGACTTTCCCATCCCACAGTTGTCACTTCATTTTGTTTATACATTTCATTAATATATCAATGTGTATTTGTGAATTCTTCAATGTTTCATTTGGTGTAATTGCATTTGTCTTATTTGCTCTGATGATCATGTTTTTCCAGATCAGGACAGTGAGTTTCTCCCAATCGGCTTGTGTTTGACCATTTCACCATTTTCCTTGGGCACTTCCTCTGGAGCAAAACAGACAAGCAAACATCGCAGAGGCATCTTGTAAGGTCCTTGATCTGATCAGGAATCTGCCTTTTTTCCCACATAATTTTGCTACCTTTTATTGCAGGATGGTATTGAGAAGCTATGGTCCAGGCTGTAGATTTGATGCTCTTAGTGAGCCAGGTCTTAACTGTCTCTCAGAATCTGTTGAAATCAGGTTCACAAATCCCATCCCAGCTAAAGTGTTGGGGGCTGCAGACCCCATCCTAGCCTGGCTTTCAGAATTTCAGTGTGGCCCTAATGCCGAGACAGTGGATTGCAACATCAAGGACTTCAGTGCGGAACGTGCGGAACCTGGCACTAAGCCGGGGCAACCTGGTTTACGACATCGAGGAACAAACGGCACCTGGCACTGAGCCGGGGCAGCCTGGGTTGCAACTTCAAGGACTTCAGTGTGGCGTCTGGCATAGAGCCGGGGCTCCTGATTTGCAACATCAAGGACTTCAATATAGCACCTGGCATTGAGCCGGGGCAACCTGGCGCTGAGCCGGGGCGGCCTGGTTTGCAACAAACAGCTGACACTGCTTAAAGAAGTTGCCCCGGCACTAAGCCAGTGCCAGAATGGACTGCTCTGATTGGACAAGGTGACTCATGCCCGCTACACCCTTATTGTATTACATTGTTATCATGCTAATTGTATTACATTATCATCATGCTCTCCCCACATGCTCTGTAACCTGATTGGCTCATGATTCATATAAATATGACTGTAACTGCCTTGTAAAATCATCATCTGAGGATAAAGAGCTCTGATGAACAACTGATGTGTCGTGTCTCTCTCTGCGGGCAGAAGGAACGCGACACTAAAGCACAAGCAAAACATTACCAAAGATAAATGGTTTTTATAGCAGCATGTGTATTAAGGGAAATGAACAAATTGTGACAACATGAAGATATGCAAGTTCAATATCCAATATCTTTTAATTTTCTAGGTGTTCATGAGGCAATGTATTCCACATTTACTAGTTTACCAAATTTATTACCACATTTAATCAATAGGCACTACCATTAATAATCTTGGAAACTCCTTCCCATAGAAACTTTGGCAGTCTCCTCTTATGTCTCCTGAAATTCTGGACCACCTAGGATGACTACAAGACATCCAAGGGCTGGGGGTCAAGAAACTACCATTCTTACTGCTATGTTATACATGGAAACAAAAAAAAAAAAAAAAACCCCAATCAACAAATGGGCTAAGGAACTGAGGAGACCCTTCACAGCAGAAGATATACATTGACCAACAAACATAAGAGAAAAGTTCAACATCTCTAGCAATTAGAGAAATGCAAATCAAAACCACTCTAAGATTTCATTTCACTCCAACCAGAATGGTAATTATGAAGAATACAAGCAACAATAAAGGTTGGCAAGGATGTGGGGGAAAACGTACACTCAGACATTGCTGATGGGAATGCAAACTGGCACAACCATTATGGAAAGCAGTATGGAGATTCCTCAAAAAGCTTGGAATGGAACCATTTGACCCAGCTATCCCACTCCTTCGTTTATACCCAAAGGACTTAAAATAAGCATACTACAGTGATGCAACCACATCAATGTTTATAGCAGTTCAACTCACAATAGCTAAAAGGTGGAACCAACTTAGATGCCCCTCAACTGATGAATGGATAAAGAAAATGTGGTGCTAAAATATTATGCTGCTTTATGAAGAATTAAATTATGTCATTTGCTGGTAAATGTATGGAGTTAGGGAATATCATGATAAGTGAAATAAGTCAATCCCCCAAAACCAAAGGCTGTACAGTTTCTCTGATATGCAGATGATATTTCACAATAAGGGGGTGAAAGGAAAGAATAGAGTTACTTTATTTTAGGTAGAGGGGAGTGAAGGGAGGGGAAGAGGAGTGGAGGTAGAAAAGATAGTAGAGTGAAACAGACATTCTTACCTCATGTACATGTATGACTGCATGACTTTTGTGATCCTACAATATGTATAATCAGAAAAATGAGAAATTACACTCCATTTATGTATGATCTAAAAAATCATACATAAATTAATTCTACTGTCACATACAACAAATTAGAACAAATAAAAAAATTTAAAAACAACCAATGAGCTGGGACACTGATGCATGCCTACAATCCCAGCTATTATATATTATATTATATTATATTATAATCTAACTGTAGGCAAGTGTGAACTCACCTGACTTCAGTGCCTTGCTAGATTCCATGGTGGTAAATGTCACCCTTCCTTTGTATCCCACAGGTCCCTGATGAGACCTTGTGATTCACTGATGAGCAGCACTGTGAGTCCATGGATCACACAAAATAACTGCCAACATTAGGGAGCTCCCTTAAATGTTGTGACTTTCCATTCCTCAGTCAGAATGTCCCTGACAGGACAGAATCCAAAATCAAAATATTTGACCAAACTGGAGGCAATCATGTTAACACTGAATGCCTTGACTAACAAAAATTACCAACTTCACATTTAGTATAAAAGATTAGGCCACTACCTAAAAGTTTTCCTCCTCAGGTGAAGGACTTTGGGCAACTCCTCCCTCACAGACACCCCGGAAATACACCCACATCCTAATATACCTCCCCGTGTACTAAGGCCAGAAAACAAAGCCCTTCCAGGACAGTGTTTTTGGCTTTGGATTCAATGATGTGAGAACCAAGAAGCACTCTTCCCTTCCAAAAGGCACAATGCTGATGTTAGTCAGTTTGTCATCACTGTGACCAAAAACTGTCAAGAACAACTTCGAGGAGAAACAGTTATTTGGGTTCCTGTTTTATCCATGAGCCATGATTGGTAACTTCATTGTTCTGGGCCTAATGTGAAACAGGAATTTATGGCAGAAATATGTGGAGTAGGAAATTTTCTTAGCTCATGCAGTTGGATAGCAGAAAGAGGGACCAGAGGAAAGACAAACCCTTCTAGGGTATGCCCTCAGTGACCAACTTCATCCAACCAGGTCCCACCTCCTAGTAGTTCATCCAGGTATTAACCCACTAATCCATCCATTTTTTAAAAAATGGATTAATCCACTGTTGAGTTCAGCCTTCATGATGAAATAAATCATTGCCTAAATGCTCCACATCTGAACCTTGGGCACTGCGGACCAAGTATATTCTTATATCTCCAAATGGCAAATAGCACAAGAATATATGCTCAACATCATTATTCAAGAATTCACATTAAAGCCACAGCAGGATACTACTATATGATCACCAGCACATGCAAAATTAGGGAAAAGACTAGTAATACTATCTGGTGCAGATGTGGGGAACTAAAGCAGTCAAACATTGTTGGCACAAGAAAGAATCTATGCATCCAATTTACAAAAGCACCTGGGCCTTCCTTGTACACCAAGTACATACCTATGATATGATACTGCAGTCTCACCACTAGATTCTTACCCTAAAGAAATAATAATCACTAGTCAAGATAAGTTGTTCCCAGATTATTCCTCAATTTTTGTAGAGAATGTATTTCAATATTAATTTCTTTTGGTGCTTTGCACAGTGTTGTTTTCCAAAGTTGATCTCAAGTCCCTCTGCAGATGTTTATTGCCATTGCAGTCACAGGTAAAGTACTTATTGCTTTCCTGATAAGGAGATGAGATCAAGGAGTCTGTCATTTATCTGAAATTCAGAAGCCCCTCTCCACTCCTGCACAAAGGCTGTACTGCTACTGTCTGAACCTCCAATGCCATTTGGTAAGTATCTGTATTTTTTCAGATAAGTATTTGATTTACAGGAGAATTATATTGGAGGAAATCCCCAGGAACAAAGGACAAGTGTATGTGTGTGTGTGTTGTTTGTATGTGTGTGGTGTGGTGTGTATAGTGTGAAGTTTGTGGCATGATTATGGTGTGGTTTGTGTAGTGGTTTATGTGTAATGTGTGATGTGTGTGCAGTGACTGTTGTGTGTGTGCTGTGTGGTGTGTTTGTATGCAGTGTGTTTTGTGTAGTGTGTGGTATGGTGTGTGGTGTGCATGTGTGTGTGGCTCATGGTGTGTTCATGGACTGGACACAGGCATTTTCTGCAGACAGTGCAAGATGACCCTTTGTGAGAGCAGCTGGTGTGTGCTGGTCACTTTCCTGCCTGCTTCAGGCTGACGTGCTTTTGAAAATCATTCAGAGTGCCCATAGATAAAAGTCTATTTCTTTCTGATATTGTTTTCTAGAAAATTTGCATGATTTTATATTGAGAAATTTAGAACCTTCACAAAAATATTGCAATCACATCACAACAATTAGAATAAAGAGAATAATTTGTGTGTGAGTGTGGGGGAGACATCTCTTTTGGTCAAGGACTACACTAGTGATAACAGTACCAGGGGAGGCATAGGTAGTGGGAGAACATGTCTTTGGGTGATCATTTCTCATACCCCCAGACAATACTTAGCACATCTCATAAGAAAAAACAAAAGATGAATTCAGTCCACAGAAATGCAGGGAGATGTGTGTTAAGGCAGAACTTCATGGATGGGTATGATGTGGTGGGGAAGATACCCAACAATAAAGTAGTGTGACCTCTATGAGTGGGAAGAGGAAAAGAGAAGGCACAAAGATTTGGATCTGAGATGTCCCACAAAATCCTCATGTACTATGCAATGATTAGATCATCAAAGTTACAATCCCTCAATGAAATCATCCATTTGGTGAATTAATCATTTTAATGAACTAGTGAGAACAGTAGGCAGATGGGGCATGGTTGGAAGTAGTCGCTGGAGGCTTGATTTGGGATTAAATCTTTCCTGGCACTTTCCTGTCTCTATGTCCCAGCAGCCATGGTCTGAGCAAATTTCCTCCACCATGCCCTTCCACTATGATGTTCTCCCTCACCACAGGCCCAGAGCAAAGGAGTCAGTCAACCATGAACTGAGACCTTTGAAACCATTAGTCAAAATAAACTTTTTCTTCTCTGTTATCAGATGTTTTGATCACATTGATGAAAGGTTGACTAGTACAAGTTTGGAGGTCTGTCAGAATGCATATCGATCTCACATTTGTACATAAGTTGATTTCTCAAGAATGTCACGGTGAATTTGTATATTTGATTCAAATGTAACATTTCTTAGTAATTAAAACACTAGTAAACATTGAGAAGAGAAATTGTTAACAACTAATGGAATGATGTATCTTTCTTAAAGAAAAGGGAGCCAGTAAAACACTAAATCTTGAATGCTCTTTCTGTTCCCAAATACTTAACCAAGTATTTTGTGAACAATGATAGAGAAAGCCTGGGCCAGAACGTCCAGATGCGTATTATCTTGAAGGATACCGGAGCTCTCTCATGGTCTCTGGGAACTAGGGCAAGTTAGTGTATTTGTAGAAAGCTACTTCCTTGCATGTATGCCAGGACAGTTGCTCCCAGGGATGCTGGTCAGACAAGCAAACTAACCAAGTGAATGCTGAGGATGTCACTAACCTGCAGTCAGACACGTAAAGCGCCTTTCTCAATGAAAATGGCATAGAACTCCAGAACATGCTGATTTCAGGCAAGATGGTCAGAATAAGGATGGTGACCGAGATGCCAGCAGCAACAGTGATGATAAGGATTGTGACCACAGGGATCATAACCAATAACACACAATTGGGGAGCACTGGGTCTTGTTTGGTGCCTTTTCATAATTTATTCACCCTAGTAGTCCTGTGTAGTTGATACCATAATTCCCCATTTTACCAAGAAGGACACTGACATACAAGAATTTTTTTTACCTTTCCTAAGGTGTAGAGAAAAATAGAACCTTAAGAGTGCTTTCAAAAAGTGAAATCAGGGCAAGGAGTAAACAACTTGCATGAGAAACTTAGTGGTCTGGCAGTGCCCCTGTTCAAGGACAGATAAGCTCTCTGCCCGAGAACATTTAAAAAAAAAAAAAAAAAAAACTTAAAGACATCTGGTTTCTGCTCTCAAGGCCTGGCTGCTGGCCAGATTCAGGTCTGGAGAACAAACGTACTGATGGCACTGAGCCCAGTGGCTCCAGACAATAACTTTATGTTTACTCCAGGGTATTTAAGAGATGAGAAGAACTCAAAGGTGACAAGACTGCTTTCTTTGGTTGTGTAGGCTGCGAAATGCCCGTGATGTCTCTCTGGTGCTGAGTTGGTATGCTACCTGGGGTGGTTTTCCTTTTGTATATACTTTATATGACTTAATGAATATTATCTTTTCCTATGTGGCTTGTGGTGGTACATTCAGTGGATCAACCCATATAAATTATAAGTCTGTGCACAGCCACGGGAAATACATTCCTGGACATAAGGTCACATAACTCACTAGAAGTAGCTCTTGAATTCAACACCATGTGTCTGGCTCCAGAGATGAGCTCCAGGTGCTACACAGGAGGAAATGACTCACAGCCACTGTGTGGAGCTAGAAGTCTTGCAGAAGTGGGATGTGGAGGTAAGGAAAGAATGTGATTGGGAGGATTTAACATGGGGGAGAGGGGAAGAGGAACCTATTGGAGGTGATAATTTCATGATTTCTAGTTATTGGCATTTCATGAATCACTGAGAATCTTAAACATTAGAAGTTCACACAGTGATCTGGTTCAAAAAGGACATTTCAAACATCAACCGTCTACTCTCACCCACATTTCATAAAAGGACTTTACCACCAACAGTGGCAGAGTACAGCACCTTGCAATGAAGGAGCAATTTCTAAGTAAACTTAGTCTTTATGAAGCTTTCATTGCATTAACTGTTCTTTTCCTAAATTTGAGGGAACAGGGGTGTCATGAGCATTAATGGCTGATCACAAACAGTGCCTGGAGCAGGCCTGACTCAGCTATGGTCATTGTGACTAGTGGTTTCAAATCCAACGAGCCTGCTTTGCACTTTCAACTTATTTTTAAAGGGAAATAAATTGCTCTGGGGAAAGCAGTTTGTCAGCAATGGAAAATCATCCTCAAAGGACAATAAAGAAATCAAAATACTTCCCCCGAGTTCCAGCGAGCTTACGGCACCTGCTGAGGGATGAGTCCAGGCTGCAGGAGCACAGTGCCCCTCTTGACACATTCAGGAGGGGAAGGAGAGGGCTGTAGACATACCTCTGGGCCCTTTGAGATCATCTACACCACAGGAGGAACATATCCTACACTTCAGGCAGATCTTGCCAGCAAACAGCTTTTTCACCAAAATTGATTTGTGGAAGGTTTCTGAGACCTGAATGACTCAGCACATTCTCCGAGAATAGCCCATCACCCAATTCCTGCAAAGTGGGCTGTGGTGACATCTGGCTCATTAGGCTGGATCAATCAGGTTCTCTTTAGATTCTGGAAGGACCTTGAACACAGGCCTGAGTGCTGCACTGAGGTGAGGGTTTATAAGGCAGTGTTTCTTGTCCAATAACACAGGGAAACCAGAAAAACATAAGACCCGAGTATGTTCAGAACACAGCAGGGACTGTGGGTGGAGAAAGGCAGGCATGAACAGGGGTGTGGAATGAAAGAAAAAGTCACTCACATGAGACAGAGGCCAAGTCTGACCAACCAAGATCCAGAGCCCAGAGTTCTCCAGCCTCACACACTGGCGCATCTTCTTGGCCAGGTTCAAGTTTCTACCAGGTGAAGGTCATGGCCCCTACCTTGAAGGGTACCATGTCTGGCAAGTGAGAGGCAGGAAGTTGGTTTTGGGCTGTTGGACATTAGTATCTGTTGTTGTCACTGAGAAAGGTGCAGAAAGCCAGGACTTCTGAGGGCTAAGTCCTATGCAGGAACCAGGAGGTGGACAGTGCTTCAGGATGTGATTGTGCCTGGCCGCCATGGTGGAGCACGTCATTTGAGTCAACCCTCCTCCAACCCAAGCTCCTTCAGATGATCTATCGCAGCCTGCTCTGTACTCATGTGGAACCCTCCATATGCCACCAGGTTATGCCAAGGTGTGCACCCAGCCCCAGGCTCTGACACATTAGTTCATTATCATGCCTGCAGGGTGTGGGGTCATCCTATCTAAGCCAGGCTGCAAATGCACCGTCAAGCTTAGTACACAGTGATCATGTCATCAAGTTAAACAAAGACAGTCAGTCACTGTGCCTGCGCTTCTACAAGTGGCAGTCCACTTGTTCTGCTACTGGATCTTCCACTTCCAATTAATCTCACCTAGTATTTATGTACCAATTATGGTGTACACCTGGCTCCTGCAAGGTTGTCTAACACTATGGAATTATAAACACAAGGGCACTTTGCCCTTGTAGAAACTAGAAAATGCATCTCTTCAACAGTGTTGGGCACTATGCAAGAGTCTGTGGGAACTGAACAAATTCATAACACCCCTCTTCATAGTGACCTGTTTTCACCAAAAAGAGACATGAAGGTTACACACAACTATAAAGTCCTCCAGGTTTTTCTAGGTTCTAGGCAGCAAAGCACATTAGGGTAAGAAATGACCATTACTTTTATTCATAATACTATCTCTATTAAGTCACTAAAAATGGGGGCTCTGTGAAGACTGTTGATCACTTCATACAGAGCTCAACTTTGTTCCCTCCCATTAGAAACTGTGAAGAGAAACATGAAGACTATGGGTAGATTAAACAATAAAGCATTTATTAATGTATAAACCAGAACAACATGAAGAAAATTTCCTGTTGGTGAATAGGAGACTGATAAAACTTTTCCATGAAGGTAAGCCATTCCTGGAAGACTCCAGCAAACTGCAGACAAGCTCCTCCTCCTAAAAACTAGTCATATGTATGTTTTAATCACTCAGAAAAGGGAAAGAATTCTCCTTGGGAGCCCAGGTTGTTCAAGGCTTTCTCCAGGGAATAAGCAGACAGGTGTCTTCCTTTACAAGCTCAGGTAATCAAAGAACACTGTGAATGGGTAGAAGATGCCTTCTGGCAGTGATTTTACTCTGACAAAGGTTCCTGTGAGCCTCATCCGTGCCTGAATGCAGGGACTCTTACCCCAGTAGGTGTTAGGAAGTAAAATGTTCAACTTCAGGCAGGCAGTTCCCTCAGAGAGTCTAACACTGATCAAAGAAACAGCACAATTCTTGCTGGTATAAGGTGTTTCTCAAGTGTGGACTTCCAGGAGCTAAGTAATGTTAAACCCTGGGTTGAAGGCTTCCTCACATTTGTTGCTTTTGTGAGGCCCCTCCATGATGTGAGATTTTCGGTGAAGAATGAGGCCAGAGTGTTGTGTAAAAGATTTCCCACATTTGCCACACTCGTATGGTCTCTCTCCAGTGTGAACGACCTGGTGCTGAATGAGGCCAGACTTCTGGATAAAGGATTTTCCACACTGGCCACACTCATAGGGCCTCAGTCCAGTGTGAATTTTCTGGTGTTCAACAAGGGTGTAGCTTTGTCTAAAGAACTTCCCACACTCACTGCACTCAAAAGGCCTTTCTCCAGTGTGAGTTCTCTGGTGCCGAAGGAGTTTAGATTTGAACATAAAGGCTTTCCCACATTCCCCACACTCATAAGGTTTTTCTGCAGTGTGTACTTTGTGGTGTTTATTGAGGGTGGCTCTTTGGCTAAAAGATTTTCCACACTGGTCACATTCAAAAGGCCTAGCCCCACTGTGGATTAACTGATGTTGAATGAGGCCATACTTTAGGCTAAACGACTTACCACATTGGCCACACTCAAAAGGCCTTGCTCCGGTATGAATTATCTGGTGTTCAAGCAGGCTGTGGCTCTGTGTAAAGAATTTCCCGCACTCGCTACATTCATAAGGCTTTTCTCCCGTGTGAGTTCTCTGGTGCCGAACAAGAGTGGATTTGGACCCAAATGCTTTCCCACACTCATCGCACTCATAAGGTCTTTCTCCAGTATGAATTCTGCAGTGTTCAATGAGGTTGGAACTTTGGCTAAAGGATTTCCCACATTCACTGCACTCATAAGGCCTTTCTCCAGTGTGTACTCTGTAATGTTTAATGAGTGTGGCTCTTTGACTAAATGATTTCCCACACTGACCACACTCATAAGGTCTTTCTCCAGTGTGGATTCTGCGGTGGTCATTCAAGTGCGAGGTTTGGCTGAAAGATTTCCCACATTCACTGCACTCATAAGGTCTTTCTCCATTATGGACTCTCTGGAGCTGAATAAGTGAGTACTTGCAGTGGTAGGCTTTCCCATATTTGGTAGATTCATAAAGCCTTTTTCCAGTGTAAACTCCTGGATGGTGAACAAGACTGTGTTTGTGGCTGGAAGTTTTTCTGCATTCACTCCACTTGTAATGGTTTATTCCAATATGAAGGGCTTCCCTATGCTCAGTTATTGTGTTTGGCCTCTCACAGTTGGGAACAGCCTGGGGCTGGATAAAGTCCAATTTGGCCAGAAAGTCCTTTCCAACCTTACCACAGCTAATGGGTTTCTCTTGGATTATGCAGCTCTTCATATATGAGGCCTTTTCCAAGTCTCTCGTCAACGACATCTCTGAGCTGTGACAATTCTGGTCCTGGTGAAGGTTTGCACATGTCCCAGTCAAATAGGGTTCCTGCCCAGGTTGACCAGTCAGGTGCAAAATGTCCTTCAGGACTGGGACATACATTTCACAGGGATAAGTCTCCTGGGTGGATGAGTCTGCCTTTGAAGTCTTGACCTGCGACAATCCTACAGAAAACTGCTCAGAAGGTATCTCTTCATCCTCTATTCCATGCCAACAAACTGAAAGCAAACAAATTCTAATAAAATACATGTTGACACCATAGTGGGAGTATAATGCTCACGTTTCCAAGTACTTTCTGTATAATATGACTTTTTTGTGTGTGGTGCTAAGGATGAAATACAGGATCTCATGAATGCTAGTGCTCTACCACTGAGCTATGCCCCAGTCTGAATTTCTATCTTAAAACACTGCTAATACAGGGAGTAGTGGCACATGCCCACAATCCTAGCTATTTGGGAAGCTGAGGCAGGAGGATTACAAGTTCAAGGCTGGCCTGAGCAACTTAGCAAGACCTTGTCTTAAAATAATAAAAAGGGGTGAGGAGGTAGCTCAACAAAAGAGTGCCACTGAGTTCAATCTCCAGTACAAAACCCTTTGCTGAAAGCCATGCACAATGGCACACCCCTGTGGTCCCAGTTACTTGGGAAGCTGAGGCAGCAGTGAGCCTCCATTTAAAAACAAAACTTTGCTGGCTGGGGAAGAGAGCAAGGCAATTCTCAGCAAAAGTCTGAGCTGAGCTGAAAGCACAGCATTAAAATGAAATTAACCAATTCAGAGCCCATGCTGCAGACTATATTTTCTGTATGGCCTAGACACTTCAGGATGCTGTATTCCCCTGCCCCATTCATCCCAAGACAGGCAGTAGACAAGTCAGGCCAGGATGCCCTTTAGTCACTGGGTCCACGGCAATGATTAATGTATCTATCCTGGGCTATTCAGCATGCCTTGTCTCTTAGGCAGAAACTCCAATAAAGGCTGTGGCTTAATATTTTCCCTTCTCTTTTGCTTCAGCCTCCTCACAACTGGGCAACTTCTCATGTAGGCCTGTATGGCATGGTGCTTATTCTCTTGCTACTGTAAGTAACAAATTCTTCTACCAATGACATTAAAACTCTCAGTCAACTCAATTAGTTAAAATCTTGCAGGTATACATTAACACAGGAAAAGGCAGGTCCTATCACACACATATCAAAGAATGAATTCATACTGTATTGTTCTGAGGATGAGGAAGCTGGAATCAGTTTGAAGAAGGGGCTGCTGGGAACTACTGAGCCTATAAAGATCAGAAAAGGGAAGTCATCACCAGACAAAGGATACAGGTTGGGTTGCACCACATGAAGGAGAGGCAAGGCCTCAAATCTATTCCTCACCAACTGCCTTTGGCAAGCCCTTGTCATCTGGTGACATGTGCATGCCATTCCAAAGGCTAGTAGTGTCCAGGACCAGGAAAGTTCAATTGGAATCGAGTACAAGACAGCAATTCTATTCAAGGAACATTTAATGGCTTACACATACCTCACTACAAATGGTCAGTGTTGGAAAACACCATCAAGGGAGCAGTGCAGAGAAGATGTGAGACATGGAAGACAGAAAGGAGGAAGCAGCACAAGGTCAGAAGTCACATGAAGTAAAAAGTCAGTAAAGAACCAACAAAGACAATGAAAAGGGCCAGGAATGGTGCTGCACACCTGTGGTCCAAGTGGCTCAGGAAGCTGAACCAGGAAGACTGGAAGTTCAAAGCCAGCCTCGGCAACTTAGCAAGGTCCTAAGCAACTCAGTGAGACCCTGTCTCTAAATAAAACAGAAAAAAAGGTCTGGGGATGTGTTCAGTGGTTAAGTACCACTGAGTTCAATCCCTAGGGAAGGAAGGGAAGAGAAGGAAGGAAGGAAGGAAGGAAGAAAGGAAGGAAGGAAGGAAGGAAAGAAGGAAGGAAGGAAAGAAGGAAGGAAGGAGGGGAGGAAGAAAAGAAGGTAGGTAGACAGTAGAAACGAAGGGTGATGGTGGCAAGAGCTCCAAAACTCTGGCAGATGCAAAATACGCTGCTGGTTATGATCAGAACACCTGGATATGATATCCTCCCCTAGAGGCACTCAAGGCCAGGAGTCCTCTGAGACACGTGGCATGTTCACGCTGTGAGGCAACCAGGGTTCTCACTTGCTCTCCCAGTGTGAAGCAAGTCCTAAAGGAAAGACAGGACAGGTGCTCCCGCAGCACTGGCGCAGAGCCACACAGCACACTACAGACCACAGGAAAGGAAGTCAGGACTACGAAGATCCTCGGAGGAAGCTCTGCCAACATCCCGAGGTTCACATAAACATCAGGAAAATGCCCCAGTCCCCAACACAGGCACAGGAAACATCATCCAGAGGGAGGAAACAGTGACCCAAAGTGGAAGAAAGTAGGTGAGATATGTTAGGCTGCCTCAAGACACCTGACTCCGAGACCCTCCCTGCGCACTGCAGGACAGCAGGAGCAAGGGCTTCTCATGGAGTGAACTAAGCTCATCCCTGAACATGTGCCAGACAATGGAGAGGATTTCCACAGGCTCTGGAAAAGGCAGAGTTGCCGCTAGGGTGAAAGTGGATAAATAGAGTTCAGGTCAAAACAATGGGGTGGGGTGAGGGTCTTACCCAGTGAGGTTACAAGTGCAAAGTTCTCCAACATCACACCAAGGTACAGTAGCCTCTGAGCCTCATCAAGGAGCCCCCACTCTTCCTGGGAGAAGTAAATGGCCACGTCCTCAAAGGTTACACAGTCCTGCCAAGATGGGGAAAGTTTAATCAGCTTTTTCCTGGGAACCCAAGTCCACCCTTCCACCCCACCAGTCAGCCTCCCTTGCTCATCTTCCTTCCTGATTTCCACCTCAGGGGAGGCGCCTGGTGGTACTTAGCTTACCTTCTCCTCACCTTCACTGTGTCCTCCCTTAGCACCACCCTCTCCTCATGTCTCATGGTCACTGTCCTCCCTCAGCATCACCAGGCAGGTAGGTTGGGAGAAGCATCTAAATGGCCTGAAAATGTAGGGCCAGATCCCCATAAGCCAGGTGATTTTCCTGGGGTCCAAAGATGGTGCCTCTCAGACACACATGTGGGCTCGCCATCACTTCGCTGTCCTCGGTGCCATGGCCGTGAGACATTAGTCACACTCCCCACCACGCAGCGCTGTCCTCGGTGCCATGGCCATGAGACATTCGTCACCCTCCCCACCACGCAGCGCTGTCCTCGGTGCCATGGCCGTGAGACATTAGTCACACTGCCCACCACGCAGACTTCACTCTTTGTGCTACACCTCTCACATCACCTCACTCCTGCAACCACCTCACCCTGTGTCCAAACCACAGCATCTCTCTTTCTCCATGTCACTCAGAACATGGCATCCAAAGAGCTTGGCAAGTTGACACATGATCCAGTGCTACCCAGAGCTCTGAGAGTCCCCACCACCAGAGGCAGCCCCTACCCTGTTCGCATCCTACATTAGTCCATTTTCACCAGCATCCCAAAATATCTGAAGCAAACTATGAAGAAGAGGTTCTGGCTCAGAGTTCTGGAAATGCAAGGTCTAAAGGCTTCATCTGTGATGGCTTTCTTCCTGGCAGTGTCCGCAGGCGGCTCAGGGCATAACATGGCAAGAGACAAGAAGTGCGCACACATGTGTGCGGTCTCTCTTCTACTTATAAAGCCAGCGGGATTCCATCACAGGGCTCCACCCTGATGACTCTAACCCTGATCACTTCCCGAAGGCTCCACCTCTAAACTTCACAGTCAGATTGTTTCTACTCTTGATAAGTCAAGCTGGGAATTGCATTTCAATACACGAAGCCTTGGGGGACACTCAAGCCACATTCCCAAAACAGCAGCTTCTCTGCCTAAGCTCCTGTTTCAGCCTCAGCCACCCAGAACAGCCTAGAGATCTCAGAAACCACAGCCCACTTCCACTTGTGCTGCACCTGATATGCCCTCTCTAGAACTGCTTGCCTCTTCTCCTGACCTTCATTCAATGCCTGCCACAGTAGCCTTTTACCTCAAGACCACCAACTCTCCTCATGAAAATCGGTACTGCTAAACTTAAGTACCTGACTGAAACTCACCAGACACACCACAGGTTCTACAAAGTCCTGGTGCATCTAAAGTGTGTTGAATAAAAGTAGCCCTAGCTTCATTACCTCAATTACTCCTAGGCCTTCACATGGATTTCATGTCCACTTATCCCTTAGAGCTTTGGCAAGTGGCCAGATCATTCTCTCTCTCACACCTTCCCCATGGCTACTTCTCTTCCACATCTTTGTGACTCCCACAATAATAACCCAAGGACCCAAGCACTTGTGACCCAACAGTGATCCCACCTTCCCTTCCCAGGCTACTAATAGCATTACCAGCAAAACCAGAATTCCCCTCCTAATTGTGACCCAAGTTACACCCCTGGACAAACACTGGTCACCTTCTGGATGAGTTCTGAATCTCTCCCCAGAGCTGTGGTCCTGGGTAGTTAACTATCCATTTGATGGCTAAACTAACTATTCTTTGAAATATCTCAGCCTCTGAAGATGTCCCAAAACAAAATTGCTGATATACCAAAAAACTGACCCTACTACCAACTTAACCCAGTTAGTGGCGTTTCTACACTTCCAGCTGTTAGACCCAAACACCCCACTTTCATGAACCACAGATTCTTAAGTAAGAATCTCTCACCCTCAATATATGTAAACCCAGCCTTTCATACTTAAAAAAAAAACGATCTAAACTCCAACAGCTACCAGCTGCATGGCCACCACACTGGTCCAGTCATCTAGCATTCACTTGACTACTACAGTAGCCTTCTCTTTGCTCACCCTATCTCGCCCGTCACACTCACGGTCTGGTCTCCATGTTGCAGCCACAGGGAGCCTGAGACCTAGGTCAGATCACCATCTTCTAATCCAAAACTTCCATTGCTCATCTCACTCCAGAAGAGACACAGAAAATCAAAAAACAATCACAGACGTGACTCCTGCTCTCTAGCTTTCAACTCCCATGAGACAGGAGACCCAGGCTTTCCTCAACAACTCAGCCCTGCCTTTGAGTATCTGCTTATCGAGGATCTAAACTTGGGACAACCTTCCACACCTTACTGTACCAGATTCCAGCAACAGAAAGCGCTTGAGAGAGCCCCTAGTCCAGAGGTGTGATTCCTGGGCCTGGTGTTGTTGCTCAGGGTCCAAGAACGGGGGCAGTGACACGAGGAGAGTCCCAGAACACAAAAATGCGGAGTGCCAGAATGGGGTCAGAACTACGGAAGTCCTGCGCACCCTCCACTCACCTGTGCGAGGTCCACACGGGTTTCTGCAGTCATGCGGGCCTGTGAGAAGAGGAGGAGAGACAAGTGACCATGGCGGGGCTCCACTGACTCGGCCTCCTTTTCCCCCGGCCCAGCCCCGGAGCGAGCGGCCGGGGGATGACCGCACGGTGGGCGGCCTCCGTGCTACAGCCCGGTGCTGTAACTCCGTGGAACCTGCACGAGGACCTCGGCTCTGCTGCGCCTCGGCGCCGGCCCTTGCAAGGTGCTCCGATTCCAACGCGTTTGCAAGTTGAGGACCTGAACGCGGCCCTCGTGCCTCTGCGGGGTTCGGGCCAAAGGCCTCGGTGCTGCCGGCGCCCCGTCCACAGAATGAATCACCCGGTTCCTTCGGCAGCCACGCGGCCACGCCCCGGACACAGCTTCGGGCTGGGGACCGCCCCACCCCGCGCGACTCGGGACACAGGGACCTGGAACCGGCTGTGAGACAGGGGGACGCGCGTAGCCCCTCGGGCTCCCGGACGGCGCGGCGCTTACCCGGCCTGGGTCCTGCGGCGCGGCCACCGCCATCGGACTCCGCGAGCGCCGCGGGGCCGGGCGGGCCGCAGCCGCCGCGCCTCGGTCCGCCGTTGAGCGGCGGGGACCAGCCAGGACCCCCAGTGCTGAGCGTGCGGAACTGGAGAGGCGACCACTGCGACCGACCTGGGACTGCGCCGGAAGTCCCGCCTCGAATACGGAACAAACGTCTCAGCGCCCGCTGCCGAGTGCTCATTGGTCGGCCTTGGCCTGGACTTCTGGGTAGTGTAGTTCCCACGCGCCGCAGGGCCGCCGGCGTGGCGCTCTGGGTACTGCTGCCCAGCAACCCCTCTGGGCGCTGGGAGATGGCGTCACCGCCTTAGGTGAGCGGGGCGGGGCTTCGCGCTACTTAAAGGAACCGCGGCCGCCATGGCCGAATCATCTGTGCTGGACGTTCCTCGTGGACGCAGATCCATCTTCCAGAGGCGGGTCCGCCTCGCGCTCAGAAGAGCGACCGTTAGCTGGCACTGCGGCGCCGTTGGGGGGTCTCGGCGACTTGGTCCAGGAGTAGGGACAAGGACCGGGGTCGCTCGTGGTGCAGCAGGCCTGGCGTGCACTGCTAAGCTCATCCCAGGGCAGAAGTGACCTGCTCCTGAGACGCTGACCTGCAGACAGCAAGGAGGACGCTGTGAAGTACTGGGAGACGCCCCCGTGAGCCCGGGAGGGCCCGGTGTTGAGGACAAATCAGGAGCCGGCTCGTTCTGCTGGCCAAGATTGAACACGGAGACGCGCCGAGGCCAGCGCAGAACAGAGACTTGCTTCTCTCAGGGAGAGGGGAATCCAGAACTGGTATCCGAGGGAGTGGGGGCGGCCTGCCCCTTTTATAGAATTTAACACTGCCTTCTTATGCCCCCTCCTCCTCTTATTTGCCTACTGGACCAGTGACCAAAAGCCCGGAGAGGAGCTGCCCAGGAAGGCAGCAAGGGGGCCACCCAGGGCTGCTCATTAGCAACTCCTTGTTGGGAGGAACAATCCCTGGAGGCAGGTGACCGTGGCAACAGATTGGAGGAGGGGGAAGTGCTCTGGAGGTATTAGCATTTTATTTCCTTTGAATCAGCTTCCATCTTCCTGACCAGTCATTCGCTATGTACACTGACTGTCCTTTTGCCCTGGCCTCACTAGTGGCCAGGAGGGCTAGATCCAGGCCTTAAACCTGCCAAGCTGCTCCTCCACGCTGCCCTGGGACTGCTGAGGTAGAGCCTTTCCGGGGTCTCCACTGACTGCTCAGGCTGGTCAGGGGGTGACTTGTCACTGGCTGTGAGGATTGTGACATCACTGCAAAGAGGCCCATGCTGTCCCCCTGGCTTCTGCCAGTCTTCCGCCCACAGCCATTCTCTGGTAGCCCCCACCAGCAGTTTCCTGCCAAACATCTTGGTGACCCCATGCAGCTTTTTGAGGTTGCTGCTCTGCATCGCCAACATTGTCAGCATGACAGATGAATTCCAGCTAACTTCTCAGCCTTCAATACATGAAAATTGACAGAGAACAGCACTTAACGTCAAACTTGTTTAAGGAAATTATTTTGTGATCCGAATAAAGGGAGAAGAAAATCCTCAAGTAACAGACTCAAGTCATATTATTTACTTTGAAAAACTACATATTTCCATTTCCTGTTGAAGATTCAGTTTGCTATGTGGAGTTTGCTCACTGGAAGAAAACTGGATTTCCCTAACATCATCCATGGAGTAGAAGAGAGACAGTTGGAGAAGGGAGTTAACAGGTGGGCTGCAAGTCTGACTCGCAAGTCTGGCACCTCTGGCAATGGAATAGGCCTTAAGGAGGTGATGGAGGCAAGCAAGTTTTCCTTTTGAGAAAGTAGGTGTAAGTCCATGTTTGTACACTGATGGGAGGTGAGAAGAGAGGGGCAAATCGATGAGGAAAGGAAATATTGAGAATAGCATGTAACATAAAATGTCACCATAATCATTAAGGGATAGTCGAAACCACAGTGGTGCTCTGCACATCTATCAGGATGGTACTAAAACAACAACAGCAAGGATGCAGAGAAAGTGGAACGCTTGTATGCTGGCAGTGGGAATATGAAATAGTGCACTCACTGTGGAAAAGAGTCTGGCAGTTCCTCAAAGTATAGAACCTGCCATCTGACACCACAGTTCCACTCCTGTTTACATATTCTAAAGAACTGAAATCATGAACTCAGGTACCTGTACACTTATGATCATGGTAGCATTAGTCTCAGTGTCTGAAAGGTGGAAACAACCTAAATATCCATCAAACATTTGTGAATTTTAAAAAATGATACATTCATACAATGGAATAGTATTCAGTCATAAAAGAAATAAAGTTACACTTAACACAACAAGGATGAACTTTGAAAAATGTATTGAGGTAAGCCACATACAAAATAACAAATATTTTATTATTCCACTTTTACAAAATATCTTGAATAGGCTAACTCATGGAGACAGGCAGTGAGTCAGAGGATACCTGAGGCTGGAGGCAAAGGGAATGAGAAGTCATAGCTCAGTGTAGACACTTTTTCTGTTTGGGTTTATTTTTAAAAAGTTTTGGAAGTAGTAATGGTAGATTCACAACATCACATTTACTTAACATTATTGAATCGTACACCTGAAATTTATTAAAATGGTGCATTTTACATGTCATTTACCACTGTGTACAAAAGCCAAGGTGAGAGATTTTCTCCAAATCCCAAACAATACTTTTCCTCTATCATACTATTTCACATTCATGAATCACTCTTTTGAAGCTAAAGCAGTCTGAATAGTGTTTGTTTATGCACACAAAGTTATTTTAGGCCTCTTATAGGACTTATGTCTAGGACTGAACCATCCCATTCTACATAGAATGACACATTTCTATCAAGAATGAGAAATTTATCATCCAAATTATTAAAATATGATAGAAGGAATGATTGAAATAGCTGGAGAGAATATGGTCATCACCAAACTAGGGAAAATTTGCTTCCTTTTTTAGCAGGTCAAATGAAACTTGAGAAACGAGTATCACTATGAATGAGCACAAAGGGGCTGAGTGCTGGGAAACATGAAGACAAAATCATAGAGGTATTTATCAGCCACTGCCCTGGGATTACAGAAAGAGTCATCCAAACATGCAACACAGAAGAGAATGAGTAAAAGAGACAAAAGGAGCTCACAAGGATCAAAATGGTGTGTATAGCTTTGCCTTCATGGGAAGGTCTGGAGGTGTGACTGTTGATGTAAATGTGTTGGACTCACTGTTCGTGTCTGTGCAGGAAAAGGACCATAAAGCCACTGGCCCAGGCCATGAGTCCCAAACACATGAAGTCAATTGTGAAGAATAAGAATGCAACTAGAAACCTTTTAAATCTATCTGGATTAAGTGAGGAACAGTATCCATAATTTATTTTCACGCTTAAATTTTTGCTGTTCATTGGACCAGTCACTTTCATAGGAACAAAGATATTTACCAACAGATGCAGGATCCAGAAGAGGAAACAACTGAAGCTAACGCACTTTGGGGATCTCATTCTGAGCTCCAGCCACTTAGACAAATTGGGGTAAAGTTTTATGGCCTGGAAGCCACTAAGGAAGCAGGTGGTGCTGAGGGAAACTCCTCTGGCCACTCTGAAAATAGAAGAGAAGTTTACATTCAGCGTCACTCAGGAAGTAGTTCAGTCCAAAAGTTGCCAGCGTCTGAGGGATCCCTCTAGAGAGAAGTACAAAGGAATTGGCTAAGACAAGCTGGTTGAGGACCATGTCTGTAGGTCTCACATTTTGTCCAATGAGCAAAGTGAATGTATAAAGCCTAAGGAGGGAGAAATTTCCAAGGATTCCCACTCCCATCTGAATAAGGAAGATAACCCCAATTTCCAACTTGACAATAGCCATCACATCAGCATTCCTGGGTCAGTGATTTTGATTGGAACAAAAGGAATGGGTAGTTCATCAACCAAAAAAAAAAAAAAAAAAAAAAAAAAAAAAAAAAAGTTACCATCACCATGCCCAGTAACTTTACTTCTAAACCTAACACATATTTTCTCTGTTTAAGTGGACATTAAGTATGTGTGCTTGTGGATTCAGATGGTATTCTTGAAAGTTGGAAACAGTTTAAATGTCTAACCACAGGAAGCAGGTGAATGCATTATTGTTCATCTGCATAGCATTGTGTTCCATACATATAAACTGAGTGAGGAAGATCTTTATACTGATTTACCAACTGGTTGCTTTCTGGAATGCAAAGCCAGGTGAAGAACTGTATGGACTATACCAAAGTTTTTCCAAATATGTGGAGGAAAAAAAATACAGGAACCAAATACATAGAGATAGATTTTAGAAGAAAATCTAAAATAGTGGCTTTGTTTTCACAAATACAAATATTTTACATAATTAGTAAACATTGTTGAATCAAATTAGGTGTTTTAAAAATAAAAAATTAAAGTGCATATCCAGTCGATGACCTCTGTGAAAAGGACATTCAAGTGAATTGAAAATGTATAATTTTGACTGCGTGCCCTAGAGGCAAAACTATCAATACAGCTTAAACTTTGTTTATATATTGTATGAAAGTATTGACGTATTTTTGAAACAATATTAATATAAGTGGAAAATAAGACTTTCTATGTAAGAGAAAGTGAGTGATAATATAAAGATAATTTAAAATAAAACTCTAAAACCTCCACTTGAGAGGAACAATCAATATTAACTTATTTAATATTTAAGAAAATGTTTTGATACTAGGGAGCAAACTCAGGGACTCTCATTTGCTCTGAGCTGCACTCTCAGCCCCCTATACACACACATATATCAATATGTAAATAAATCCATAAAATATATACTTTCCTTCCTTTCTGCATTGAAAAACTGTAGAAATTATGGACAACCAAATATCAATGCCTATTTCTAGCAGCCAGGTTTTGGTGTCTTAGTACAATTTCTCAGTATAAGAAAGCAGTGTCTTTGGGGATGGAAGTAGTTTATTTCAGATCTAGAGCAGAAACTTTCTAAGATTCTCTTGGAAAATGTAAAATAAGGGATGCGAGGAAACAGAGAATGCTGAGTTCACCTGAAGCACTTGCAGGGCCACAGGAAGGAACTACCATTGCAGAAAATTATGTAACAATCACTCTGAAGGATTAATGCACATAACCTAGTTGTATATGGTAGAAGTGATGTAACAGTAATTGCTAAGGTTTATGCTGGAAGATGTTTGGAAAGCACAATCATTCTACTGAAAACCAATGGAGGGTTTATCCTATCTATAGCTGTGTAGATTCTATTTCATGTTAAGAAATTTCTGATTTGGGTGAGATATTTGTCACTTCAAAACATTTACTATCATATGTAAAGACAAAATAATAGCAACAACACTGTTTGAGGAGAACCTTCCTCAGAACAATCCCTTCTTCCAAAAGCTGCGAATCTTCATTGTTGGATGGTGAAGTATGAGGATGTTTGAAGTTGAGAAGAAACAAAACTACCATGCGGGACTGTGCCTTGTTATCATCTTCTGGAATGGTCATTTCTACCACACAGAAACCACAGCTGTGAGATGAACGTCCACATCTATGACTGAGAATTGAAATACACATTTGAGAAACATTCTAGAAACAGGAAATGTTATTAAGGTCAATAATATCATCTAGAAGAGTCACAAATCAAGACAGTTGAAATTTTTCTTTTGTGGAGGCAACAATCTTAAACTTACAACAACAATACATCAGTGAAAAAAGGGAGATTTTGGGGGGAAATGATAAAAATAATGGAAAGGAAACATTGACAACCAAAAATGGTATTTAAATCATAGAACTTAAATAGTAGCAAAGAAAACTGTTGTTCTAGGTAGAAGTCTTTCCAATATAGTAATTCAAAGCACACTAATATGTATCTTATTGAATAAGATGTCAATGAAAATGTTGATATTTCTCAATTTCCTCTATTATCAAAAGTACAAAAAATTTAAAAATCAGTTTAATGAAAAGAACTTACCTATATGTAAAGTATAATAATAGTTATAGTTTGCTACTGGAAAAAATAGAACCGAACTTGAAATGACTTATGTTTGCAGATATTTACATAGGAGGGCTTCAGAAATAACTTATATATGGTTAAAGTGAATGATGACTTTGGAGAAATGGCTTGTTCAAGAAGTGCCATTAAAGTATGTAGAGATTTAATTAAGATTTTAGAGATACAGTTATTGCCTTAATCTTAGAAGAAAACTAATAAATGCCTGATGTAAATATAATGTTAAATCTCTTAGATAAAATACCACAGTATATTTTTCATAATTTTGTCTTAGCAAAGTATTACTATGTATCAAACCTGCTGTCTCAAAACTTTTTGGTGTTTTTGTATTTGTAAATTTTTTTCCTTGACACTGGGAACTGAACCCAGAGATGCTTTACCACTGAGCTACATCCCCAATCCTTTTTATTTTTTATTTTCAGACAGGGCCTTGCTAAGTTCCTTAAGGCCTTGCTAAGTTGCCCAGACTGGCCTGGAACGTACGATCCTCCTGCCTCAGCCTCCACCATTGCTTGAATTACAGGCATGCATCACCATACCTGGTGATATTTGTACTTATTTTTTGGGGCGGGGGGAGTGCTGGGGATCGAACCCAGGGCTTTGTGCTTACAAGGCAAGTGTACTTTTTTTTAATACAAAAGTTTTCCTCCCTCTCCCACCTCCTCAGTCAACCCCCCTCCTGTGGAACTCGCCCAGTGTGGGCCCTTGTGCATGCAGTGACTGTCTCTCTAGGACCTGTGTGAGTACAGTTAACTTGTACCTCTCCAGTGTCCTGTCTTGTGGCTGCAACTGGTTGTCCTGTGAAAAAAATATAAAACATTTGCATACTTAGAGGTTTTTTTTGAAGATCACTCAGAATGCCAATACATGAAATTTTATATATTTTGCTAAATTGGTTTGCAGAAAATCCTACAATTTAAAATTGAGAAATTTAAATCCTTTGCAAAAATACCACAATCACATCTCAACAATTGGAATAGAGAGTAGAGTTTATGGGTGAGTGTCAGGGAGACATCATTTTTGGTCAAGGACTACACTAGTGATAATAGGACCAGGGGAGGCATGGGTAGTGAGAGAACATGTCTTTGAGTGATCATCTCTCATACTCCCTGGACAGTGATTAGCATCACAAGAGAAGACAGAGCCAAATTCAGTCTGCCAAATTCATCTAGGGAGATGTGAGTTACAACAGACTTCATGGTGAAAGTGAAGTTGTGGGGAAGGTCCCCAACAAAAAAGCAGTGTGACCTCTCTGACCAGCAAGAGGTACAGAGGTGGGAAAGGGTATTTAAATGAACATGCACCTCACATTCATACCTGTGTTGATTTCTCAAAAATTTTACAGTAAAATCTTAGCTTGCAGATTCAAATTTAACATTTTGTAAAATATTTGAAATTCAAGTGCATATTGAAAAGAGATTTGGGACATAATAAATGGAATTAAAAATAGGTAATGAAATTAGAACAGTAAAGTAAACTAAGAAAAGGGTAAAAGGTAAACTATAGGAGTAATGTGAAAAAGACTTCATGAAATGAATTTAAGTCTGCTCAAGTATGAAGGCCTGGTGTGGAAATTCATGTTTCTCAGGGTTAAAACACTTAGCAACCTGCAAATCTGTGAATTGCATGAGCATAGTACCGCTTGAAATACAATGTAGATTAAGGCTCATATCTCCTTTATCATAGAATATTTGGAAACAGGGATGATTTAAATTAAGTGACTCTACTTTCACAGAGAGAAATGTGACATCCATCAAATAAGTTCTCCAATCAGAATTTTTATTGTTTTTAATCTTTACCCTTTTAGTTTGATTTTTTTAAATGTCTTTTGGGATGAGAGGAGAAAGAGCAGGAGATTCATAGGAGAATGAGAATGGCAAGGCAGTTTGGATCTGATTACATACCTGGGTAATAACATACCCATACCAATACCTTAAGGCTATGATGTCCCTGAACATTCCTTCCTTAACCCTCCTTCACCATGCTGTACTTTAATAAGGACTTGTCCTGAGATGGGGATGAGAGGAACCCATCTGTTCTCTGAATAGGATGCCAATCTTGGCACACCTCTGCCGATGACAGGGATTCCAGAGGTACCATCACAGATGCGCCTTAGCGTCACAGGTTCAGGGAGTGCAGTGCAGCCACATGTGCACAGGAGCAGCTCACACACCCCATGCAGCTCTTTCCAACTGGGAGCTCGCAGCAGCACTGAACAGCTGAGCAAATGTCTGCAGTGTGGGGTCTTCAGAGTCAGGGTTGAGGTCTAGCTTCTTTATTAGGGGCACTGAGACTCAGAAGCAGTGATAGTGAGGAGATGGGAGACCGGTAAGCACCAGCTACCCTCGGAAAGAGTTTTCTCACTGTTTACAGAAATATGCCTGTGTCCTCTCACAGAACAACTCACATGACACACACCACAAAACAGAGCATACACAAACTACACACTATACACATAGTTATCATATACACACCTCACACTACACACTATACACACACACCAATGCCCAAGCCACACAATGAACAAACCACAAACCACACTATACACACCACACCACACACATACACTTGTTCTTTATTCCTGGGGATTTCCTGTGATATAATTCTCCTGTAAATTAAACACCTGAAAAAAATACAGATACTTACCGAATGGCATTGGAGGTTTAGGCAGAGGGTGCCAGTGCAGCGTCCCTGAAGGAGTGGAGAGGGGCTTCTGAATCTGTAATAAGTAACTGAGACTCCATGATCTCTGCTTACCAAAAAAGCAATTAGCATTTCACCTGTGACTGCAATGGTAATAAACTTCTGCAGAGGGACTTGAGATCATCTTTGGAAAACAACATTGTGCAAAGCACCAAAAGCAATTAATATTAAATATGGTTCTCTACAAAAATTGAGGAAATACCTTGGGACCAACTTGCCTTGACTAATGATTGTTATTTCTTAAGGGTAAGAGTCTAGTGGTGAAACGGCAGCATCATATGGTAGTTATGTATTTGCCTATGCAAGGAAGGCACAGGTCCTTTTGTAAATTGGATGCATAGATTCTTTCTTCAGTCAGCAATGTTTGACTGCTTTAGTTCCCCACATCTGCACCAGTTAGGATTGTCAGTCTTTTCCCTCATTTTGCATGTGCTGGTGAGCACATCATAGTATCCTGCTGTGGCTTTAATGTGAATTCTTAAATAATGATGTTGAGTATATATTCTTGTGCTATTTGCCATTTGGAAATTTAAGAACATACTTGGATGTGAATATATGAATATGTTCCTATCTCCTGAACTTTTACTATTTGGTGGGGATTGAACTCTACCACTGAGCACTAGCACTTTTATAAAAAATTTTTTCTTCAGACAAGTTCTCACTAAATTGCCAAGACTGGACTGAAACTTGGAATCCTCCTGCTTCAGCCTCCTGAGCATCTGTGTCTTTTGCCATTTTTAAGTTAACTGTGTGTGCACATGCTCTTTATATATTCTTTAGACAACTAAATTGTCAGTAGTATGATTTGAAAAAAATTTTCTCCCCAAATTGGTTAAATTTATCATTGTGTTGAAACTCTCAGGAAGAGCAAATTTTAATTGTTCATAAAATTTAATGTATATAAATATTATTTTATAGTGCCATTCCTAGTTCTGTCTAGGAAAGAATCACTAACCCAAGATATGAGAAAGTTTCTCCTCGTTTTTCTTTGACTATCATACAGTATAGCTCTTACAATAAGTCTAGAATACTTCTCATTTTTAAAGGAAAAGTCCAGTTTTCACTTGTGGATTTCAGATTACCTCAGCACATTTTTACATAAATTATGCTGACATCTTAATAATCCATGAGTTCATGTGTGCATGGATCTGATCTATTTCTGGACTGTCTATGTTATTGCCATGACCTGCATGTTGATCATTATATGTTATAATATCTCATTTTCAAATTAATTAGAATTTTGAAAACAAATCTTATCATTGACACTACTGATTGGCTAATCAGTTGTACACACTTATGGGTTACAACATGATTTGTTGCTATATATGTATATCATACGTAATGTTTAAAACAAACTATTATATCCATCACCTACTTATCTCTCATTTTTTATGGTATTTGTTACAATTTGAAAGAATTTTAGACATAGAAAAGTTGCAAGATACAGTGCAGAGTCTTTGTATGCACGTCACCAGTTTGCCCTAAAGATAATATTTTATGTGCTATAACACGATCATCAGCAGTAGGCAATTAGTCTTGATACAATACTTGACATAAACTCTAAACTCTCTTTGGAGTTCCCCAGGTTTCCTCTAATGTCCTTTTTCTGGTCCAGAATCCAACCAGGATGCTACTCTGTGTTTGTTGCCATACTCCTTAGTCTCAAGTCTGTGACAGTTTGTTGATTTTCATTGAATTTAAGACACTTTCACTTCTCATGCTTTTGAAGCAAATTGGTTCAGTAATTTGTAGAAGGTCCTTCAAGTTGGGATACATGACACTTTCTTACAGATATATTGATGTTGTGCACATTTTTCCAGAATGCCCTAGAAGAAATGTACCTTTCCCAGTGGACCATCTTGGAAAGACAAGGTGCTGATATGTAGGACTGCTGACGTTACCTTGGTCACTTGCTTCAGCTGGTATTTACTGGGTTGATCCACTCTAAAGTTTCTGCTTTGCTTATTTCAATAGGACGTGTCACTGGGAAATGCACACTATTCATACACCATGATTAATAGTTCCAGAGGCTGTGCTTTAACTTGGGGGGAAAAAGACAATGGGAGGAGCAAGTGAAAAGGCATACATATCAGTCAGCATTCCCAAGGGAAACAGAGCCAATCATGTGTGAGACCCTGTGTATGTTTGTGAAAGTTTATTTATTATAAGGAACTGGCTCATGCAACTATGAAGGGTGCCAATTCCAATGACCTGCCATCTGCAAGGAAGCCATTGGGGTTGTTTCATAGTAACAGTAACCATAACTAAAATAGTAATCATAGAGCCATAGAAACCCAAACTATATTGTGTATTGTATTGGCATTAAAACACACAAATAGAATAATAGTACAGAATAGAAGACACAAATTCAAGACTGCACATAGTCATCCAGCTCTTGACAAGGGTGCCACGAACACACAATGGGAAAAAGACGGACCTTTGTTCACACATGCTTGTTCATCCATGCCTAGGAGAATGAGACTAGATGATCATCTCTCAGCCTGCACAAAAGTCAACACAAAATGTATCAAAGAGCTAAGAATTAGACCAGAAATGATGAAAGTCCTAGAAGGAAAATAGGGTCAACACTCCACCAAAGAGATGCAGAAAACAATTTTCTGAATAGACACAGGAAACAATTCCAAGAGTTAATAAATGGATTGGCATAAAATTTAAAAGCTTCTGCACAGCAAATGAAGCAATTAAGAATGTGAAGAGTGAGTGTACAGAATGAAAGAAAATCTTCCTTGCTCCTCTTCTGACAAAATTAATGCACAAAATATACAAAGAAGTTAAAAAACACCAAAAACTTAACCCAATTATTAAATGGACAAATGAACTCAACAGATGCTGATCAAAAGAAGAAATAAAAATGAGTAACACTTATATGAAAAAATGTTCAATGTCATTAGCTACTAGGGAAATGCAAATCAAAATACACTGACATTTTATCTAACTCCAATTAGAATGACAACCATCAAAGAATATAACCAATAATAAATGCTGGAGAGGATGTGGAGAAAAGGAAAACTCTTACTCTGTCGGTAGGATTCTAAATGAGCACAACACTATGGAAAGCAGTATGGAGGTTCCTCAAAAGACAAGGCATGTAACCACCATATCACCCAGCTATGCCACTCTTTGGTATTTATCCTGAAGAGTTAAAGTCATCGCACTACAGTGAAACATGCATAGCTGTGTTTGTAGCAGGATGATTCACAATAGCCAAACTATGGAGTCAGACTAGATGTCCATGGAAGAATGGATAAGAACATGTGGTACACATAAACAAGGCTGTTTTTCCAGTGATGAAGAATGAAATTATGTCACTTTCAGGAAATTAATGGAATTTGAGAGCGTTATATTAAGTGAAATAAGCCAAAGTCAGAAAGTCAAGGGCCATATGTTTTCTCTCATACATGCAAACTAGAGAGAAATAAGGGGAAGAAATATATGTGTGTGGGGAGGATCTAATGAAAATTTAAAGGAGACCAGTACAGAAAAGGGACCAGAGGGAGGGGTAGGTGAGGGAAAGGGGAAATACTGTGGAATGGTATTGACCAATTATGTTTATATTGTGCATATGAATGAATGCGTAACAACAAATCCCACCATTATGTATAACTATAAGACACCAAAAAAATGTAAAAAAAACAAAGTGACCAGTTTGGAGTCATAATATCAAATTAATGGAATAATCAATCATTGCTGTGTCTCCTCTGGAGATATTTCTCCCTTTGGGATGAAGACCACTAGGCCAGCAGAATGTAAACATGCAGGAAGAGAAAGCAAAACATTTGCTAGTGAATCACTAGGATTCTAGAGAGTGGTATCACCTTTGTTTGTACCTCTCAATTCCTGGATTTGTGAGGCCCAGTTATGGGGAAACCACATCATGTGTTAGATGCTGAATACGAGCCTGTAGAATATTCTGGAAAAGGTTTCCCTGGCCCTGTAAGGTGTTGCCCTTTGAAAGGTCACTCCACCATTCTATCTCTACAGTTACATCAGGCTGGTGATAAACATGGTAAGACAGGTGGACTCCATGCACGTGGACACACTGCCATAACCACCTGCTGTGATGTAGTGAATGGATAGGGTAGACGGACAGTGGAACAGGCAGTTAGGACCATGGCCCCACAAAGGCTTCTCTAAATGTAAAGGCCACTCCATGAAATTAACCTGTAGAAACATTCCGAACATGTCAGCCAATGACTTTGTGCTGGAGCAGTGGAAAAATGGAAGCAGGACGGATCTGAGTGAGGGCTACAGGCTCAAGGGCTATGAGGCCACAATCAATGAGAAGGTCAGAGGCCAAACCGGAAGCCTTGGCATTTTCCCAATAACTGATTAACACAGTTATTGATCAAGGTCCCCATGCAGTATCTCTATTAGCCACTAGACTAGTACACTTAGGGGGCAACCTGTTCAATTTATTTTCATCTCACTTGAATAAATCCTACTCTTTAAAATTGCTTTATGCTGTCTGTGGATTTTCTTTTCAAATTTGTGAGACAAGAACCTGGAAAGAAGTCAATGATTGTGGCTGCAACACTAGAGAGCTGCAAACCAATTCAATTCTGGGAACCTCTGCCAAAAAATCCGAACCTGCCATTGAGACCATCACCGTGGCTGGTGGGCACCATTGAGGTAAAAAGTTGCAGTAACAGAAATGGAGAATCTGATCATCTCTAAATTTGGTTTCAGGGGTTTTCATTGTAATGTATAAAACTGCTCTCCTGCCCATCAGGTGCAGCCATTTTCCCTGCCTCCCAAACACTTGTCAATCTGTGAACATCCTAGCTAGCTATTGGTTCATCAGTCAGCTTGCAAGTGTCCTTCTCTGATATTGGTCCCCTGTTAGCCTGTTTTCCTCTCATTTTCTCTCTTACCCTGCAGGGAGACACTCTATTTGCTTAATAAATTCCCTTATGTGATTTCCTGTGTCGGGCATGGTTCCATGGAAATTTCCTTACATCTGGTGCCATGCCTTGGGATGGGTCTTTCCACTGTCACAAGTGGAACCTCATCTAAGCCCCAGTGCCCCCTGGATACAGCGCCACCTTCCATTCTGCCTGGGTGCTCTGCTCTGCATTCATCACCGAACATCAGATTGGTGAATAGGCCGGTTCCCCTAGACTGATTTATACCCTCGAGGCGGCTGAGGGGTGGGGGTACCCCAGCCACAACTTTTATAGTTATGGCTGGCCCCTATAGTCGGTCTTATCAGCCGGGTGGATTCCTGATTTTATGGTGGAGATTCTCTCTCAAGGTTGAGGCTCATCTCACGCCCGCACACTCGCACTCAAAAACCCTGATATTAGGTCCTTCTCGGCTTTTGCCTGGCACACACAATGATGTTTGTGTGATGACACCATCTATGTGCGGCCTTCTCCAGTTGACTACTCTGTGGCCTCGGAATGCCGGGGCACAGACTCGGCTGTATCAGTCTCCATCCTGGAATCTGGGTCCTCCAATCTGGCAGACTCAACCCGGGGAACCCTTCGCCCGACCCCCAGTACTTAAAGCCATCAAAATCTGTTTGTGTAATGGCACACAGCTTCCGTGAGTGAGCGGGCAGATGGAAAGGGATTCCTTATCTTCAGGTCTCTTCTTTCTTGCTTCTTGGCTCTTCCTGCAGACTCAGGTGATTCCAGACCCTGCTTCTCTGTCTTCCCCTGCTTCCCCTTGTAATATAAGCAGCCCCATTCCCCACAAGTAGTGGGAGATAATTGTTTGACAATTTTCTGCGTCCAAACCTAAATTGATTACTAACCAGGAAAAAAAGTTAAAAGGACCTAGAACATATTAGCCCCTTTCAGATTCAGATCTCAGTCAAGGCCTACATTGAAATGTAAATGGAGGAAGGCGCAGTGGGAGATCAGTGTCAAACCCAAAGGAAAAAAGTGTCCATTTTAAATTTCTCCTGGGCTACAACTCGGAATACTTTTCTCCCTTTCACCTTTTCTTTCCTTCTCATTTTCTCATGCTTTAATTAATAACCATTATCACTTTTCTTCTAGGACTTTTGTTTTTCTTAAATGCTTATTTTTGAGCTCACAATTTTGATCCTACATACCTAGGTTAATGATTTTTGATCAGTTCTTTTTATCCAACTCTAGAGTTATTTTTGAACATCTGTTACATTGCAATGGAGATAAATACTACAAGGCCTTTGCTTTGTGTTAAATATAAGTGCACATAAAAATTAAAATTTTAAAAAATGGATCCAAATATTTTTAATTCACATGATTTAAAGAGGTTCAATTTAAATTGGGTAAACTAATAGAAGTAAAATGTACTTAAAATTAACTCACAAGTCTCTAGGTGGTCACACTAATAAAATAATGTCTAACATGAATTTTTCTAGGACTTTTCTTCAACAGGAAAGAGATGGCAAATGCTGTTGATACACTTGATCTTGGTTTTTCTACAATAAGATGAGTGAATTAGAGTTGACATGTATGAGATTACTCAAATGTGTTTTTTAGAGACATCTGACTAATTTATAAAGTTATTTCATGGAGTAACATACTTAAAAACATTATTCTTTGTATATTAAATGTGTTCATATCTTCCAGGTATTCAAGCTTTTAAAGCAGAAAATTTATCAAGCTGCTATTCTACAAATTAAACTTGTCTGTAATGGTAAACCTATCATTTAATGTTCTATTAATAGGACCTGTCATCAAAAGGGTATATGTAAAATTTGTTAAAGTTATTGAGAGGCTGATTTGTTTAAAGCTTAAGCATGAAAGCATTTTACCACTTTGCCACACAAAAGGATATAATATTAAATTGTGTTAATTAATGTTCATATAGACTCAGGAGTCAATATATGTAAACTTCTTAAAATGATATTTAAGAAAGAGTGTAATGCACAGTAGCAAAAATGGGACAACAGTGACTGAAATTGGGGTCTCTGATGACCTCATAGCTGTGGCGTGCCTGGTGCCTGGGAGTGCTGCTGTGCAGGGGCACAAGATGCCTAACTGCTGTGGCAGTACATTGATTTCAGGCACACAGCTCTTGGGCAGGAAGGAATTCGTTTGCCAGTGTTTCATCAGCTCCCTTCTCTGGTTCCTGCCCACCTTACAGTAACTTTGGAACCTAACATTGGACATATATAAAGATTGCTGACATAATTCTTTAGATCCACATTTCCATCAGAGAACAGAGCTCCATCTGATCTCAGCTTAATTTTGAAAATCTGTGTTTATAACCCTTTATTTTCTAATATTCCTTTGCTCCTCACTGAAAAGCCCCACGTTACCTGAGATAAGACTCTGCCTCACAACCCTGCTACACATTACAATGGCTCCAATGTAAACCTGACTTTAACTCATTTAAAGTTGTGTTCAAAAGTTTGATGTTTGTTGTAAAGATTACTGTGATCTCAAATGGTAACTCAGCCAAATTTCAAGATAGCTATTGCACAAACTGAATGTTTTACTGTTGGTGATTCCATTTTGTATTTTCCTTGTAAACTCTAATTGTTGCCTGATCAATATTTTGCAGAAGTACTGCTTCAAGAGTGAACACTGTAAATTAACTTGGAATAGTAAGCCATCACCTATAGGACAGATAATGTAAACCCCAATTAGATAAAAGGGGGTAAATAACTGTAAAGTCATAGACACTGAAGTTAAAGCCCAGTACTCTTGCTTTATGACTGATGAGACTGACTTGCTTGATAGCTAAGATCAAACTTAGAGATTGAGATTAAATACAGAGGTCAAGACAAGTCCATATTTGGGTCTAGCCCTCAAAGTCAGCCTGAACACAGGGTACAAGAGGACTTCTCTAAGGAGGTTTGCAACTCTGGGTCACACAATCTCCTGAGCAAGGAGATTGATGAGGCCACTAGAGGAAAAGCCACTCAGTGCACCTGCTGCAGAGGAGGGTCAAGGAAAAAGGGAGACATCCCTGGTGCTTTCAAGGAAAGCCACCTCATGGAGGAGATCCTGCCTAACCAATGGCACTAATGGAGCTAAGAAGCTGCTCTTAAGTTCTCTATGAGTGACCCCTGTGGGAACTCAGCTGACTCTTTAACAGACAGGAACAGGTCACTTTGACCAGCTTGATCTTAGACACCCAGCAAAAACAGTTAAAACCAAAATATAGCCATTCTTAGGCATTTAAAAGAAATAATAGTTAAATATAACTTATGTACACTTGTGTTAGTCCACTAGAATAAAGACTAAAAGCTACAAAAAAGAGATTCTTAGGCAAATGTGCCTGATAACTATCAAGAGAAACTGCCAGAGTCAGAAATTTTAGTCAGTTTAAGGCCTACAGACACAGGTCGGCTTAATCTATGTTTGCTAGTATCTCTACTAAATGTTACATTTACATTCCTGATAACCTAGACAATGTTGAAGTTCCCGAATAAAGGCCTTGTCCCCTCCAGCCTTTGCTAGGCCTTGTTATGGGAACAACTTCTCAGTTCTTCCACCCTCTGGTGAGGAATTATTGGCTTCTGTCATCTTTATGATATTCATTGGCATATTCCAGATTCTGCAACATTTATGTTGTATCAATCTCATTTCAGTACTCATGTCTTTTTGTTCTTCTCTCATAGAAGCACCCATCCCCAGATGCCTATACAACCTGCTCTTCCCAACCAGACTTCTACCATGGACCCCTCAATTAACCTGATTTCTAAAAAGGGAACTCCAAACTGCTTGCCCCACGCTGCCCCCTTCCAGTTGGAAGAAACCAGATCAGTCATCACCCCCTTTCCCTAAAACAGTGAAGGAGTTCCTAGAATTAGAGGGGTGAATGAAATCAGAATTGGGGACAGGCAGTTAGTGTAGAAATAGGGGATCAGTCAAATTGAGGAAATGAAGTCCATGAAAACCATCTGCCTTTGGAAGTCTGGAAGGAGAATGGACTTTTTATCTCACCTGCAAAACCAGCCCCAGTCACTTAGGCAGGAAGGAGAGAGAGGGCTTCAGAAAGAACAGGAGAGCAAAATATTTTCTTATAAAAAATGAAATGGGGGAATGTAATGTACAAAGCTGCTCCCCGCCCTTTCCATTGAAGCCATTTTCCCTGCCTCCCAACCACTTGTCAGTCTGTGAACATCCTGGCTAGCTATTGGTTCATCAGTCGGCTTGCAAGTATCCTTCTCTGATATTGGTCCCCTGTTAACCCGGCGGAATTCAACTGTTTTACTGTAGCTTCCCCAGCATCTTTTCCCTTCCTTCTGTCTGCCCTCCTCGCTTTTCTCTATCCTCCTCACTTTCCACTTTCTCTCTAGCGCACGCCCTTTCTTTTCCTTTCCGTTTTCCTCTCATTTTCTCTCTTACCCTGCAGGGAGACATTCTGTTTGCTTAATAAATTCCCTTATGTGATTTCCCGTGTCCGGCGTGGTTCCGTGGAAATTTCCTTACATTCATGATCAGAAACAATGCTGTGCAGAGTACCTTGACCATGGACAAGACATTCTCTATGTTCCCAGGTGGTAGTGTTAGTGTACCATTGCATGCAGAGAGTTACGCTCTATCCAAAGTACGTATGTATTACAGGAAGAATAACACCGCCTCTCCCAAGATGGAGCAGCACTGAGCTCTTGAGCCCCAACCGGAAGCTGAACACTGCTGCCTGGAAGTTGAACACTGCTTACCCAGAATGCTCCATCCCAAAGCCCGTGAGCCAATGAACGTTCAGAGTGGAGCAGATTCTGGATTTGGCCTTGCCTATGGGGTGGGACTTCTGGCCTCACTTCCTGTGCAACTCCTTGTGGCGGGTCTTGAGTGGCAACTGCGGTTGAGGCTTTGGGAGTCCGGGTAGGGTGAGGAGGCGCCACACCTGGAGGACCACCCCGTTGCCCAGAGGAGGTTGATGCGATTACGGCTGCCTTGCTCGGGGCGGCCGTGTGAGCCTGGCGTCCTCGCGCTGCCCCCAGATGTCCCGTGGGCTGCGTTTTTGTGTCAGGACACTGGGAGGTCACAGGGCTCGCAGGGCAGCCGGGGCTTTAAAGCATAGGGGCGCCTTCGTCAAGACTCAGAACGGAACCTGGGACATTTGTGCTGTAGGGAGAATGGAGTCTTATCTTCATTTTCAGATCGTTGGGAACCGCAGAGGGAACTGAACGGAGGGGAGCATGTCTGAGTGAGGCATTTCAGTTTCCCAAAAGCTGCTCAACAGTAGAAACGAAATGACGCGGCCCATTGGTGTACAATGAATCAAAATGCGGTCTGTACAGATAAAACACTTTTTAATTTTAAAAAAGCTGCTAAGTTTGGGAGGAGGGTGATAATGCTGAGGATCAGGGAAGTTGCATCCTTGTACAAGTTAGCACAGTAGATAAGCCAGCACTGAGGAGTGGGATTCAGAGTCCCCAGGCTCCTGGGTTGAACAGGAAACAGGGAAGCCTTAGCCCCATCCCCTCATGGTTGCCTGCCTCTCACTACCTCGCCTTTCCCACAGATTCCAGTGACTGCAGAAGTTCCTGTAGACCTGTCACCATCAGGGGAGGTGACCATATCCTTTCCCTCTATGTTGTGTTTCTGTTTTATCCTCTTTTGAGGTCCTGGGCATATAACCCATGGACTCCCTACCCCAAACCATATCTCCAGCTTATCTTTATTTTTTATTTTAAGACAGTGATCTTCCAGCCTCTACTTCACAGGTAGCTGGGGTTAAAGGCATGTGCCCCTGCACCTAAGATTGTGCTCTGGAGCTCTTCTAAGCCTTCCAGTCCTTGAACCTGAGTATGTTTTTGAAAAAAGTATCCAAACCCAAGGTCAACCATCAAGGATTGGGCTTATGTGGAGTGTTTTGTATTGTTTGCAGCCAGTGAATAAAGCATGAAAGGTATGTCCCTTTCAGATATAGGTACTAAAGCAAGCAAGTGTATGGAAATGAGGTTGTTCTGTTTTATGGAACCAGAGTTCTCCTTTCTTTCTTATAGGAACTAAGAGCAGAAGTTCAGGAATCAGATGTGGATTGACTCTCTTGGATTGTAGGATGTCTATTTTGAAAGTGGATGAATTCTGTGTAGGGTGAGAGATTCAAATTAAAGCAACTCTAAGATTTCATCTTACTCCAATTAGAATGGCTATTATCAAGAATACAAACAATAATAGATGTTGGTGTGGGTGTGGGGGAAAAGGTACACTCATACATTGCTGGTGGGGCTGCAAATTAGTGCAGCCACTCTGGAAAGCAGTGTGGAGACTCCTTAGAAAACTTGGAATGGAACCACCATTTGACCCAGCTATCCCACTCCTTGGCCTATACCCAAAGGACTTAAAATCAGCATATTACAGAGATACAGCCACATCAATGTTCATAGCTGCTCAGTTCACAATAGCCAGATTGTGGAACCAACCTAGATGTCCTTCAATTGATGAATGGATAAAGAAACTGTGGTATATATATATAATGGAATATTACTCCACCATAAAGAATGATAAAATTATGGCATTTGCATGCAAATGGATGAAATTGGAGAATATCATGCTAAGTGAGATAGCCAATCTCAAAAAACCAAAGGACGAATGATATCTCTAATAAGTGGGTGATGACACATAATGGGGGACGGGAGGGGTTAGTGTTAGGGTTAGAGTTAGGGTTAGGGAGGGGGACAAGAATGGAGGAAGGAAGGACTGTATAGAGGGAAAAGAGGGATGGGAGGGGTGGGGGAAGGGAAAAAATAACAGAATGAATCAAACAACATTAACCTGTGTAAATTTATGATTACACAAATGGTATGCCTTTACTCCATGTACAAACAGAGAAACAACATGTATCCCATTCGTTTACAATAATAAAAAAAAATAAATGATAATAAAAAAAGAATATTAGGATAAAAATGAAGCACTCACACTGATTGTTTGGCAGTAAATAATCTAACTTAGTTTTCACTGAGCTTGTTTAGGTAATAGAGTAGACCGTTAAGGTTAAATCAAAAACATAATGATATGAGCTAAAGTTTAAGTACATGTTTTGCTTAGCAGTTCAGTAAAATTAGCTTAAAACAAAATAGAGTTATTATGCTGAAAATAGGTCTGATAACAAATGGCAAACAAAGACCAGTAGGATGAAAAGAGGAAAATATCTTTCACTATAATGCTTATGTGAGTAACTAAGTAAATATAGGAAGGTGACCTTAATGTACCCACTCTGTTAGACACCTGCTGGAGAGTGCGGTTAATGACAAATCTTGTGGTAATATTTCTATAACTTGTATCGTGTTTAATCCTGCTTCACTTAATACTATAAAAGAAGAGCTAAAATAAACCTGAGCAGAACTTGCTTCAAGTTGCTCCAGAGGTTCGTGTCCTTTCTCTGCCCTGACTCCACCCATCCTTCAGGGAACCCTCAAGTTGCTGGGGCTGGGTCCAGCAATAATGGTTCCAAGGACTGAGTGTGAGAGTGCAGGCACAGCCTGATGTGCTGCTGATTAGAACAGGGAGGGGTGTTCACACCTTGAAACCACCTGAGTGTAACAGAATGATTGTGAGTTCAGTAGGAGATAAGTAGCTGGAGTCTGGTAGAAGCCTTGACTCAGAAATGACCTTCCACATGGGAGACTTTTCTCTGAGCCTCAATTACATTATGTACAGTTTTTTTTCTGCCTCTTCTCTTTCTTTTTGTGGTATTAGGGTTTGCACCCACCTCCTTACCCATGGTAAGTAAGGGCTATATCACTGAGCTAGATCCCACTGCCCCTTTTTAATTTTTTATTTTGAGACAAAGTCTAAATTTCCCAGGCTGGCCTTGAATTAGTGATCCTCCTTCCTCAGTCTCCCAAATTCCTGGAATTTCAGGCAACACCACCATGCCATTTTTCCATTTCTCTCTTGAAGCAGACAATTCTGGGGTATGGGGCAGTTCTCAGTTGTTCAGTATGTAACCTTAAGGTGATTTAGGACAAGGGTAATCTTAGCTTCCTGTGTGACAGATTAATCAAGCAGCTGGTTAAGTGTGTAGGTTCTGCATTGCTTATTTGATATTTGAAATGTATTGTTATTGTTTGAGATGTCCCCACTCAAGCTCCTGTGTTAATATAGGAAAGTTCAGCAGCAAAATGATGAGATTATGAGAGCTGTAACCTAATCAGTGGATTAATACATTTAATGGATTAATAATTTGAATGGACTGAGTGGTAAGTAGAGGCATGTAGGATGTGACTGAAGGAAGTAGGTCATTGGGGGAATGACAATGGAGTTTATATTTTGTTCCTGGTGCCTTTGATTGCTCTCTGCTTCATGGCAGCCAGGAACTGAGTAGCTTTCCTCTGCTATGCCTTTCTGCCATGATGTTCTGCTTCACCTTTAGTCCAGAGTGATAGAACCAGCTAACCATGAACTGAACCTCTGAAACTATGATCACAAATTGAACTTTTCCTCATCTAACTTTTTCTTGTCAGGTATTTTTGGTCACAGCAACAAAAAGCTGACTAACACAGGTATGCTCCTGGACTAGCCCTGTGTGTTAGCCACATCCACAGCTCTGGGCCAGAGGTGAGACTGAGCATCATGGCTGAAGGATACAGCAGAGAAAACTACTCATCTCATGGCAGTTGGAAAGCAAAGAGAGAGAAAGTGGAAGGGGGTGGCACACCCGCAGTGACCTACCTCCTCCAACCATGTCACACTTGCCTACAGTAACCACCTAATCAGTCCATTCAAACTAGGTTATAGCTCTCATGATCTAATCATTTCATCTTCAAACATTCCTACATTAACAAGAGCTTTGGGGGGCACTTTAATACCCTTGAAATGGCTGTCTGCCCCGAGTCAGTGAGGCCATCGACACTAAAGCATCAAGAATAAAGATAATAAGAAAACGTGGTTAATACACCTAGCTCCGTGGTACTATATTTCAAACACACAATTTAAGTCCTTGTCTTTCACTCTAGAGAAGAAATCTTGCACCTTCCTGCCCAAAGAGATTCCCCACATGCTGCATCCAGGCAGGCTCTTGGCTTTTCTTACAGGCTAACTCATCTCTCCAAGCAACCACGAGAAATCCAAACAAGGCAGCCATGGGAGGGCCAGCAAGTGGAGGTGACTCAGACATGTTAGGCAGCAGACCCCGGTTTCCATGACCTGGTCTACACAGGGCAGTATGGTAGTTGCTGCAATGATGACCCCTTCCCTCCCTTTCAAGTTGAAGAGTCTCAAGGTGAGAATGGCAACTGTGGATCCCAGCAACTGTGGCCCAACGGACATCTCAAGGTGGCCTGGAACACATGGTCACCTGGAGGGGCCTTCTTGCCTGTTCTGAACCCACCCAGAGATGACAAGGTCACTCAGATGCTCCACCCCAGCATAGAGAGCACAGATGTTGCCCACTTCTTGCACTGTGTCTCTGGAGTCTGCCTAGTGTGACTGTTTGGACCAACAGCCTCTGAAGAGGCAAAAAATAGATTTTGCTTCTGGGGTCTTGCTGAGTAGGGATGCTGTATCTCTAAATGCTTGAGTGCTCAGCAGAGACCCCACCCAGGAATCCCATCTCAGCCCCACTAAGAACCACCCCCTTTCTCTTGACCACAATGTCTAAAGCCCAGGACCTCGTTGTGGTTTTGTCTGTGCCACCCACACCCTGAATTCTCTACCCATTTGGGACACTGCTGATCCAGTGTGCATTCAGCAGGAGGACTTCTTTTCTGAAAGCTTGCTCTGCTTGGAACTTCAGCTGCATGCGGTTGGCATCATATCAGCAGTCATGTGGTGGGTCCACAAGATAGGTCTTCAGGAGTGCTTTGTCCAGTCAGAAGTGAGGAAAGCAGGAGGCCCTGCCACAGTGGCTGTTGCAGCTGCCATCCTCCTCCACACCAAGTACTCGAGCCCAAGAGGGACTCTGCATGTCATCCTGTTTCAGGTACCTGTGTTCAAAACAGCGAGGACCTCATGTTTCAGGACTCCTTTGAGCCCAAGTCTAATGAGGTGTTGCAGTGTGACAGGTAGAGACCAGTGTGTGACGTCTTGTTGACTGAGTTTGGAGTGTGCACACCAGTGAGGCATTTTCTGTTTATTTTCAGGGCACCATGAACCACTGTGTGTTGTGGACAGAGGAGGTCCATGATCTAAGTTTTTTCAAAGTTTTCCAAAAGTTACTCACAAAACAGCCTAAAACCCAGACTAGGCACTAGGAAGTTGAATTCTTGCAGAACATCATACACAGTAAGAGCATTGAGGATTGAGGTTCAGCTAATTCTATCATCTAGAGCCTCCTGGCTTGATGGTGGACTGCGCCCATGGGCAGATTGGCAGTATTCAAAGAACCGGCCAAATGAGACATTCCTGGAAGAGTCAGTGCCCACATTGCATGGTGCCTCAAAGCCCCTCTCATTTTGTATGACTCTGCTCTGTTTCTCTACAAATAGGGCAAGACAGATAGCAATCATTTTATTAAGTTTCCAAATGTGGCATAGAGGAGTGGACCAGGGAACTCACTTTATTGATAGTAAGCCTTTTAATTAATAAGTCTACATGAGTATATTTAATGCCTTCTCTCACTGAAGACAAGGATCTTCTGGGAGTCACATTATACCCACAGTGCCTAGTGGGTCCTGAAGGCACAGAAGGGCCTGACCCAGAGGAGCCCGTGCCACTCTGACAGACTTGCTGTACTCTGCAGACTCAGACACCACAGGCATGACTGGAGACTGCTAGATCTAATCTGTTTTTATCCTTGAACATTGTGGCTCCTGGTGACTTTTCCTGCATGTGTGGTGCAATATTCAGAGCACCTTCTCAGATCTGGTCTAGCTCTGTTTCCTTCTCACTGAAGATCCTAAAATCTCTACCTTTCTTTTTCTCTGCTTTTTATTACCATCAACTCCTCCATCCTTTGAGAGGGGGTTCTTTCCTGAAAATGATGAACGGTGTGGAAAGGAATGAGACTTAAAAACAAGACATATATTACCTGTTAATTAAGACCATTAAATAAGAATAGTAATAAGATATAATGAAAAATATTTTTTAATCTTCCAAGTTATCAAAATAACAATGATCCGTAGCCACAGTGATTAAAAATAAAGGTGGCCTCAGCCTGAGGTTGAACAGTTACCATACAGATGTCCTTACAGAAATCCTTTGCATATAAAATCATGGTGGCCTCTTTGCAAATTTGTGACCTGGCACAGTCCTTTTTGATGGTCATGATCAGGCAATCGTGTATAAGGACTCGTTCTTTGGACACTTTCTTTACAAACTGCTTTTAAAAGGGTTACTGTCTTTTCCTTAATTGTCTAGGCATGACTGTTGATTTTTACTTTCTATCCCTATTTTAGTATATATGTTTTTGGTTATAATTCCCTGCTGGGGGTTCGAGACAAAGTAGGTGACCCCATGTTGGCCCAAAACTAACCCCTTTTCTTGGAACTGTTAAGGTCATCCAAGTCTTCTCAGTCTTTTGCTGTGTTAGTTGTGCCAGTTGTTAGAATAGATCAGGATATTTCTGACCACACGGCTTTCCTTGGAAGTACTGGGGACATTTCCCTTTCTGATGACCCTCATATTTGAAAACTGTATTGTTTGGCTCCTGCCTCTAGAGTTCTCATGGTCCATCTGAGTGGAGGTAGGGTGATTCACTAAGGTTTTGGGGCCCTTTTAGAGAGGTCCTGTCATCCCCCAGGTCCTGGCTGACCTTGGGGAGAAAGCGCTGTCCTCTTAGCCCTTAAATCTTACTTGGCTTTGGTCTCAAAGTCTTAGTAGTTGAACACCCAGAAGGCCAGTTTCATCAATGTTGAAGTGGAAGTAGTTGGTCTCAATTCTAATGTCTAATTTTCTTTGGTTATTGGGGAACATTGAGAAATAAATTGAGACTGGATGTCAGTAGTTCCTTATATTGAATTCATTCCTTTGAAAACCCTTTATTATTTTTTAAAACCTACTACAATTTGTCTAAACCCTTAATTTGTACTATATCTCTCTTTCTATTTCGGGACCACAGTAATGCTTAGGACAAAAATTTATCCTTTTGACAAAATTTTAAATGGGCTTAATTTTAGCCCACTTTGGGTATCATCCCTCTCATGTATCAGGGCGAGAGGCAAAGTCTTATCCCAGGGGAGACCAGCCTTTTGATAAATCCTAGTTAATGTTTTTACATTTGAGCTTGGTGCAGTGGTACACATTTATAATCCTGGCAACTCAGGAGGCTGAGGCAGGAGGATCACAAGTTCAAGCCCAGTCTGGGAAACTTAGTGAGTTCCTGTATCAAAATTAAAAATAAAATAAAAAGGGCTAGGAATGTAGCTCAGTGATAAAGTGCCCCTGCGTTCAACCCCCAGTACAAAATAAATAAAGTTTTTACATGTGAAGCTTATCTTTGCCCCCTTTCTAAAAACCATTCTATTTAGAAGTATAAGAAAATAAAGTTTTCATATATTGTTTCATGAGTCTACTTTTGAGGATTAGTTAACCAACTTAAAAACCATTTAGACTCTATTATCTTCCCATAAATACATTCAATTTCCCATCCCAATATGAAGGGTAACACTTTAACATAAATTAACAGTACTATGTTTCTTTTACCTAGCCAGGTGCAGTAGTGCATGCCTCTAATCCCAGTGATTCTGGAGGCTATAGCAGGGATATCGCAAGTTCAAAGCCAGCATCTTCAGTGGGGAGGTGCTAAGCAACTCAGTGAGACCCTGTCTCTAACTAAAACACAAAATAGGGTTGGGGAGATGGCTCAGTAGTGGAGTGCCCCTGATTTCAATCCCAAGTACCCCCAAAAAATATGTTTCTTTTACATAATTATAAAATATTAAAAGACAAATAAATATCCATCTAAAATTTCTGGGTTTATCTTACTTTCATGTGTTAAAATAAATGTAATACTTTTAAAAATTTTTGATGTAGTTCTCCAGGGAAAATGTACTTGTTTATAGATGTACTCACTAGGTGGCCAATGCCCACCCTCTTAATTATCAGAGTAGCATGGTTTGGAATGCCAAGTGTTTGGGTACATCTAATTATCTTTGCTCAAAGATGATAGGCATGATACAATTAGGAGCACATAGCATAAACCTGAAAAGGGTTATCCTTACAAAAAAATCTGGAGGACAACATCTTGGTAAAGTGTCTTCCTAAGGTAGAAAGCATGTATACTTGGGAAACATAGATACATATGGTTAGAAAAAAGCCAGTAACATTAGGGTCACAGCTTCACAGAAGTCCCTTGTATATATTAACTTAGCTTTTTATTGTGAAGTTGTTCAGTTAAACACTATCAATGCCTAGGAAATCTTGCAGTGAGATAAGAAGGTCTCTAATGAATGTAATAATAAAAGAAAAGGAGAGGGCAACTGGCCACTTCCCTTATCTCTATTCCTTGGGGGAGGATTTAAACAGAGTGACTCTGGTTGTAAATTAGGAATGTACTCATGAAACACCTGAAGACAGTCACCTATGCAGTGGGCATGCACCCTACCCTATATACACCCCTGCCTTTAGGCACGGGTCACTTTCTTTTGTATCCTGGCTGCTAAGGAGTCAGTAATAAAATGCCCAAAACAACTTGATTGAGTCCTCTAAGTTCTTTCTTTGGGATTGGTGAACAGTATGCTTTGGGTGTTTGCAGCCCTGGAGTTGAACAGAAGTGAAATTCATGATCCATGGCTCCCTCGGATAACTATGACTACGTGCTCTGCCTCTGAAAGGTGTATCAATTACACTGGCACAAGCCCTCAGCTTTCAGGGCAGGTATACGACTTGCCCCAAATGGGTGGCAGCTGCATGAGTGCCAGGCCCAAAAGGGTGTGGCTACCTGTCATGCCAATGTTTGGCTCCATGACAAGCTCCAGTCCTCTAAACTTCAATCACTTCAGCAATTTTCAGCCCCTAGTTGATGTGCCTCTTCCTCTTTTGAAATTGTGTCTTGCTTTCTCTTACCTTGCAATAAACCTGCTCTGATTATCATCACTGCATGGCTGTACTTCTGTTCTGCACTGGGGCAATGGCCCTGGTCGTAGTCAGGACATCCAGGGACCTAGGGCTGACAGGTAGCAAATGGACATGAGTAGTGGGAACATGAGGCTATGAAGGTAATTCTTTAGACTGCTCTACTGGGCTGATCCCCCAACACACATACTTTATTTTATTTTTTTACATTATTTTTTTATTTTTTTATTTTTTATAGACTGTTTTTTGATTCATTGTACACAAATGGTGTACATTATTTAATTTCTATGGTTGTACACAATGTAGATTCATACCATTCATGTAATCATACATGTACAAAGGGTAATGATAGACATGGTCTCATTCCACCATTTTTCATACCCCCCTCATTTCCTTCTACATAATCTAAAGTTCCTCCAGTCTTATGTCACTCCTCACCCCCCCACTCCCATTATATATCATCATCCACTTCTCAGGAAAATAATGCGGCCACATCAATGTTTATAGCAGCTCAATTCACAATAGGTAGATTGTGTAACCAACATAGATGCCCTTAAACAGATGAATGAATAAAGAAACCATGGTATATATACACAATGGAATATTAATCAGCCATAAAGAATAATAATATTATGGCATTTGCAAATAAATGGATGGAGGTGGAGAGTATCATACTAAATGAAATAAGCAAATCCCATACTTTATTTTAAAAAGAAATTTACTTGAAGCCACTCTGGTCCTGCCTGGTTTAAGTTGATAAACTATATTCTTCAGAAAAAAATCTGTTATCTGCAGATTAAAGGCAGGTCAAAAGATTTCTCTCTGTTCATAAGAAGAACCCAAGTTAACCTAAAAGGGGGACTTTTGTGACTTTTACACAGCCCAGTTCTAGGAAGACAGGATAATTAGAAGGAAATCCCTCAATCATAAAATCTGTAAGAAGTTGAGCATGGTGCTGCATGCCTGTAATCCCAGTGACTTTGGAGGCTGAGACAGGAGGACCATGAGTTCAAAGCCAGCCTCAGCAACTTTGCAAGGCCCTAAGCAACTCAGCAAGGCCCTGTCTTTAAATAAAATATATATTTTAAAAGAGGGAGTTGGGAATGTGGCTCAGTGGTTAAGCACCTCTGGGTTCAATCTTCAGCATAAATAAATAAATTATTTATTTATTTACAAATAAATCTGTAAGATGTTCCAATTAGAACTGGTCATCATGGGCCAAGTTGACCCAGAATTGCCTTTGAATCTTTCGCATGTCATTTTAATAGCAAAATCTCCCCTCTGTGTGGCAAGACCATGCACAATGGAGACTTAAATCCTACTGTCAATCAAAAGTCAAAAGGTAGACCTGAACAGGACTCTGTGGAAACTTCCCTGGGACTCCCAATAAGACTGGAAAGCAGGAGGGGCAAATGGTCCCCCTTTTTTCTGAGAGGACCCACCATCTCCCTTTATCCTTGGAGAGTCCCCCTTTCCCTTTTCCTTTCCCTTCTGATAAACTCCTGCCTAGTAATATGTACGATTCACTTGAAATTCTTCATGCAAGACTGCAAAAACCAATTGTCACAGTGCACTGTGATTGCTTTGACTACATGGATGTATGACACTCTGTAACAGAATCATTCCACAGCTGACTCAAGCTTTGGTAACAAACACATACAAAAAAGGTATAGGCATTTGACCCAGCTATCCCACTCCTTGGCCTATACCCAAAGGACTTAAAATCAGCATCCTACAGAGATACAGCCACATCAATGTTCATAGCTGCTCAATTCACAGTAGCCAGATTGTGGAACCAACCTAGATGTCCTTCAATTGATGAATGGATAAAGAAACTGTGGTATATATATACAATGGAATATTACTCCACCATAAAGAATGATAAAATTATGGCATTTGCAGACAAATGGATGAAATTAGAGAATATCATGCTAAGTGAGATAAGCCAATCTCAAAAAACCAAAGGACGAATGATCTCACTGATAAGCAGATGATGACACGTAATGGGGGGTGGGAGGGGTTAGTGTTAAGGTTAGAGTTAGGGTTAGGGAGGGGGGCAAGAATGGAGGAAGGAAGGACTGTATAGAGGGAAAAGAGTGGTGGGAGGGGTGGGGGGGGAAGGGAAAAAATAACAGAATGAATCAAACAACATTACCCTATGTAAATTTATGATTACACAAATGGTATGCCTTTATGCCATGTACAGAGAAACAACATAAAGAACATGTATCCCATTTGTTTACAATTTAAAAAAAAGAAAAAAAAACAGGTATAGGATTTCTCCTCTACAAACCTTCTATGACTTACTTAGACAACTTGTTTAAATTCTTAGTTTTTTCCTATCTTTATTTTTCCCATCTTGTTACAATCCAATCATTTTATTATAGGACAAAAACCTCATTTCACCATACAAAATCCTTTTTCAGCCAAAAATATTCCCTTTCCCTTTTAGCTTTTTTCACCAAAATATATCATGCCTATAACTTTGTTACATCTTTTTGGGGGGAATTGGTGGGTACCAGGGATTTGTATTTTACTGAGAGACAGGGTCTCACTGAGTTGCTTAGCACCTTGCTGTTGCAGAGGCTGGCTTTAGACTTGTGATCCTCCTGCCTCAGCCTCCTGAGCCTCTGGGATTACAGCCATGTGCCACCACACTCAGCTGTTACATCTCTTTTTATTTAGTATCTGTTTGTGTTAACATTTTAAAAATTTGCATTTTGAAACAATCCTTACAACATTTATGAATTCAAAAAAATTACTTTTTTGTGGTACTAGGGATTGAACCCAGGGTCTTGTACATATGAGATAAGGGCTTTACTACTGAGCTACACCCCAACCCTAAATTACTCTTTTTCTTAATAGGATAAAATACTTCAGACTTTTTAGTTTTCTCATCAAAATATAGCTTAAATTCTTTGCATTATTGCTTAAGAGTTAGTCTACAGTCTGAACAGTCCTCAAATCCCAAATCTGCATTTCCAAAAGTGACTTTGTTTGAAGCAAAGTACAAAACTTACATCTCAGAGACACAGAAGTTAACTGGAAACATCACTGAGAAGGTGTAGGTGAAGGCCCAGGGAAAGCAATAGGTTTAAATGTGATGTGTGTTATGTGGTTTTAAGACCTTTCCCTATTTTTCTAGTTCAGCAGGCCTGCTCTGAGGTACTCCACAAAGTGTAAAACCTGTGTAATGTATTATACATTATAATGTATAATGCATAAAGCCTGAAGTTTTCAGGCTGTGCCTAAATCTGAGTTACTCCATTTTGTAAAGCACTGGTTTTCCATAAGCCAAGGTGGATGACTGTATGCCTTGTTGGTACAAGTAAACAACCACCATCTGCCTGGCACAACCAGAAGGCCCAAATTGATAAACTGTGCCAATGAAAATGACCACCTACGAACTAAGTGAATGAATCAGAAGCACATCAAACCACATCAGAAAGACCAAGTCCAAGCTTATCAAGTACACCAGACCACTGAATGAAGCAGCCCCTCACTTGGCATCCATAAAAGGAGGAGTCCCTCAAGACTGGACAGGGCAGCGTTGACCTGTTAACTGGTTGTTTGTCACAAGCCTTGCCCAGGAAAATTGCCACAATGCAGATCCTTGGATGTTAGCAGAGTGAAGTTCCTGCTGCTCATGACCACCACACACTGCCCACTGCAAGCTGACACTGAAACTACGCACGTCCAGACCTGGGTCTGGAATAAGCTTCTGTGCTTTGGCAGATCTGTGCTCAGAACAGAGGTTCTTGGGCTTGTTCATAATTTCATCAGATTGAAACTGAATTCTCCACATCTGCTGCTGTAGTTGCTGGTGCGCAGTGGCAGCTACTCACAGCAGGGGTTGCCCTCTGGCATTAGTGACTGGTCTTAGCCAAGCCTTTATGGTGCCCACTGCCCTACCTGCCTGTCTGTCCTATCTATTCATGACCACAGTGACTCTTTGCATTGGTATCTGCTAAGGCCTTTGCTCCCAGTTCAGCTTTCTGAACTCCCGTGACTGGCTTAACCCTTTCTTAGTCTTTGTGTGTATTTGTTTAAAGTATAGTGTGTGACTTGAGTGTTACAGATATTAGAAATTAAGATTGGATGAAATAAAAGAGCCTGTGATTGCTTATGACTACTAGGTGACCCACAGTTATTCTGTGAACTAACCAATGAAAATGGTGTGGCCAGTGACTTTGTTATTTGATAAATTATGACTTTGTGGAAAGACACAAACATGCTTCTTTTATGTTAATGACAGCTCACTCAGGACAGGAAAATGGTCTTATAAATGAAAATTCCTGGCACAATGGATCAGGAAGTTATACTTTGGAAAACCGTCTGGTTGATAAGCCCTTTTAATCAAATTTGTTTTTTAATTAGATGTAGTATGCAGTTCAAGGGGAGTAGGGCAAACAGCATTTAAATTTTTTTTAAATTTTGTTTTAATTAGTTATACATGAGAGTAGAATGCCCTTTGAGACATCATAGACAATGAAGTATGATTTCTCCTTCTTCTGGTTATACATGATGTAGAGTCCCACCAGTCATATAGTTATATATGTAATGGGTAATAAGGTCTGATTCATTTTACTCTCCTTCCTGCCGCCATGCCCTCCCTTCACTCCCCTCCACCTAATCTAAAGAACCTCTATTCTTCCCTAGCCGCCTCCACTGTGAATTAGCATCCGCGTATGAGAGAGAAAACATTCAGCATTTGGTGTTTTGAGATTGGCTTATTTTGCTTAGTATGATATTTTCCAGCTCCATCCATTTACCAGCAAACACCATCTTTAATGTCCACTAAACCTGGAGAAGCTTCCCTTGAGTCTTTCTGTGTGTGTGTGTGTGTGTGTGTGTGAGAGAGAGAGAGAGAGAATATATGGAAGCGGGAGAAAACCATTAGGCTTCTCATCCCCTGCAGGGGAGGAAGGGGAGGAAAGGGGCGAGGCGCGGGGAGAAGAAGTGGGCGGTCAGCTTGCAGAAGCGCCTCCCGCCCGTGGGGCGCGCGGAGGCTGGGTGGGAACGGGGAGAGGGAGGCTGGTGAGGGGAGGGCGTTCGCGTCTCTCATTTCGGGAGCGGAGGTTGGCGTCCGCTCTGGCAGCTTCTCACATGGCCCAGGTTTCAGCACGCGCCCCTGCGCAGGTGCCCTCAGACTCAAGCACAGTTGGGCCGGGTGCAAGTTCAGCCAGGGCCCGCGGCGCTGCGCGCAGTGACACTTTCTGCTCCACGGGGTGCAGGAGGGACTCGCCCTGCGGCCGCCCCGACGCCGCGTGACCGCACCCGGGGGGCTGGCAGCGCCCCCTGTGCACATCGAGCCGCCCGCCGGTCCCGGCCACCTGCGGGGACAACCTGGGGACCCCGGTGGGCAGGACTAACGGTCTCTGGCCACCCGGTGCACAGACCTCTGAGCGCGGCCGCGGAGCTAGGGGACTACGTTACCCACAATGCCCGGCGCCGAGTGGCGGAAAGCTGAGCCAATGAGCGCTCGGAGGAGGCCGCTTCCGGTTTCCCGCGGAGTCGGCCGACTTCCGGCGCCGCCGCCCGGTGGTCGTGGGTGCGCCCCGGAGCCGGTCGCCGTCGGAACTTTTGGGGCGTGGAGTCGGGATCGAGGTGAGGCGGTGGCGAAGGCACGGGGAGGGCGACCCCGCGGTGCCCGGTGGCCGGCTCGAGGCGCGGCCCCGCGGTCCCTGCCCGAAGGGGCTGCGCGGCGGGCCGAGCCCCCGACGGCGGGTGCGGGAGCCGAGAGCGTGACGCGCGCGGCTGCGGAGTGCGGGGCTCGCGGGCGTTGGCGCCCGGGCCGCGGGGTCGCCAGCGCTAGCGGAGCTCGGGAGGCCGCGATTAGGGGACGGTCAGGTCAGCTGCCCGGGAGATGCGCAGGGCGAGCACGGCCGGGGAGGGCCAGCCCTGCAGCCCAGCGAGGCGCCCTCGTGCAGTGTCCGCCGCCAGGACGAGGCAGCGCCGAGGCCCGGAGCCAGGGCAGTCCGACGTCCAAACTCCTGGGCTGCGCGGGGATACCGGGAGCCCCGAACCCCGCCGCCCCTGCCGCGGTCACTGGCCTCTCACCACTCTCTTCCCACAGATGCCCACGACCACAGAAGCGCTTATGGACCGTACGCAGGTAAGTGGACTATGCTCCAGGGGTTGGTTGGTGACCCCGCGCTTAGTCCGTGGCCCTCTGTCCTAGGTCCTGCCTGCCACGCTCGCACTCCGGGGCCGGGAGCTCTGAAGAAACCCCAAACCAAGGGTCATAAACCTAGGTTAAGGGCTCTGTGGAATGGTTTCTGTGGAAGTGGGATGGAAGGTGAAGGGGCACCCCAGGAATAGGCCCCAGAGTGTGGAAGTGTTGGCATGTGAGACTGAGCTTGTTCAGGGACCATAGGTCTCCTTTCATTTTTATGGAAAATCAGAGCAGAGGAGCAGGAGTCAATCTGGAATGTTCGGTGTCTCTCTGGGTGATGGGAGCAGTGGGGTGCAGCAGAGGAAGAAGGTCGTTTGGCCGGATATGAGGCTTACTGTGGCTGCAGCACGAACAGGCTGTGGCTGTGAACCAGCTGATAGTCCAAGAAAGAGGCTGAGAATTGATGTGGCTGGATCATTGTGGTGGCCAGAGAGGCAGAAGGCGTGTCTGGATTCTGGACTGGGTTTTCACTGGGGTGTTTCCTTTTGTGTTTTGTGGTGCTGAGTCTTGAACCACGGGCTTCAAACATGCTGGGCAAATGCTTTATCACTAAGCTGCATCTCCATGGGTTTCATATTTAAGAGTGAGAAAAAGGTAGAAGAAGAGTGATTTCAATGTTTTTGGTTTTAGCAGGTGGAAGGATGGAATCTCCACTAACCAGAATGTTAAAGTTGATAGTTGGGTTGATTTTCATTGTGTGATATTAGAAGTTTGGTTTTGGGCTATCTTAAGAGTGAGATGTTTAAAAGAGCAATGGTGGAGATGTCTAGTTAGTAGCTGGCTGCATAAATCTGGAACTCTTAGGAGGATTCAGAATGGAAATATACCGGGCTGGTTATGTGGCTCTAAGGTGGAGCACTTGCCTAGCATGTGTGAGGTCCTAAGTTCAATCTGTAGTACTGCAAAAAAGAAAGAATAATTCCAAAAAGTGGTGATGTGTGTTTGTTGTGGGATGCATACCTTGACTTACAATTAGAAAGGGGAATCCTGGGCTTGATGGTAATGCCAGAAGCAGCCCTGGAAAGTGAGGGTCCAGGATTGGCTCTCAGGCTTGAGCATCTGAATACAGTTGGTGGTCATCACAGACACAGCTGAGGACATGAAGTGACTGAGGGAATTGTGTGAGGAGGTGACTGATCTGGCAGATGTCTAGGCTCCCATGGAAAGAGTAGACATGAGTCGTGCAGAAACTCAAAGTAATTGAGGTGACACGATGGTGTAGCCAATAACTGTGTTTGTTCATCAGGCTTTGGGCTCACTGGGATTTAGGAGTGACCCTTGATGTGCTTGGGGGTTTCAGTAAGACTGGTGGATTAGCTTAGGGCCACAGGTGGTCATCTGGGAGATCACCAGGCCTGTAGTAGAGGGCCTCTGGAGTCAGGTCTTGAATTATGGTTTGAGGAGAGAAGAAGGTTGTGACTAATGAGGGGCATCAAGTGCAGCACAAGTGGGAGAAGGCCATCAGTGTCTGGTAACTGTCCAGGTGGTTCCTGGTGACTGAGGCTGAAGCAAGCAATAGGCAGGCAGGGAAGCACAAAGCAGGTGGAACTGCCTCTGACGTAGTCCTGGATCCTGTCTCAGTTTGCCAAGGTCTCTGGATGCCAAGCACATGGGGAGACCAAGGAGAGGCCTTTGGTGTGATACTGGGGTGGAGGTGCCTTGGGGCTGAGACTGTGCGTGTGTGTGTGTGTGTGTGTGTGTGTGTGTGTGAGAGAGAGAGAGAGAGAGAGAGAGAGAGAGAGAGAGAGAGAATGTGCACTTGGAGAGGGAGTGTGACCTGTGAGTGAGAGAGAGAGAGAACGAGAATGCAGAGAGTGACCTATGGGCACTGGCATGGAGGACACAAGGGTGAAGGTATGCCCATGTGTGCTTGTGGGAAGTACAGTCTAGGGAATGACTGGGGCAACTGCCTGGCAAAATGAGTGCTACTCCAAATTACCAGGTCGAGTTACATGGCTTCTCCTGGCTCACCTGCCTGTTGGTCTTGTGGCAAGACACAGTGACAGAGGGACCATGAGGTGAGAGTGAGTGGTGCTTGGTGTGGCATCTCTGCAGAGGTGCAAGAGGGAGGAGAATGAGCAGGGAAGGTGTGTGGGCGGACGATCTTGGACTCCTAGGAGAGAAGTTGATCATGGCATGATCTGTCCTGTCATGACAGGGCTGTGTCACCTTTGAGGACGTGGCCGTTTACTTCTCCCAGGAGGAGTGGGGGCTCCTCGATGAGGCTCAGAGGCTGCTGTACCTTCACGTGATGCTGGAGAACTTTGCACTTGTAACCTCTCTGGGTAAGACCCTTGTACTACCCCGCATTGTCCAGGTTTCTGTCTCTCCTCTTTCCCTACAGAGACAGCTCTGCCAGACCATAGGCTCTGCTGACTTCCCCAGTGTCTTGGCACGTGTGCTGTGGGTGCTAGTGCCAAGCCATTTGCACTACCTGAGTAGCCTACTACCTGCTGCCCCAAAGCATTCATGGGAGCGCTGAGTGGCAGGCACCCTGCCGTCAGCTTCATGGATCTCACTTACCTTGCCCTTTCCTTGGCCAGATGACTGTGTCCATATCCGTGAGACCTTTTGCTCTAGTTCTGTCCCCTTCTAGCCAATATTTCCTCTTAGCTGTCTCAGGATTTGTAGGCCTTGTCATGACCATTATTTATATGGACCATGCACTGTGTCCTCAGAGCCTCCTTCCAGACTTTTTGTGATACTGATCTTTTTTTTCTTATGATCTTTTGTATATTGAGCTGCTGTAGGCCACTTCTGATCACTTTCCTGTCCCTCTTTCATTAACATTTAGATCATGCACTTTCCATGTAGTTGTATAGCCAGGGGTTGGGGAGAGTCCCAGTTGTTCTACAAGGTGGACATGGCAAAATGGCCTCAGAAAGGTTTTTGGCCTGATAAGTGGCAGCTGGGGTGGGGCATGACGTCAGAGTTGGGTCCACATTATGCCAGGAACCTGCAGTGCGTCTAGTAGTATTCTGTTACGTGTGCTTATGGCCATTGCCTCATTTCTCTTTTCTTCCCCACTTTTCTCACCTGCCATTTCACCTGTGATTTCTGGACCATGGCCACCCCAATCTTCCTGTTCTCTGTGGGAAGTACAATCTAGGGAATAACTGGGGTATTACTTGTGCCTCTGCAAGGTCCCCTCTGCCATGTTTTCCATAACTGGCCCACACCTAATGTATATTGTGCACATTATCAATTAGTCCTCTGATATTTTGACATTAAGTAAACCTGGGGGTAATGGTAGTAGAGAATTCTTGGTGGCAGGGCATAAATTTCCCTGAATAGAAATACTTAATTATGGGAGTAAGAAAGGAGGAGTACAGGTAGAAGGATACAGAGCCTGAGGGCTTAACTAATTGTTCTTTGTATGTGGCATTAGCCAAAAATCTGAATTTTTTGTGGGGCTCTCCAGTAGTGTCTTGCTGGAAATGTAAAGTTTGTTGAAAATGTGCTCTGGTCCAGGGGCAGGTGCAACAGGTGTGTTGTTGGAGGTCATGAACTGATCTGTTTGTAGAGTATTTATAAAGACTGGTGGCATTGTGTCTAACCAAGAACAGAGAATGGTTTTAGAGTCTGGTATTTTTATTTTTACTACACCTACAACCAGCATTTCAACTCTCCAGGCACCAGCTGGGGGTCTGCATTTCAATTCAATTCTGACTTTGTCTACAGGGAGTGAGTAACAGTTAAGGGTGCAGTCCCAAAAGACTGTCCCCTTCATATGCCAGTCACAAATGTGGTGCCCAAGCTACTCCATTTCTGCTGATCCACTATAAATTCAAGGGTTCCCACATAGTCTCTCAGATTTGATAAGTTCCTACAATAACTCACATAGCAAAGTATTATTTGTAAGAATACAACTCAGGAATAGCTAAATGGAATAAATGCACAGGAAAAGGTATGAGCAGAGGGAATATTCATGCCCTTTCTGGCATGCTACTATCCATTCGGCCCAGAGATTCTCTGAACTGTGGAGGTTCGTTATTTAGGTCTTGTTACCTAGCCTGGTTGATTAATTCATTGCCCATTGATGATTAGCTTAATCTCCAGCCCCTCTCCCTATCCTAGTGAATAAAGATGAGGCTGGAAGTTCCAAGCCTCGAGTCAGGCCTTGGTTTTTTGGGAGACCCACAATCTGAAGCTGTCAGGGACGCTTGCAACTTGTTATCTCATTAGCATACAAAAGATACTCATCATTCTGAAGTTTCAGGTTTAGGAACAGACACACTGGACTGTCAAATACAGAAGCAGTTTGGATAATCACCTTTTGTTAGATTTTATATAGTACATTTTTAGTCCTTGAAAAACTTGTTTTAACTTACTTTGGACTTTGGGCTATTTTTGGTGGGAGGGTGCTGAGGATTGAGCCCAGAGCTTTGCACATGTTAAACAGTCACTCTGCCACTGAGCTGCATCCCCAGTCTATATTCACTGTTTTAAGTGGAGAGCCATTTGGATACCATTTTGCTAAGCTAGATTGTGTCAAAAATTTACTTTAAATTTATTATTTATATGTTAGAGTATCTGTGTCCAACTTGGGATATTTTCAAGTAGTGGATACTAAATCAGGAAATTTTATACAATATTAAAATTGAAGTGAAGTATACCTATCTTCCTATTTTTATTTAGTTACTTTGTTAAGATTGTAGGGGATACAGTGTTTAAATTAAGGGGAATTCCCAAGTACAATATGAACCCCAGTAATGATTGAGTTTGTGAAATTTGTCAAATTGATACCCTTTAGTAAATATTGAAGTTAATACAGAATCATTTGTAGAGCACAAAAGCCCATCAACACCCTTCTAATCTTTACCCCACCCAGCCAAGTGCTGGGGGTTAAACCCAGAACCTTATGCATCCTATACAAACACTCTACCACTGAGGGTATACCTTCAACCTTCTAATCTTTTTGTTTACATTCTTTTGTATGCAAGTTTTGACTTTATAGTTTTGTTAAAATTATGGAACTTAGTTTTTAATTTTGTGACAAATGCAATTTATCTGCTATCAATTTATATTTAAAATATAAACTTGTACATTATCATATTTATTTAATTATCTTCTCCCCTACCCCTACAGGATTGGATTTTTCTTCTTGTTGCAAACTTTTTCTTTTCTCTCTTTTTATACTTTATTCATTTTCTTCTTTGATCTTTTAGATCCCTGAAACTTTGGTTTATAGTTTCCATTTTTGATAAATAGGTAGAATGGGGCTATAAACAGCAGCCTCTCCCTGGGATGGCCTCTGCCTGCAGCATAATCAACACCCCCCACTACCCTGCCATAGTTAGGTGGGATACTTATCTGAAAATCTCCTGTTGGCATGAATGGCACCTTACAAGTGGAGGTCTCCCTTCTTAGGGTGTTCCAGTCAACCTTACAGTACCTTGGGTTGACAATGGTATCCTCAGATTATTTTCCAAATTCTTTGTTTGTGACAGTTTAGTTTGAAGGAAAATTCTTAGCATGTAAGTAGGTAGCCTGTGCCCAAGCACACTAACCAGAAGATTTACAGTCTGATCAAGTGTCTTAGGAGGACACTTATCCTTTGCCATGTTGTCATTAGATACTGAGCTGCATGTTTCCAAGCATGGGACCCCTCTGTCCTTCCATAAGGTGTAATAGCACCAGGTTAAAGCAACCGCCAAGATTTGCCTTTGGAACATTTGCACTTCCTGGGTCATGTGGTTCCCAAGGGAAGGGTGCCCTGCACCTGCACCCAGTGGGTGATATGTAGGGATGGGCCTCTAATTTGTTCAGAACCAAATCAACACATTTCCCCCTAAGAACGCAGTGTCCCAGGCCCTGGACATTCAGTCATGATTCCAGTGGGCTATCAGCTAGGAACTTACTTGACCAGAGTGACCTCTCGTGAAGGTAGACAATAGGATGTACAGTCAATGTGGAATCCCCTTGGCCTCATTCCTGCCATCAGCCCTCCATGGTTCCCCTGTTATCTGCTGCCTGCACAGTGGATCAGACTCATCCAATCGTTTTTGGTGATTTCTAGAGAAGCCTCTTCCTGTTCTATTGGAGGCGTCTCACCCTGTAGGCTAGTCAGTGGACTCTGATTTCCTGGAACTACACTGGGAGCTCATTCTGTTCTTACCATGAGATGCCCAGAAGCACACTGGCCTGGAGACACTGGTTGCCTTAAAGCACTTAGGCTCAGAGATACTCTGGGAACACAAAAACTGCCCCTGTGCTAAGATGTGGGGTCAGTGCAACAATTTAGGTTGAAAAAACTGAAGCAAGAAAAGGAAGACCTAGCCCTAGCATGTTCCAGTCAAAGCATAAGCACAGCAGTGGTCAGCAGTGTCCACTCAGGCAGCACATGGTCAGTGGCCTAATCATGCAGTAAGCACAGAAGAGCCTCTGCTGTGGGGCCCAGGCCACCCTGCTTGCTGCACCCATTTTCTTAACGTGTACCTGTGAATTTTAATTAGTAGAGGTGACTGAGGACCAGCAGGGAGATGTAAATGCCATTGAAAGGGGAATTTATAACATTTCTGAGAGAGAGGTGCACTACATTGTGCAGGGTGAAGTGGGTAAGCAGCAGGTGGTCAGGAGGCAGAAGCAAGAGGGGAAATATTAGGTCACAGCCTTTACTTGGTTTTTCAGCAAAAGGTAAATGACTCATATGGGTGGGTTGGAATAATTTCAGTGGGCTTTGGGAAAGGGAACTGGCCTTAGTCATCCACTACTTGGTTCCAGGGGAGTTAGGACTGAGGAGTGTCCTCCTGGAGTGTACAAGCCAGGGAAACGTGGTCTGCAGGATGGGCTCTGGATTGCATAGCTAGTGTATTAACTGCATGCTTTCAGTTGAGCCCTTTGCTGTCTACTGAGAAATAGATAGCCATATAGAGAGGGAGCAATATCCCTGGCCAGCAACACTATACGATGTCAAAAAATCCTACAGAAAAATAAAAAATTAAATCATGGTTAATGTACTCTCACCACAGTCCACATGCATTTCATCTGCATGTCTCTTTTCAGTGTGTTGGCATGAAACAGAGGATGAAGAGACACCTCCTGTGCCAAGGGTTTCTGTAGAAGCAGCATCATACATCAGCACTCCAAAACCAAGTCTGTCCTCCCAAAAGACTCACCCCTGTGACATCTGCATTCTAGTCCTCAAGAACATTTTGCATCTGGATGATCTACCTGGACAGAAACCATACTTTACTGGGACCTGTGAAAACCTTCACAAGGACCAGAAGTATCACAGTACAGAGAATACATTAAAAAGAGAAGTGAATAGTGCCTCATTTGTGAAGAGATGCATATTCCATGTGTCAGGGAATCCCTTCCTCGGTAGGAAGACTGGAGAGAACTTACCTGCTAAGTGGAGTATTCTTCAATCCCAGGCCATTTCCAAAGGTGAGAAGCCAAACACAGTCAGAAAGTGTGAGGAGGCCTTTCACTGTGGAGAAAATCATTGTAAGTCAGGAGCATGCAGACAAACTTCCAGCCACAAACACACACTTGTTCACCACCCAGGAGTTTGTACCGGAAAAGGGGTTTATGATGCTAGCAAATGTGGAGCAACCTTCCAAGAGAAGTACTCACTTGTTCCATTCCAGAGAGTCCATGCTGGAGAAAGGCCTTATGAATGCAGTGAATGTGGAAAATCTTTTAGCCAAAAAGCCACTCTTATTACACATCAGAGAGTTCATACTGGAGAAAAACCATACAAGTGTGGCGAATGTGGAAAATCTTTTAGTCAAAGCTCAAACCTCATTGAACACTGCAGAGTTCACACTGGAGAAAGGCCTTATGAGTGTGAGGAATGTGGGAAAGCCTTTGGGTGCAAATCTAACCTTGTTCGACATCAGAGAACTCATACAGGAGAAAAACCATATGAATGTGGCCAATGTGGGAAATTCTTTAGACAGAGCTTTAGCCTTGTTGAACATCAGAGCATTCATACTGCAGCGAGGCCTTATGAGTGTAGCCAGTGTGAAAAATCCTTTAGTCAGAAAGCTACTCTCATTATACATCAGAGAGTTCACACTGGAGAAAGGCCATATAAGTGTGGGGAATGTGGAAAATCCTTTAGTCAAAGCTCCAACCTTATTGAACACTGCAGAATTCACACTGGAGAGAGGCCTTATGAATGTGGGGAATGTGGAAAATCCTTTAGTCAAAGAGCCACCCTCATTAGACACCAGAGAATTCACACTGGAGAAAGGCCTTATGAGTGTAGGGAATGTGGCAAATTCTTTAGACAGAATTTTAGCCTCATTGAACACCGTAGAATTCACACTACAACAAAGATCTATGAGTGTGGCCAGTGTGGGAAATCTTTTAGCCAAAGGGCCACCCTTATTAGACATCAAAGAGTTCACACTGGAGAAAGGCCTTATGAATGTGGGGAATGTGGGAAGTCTTTTGGGTATAAATCCAAACTTGATCGACACCAGAGAACTCACACTGGAGAAAGACCTTATGAGTGTGCTGAATGTGGGAAGTTCTTTAGGCAAAGCTACAGCCTCGTTGAACACCAGAGAGTTCACACTAGAGCAAGACCTTATGAGTGTGGCCAGTGTGCAAAATCTTTTAGTCGAAGAGCTGCCCTGGTAAAACATCAGAGAGTTCATACTGGGGAAAGGCCGTATAAGTGTGGTGAATGTGGGAAAACCTTTAGTCGGAGCACTAGCCTTATTCAACACTGCAGAATCCACACTGGAGAAAGGCCATATGAGTGTGATCAGTGTGGGAAATCTTTTAGGCAGAAGTCTGTCCTAATTCAACATCAGGTAGTTCACACTGGAGAAAGGCCTTATGAATGCAGCAAGTGTGGGAAATCTTTTAGCCAACGCTCAAGCTTCTTTCAACACCAAAAATGTCACACCATGGGAATGCTTCACAGAGGCAGCAGATGTGGGAAATCCCTCATCCCCAGGTCTTCTGTTGCTTAGTTTCTGAAAGCCCACACAAGGCCTTAGACCTGCAAATAAATGTGCTGTCTTTGCTCACTGTAACAGAATTTTTATGAAGAGGCCACCTACTTAAAGAAGGACCATTTGTATTTGCAAGCATCCAGAGGGGTGAAGTACCCTGTGAGTTCAAGCACATGAGGACAGGAGCTGCTCTGAACATTTTAGATTGCTGCTGCCCTCACCAAAGTTAAATCATTGCCACGTTCTCACAGAAGCTATCTCCCATCTAGCCCTTGCACAGTGTGCCCCAGGCACCTTTGCATACAGACCCAGATGCCTGTGTTCTCCCCATTTCCTAGAGGAATCTCCAATAACCTGACCCCTCACTGTTGTGTTTCTGTGTTTTGGTTAAGAGGACCCAAACTGCAGACTTGCTTCCCCTTCATTAAATTATTGATCTCATGTGAAACTAGCAGTTGATGTTTGCTAATTTCAAATTACTAACCAGTAACTTCCTGTTGAGCATTGCTCTGATCTGTGGACTAATAAAGGCCTTACTGTTTGTTCTACTTTTAATTGGGTTCTGTTCACAGCCTTGGTGGATAGAATATGGATGTGTCCTGTTTGTATTAAAAGTTGGACAGCTTTTATGGGACCCTTGCATTTTTTTAATCAGTAAAGAAATTAATGGCAGAGAGTTCTCATTCCATTTTGTTTAACTTGCATTACTACCCAAGACCCCCATTGGAACAGTCAAGGCTTTGTGTCTTAGTTTGAGGCCTCAATGCTCCTGAGTTTGTTTTAGACCAGAGATCACCTTGAAGGGGGGTCAGTTGTCATGGCCACGTTCAATGCTTGCTGAAATACTTTGAATTTATTTAATTATTCCCATGACTTCCCATAAAACTCAATATTGTTGAGGGGAAACTTATCATTGGGTTCTACAGTCATGTGGTCTGATATCCATAATTCCTTAGGTTGGTGTCACTAATAAGAATACAGGAACCAGGTATGAACACCACCTGATACAGAAAAACACAGTGTGATTAGTGGAGCGGAGGGACTGGCAGACAGAATGTGCTACTTGTAAAAGTGCACCTTGAATCCTAGAGGCAGAGATCACACTACCAAATTATGTCCCACTGTGGTCAGGACCACTCTCAAGAGATACTCAGACCCTTGTTAAGTTACCATCGCTTTTCTGGGGTGTTCACTTAAGTCCAAATGCAATGGGAGGCAAAAACAACAAGGAATAGGTTCCTTGAAATGCAGTGGAGTTGGGACAAAGTAGAATGTTCCTGTACCTATGGTGATGTCAGGGAGAGGAGGAAGTTTCTATATGCGGTGAGGGTGATGGGGAGACAGGAAGTTCCTGAACACACAGGGGAAACATTAGCAAGTTCCTGTATGCAGCAGGGGTCAGGGGTGGAGAGAAGGAAGGTCCTGAACCTGTGGAGAGACGGGAGGAAGCTCCAGAATATGCAGGGGAGACAGGAAGAAGGTCCTGAATGTGTGGGGAGACAGGAAGAAGGTCCTGAATACACAGGGAGACAGGAGGAAGTTCCTTTGTACAATGGGGGTGAAGAGGAGGAGGGAGAAATGTCTTGAATGTGCAGGGACACAGGAGGAATGTCTTGAATGTGCAGGGATACAGGAGGAAGGTCCTGTATGCAGTCAGGGGGCGGGGGGGAGACAGGAGAATGGTCCTGACCGTGTGACGAGAGAGGAGGAAGGTCCTGAGTACACGGGGGGAGAAGAGAGGAAGTTCCTATAAGCAGTGGGGCTGGTGGGGAGACAGGAAGAAATATCTGGAAATGTGAGGAGACAGAGGATGTTTCTGAAAGCCTCAGAGAGACAGGAGGAAGTCCCTGGATGTTCAGGGGAAACAGAAGTTTCTGGATGCATGGGGAAGACATAAGGAAGTTCCTGAATGCTGGGTGAGACAGGAGGAAGTGTGTCTGAATATGCAAAGAATATGAACACTCATGGGAGAGAGGAGGAAGTTCCTGTATGTGGCAGCAATGAGAAGGAGACAGGAGGAAGGACCTGAATTTGCAGAAAAGACAGCAGGTATTTGAATGTGTGGCCAGACTGGAGGGAGGTCCTGAATATGCAGGGTAGACAGGAGGAAGTTCCTGTATGCAGTGGGCGTAGGGGTGGAGACATTAGGAATTTCTGAATATGTTGGGGGAAATTGGAGGAAGTTACTGATCAAGCAGGGGAGACAGGAGGAAGGTCCTGAACATACAGGGAGATAAAAAGTCATGAATGCTCAGGGGAGACAAGAGGATGTTCCTGTATGCAGCAGGGGTGGACAGGAGAGAGGAGAAAGTTCCTGTATGCAGTGGGGTGGGGGTGAGAAAGGAGGAAGTGCCTGAAATTGCCAGGGAGAGAGGAGGAAGGTTCTGAACTCAAGGAAGACAGGCGAAAGTGGCTGAATGTGTGGGGAGAGACAGGAGGAAGGTCCTGAACATGTGGGGAGGCAAGGCAGGTCCTGAATATGTGGGGAGGCAGGAGGAAGGTCCTGAACATGTGGGGAGGCAAGGAGGGTCCTGAATATGTGGGGAGGCAGGAGGAAGGTCCTGAACATGTGGGGAGGCAAGGCAGGTCCTGAATATGTGGGGAGGCAGGAGGAAGACCCTGAACACGTGGGGAGGCAGGAGGAAGGTCCTGGACACGTGGGGAGGCAGGAGGAAGGTCCTGGACACGTGAGGAGGCAGGAGGAAGACCCTGAACACGTGGGGAGGCAGGAGGAAGGTCCTGGACACGTGGGGAGGCAAGGCAGGTCCTGAATATGTGGGGAGGCAGGAGGAAGGTCCTGAACATGTGGGGAGGCAAGGCAGGTCCTGAATATGTGGGGAGGCAAGAGGAAGGTCCTCAACATGTGGGGAGGCAGGAGGAAGGTCCTGGACACGTGGGGAGGCAGGAGGAAGGTCCTGGACACGTGGGGAGGCAGGAGGAAGGTCCTGGACACGTGGTGAAAGGCCTCAGCTCCATGTCTTAAACCCATGACCTAGGTCACTCCACCCAACCCCCCTGGGAAGGTTGCACGACCTACCTGGAGGTCGTTAAACTGATAAACAGGTTGAGAAAGAACAGGGCGGTTGGGAAAGCACAGATCATCGTCTGAACAAACAGGAACTGATAAGCAGGAACCATGAAGATGTCAAGCAAAAATTTTCGGGAACATAGTACGAAAAACAACCTTACCCTTTAGGTGACCTATGTGCTGGATTCAAAATAGCCAATAAGAAACCTGTTGCTTACCGCGCGCGTGAAACCTGCCCCTTTACCCTATAAAAAACTTGTACCCCAAAGCCCGGTGTGCCAGTTCACCGAAGCTCCGGCTGAGGTTTTGCTGAGCACCCGCAGGCGCCTGTGTATCGATAAACAGCCTCTTGCTCTTGCAGCCAGTGTCTTCGCGTGATCTTCCTTGGACAGGGGGACGGAGGGTCTTTCATCTGGAGGTCCCACCGAGATAGGTGTTCTTGCTGCCCCAGATCCCTGCCTGAGGAACTTCTGGAAGACCTACTGGGAGGTAAGCTGGCCAGCTCGAGCTCGTTGTCGTGTTGTCATATTTCTTGAATCTCTGCATGTCTGTTTCCACGACTCTTGAGCGCAGCATTAGTCTGATCACGCGTGGTCACTTTGTACTTTGGGCAGCCCGAGAAGGAGTTGACGAACTCAGACTTCTCCCCTGCCACCCTGGGGTCCCAGGGGACCTAAGTGCCCGATTCTTTGGGATTCCACACGTATCCGAGGGATACGTCACCTTGTTTTTTTGGCCGGAGGGACTTACGCTCTCCGACACCACTTGGTACTTTCGGTTTGTGCCGAAGACGTGCAGCGTTTGTGATCTGTTATCTTGTCTTTATTCTCTTGTGCCTGTTCCTTAACTTCCTTTCCGCTAGTGAGACTGAAATGGGGCAATCCATGGTAACCCCCCTGAGTCTCACCCTCGACCATTGGCAAGACGTCCGAAACTGTGCCAGCAACTTGTCGGTCAAGGTCAAAAAGAAGAAGTGGGTAACCCTCTGCACCTCTGAATGGCCAACCTTCAACGTAGGCTGGCCCAAAGAAGGGTCCTTTAATCCCGATCTTGTTTCACAGGTCAAATCCCACATCTTCATTCCAGGCCCTAGAGGACATCCTGACCAAGTTCCATACATCGTGACTTGGGAAGACCTGGTTTTTGACCCACCACCATGGGTCACCCCCTTCTCTACCCCAAAACCCCTCCTCTCTTCCCTTCCTAATGAGCCCTCCCTTCCCCCTTCCGCTCCTCTTATTCCAGTCCCTTCTCAGACCACCCAAACCTCTAGACTATACCCTATACTGGATAAATCCAAGCCCTCAGTTCCTCCTAAGTCAAAACCTCGGACTGTCCTTCGGCCCGAGGAGAATACTTTGATAGACCTACTAACAGAGGAACCCCCACCTTACCATCCTCAACCTCTCCCCAACCCCAACCCTCATCCGGATTCCTCCGAGGAGGATGAGGAACCCCCAACTGCCGGGACCCTCCCAGACCCCTCTCCGATGGTGGGAAGACTCCGGGGGCGCAAGGAGCCTACAACTTCTGGGGAAACCTCAAAGGCTTTCCCCTTGAGACAGACTGGAGGCCCCAACGGTCAATATCAGTACTGGCCTTTCTCTGCCTCCGACCTTTATAACTGGAAAACCCATAACCCTTCCTTCTCAAGTGACCCTGTAGCCTTAACCTCTTTGATTGAGTCCATTCTAGTGACCCACCAACCGACCTGGGATGACTGCCAGCAGCTTCTCCAGACTCTCCTCACCTCCGAGGAGAGACAAAAAGTCTTATTAGAAGCCCGTAAAAATGTTCCTGGGGACAATGGGCGTCCCACACAGCTCCCCAATCTGATTAATGAGGCTTTTCCCTTGACGCGGCCTGACTGGGATTACAACACTGATGAAGGTAGGAACCACCTACGTCTCTATCGCCAGTTACTCATAGCAGGTCTCCATGGGGCTGGACGAAGGCCCACCAATTTGGCTCAGGTAAGACAAACTGTTCAGAGGGCGGACGAAACCCCTACTGCATTTCTAGAAAGATTGAAGGAGGCATTTCGAAGGTTTACTCCTTTCGATCCAGATAGTGAGGAACAGAAAGGCAATGTCTCTATGGCATTCATTTGGCAATCTGCCCCTGACATTAGAAGCAAGCTACAAAGGTTGGATAATCTGCAGGATTTCTCCCTAGCAGATTTGTTAAAGGAAGCAGAAAAGATTTACAATAAGAGGGAAACTCCAGAAGAAAAAGAAGAGAGGATTAGGAAAGTGCAGGAGGAAAGGGATTTGAGATACCGAGAGGAATTAGATAAGAGGGATTGAAAGCGTAATAAAGAAATGAGTAAAGTACTGGCCGCAATAGCTCAGACAGGGCCACAAGAGACTAGGCCAGGGAAAGAAAGGGGACGAAGCAGGCCCCAAGTGGAACGCGACCAATGCTGCGCCTACTGTAAGGAAAAAGGACATTGGGTAAAAGACTGTCCAAAAAATCCCAAAAGGCTCCCTGACTCAAGGAGGTACCCCAACAAAACCCCTCAACTACTAACTTTGGATGATGAAGATTAGGGATGTCAGGGCCAGGAGCTCCCCCCTGAGCCCCGGATAACTCTACAAGTGGGGGAGCAACCGGTAACCTTCCTAGTGGACACAGGAGCCCAACATTCAGTGCTGACGCAGGACCCCGGACTCCTAAGTGGAAGGACAACATGGGTCCAGGGGGCCACCGGATGCAAACCGTATCAATGGACCACTAAAAGAGAAGTCCACCTTGCCTCAGGTAAGGTCTCCCACTCATTCCTGCATGTGCCCGACTGTCCATACCCATTACTAGGAAGAGACTTACTAACCAAACTAAAAGCCCAGATTTGTTTTGAGAATGGAAGGGCCTCTATAAGTGGGCCCAACGGGGTGCCTCTCCACATATTGACTTTTAACTTGGAAGATGAATATAGACTATTTGACAAACTCCCCAAACTTGGCAAAGATATGGACTATTGGCTCAGCTCCTACCCAGAGGCCTGGGCTGAAACTGGGGGAATGGGAATGGCAATACACCAAGCCCCCATAGTGATCTCACTCAAGACCACTGCAATACCTATCAATATTAAACAATACCCCATGTCCAGGGAAGCTTACCTATGCATTAAACCGCATATCAAGCGGCTCCTAGATCAAGGCATACTGACACCTTGCCGGTCACCCTGGAACACCCCCTTACTCCCAGTCAAAAAGCCAGGGACTCAAGACTATTGCCCGGTCCAAGACTTAAGGGAAATAAACAAGAGAGTGGAAGACATCCACCCCACGGTACCCAACCCTTACAACCTCCTCAGTACCTTGCCTCCCACCCATACCTGGTATACTGTCCTAGATTTGAAGGATGCATTCTTCTGCTTGAGGTTGAGTCCCCAGAGCCAGGCCCTATTTGCATTTGAATGGAAGGATCCTGAGGAAGGACTCTCAGGACAATTGACCTGGACCCGGTTACCACAAGGATTTAAGAACAGTCCAACACTTTTTGTGAAGCCATACATCAGGACTTAGCTGATTTCCAGGTAAGAAACCCCTCCCTAATAATGCTCCAATACATAGATGACATTCTAATGGCGGCCCCTACCAAAGAAGAATGTACTGAAGGGACCAAAGCATTACTGCAGGCTCTAGGGCAATTGGGGTACCTGGCCTCTGCAAAGAAGGCACAAATCTGTCAGACGAAAGTTACTTACCTCGGGTATGAGCTTCATAATGGTCAGAGATGGCTCACCACAGCCCGGAAAGAGACTATCTCGAGTATTCCCACTCCCCAGAATCCCAAACAACTACGGGAATTCCTGGGGACAGCAGGTTTTTGTAGACTATGGATTCCTGGGTTTGCAGAGATAGCAGCCCCTCTGTACCTATTGACAAAGCAGAACAGCCCTTTCACATGGACAAATGAACATCAGAGGGCATTTGACCACATCAAACAGGCCCTCCTATCTGCCCCTGCCCTGGGTTTACCGGACGTCACCAAGCCTTTTGACCTCTTTGTTGACGAAAAGCAGGGATATGCAAAGGGGGTCCTAACCCAGAAATTGGGACCATGGAGACGCCCAATCGCCTACTTGTCAAAGAAGTTGGACCCTGTGGCTTCAGGATGGCCTCCCTGCCTCCGGATGATAGCGGCAGTAGCAATCTTGATTAAGGATGCTACTAAACTGACTCTGGGACAACGACTAACCTTGTTAACTCCACATGCCATTGAAGCAGTAATCCGGCAACCTCCTGACCGCTGGATCTCCAATGCCCGGCTTGCCCACTACCAATCTTTATTGCTGGACACGGACCGAATCCGGTTCGGTCCTTTAGTAACTCTAAACCCAGCCATGCTTCTGCCCCTCCCCGGGGGACCCGTCCCCCTCAATTGCCAACAGATTCTTGCAGAGACCCAAGGAACTCGACCAGATCTGTCAGACCGACCCATGACAGACGCGGAGTTGGTCTGGTTCACTGACGGGAGTAGCTATTTGCTAGATGGGGAACGACGAGCAGGAGCAGCCGTCACCACTGAATCAGGTAATCTGGGCGAGCGCGTTACCGGGAGGAACATCAGCCCAGCGAGCAGAGCTGATAGCTCTGACGCAAGCATTAAAACCGGCTGAGGGGAAGAAACTCAATGTATACACAGACAGTCGGTATGCCTTTGCTACTGCCCATATCCATGGAGAAATATATCGGCGGCAAGGGTTATTAACCTCAGAGGGAAGAGAGATCAAGAATAAGACTGAAATCTTAGCCTTATTAAAGGCCCTCTTTCTGCCAAAGAGACTAAGTATAATACATTGCCCTGGTCACCAAAAGGGAGACCATCTAGAGGCAAAAGGAAACAGACTGGCAGACGAAACTGCTAGGAATGCAGCTTTAGGCCCCCAGCTCCTGGTGACTACTCTATTGCCCCAAAAGGCCACAAAGATTTCCATTGACCCTGATGAACAATGGGTGTACGAGGACAAGGACCTAGACATTGTACAAAACCTAGGGGCTAACTATAACTCAGCAGAGAACACCTGGGAATACCAAGGGAAGACAATAATGCCACTCAGGAATGCCAAGGAATTGATTAAGTCCCTGCACAGGCTCACACACTTAGGGACAAAGAAAATGAAAAACCTCTTGGATCGAGGGGAAGGAAATCTATACTTGCCCCATAGAGACTCTCTTATTAAGCAAGCAGTAGAAAATTGCCAAGCCTGTGCCCAGGTGAATGCAGGCAAGATCAACACAGGAGCCAGGGTACGGGCCAAAGGACATAAACCTGGGACCAATTGGGAAGTGGACTTTATGGAGATCAAGCCTGGTATGTATGGATACAAGTACCTCTTGGTTTTTGTTGATACCTTCTCTGGATGGGTAGAAGCGTACCCTACCTGACATGAAACGGCCAAAGTTGTGGCAAAGAAGCTGTTGGAAGAAATTTTTCCGAGGTATGGTATCCCAGGGACCATTGGATCAGACAACGGGCCTGCCTTCACCTCTCAGGTAAGTCAATTAGTGGCCAGTACATTGGGGATTAATTGGAAATTACATTGTGCTTATCGACCCCAAAGTTCAGGACAGGTAGAAAGAATGAATAGAACCATTAAGGAGACTTTAACTAAATTAACGCTTGAAACTGGCACTAGAGACTGGGTACAACTCCTGCCATTTGTACAAGGCCAGGAACACACCTGGTCCTCAGGGATTAACCCCCTTTGAAATCCTGTATGGCGCACCACCACCTGCTGTAAATTTCTATGAAACTGAGATTTCTGCTCTATTTACCCCTACCCTGCAGACCCACTTACGCGCATTACAGTTAGTCCAAAATGAAGTCTGGAAGCCCCTAGCGGCAGCCTACAAGGAACAACTGGAGAAACCAACAGTGCCACACTCCTTCAAGATAGGGGACACCGTCTGGGTCCGCAGGCATCAGAACAAAAACCTTGAACCTCGCTGGAAAGGACCTTACACCGTCTTGCTGACCACCCCTACCGCCATCAAGGTAGACGGCATTGCAGCTTGGGTCCACGCATCCCATGCAAAAGCTGCACATCCACAAGACTCCACCCCTGCACCCCAGAAATCAACATGGAGATTACAACGCACCCAAAACCCACTAAAGATAAGACTTTCACACTGTTAATTATCTTAGCTTTGTTTCCCATGATGTCCTATGGCAGTCCACATGTATCCAGAAATCTAGTTTGGTTTATTCATAATATTGAAACTGGAAAGAAACTGGTCCTGGCTCAAGGGCATCATGCCCTAAATACCTGGTGGCCGGACTTGACTTTTGATCTTTGTAAATTAGCTGAAGGATCTTGGGAACACACTCAGAAAACCAAAGGGGACTCCTATCCACCCTGCAGATTCCGATCTTGGTATTTTTGCCCCGGGCGCACCCGTACCTATCAATGTGGGGGGCCAGAGGCCTACTATTGTGCCTCATGGGGTTGTGAGACTAGTTCAAATGGGTATTGGCTCAAGGGAAAACCTAGAAATGACTACATGCAATTTTCAGAGACAACCCCAGGTGAATCTAATGTAACTATCAGATTTACCCAGGAAGGAAGGAAACAGATAGCATGGCTCCAAGGGTACTTATGGGGGGTTCGTCTATACACTCGGCAAGGCGATCCAGGGCTCCTATTCCGAATTCAGGTAGAGGCAAAAGAAACAGTAGGCCCCAATTTGGTTCTTGGAGACCAGCGGTTCCCTCAGTCCCCGAACAGAAAGAACCCTCCAAGGCCGTACCCCCACCTACTAGCCCTGCATCCACACCAACAGATAGCGTCCTTCCTAGAAGCCCCTTTGTTGAATCTCCTCCTCCAGGCACTGGGGATCTGCTGTTGCGCCTAGTCCAAGGAGCTTTCCAAGCCCTTAATTCCACTAGTCCAGACAAAACCCTAGACTGTTGGTTATGTCTAGCCTCTAGCCCACCTTATTGTGAGGGAATTGCCACTACAGCTAGTTGGACAAATAGTAGTACCCCTAATAGCAAGTGTTCCTCCCTACCTAGCTCTAAACTTACAATCCCTGAAGTCAGCGGGCAAGGCCTATGTATAGGCAAGGTACCTAGGTCACATCACTCCCTTTGTAATCAGACCCTCCCAACTCAGGACGGCCACCAATATATCTGGGGACCTAATGGGACCTACTGGGCATGTAACACAGGACTGACCCCTTGTGTGTCCACTGCCATTCTAAATGTCACAACCGATTTCTGTGTATTGGTCCAGCTATAGCCTAGGATATCCTACCTAAGATCAGAGTATGTTCTGGGTCACCTAGAAGGCAAAAAGAGGTACCCCCGGGAACCCATTAGCCTGACCATAGCTCTGTTACTAGGAGTAGGGGGAATTGCTGCAGGAATCGGTACAGGAACAGCTGCAATAGTACAGGGAAATCAATACTTATATCTACAGGCCACCATGAATGAGGACCTAGCTGCTATGGCAAAATCTATTACAGCCCTAGAAAAATCTCTTACTTCCCTTTCTGAAGTTGTGTTGCAGAATCGAAGGGGATTAGACCTACTGTTCCTACAGGAAGGTGGTCTTTGTGTGGCCCTAAAGGAACAGTGCTGTTTCTATGCTGACCGTACAGGAGTAGTCAGAGAAACCATGGAAAATGTAACAGAAAGATTAGCCAAACGGCAGAAAGAATTTGAGGCACAACAAGGATGGTTTGAACAATGGTTTAGTAAGTCCCCCTGGTTGACTACCTTGCTATCTACTATAGCTGGCCCTCTGACAATTTTAATACTAATTTTCACCTTTGAGCCCTGGATCTTGAACAGACTAGTACAGTTTATGAAGGACCGACTTTCCACAATCCAAACTATGGTCCTTACTCAACAGTACCAAATGATTAAGCAAACTGATAAATACTCTCCATAACCGAGGCAGGATGGACAAATGGATATAGGATTCTATCCATGATAAAGAAAAAGGGGGGAATGAAAGGCCCCAGCTCCATGTCTTAAACCCATGACCTAGGTCACTCCACCCAACCCCCCTGGGAAGGTTGCACGACCTACCCGGAGGTCGTTAAACTGATAAACAGGTTGAGAAAGAACAGGGCGGTTGGGAAAGCACAGATCATCGTCTGAACAAACAGGAACTGATAAGCAGGAACCATGAAGATGTCAAGCAAAAATTTCCGGGAACATAGTATGAAAAACAACCTTACCCTTTAGGTGACCTATGTGCTGGATTCAAAATAGCCAATAAGAAACCTGTTGCTTACCGCGCACGCGAAACCTGCCCCTTTACCCTATAAAAAACTTGTACCCCAAAGCCCGGTGTGCCAGTTCACCGAAGCTCCGGCTGAGGTTTTGCTGAGCACCCGCAGGCGCCTGTGTATCGATAAACAGCCTCTTGCTCTTGCAGCCAGTGTCTTTGCGTGATCTTCCTTGGACAGGGGGACAGAGGGTCTTTCATCGGGGAGGCAGGAGGAAGGTCCTGGACACGTGGGGAGGCAGGAGGAAGATCCTGAACTGTGGGGAGGCAGGAGGAAGGTCCTGAACATGTGGGGAGGCAGGAGGAAGTTCCTATATGCAGCGAGAGTTGAGAGAGAGAGAGGAGGAAGGTCCTAAATGTGCAGGGGAGAAAGCAGGAAGTTCCTGAACATGCCAGGGATCATGGAGGAAGTTCCTGAATAGGCGGGGGAGAGGAGAGGAAGGTCCCAAACATGTGGCAGAGTTGGGAAGTTTCTGAATGTGCAGGGGAGGCGGGAGGAAGTTCCTGTGAGTGGAGAGGTAGAGATTTTTTTGTCTTTTTTGGGGTTCAGGCAACTGCTGCTGTCTCAAAATAGCCTTCTTGCTCACCTTTTTTTCCTGCGCAGTACAATGCTACCCTTCCCTAGGCAGAAGGAAGGAGGTACTGGAATGAGTGTACAGTTGCCAAGCCAGGTTTCTAAAAATGTGGGCGATCAAAACTGTTTACTCTCTTTATCTGTCTGTCTACACACCCAAATACATACATACTGAGGTATAGTTGACATGCAATAACCAGCATACATTTGAGACATAATTTTTAACTGGTTTATCACACACATAAGCCCATGATCTGAATAATGAACATTTCCAGAATTGTCTCATACTCTTGTATAATCTCCCTACCTTCCTCAGGCGTTCAGTTGTTCAATGATTTACTTTCATTAGCTATGAATCAGTTTGCATTTTTTACAATTTTACATGAAAGGAATCAAAGTATTGGCTTTTTCTGGTATTTTTTATACTGTGTAATTACTTTTAGTTTTATTAATATTGGTACCCTTTCTATTGCTACATAGTATTCTGTTCTATGGACATGCCACTATTTGCTTACTGATCTGTCAGTGGGTAGGTGATTTGTTTCCAATTTGGGGAATTCACAAAGTTGCAGACAACATAGGTATACAAGTTTTAATAAGGAAAAACATTTTAATTCTCTTTTGCTAATAGATTAGGTGAAAGTCTCATACACACACAAAAAAAAATACCTGCCAAACTTTAACCTAAACTGTGTGTATCCATTGTGATCCCAATAGCAGTGTATGAGCATTCCTCATTCTCAACAGTTTCTCCTTCTTGATATGGTCAATGTTTTAAATTTTAGCCATGCTAATAAGTATGTAATGTTATTTCTCTGGTTGTTTGCATTTCTCTAATATTTTGTAATGTTGGACATTTTTTTCATTGGCTATTTGCCACCTATATATCCTTTTTTCATAAAATCTTTGTTAATGCCCTTAGTCTACTTTTAATGGATATTGATTATATTCTCCTTTTCATTAAAAATAAATATGTATAACAAAGATATTTTGTAGCTTCACTTGGTCTCCAGTCAGTCATATGAGTGACTTTTTGCTGCATGAAGGTTATCGTTAAATCCTGGGAGAATATTTTTTCAACTCTTCCACACTATTCATACTGTAACAGTCTGAACTCTATATTTTCAAGCTTAATCTGCATTATTATTAACATATTCTCAGAATGTTCTTAAGTCTACTTATTCAATAAAACAAATAAACCTCTGTTTTATTGTTTATCCATTTCCCTGTGAATATCCCCACCATTCCCAACTCCAAGTTGCTAAGATGAGGTCACTGAACATGAAATGGGGAAGAGATGTGCAGGAGCGCATCACTGGGTTGTATTTACACCACACTGATAGGATACTCAAGAATGGTGTCAACGGCATATAACAAAACAATTATAAAGTAAGAGTTTTTGGTATGTGTTCCCTTTGCTTTTTAAGGTAATACTGTCAGGCATGCTGGCACATGCCTCTAGTTCCAGCACATAGAAGGCTTAAGCAGGAGGATCACTCCAACCCAGGAGTTTGAGCAGCTATGGCACTATTGTGATACTCCATCTCAAAATTAAGTAAACTTTAAAATAGCTGTATTGAAGTTTAATTTTTACAGTAAATTCTGCATATTTATTTATTTTGTTTTAGATGGACTCAATATCTTTATTTATTCATGTATTTTTATGTGGTGCTGAGGATGGAACCCAGTGCCTCACACATGCCAGGCAAGTGCTCTACCACTGAGTCTTAAATGTAGCCCCAAATTTTGCATATTCAAAGTATGTAATTGGTGTTTTGATACACACTTAAAACCAAAAGTTCTTCCCTAATTATTTATTGGGACCAGGGATTTAACCCAGGGGCACTTAACAAGTAAGCCACATCTCCAAACCTTTTTATTTTTTACTTTGCAGCATAGTAACACTAAGTTACTGAGGTCGGCTTTGACCTTGTGATCTCCCACCTCAGCCTCCCAGTCATTGGGATTATAGACGTGTGCCATCCTGCTTAACCTTCCCTGTTCTTTTGAATCCATTCCCTCTTTGTACAAATTTGATTCAATGACACATTCCATGCTTTAAAATGGATATTTTCAAGTATGTACACAAATGGAAAGGAATGTGTCATACAGTCCAGAAACTCTTCTCCCAAATTCCATCATTACTGATTATTTCATGCCTATTATTGTTTTGCTTATCACCATGAACATTACTGCATTATTATACTCCCAACATGTTGTGACCCAATGCCTAACTCAATTCAGAAAGTATTTCTAACACATAATTCTCCTTTTTTCCTAATGACTTTTCAACAAATATTTTATGTATCATAAATTATGTACCCAGTGCTCAGTTTTCTCAATTTTATCAAAAGTGTGTTTTTGCCCAACATGGTGGGACATGCCTGTAATCTCCATGGCTTGGTAGTCTGAGGCAGAAGGATCACAAGTCCAAAGGCAGCCCCAACAACTTAGCAATGCCCTAAACAAATTAGCAAGAACCTGTCTCAAAATAAAAAAAAAAATAATAAGGGCCAGGGATGTGACTCAGTTTTTAAGTGCCCCTGGTTTAATCCCTGGTACCAAAACAAAAAGGGTGATTTTCAAGACATTTAGATACAAAATATACCTCTGTGACTTAGCAGTCATGTCTGGTCAATTTCTACCAGGTACCACAGGTACCACACTATTATATTCATTGAAGTTGCTGAGGCACTTGTCCATCAAAATTTGCCACTTTCTGGGTTTGTTTGTTGCATCTATGAAGCTTTTTAACACCCTGACCCTTCTTCCAGTTTTCCTGTATGCTAGACGTTAATGAAATGGACCACTGAAGTCTGGCCTAGTGGTAGGTGTATGGCAATGACCCAGCAAGCAGCCGCTCAGTGTGAACGAGTCTTGCCAGTGCACTATATCGCATATGGAAATACAGAAATGCTTTAGGTTCTCTATGATCCAAGGGTTCCAAATAGAGTTGAAGTATCTGTTCTGCTTGTGATAATTTTGCCACAGCACAGCTTATAGATACAGTGTCAGAGACCCTGTGTGACACAGGGTGTGACAGTGTGTGAAACCAACAAACCTTAACATAGCCTGGACTTGCACATGCATCCACAATAGGAAACAAAAGTGACAGATATGGGATACACACCTGCCATGTGAGGCAGATGAGGTGCTGACAGACCATAGCAATTTTGACACACAAACACACGAAAACAGGACAGAGGTTAGTGTGACAGATGTGATAGGGATGCCCCAGGGCCTGTTTTATGGAACACACACACACACACACACACACACACACACACACTATATTGCTTTAGCAGCTTCACTCTATCACGTCCCTTGCAAAAGCAATGGAACTGCAAATGACTCAAAATAAACATTTCCTCTTCATAAGTTGATGATCTCAGGAATTTTGGTTCAATAACAGAGAGCTGACTACCTAACGGACCTCACCAGGAACCAAAATGGCTGGTGTTTATTCTTGAACTTCCCAACATCTAGACCATGAAAAATAAGTTCTTGTTTTTTAAGCCATCCAGTCTGTGACTTTTTGTTTTATCAGCTTGAACTAAGACAAAGCAAAGCCCTGTGAGAGCAGGAGTCTTTGTGTTTCTTGTTTTCTGGTGTGTCCCAGGCACCTGAAACAGTGCTTGAAATCTGGGGAGTGCTTAAGAAACATTTGTTGGAGCAGTGCATGGACATGAAGGTCCTAATTCCTTGTTCCTTTCTGCCCTGTTGGCAACTGTTTCTCAACATCCTCTTTCTTCCAGAAATGTCATCCGGTATTTCAAAAAAATTTAAAAATCACATTTTGAAGACAAAATCCTTGGTGGCCAAGGTCCCAGCCTGAATGCATGCTACATGCCTTTCCACTCTCTTAATTTTTAGTATTTTTTAGTAATTTCCACCTTTCATGAATGTTTCCCCCCAGTGGTAGTCCCAATTCCCCTTGAATATGCTATTACTGCACCCACAGGTGAAATGATTGTCACTTTCCAGCCAGAAGGAAGCCACACAGCATCTCAAATACTTACCTTAGAAGAACAAGATGCTGTTTGCACATACACTCAGACTGGTCAGGGCAGCTACCGTCATGGCAGGAGAAATCACTTGGTATGCACTCCTCTTCAGAGAAACCAAATATTTCAACATGAATAGTACCTCTATCAAGGAATTGCTCAAAGTATTACATGGACAAATAGTTGGGCTTACTGTGTTTGGAACACAAATGAGATGTATCTGTGCAGGGAAGAATTTGTGGGGTGGGGGCAGAGGCAGAATGCCACCAGTTTACCAGCTGCAGGGCCTCCTGACAGCCCTCACCTATCTCCCCCGTCTTGGTGCTGGATGAACTCTTTCCTTCCTTGTGTCCTGATGGCATATCCCCAAACCCACTAAATAGACTCCACGGTTTTGTTCCATGTGTGGTTGGAGAACAAAAACATAATATATTTTTTTATTTTTTAGCTACTGTTTGTGGGGGATGTTGTGGTGTCCAAATAATATGAACTTTTAAATGTTTATAATGTGATTTACCCACTTGTTCCATCGACAGCATCTGATGCCTGGTTTGGTGGCACATGCCTGTAATCCCAGTGACTCAGGAGACTGTGGGAGAGAAATAGTACAGTTGATGCCGGCCTCAGCAACTAAGTGAGGCCGTAAGCAACTGAGACCCTGTCTTAAAACTTAAAAAACAAAATAAAGAGGGCTGGGGATATGACTCAGTAGTAAAGTACCCCTGGGTATAATCCCCAATACCCGGAAAGAAAAGGAAAAAACAATACAGAAAACACAACCAGGAAATCTGGGTTTGACCACCCTTTTTAAAGTATTACTTTATTCTATATTTGATCTCATATGCAATCTCAACCATCCCCTTGTTTTAGCTTTTCTGTCACTAGACAGTAGTGCCGAATATCCTCTGCCGTCTGTGTGGGAGTCTCTCCGCCCAACTGGGAGCAGAAACGTCAGCCTATAAATCCAGCTTCCCACCGGCGCAAGGCTCAGAAGAGGGCGGGAGGAAAGGGTGGAGCCGAAACTCGGCGCATCCCCTTTAAGATTACCCAAGGCCCGGGCGCCCGGCCCCTGGGAACTACGCGTCAGAGGAACCGGAAGGGAGCCCCGCCCCGCCGGAAGCAGTACCGAACTACCCAGAAGGCAGCGAGCGCGAGGCTGGGGGCGGGGTTCCGGGTCGCGGGACGGCCTCCGCTCTGGCGCGACAGTGGGACGGGAGCGGTGGCCCCGAAACCTGGCGGAGCGGAGCCGCAGGAGCTGAGCCCTGCTGCCGGATGGCGGCGCGGGTGAGTGGCTGCGGCCTGGCCCGCGGCCCTGGCGACCCTCGCTGCGTCGTTCGCCCGGGGGTCCTGGCCTGAGGTGCGTCGCGCCAAGGCCGCCTGCGGGCGGGGCTGGCAGGGCTGTCCTTGCCGGGCACCGCGGGCCGGGGATGCAGCGGCCTCGGGACACCGCCCACCGCCGTCCGCCTGCCTCTTCTAGGGGCGCGCCTGGAGCAGATCCTCCCGCCGGCCTGGACTCCCGGTTCCTCGCGCGGAAAGTAGAAGTCTTAACTACTCCGTGGATCCGAGGCACCTAGAAAGGGTACAGACATACAGACTCAGCGAGGCTGTGCTCGGCGCAGAGCACGGCGCCGCGCCAGGACCAGGTGGAGGGTGGGTGTGTTCTCAGCACCGGGAGGTTCCGCGGTTCTGTTTCAGTTCTGGCCGAGCTGAGCTGCCCTACCACCTCCACCACTTGCCCATCTTCCGGCAACTTTGCGAAGTCTTTTGCCAGATGTTAAAATCCTGCTTCTGCTTCTCAAATGTGGGTCTGGGGGTGAGTCCAAAGCTGCCTTAGCCCCACCATGCTGGCAGTGACATGGAAGTGATGGAATTTATTGGGGTAGTGGGAAAATTAATAAAAGTGGCACAACACATCAAGTACTTACATAGGGTGCACATTCCACTTTCCCCGTTAGATCAGAACAACCTGGTAGCATAGAGGTGTTTGTTGTATTGACTTGGAAATTGAGGCTTAGAGAAAAAATAAGACATCCTCATTGGTCACACAGCTGGAAAATGTCAGATTTGAGGCCTGAGTCTGGTTCCAGAGCTGGGAACCTCTGTTTGCTTTATCAGTGTGTAAAGCTCTTAGCCCCGGCAGGCACACAGTGAGGACCAGTAGGACTCAACTCTGCAGCTGCTATTACTGGGGGAATTGTTATTACATTCCTGTTGTCCCAGAGCCCTTACTGTCTGCCTCCTACCATCCTCACAGGATTGCCCTTGTCTCATTTCCATTGCTTTCTCATGGGAAGCTTCTCTCTCAGCCACAATTGCATTATGTCCAAAGGCTACATCTACTTCCACCTTGAGCCCTGCCAGAGCTCAGCCCTCAGGAGGCCTTGGCATTCAGGCCTGGGTCTCTACCTTCACTCTGATCCTATCTACCAGCACAAAGCTAATGACTCTCCTGTTTGACTTTCCAGGTGTTGGTGACCTTCAAGGATGTGGCTGTGACCTTCACCCCAGAGGAGTGGGGGCAGCTGGACCTGGCCCAGAGGACCCTGTACCGGGAGGTGATGCTGGAGACCTCTGCAATCCTGGTCTCATTGGGTAATGACTCACTGCTCACCCCCTGGGACTCTAGCCTCCTTGATTCTCCACCGGGCAGGAAGGTCACAGGTGCTCCCCTGCTCGCTCCCCCATCCCTTGCAACTTTTGGGTCCATTTCCTCCTGCCCTAGTCTCCATGTGTCTGCATCAAGGATTGTTGGGATAGAAACATGAGTTTCTAAACACAAACACTCACCCCACTGCCTGGCACACTCTGTCCTTAGCCCAGGGTCCTCATTCCAAGAAAGCTGCCTGACCCAGTTGGGAGGAGTCAGCTGTGCCCACAGTTCTGTTGGCACAGTGGTGGATGACAAGGTGTCCTAAGGGTGGCTGTGAGTCAGACAGTCCTCAGGTGTCCTCTCTACACCTGCGTAGTCCTGGTCTCCTGAGGCTGGGCCTCAGTCCTCCATGGGTCCAGGAGATCTTACTTTATTTTGGATTGAGCTGAGCTATTAAATGCATTTGACTGTTTGTAACAAAATGGATCAAACCAGCTTCTCTTGGAGGATGATTTACCACCTCACTTATGTGATGCTGTGGCATGGCTGACTCCAGGCTGTGTGCACTGTGGTGCCCTCAGGGGTATCAGGGTCCCTGTTCTCTTTCTTGTGTGGTGGCCATCTCTATCCTGCATCAGACCAGGTCCTTGTAGGGATACAAGGTGCTGCAGCAAGCCCCTGCTTCAGCCCTCCCTTCCCACATTGGAATACAGGCGCTCTCTACCCTGAGGGCCCAGCTTAGGTGCCTGTGGGCCTCAGATTGCTAATGATCAGGGATGGCATTTGCCCATGTATTTCAGCCAGAGGTTTTCAGCTCTCTCTGGACCCCATGTTCTTCTGGGGGTGTGTCAGAAGTATTGCTGCCAGGCTTCACTCTGAAGTTTTGTTTCCGTTGGTTACCGTTTGGAGTTGGGCATTCCCAGCTGATTCTGAAGAGGATATATGAAAACCAATGGCAAGGTCAATTGGAAAATACCTTTGGGAGGCAAGGGCTCTGCTCAGCAGCACGGCTGTATGAGAGCAGGGTGAGCCGTGTGCAGCTGGACAGTGTTCACTGTTGTAGGTGGAGGCCCAGGGCAGTGGGCATTGTGTGGGTGGGCGGCAGTGCCCCCTTGAGCAGTGTAGCCCAGGGTTGGGGTTTGCACCTGTTGTCATCTTGGTTGTTATAAAATACTGAAGTGGCTTAAAGACAAGAATTTGTTTTCTCACAGTTATGGAGACCAAAATCTGAAATCAAGTTGCCAGTCACCTTGGTTCCTGCCAACAGCTCTTTTGAGTTGAAAAATGGCTGCCTTCTCATGTATCCTTACATGGCAGAAAGAGGTTCTCCTCATAGGTCACAGTCCTGTGAGCTCAGGGCCCACCCTCATGACCTCCTTTAACCTTAGTTACCTTCAGAAGACTTGGTCTCCAGCTGCAGTCATGCTAAGGGTGAGGGCTGCAGTGTGTCGTTTCGGGGAGCACGGTTCACTCCACAGCAGGACCCTTGGTTTTCAAAGCAGCATTCTGCTTACCTTGGTGCTACACTCAAGGTCTCCCCCCGTCGTGTCAGGAAGGTTGAGGTTTATTCTTCTCATCGGATCACCCTGTCCCACTTCCTTCTGCAACCAACAGGGCATCAGGTTCCAGAGATGCTCTACCTGCTGGAGCTCGGGCAGGAGCTGTGGGCAGTGAAGAGAGGCCTCTCCTGTAGCCCCTGTGCAGGTAGGCAGCCAAGAGCTGGCCAGGAGGGGTTGCAGGGACCACTGCCCCTGAGCTGCCGGGTAGAACATGTTGTGGCCTCCTGGGATCCTGCGCATCGGCAGGTGAGCTCTGCAGCACACAGTCGTTAAGAGATCCAGGTGCCTTCCAGTGTGACCTGGCAGCTTCAGCTTGCTCTGACGTTACCCAGCTGGGAGGGGAGGTGTGAGGAAAGGGAGAAGTAATGCTGGGGTACACCTGCCTCACTTGCACACTCTTGACTGTGCACTTGGCCACACCAGGGTATTCAGGCCACAAAATAGGTTTGATTTTGTATCCTCAGAGAAGAGTGAATGGGCTGGTTTGCACTACCTCAGGCTGTGCTAAAAAAAAAAAAAAAAAACCAGAGGGGGCAAGTGCTGGTGATGTGGCCCAGTGGCAGTGTGCTCGGCATTATGAGCCCGAGTTCTATACCCTGCACCATTCACAAGTTTTTTTTTTTTAAAAAAAGCCATAGTGAAAGTTACTTCTGTGTCATTGAACTGCTTGAGGATACAAGTGGGTAGTGCATGGCACTGCTGAGAAAAGGACCTCCCTCCCTTGGTGGTACTGTCCACACTGTACTACATCCCTCTCTTCCTCCTTCACCCGTCCATCCATCTTCCTATTTGTCCATCAGACACAAAAGCAGCCCTTGAAACCATCGTTCTTTCTTCCTTTCTTGCCCTGAAAAATACTGGGGTGGCATTTGGCCTTTTCTGCCCACATCTGTGCTGAAGAAAGTAGCTGGAGCCAGCCACCTGGTGGATTGGCATCAGCACCAAGTTGTGGTCTCCCTGGTTGTGGTTCAGAGGCCTTCCTCTCCCCCATCTCAATCTCAAAGTCACCCCAAGCCCATCATGACCCTCAACATCATGCCCATCCCTCTCCCCCCTGCTGTGAGGAGGTCCTGACACCCAGACAGGCCCCACCTCCTCACTGCAGATCCAACACCATCCTGCATCATCCACATTCCCCTCCGTCTCCTTTGTCAGCTGCATGGTCAGCACCCAGCCCGTGTCTCATGGCCTTTTGCCTGGTGGTGGAGAGGCTGCTATGGTCACCACATCTGCTCTGCCTTGACCATCTCTTTCCTACTCTGCTCCTACAGCTGCTCAGGTTCAGATCTGCACCACTTCCCCAGCAGATGGTGTCTCAGCACATCCCCTTTCGTGTTAGAAGTAAGTTAATGCTTATATTTCCCACTCTTGACCTTTTCAGGATTCATCTGTGCGCTCTCACCTCATTCCCTGTCCTCCATGCTACATCAGACCTGTGTTCTCAAGAACTCGCTTCCCACCTCGCTGTCTGCTGCTTCTGTGTCTCCCTCCTCCTCCATGTCCTCTTTGGGGACTCACCTTCCTTCCTGCCTCCCACTGGGCCTTAGTCTTCCTCCTCTGTTCACTAGGTTGCTTACAGATGGAGGAAATGAACACAAGACACTTCTTCATCCTTTAAAATGTGTTGTCCATCAGGGAAAAAATGTGATTCTACATACAAAACCATGGTCCTTCAAAGAGTTGGCTCATTTGGGGGATATATGTATACACTTGGCTTCCATATTTTTTGTTTGAAATTTCTTCAGTTTTTAAAAATCTGTTGTAGCCAATGACGAGCACAGGTCTTAAGGGTTCAGTTTTAGTTTTCCTGTGCACGTAGACTGGCATGCTCCCTCCTGGCTGGAGAGCTCGATCCCTTGCTGTGCCTCGTAGGCTCCTGTTGCTCCTCCCATCAGCAGCTCCCCCTGTGGATTAGTTCTGAGTGGCTGTGAATGGAAATTAAAACTTTTATTCTCATCTTCACCTTTGTGATCAGTGTTGACCCTGTGTGCGTGACACTACAAGCATCAGAGGGAGTTCTGCTGACCTGTGTGAAGTTAACCTTGTCAGGACCTTGTGGAGAATGTGGCCACAAATACCCTTTTTCATAATATTCAGTGGATGCAGTGCTCCCTTTGCCTTCGTATATACCCAGGAGAGGAGTAACTGAGTCCTGAGGTCTGTGCTGGCTTAAGCTGAACTGCCAAGTCTCCCTGGAACTGCTGCACTCTTCGTGTTTCTGTGGGGAGTTATAGAGGGACCATCGCACCGGGTCCTCCTGAACATGGTACCAGCCACTTCACTCCTCGGGCACAGTGCTTGGGTTCCTCAGACCACAACAAGGATGCTGCTCATCCTGCCAGTGCACCAAGAGCCCACACAGTTCAGCATCCAGAGTATGCTGAGTGCTCTGTTGCCTTTCCTCTTCGTCCCTCAGGGCCACCTGAGGCTGGTACCTCTGACCTCTAGGGGAGGACGTCCGTCTGGGTGGAGACCCGTCAGCCCACTGCAGGGGCAGGTCTGAACACAGCACCCTTCCCCATGCTATGATTGTGGCTGGCACAACAGGAGTGTTACTGTCCCTGTCATTTTTATCATTTGTTCTCATGTGTCCTCTGTCCAATCTGGGCTCTTCATTCCTTCTAATGCTGGCCTCTCCTTTTTTTTTTTTTTTAATGTCTTTATTTATTTATTAATTACATGGTGCTGAGAATCGAACCCAGTGCCTAACACATGGACCACTGAGCCACAACTCCAGCCCCTGGCCTCTCCTTCTGTGTTGGCTTCCCAAGGCACCTGCTGCCCACTTCTCTGAGTCTTCCCAGTCTTGTCAGGTGCCACTCTCCTGTTCAGTCATGACACCAAGACATCAAGTCGTGGACCAAATGTGCCCCAGACTGCATCAGGACCCTGCCTTCCCTTCCCTCCCTGAGCAGGTAAGAGGGGTCTCCACTCAGACCCTCTGTCCCTGGCCTATTCTGCCCTGCAGGCTTCCCTTCAATGATCTCACAGGTACAAAGACACGTGGAGAACAATCGGAGACCTGGGTTGTGGAGCTGTGAAGAGCGGCGTTTGTGCCATCGGGTTCTCACTTTCCCACTCACGCTGGTCTTTTTCCTCCTCTGCTGTTTCACCAGGCATCTCCCCTTTGTGTACCCAGTTCCCCTCCGTTGGCAGAGCACAGTTGCAGACCAGAGTGTCAGCTGCTCGTCTGCCAGTCTTGGAGGAAACCTTGCTCCAGGAAGGCCGGACTCGGGGACCTCCAAGGGACTCCAGATTAGGGCACCCCTGGGATCCAGAAGGGCTCTTGGAACTGCAGAAAGATCAAGCGCAGCCAGGGAAGGACTCTCCTGAAGACCTAGAGGGCGGCTTGCACCCCAGGGCATCCCACGAACACACGTCTGCACACGTCCTCCACGGGGGAGCCTCTCAGCAGCTGGGGAGGGAAGCCTCCCTTGACGCCGGGTCAAAGCTGCACCAATGCACGCAGTGCGGGAAGGGCTTCACCAGGAAGTGGTACCTGGCTCGACACCAGCGGGTGCACACGGGGCTGAAGCCCTACGAATGCAGCGCTTGTGGAAAGGCTTTCGGTCACAGCTCGACCCTCATTCGCCACTACTTCATCCACACCGGGGAGAAGCCATACACCTGCGCGGAGTGTGGGAAGGCCTTCAAGCGCAGGGCCTACCTGGCGCAGCACCGCCCCGTCCACACCGGTGAGAGGCCCTACGAGTGCACTCGGTGTCAGCGGGCCTTCGCCCACCGCTCCACCTTCATTCGCCATAGCAGGACCCACACGGGGGAGAGACCCTTTGAGTGCAGAGAGTGTGAGCGGGCCTTCAGCAGCAAGGCGTACCTGGTCCAGCACTTCATCGTGCACACCGGGGAGAAGCCCTACGCGTGCGCACAGTGCGGCAAGGCCTTCCGCTGCAGCTCGGAGCTCTCGCAGCACCGTCGGGTGCACACCGGGGAGAGGCCCTACGAGTGTGCACAGTGCGGCAAGGCCTTCCACCGCAGCGTGTACCTGGCGCAGCATGCGGTCGTCCACTCCAGGGAGCTGCCCCACAGGTGCCTCGAGTGCGGGAAGGCCTTCAAGCGCAGGTCACACCTCCTACAGCACCAGCGGGTCCACTCCTGAGAGACGCAGGGGCCCAGTCAGGAGCCCTGGTGCAGGGCCTCCTGCCTTTCATAGTGGACCCACAAGGCAGCGAAAACCCCTCCAGTGGCAAGGGGGTGGGAAGCTGCTCCTGGTTCTTTGGCCAGCACTTGCTTAACTAAACATGTGAGCGGTGGCCCTGGAGAGAAGCCCCCCTTGTTAGAGATGCCAACCAAAGAGAAGCGGGGAAGGTCTTCACCAGAGGCTGGACCCTGGGACCTCATGCTCAGGTTGACCCAAACCAGAAGGAACATATTGCCATCCTGGAGTTCTTCGTGAGGAATTGCCCCTGACCATGTAATGGTCACTGTGAGGAGACTCGTGGCAGAGCATCACTTGCTTGTGCTGTGAAGTCATGCTGGAGTCAGACTTGCTTTGGGATTAGCTCTGTGAACCTATTAAAGGCTTCAGTCTCAAGCCTCCATGTTTAACCCCAGGAAGATGTCTTAGTATGGTTCAAAAATGAAGCTGGATACAATGGCCCACACCTGTGATCCCAGCTACTTGGGAGGCCGAGGCAGGAGGATGCAAGTTTGAGGCCAGCCTTAGCAACGTAGACCCTGTCTCAAAGTAAAAGTAAGTAAGTAAATAAATAAAAAGGACTGGGACACAGCTCAGTGGTGGAGCACTTGCCTAGCATGCCCAAGGCCCTGGGTTCCAGCCCCAGCACTGAAAAAAGAAAAAAGAAAAAAAAAGAACAAATAGGAGCAGGTGGGAACAGGGTGAGAGAGGAAAAGCGAGTGTCATCATAGCCTCCTTCAGACTCCCTGCCAGGCCTCTCAGAGTTTTCTTCAGTTTTCTTCTCAGTACAGGAATGTTTAGAGGTTTAGGCTCTGCACTTTGCTTTCTATACTGTTCACAGCCGTCCTGTGGCAGGGGAGCTGTGTGGTAAGGGCAGCCCTTCATTCACTGGAAACCCTTGTTCCAGCCCCTACTGGTGACTGGTTCTTTGTGATAGGAAGGTTTGAGTTGTGGATAGCCACAGTATGATGTCCACCACCAAAGACTGTGAGGCCTTGGCTCTTAAAAACAAGCTCCTTATCCATGTGGTTTTAACTCGCTGGTTTTCTGTATTTTCTGGGTGGCAGGATGGTCACCTTGCACCTGTTCAGCCGTACTCTTCCCACTGCTGTTTCTGGGACTTTTCAGCCCTGTGCAGGGGGTGGGTACTTGCCAGGCCACCCAGCAGTTGTCTAGAGGTTGAATCGTAGCTAAAACACAGCTAAGGCACTTCACAGTGCATCCAGGAGAGTACACCTGTAGAGGGGACTTGTCCTGTTGTACATGCTCAGAGAAGTTTGCCGCAGGATAACATGCCTGGTGTTTTAGCAGGTGAGCTAGGACATTTCCCACAGGTTTTCCTGGGTTCCACAGTTAACCACCAAGCATGACAACCTGAAACCACTCCTGTGGTACTTTCTTTGAGTTAGTTTTCAAGCTACATGAGACAATCAGTGTTAGATTATTAAGTGTGTTGTATGAAAAGCACAAGGTCTTCATGTCCTCCCTTGAGCCTCTCAGCCTTTTCAGAGGCACATCAGTGCTTCACGTTTCCATAGCGGGCACATTCTTTCACGTGGTGCTGTATGCACATGTTCGGTGAATTAACAGCTGTTTCTGTTTTTGGGGCTGTTGCATCACTTTCTGTTCTTTGGGGAAGAGAGTTGATGCTGGCAGACCACAGCTCCCCCTTCGCTCTAGGAGGCTGTAGGTGTTGTGCCATGTCTGTGCATGCACTGAGCTTCTGGGTTCAAGCAAGTTGTGGAAAGCCCTCTAAAAACATCTTGGTGCTTGAGGAAGGGTCTTTGCGGGCCTGGGGACGTGGCGTCAGTTTGCCCCTAAACAGGAGTGATGTGTTTCCCTGGATGAAGAAAACCCTGGAGTTTGTTCTCTCACATTCCAACTCTCCATAGACTCTTCCTGTGTGTTCAGCACACAGACCTCCCATAAGCTTGCTGTGGTGAGGGCAGGAGGCTCAGAAGACATTATCTTGCATCACAGCCACTCACTGGTGGGTCCCCAGAGAAGCATCCCCATGTGACTGCATCACGGATCCTGCCCCTGAGTAGGGAAGGAGCTTACTGTCTAGTGTAGGAAACACATGATAAAAACAGTTCCCAAAAGTTAGCCTGATCTTGTTTTATTAGCTATTTTTAACTCAGCAAAAATTTTAAGGCCTGCTTTCCAGAGCATTCAGTTCTGCATCTAGCTAAAATACATTTTCATGCTTATAATTCAATCTTTTTATTGTGTTGCATTAATGGACAGGTCAGGTCACAAATGCTGCTCTTGCAGAGCAGTCAGTGGGAAGAGAGGGGTGGGAGAGGCACCACCAGTGACCATCCTCCGGGCAGCCATCCTGACTGCTCTCCAGTTGGTAGACTCCACAAAGAGAGGCAGAGGAGGAACCAGCCTAGCAAGCCTGCAGAGACACACTGGAAATGGTACTGTTCGTGGGTGAAGGAGAAAGTGCTCGAAGGCTCCTCCTGCAGCTAGCCGCTGGCCCCTGGGTGTGAGGTGCAAAGAGGGTTGGGGCTGTCAGTGTTCTTCCCTGGAGACTGACCATGTGGACTTCATGTTGAAAATTTTAAGAAATCACTGAGGAGCACGGCGTGTCATGGAGCTGGAACAGTGAAGGAAGGCTGCAGAGCGGTGGGAGTGGTGTGGAGGATGCAGCCAGAGCATCAGGCCTTCATCACACTCTCCAGGTTCTTCTCTCAGTTTTGTACATTCTGGACATTTTCCATTACATAGCAGCTTCTCAAAACTTCTCCATCATTTTGTGAGATTGTTTCATTGATCTGATATTTTTTTGTTTTAGTTTAAGATAATATCTGTTGAACTCTTTGTAATTCATTTTAAAAAAAATCTTTTATTCCTAAAACACTACTTACAGTTGTCTTGCCATCAGGAACCCCAGATTAATTCTGTCTCCAGAAAAGCCAGGAGAAGATAAAAACTGCCTAATATATAGATTCTTCTAATCTAAACCAGTATTTAAATGTCTTATTTATTCAATTGTGCTTTTTTAAAAACCACCAAAGAATCAAGACCATTGTAAAATACTAGCAACAGACTGCTGATATCCAAGCATGTCCATATCTGACCCCCAGAACCTGTGAATGTGTTTATACCTGCAAAAGGGACTTTCAGAAATGTTCAGGTCTTAAGATCTTGGACTGGGGGATTGTCCAGAACATTCTGAATGGGTAGGTGTGCTCATAGAGGTGTGTTGGGAGATGAGAAAAGAGAATCTGCACTGTGGTGTGAAGATGAGGAGGAGCTGGGCATGGTGGTACTAATCTGTAATCCCAGCAGTTTAGGAGGCTGAGGCAGGAGGATCACAAGTTTGAGACCAACCCTCAGCAACTTAGTGAGGCACTAAGCAATTTATTAAGACCCCATCTCAAAAAAATTAAAGGGCTGGGAGTGTGGCTGAGTGTTTAAGTGCCCCTGGGTTCAATCCCCAGTACCATAAAAAAAAAAAAAAAAAAAAAAAAGATGGAGGAGGGGACACCAGCGAAGGCATTTGGGAAGCTCCAGGAGCTGGGAAAAGTGGCGGCATGGTTTCTCTGCAGAAACCTTTCTTCTGTAGAAGAGTAGAAGAATGAAAAATCTGGTGCAGGGCATGGTTTTTCTGTTCAGGGCTTGGATGGAATAGAAGCTGGGAGGCCTGGCCTCCTGTAACCTCCTCTAGTGGATTCCATTGCTTTAAACAAATATACATGATATTTCCTTCCTTTTTCAATGTTAAGTTTGCTAACACCTAAGTCCACTAGAAAAACATGGCTGCAGAGTCGTCTTCTGATGTGGGCCTCTTGCTCTGGAGGGTCCAACCAGAGGGAAGAGTGGGGGTGAGGTGCATCTGTCTCCCACCTGTGGGGAGAATGGCCACAGGCAGACCCTCTGGGTGGACATTTGACTTTGGTTCTGTGGGTGCAGCTGTGGCTCACTGCTTAGGCCAGGTCCCCAAGTGGGTGTGGAAGGGTCAAGCAAGTGTGGGTGTTGGTCACCTCCAGCACAGGTCAGGTGCTACTGTTGGTTTAAGCAGCCTTGCACACCGAGAGCCAGCACAGCCCTGTTAGCTCCGCTCTCGGACCAGGGAGACCCGACCACAGCACCGTACGGTGGTAAACTGGTGGTGTTTTAAGCCACTAAATTTTTGTGCAGGAGCAACAGAAATCTATTACACCTCCCAATATTTAAATGTGGAAAATGTATAATAAAATTCATTCAAACACACAGAATTGGCCTGTATTAGATGAGAACTGAGCATTTCTAAGTGTGTTACAATATTTATAAGCATTTTCAATCATGGATGCAGATGCAGAAATCCAAACTAAAATAATCAGAAACAATTAAACCCAGTAGCTTTTTAGGCTCGGAAGAATGTTCTGTCCAGCGGAACCGGCGCGGAGAAAGGAGACACCACCAATCTTTAGTTGACCAGATTTATTGCGTCCTCCTGTTTTTCTGCCTCCTTTGTTCTGCTACTATCTCCCTTCTTCTTCCCTCTCCCTCTCTCCTCCCCCAGGCTCCTAGCTTATCAGCCAATTATAGCAAAGCTTTCTCTCACACAGGAGAGCATGCAGAGTAATGTCAGCATAGCACTATATGAATCACGAGCTGTCCACGCGCGGCATGATATTAGATAGCCAATCCTTGAGCCTGGCATCAACATGTCATAAGTCTCCAAGGAACTAGTAGGCAAGCAACCTTTATGGGTACTTCCTTATTTTGGTACCCAGTGCCCTTTGGCTCATTGCCAGGCACCATCTTGTCCAAGACGGCCCTCAACAGCTCCCCCTTTTTGTTAGAAAAGGACAGTGACTGTGCCTGTCTTAGGTGCCAGAGTCAGACTTTATCCTTACCCGTCATTGGGAGTCAAAGAGCTGTTGGCATGCTTTGATCCCTGTCTTAGGTTGGTATAAAGTCCACCCTGTGCTTACCTGTCATTGACTACCAGTCCTGTAATTGGGAGAGCCAATCTGAGGATCAGAGCCTTGGTCCATGGCCATAAGGGCTTGCTGCACCACTAAGGCTTGCTGTCTTTGATGACTTCTTAGAGACAACAGATATCTGAGCAGCAATAATAACAGCAAGAACAACAATCCCATCATAGCAAAACTTTCCATCCATTGTTGCCAAATTGTAACGCTGACTGTAAGAAACTAATGGCTTCTGGCATACCCGGGACCTTGACCTGAGTACTATTTACCACAAATATAGAATTTCTCAATACGGTAGTCAAATTAGTAAACTCTTTAGTCCATGTCCCATTAAGCATGCTACCAAGCTGTTTGGACAGATTGGCAGCAGCAGTAACATTAGAATAGGGTATCAGGTAATGCATAGTGCTTGGGCGTGCACTAGACAGCCCATCTGTGTGGTAACAGTCAACATGTCCACTTGTTCTTGTAGTAAGTTCACTCTTTGGTTAGAATCAGGATTCCTGTGGCGAGATGCACATTGATGTTTTCCTGCGCTGTCAATGCTTCGGCAGTGGCTTGTGACAGATTGTTGAGCGGTGAGTAGTAGGAATAGCAGTTCCTAGGGCAAGTCCAGCAGCAGTGGCAGCAGCTACAGTAACCGCCACAGCAACAGTGATGGCTATAATGGTTGAGATACCAAAATCTCTTTTTGCTTTCACGGGTAGGAAATTCCACTCACCATGTATTAAGGTCACTGGGACTGGAATGAATTTTGGAATCCCGGCAATCACAGCCAGAGGAAATATTGAAGCATCCCAACAACTAGACACATAATACTCTTAACACATAACACATAACACTCTTAACACATAACACAGTTAAGGACCTCAGTATCATTATCATTGTTATTAGTAATGTTAATATCAAACTTAGAACTCTTAGAATGAACACAAACGGAGACGTGACACATACGGGAGTAGGGGGGAAAACCTGATAAAAGGAAGAGTAATTGGCCTTGCACCCTGTATAACTATAAACAGGTGTATTACTTCCCTTTATATAGGTTTGCTTTAGACTGTACCTTTAATGAATGAGAGAGAGATTGCCTCCCTCTATCATGGCAGTTTCTGAGGTGGCTAACCAGAGGAAGCAAAGACTACCTCTTAACTTGAAGTTTAGACTAGTAATAAGTGACTACAGTGGAACCAGCTGGTAGGTAAGGAATACCTAGAAGTTCTGTACTAGGAAATAATTGAGGGAAAATTTGTGTGCCATGAGTGATATATCCCCAAAAGATTTAGGAAGAGCTAACAACAGCAGGCTTACCACCACCACCATCATTTTGTGTTTCGGTGCCATTTTCTTTCTTATGGATAGTTCTTACCAAGCGCCCAGGACACAGATAGGTTGTTGTTGGTCCTGAGGAAAAACACAAACAGATCCTCTCCCCCAAATTACTATTGGGTCAGGTCCTTTCCAGGACCCAGTCAAGATGTCTTTCCACATTGCTTGTGGATGGCCACCAGAATTTTCACTAAAATGTCTATCAGCCGCAGTACAGCCCATAGCATCCAAAGTTAAAAAGTTGAGGATGAATAAAGCAAGGTTAAGTTAAAAAGTTGAGGATGAATAAAGCAAGGTTAAGTCTGTTCTTGGGAGGGGCTAATGCCCCTATTCCCCCTTTTTGTTTAGTTAAGCAGACTTTCAAATGTTTGATTAGCCCTTTCCACAATAGCTTGCCCTTGTGGATTGTAGGGCAATCCTATAGAATGATAGATATTAAACTTTGAGCAAAACTGTTGAAATGAAGAAGGAGTATATGCAGGCCCATTATCTGTTTTAAATGATTTTGGCCTTCCCATAGCAGCAAAGGCTTGAAGGCAATGACTGATTACATCTTTTGTCTTTTCCCCTGTATGGGTGGTAGCAAATATATATCCTGAGTAGGTATCTACAGTTATAAGTACAAATCTTAAAGTACCAAATTCAGGGATATGGGTGACATCCATCTGCCATAGATGATTTGGAAGGAGTCCTCTAGGATTGACTCCAAAATGAGGAACAGATAAATGAGGCACACAGGCAGGACACTGTTTTACTATATTTCTGGCTTGCTCTTTTGTAATGTTATATTTTATTTTGAGAATAGTAGCATAGACATGAAAATCTTTATGGAAATTAATTGATTTTTGTACAATGTTAAACACATGAGGATCTCGAGTAGCTGAGTCTGCAGTAGAATTTCCTTGAGCTAAAGGACCAGGTAAGCCTGAATGTGCTCTGATATGGCCTTTATATAAAGGTTCTTTGCAAGCCCACAGAAGAGTTTATGCTTGATGAAAGCATTGTTGTAAGGTAGATATAATTGCTTCTAGTTCAGTTTTTTGAGCAGACTTATGAGAAGTAATAATAGTCTGTATTATGTCAGAAACTACTGTAGCTGTGCCGGAGGAGGAGCCATCTGTAAAGATTGTATTTGCTGCTGGGATAGGTTGAGCCTTAACAACCTGAGGGAAAATAACAGGATATTTTTTGAAGAAACTGACAATAGGTGAACTTGGCAAGTGATTATCAAAGGTGGTCATGGTGGAACAATAAATTGCCCAATTTTCATTACTGTTAACTAGTATTTCAATCTGTTTTGCCGAGAACGGGACAATAACTGTCTGAGGATGAACTCCAAAAACTCGAAGGGCTGTCTTAAGTCCTAATGTAACTAGATTTGCTACCATCACAGGATATGGGGAAACAACATATTTGGGGGATACTGGCAAATGGATCCATATCAGGGGTCCAGTTTGCCATACCAGACCTGTAGGAGTATATTCAGAATCTAACACTATGAGGCTAAAAGGCAAGGATAGATCAACTCTATCACTATGAGCATTTTCTAAAGCTTATTTTACTAACCTTAAGGCTTTTCTATCTTCAGGAGTTAAAATTCTGGGGGATGTAGGGTCTGAATATCCTTGGAGAATATCAAACAGAGGCTTAAGTTGACCAGTGGTGATTCCCAAATTTGGTATTACCCAATTTATATCACCTAATAATTTTTGGAAATCATATAGAGTCTTAAGCTTTCCTGTGGCTAATTTAATTTTTTGTGGCCTAACATAGGTATCTAATAGTTGATGTCCTAGAAAGGTAATAGGGCTGCGGGTTTGCACCTTTTCTGGGGCCACATGTAATCCCCATTTTTTTTTTTTATGACAAAATGGGTGTATACCAAGGGGAAGTGGAAGGAATGATATGATTTTCCTTCAATTGTTGATTAACTATTTCCTGGGCCGCCTCTATTTTTTCTTTAGAAAGGGGCCACTGGGGGACCCAGATAGGATTATTGGATTTCCATGTTATCTTTAATGGTTCAGTGGCCCCTCCAGAAAACCCAGCCCTTTAGTCCCTGTTTGTCCTTTGGCTTGAATGGGGCAGGTCATACCTTGTAGATTTTTGCCTAGTCCTTTTCCAGGGATATAACCTTGTCCCACCATGACTGGTAAAACGGTTGGGTTTAGACAGGAAATATTTTGTTCAACTGAGGAAGAAATGACAACATCCATCTGTGTTAAAATGTCTCTTCCCCAAAGAGTGACAGTTAGGTGAACTAATACATAAGGTTGGAATGTCCCCCTTTTCCCATCAGGGTCCTCCCAAGATAACACAGCTGAACTTTGTAATGGGGTTTGAGCAAATCCAAATCCCCGTAAGGTAGTACTGAATGCTGTAACAGGCCATGATTAGTTCCAGTCCTCTGTCTTATAATAGAGATGTCAGCACCTGTGTCTATTAGACCCTCTATGGGAGTACCATTAACTTTCAATTTAAGTATGGGTCTATTTTTTGTTGATTGTGCCCAAAAGATACCCGATCCTGCAGATCCAAACCCATTGTCTCCTCCAGTCCTTTGTGAACTGGGAAAAGTGCCAGGCAATATCAATATTTGGGCTATTTTGTCTCCTGGAGAAACAACAGATACCCCTTGAGGGGAGGATAACATAATCTTTGTTTCCCCAGTATAATCAGAATCAATGACTCCTGGAAATACTTGTAATCCTGACAGAGTTGTGGAACTCCGCCCCAACAATAATCCTACTGTGCCCTCAGGGAGTGGTCCATGTATGCCTGTGGGGACCACTTGTACTCCCATCTCTGGGGTTAGAACAAGTCGGGCGGAGGCACAGAGGTCCAATCTCCTGCTCCCTGATGTTCCTCGGGACAACGAGGAGATAGTCGGAAAGGATTGTGAGTGGGGATCTGGACTATGGGATTCTGAAAGGCCCCGTATATTTGAGGGCCCTGGGTTGGGCCCCCCTGGCCATTTTTTGACTGGGTAGGAAGAGGATTTCTCTCTATGTCAAATTTTGATGTACAAAATCTCGCCCAGTGCCTTCCTTTCCGGCACCGGGGACATAGACCTGGGGCAGGTTGATTTGTCCCTTGCTGTTCTCTAGTCTTAGGTGTTCCCCTGGGCTTTAACCCTGTGGGTCCTTCAGGGCAGTCTCTTCTGAAGTGCCCTTCTTGCCCACACTTAAAGCATATTATTCCTTTAGCTCTTGATTGCCCCTGATTTGGCCCATGAAGAGCAGCAGCTATTACTTATCCTGTAATGACTGCATCATTGATATCCTTGCAGACCTTTATATATGTACTTAAACCTTTATTTTTCCATGGTCTTATAGCTTCTTTACACCATCTATTTGCTTGCTCATAAGCTAATTGTTTTATTAAGGGCATAGCTTGTTCTGAATCCCCAAACACTCTAGCAACCGTTTGGATTAGTCTATCAACAAAATCTGCAAATGGTTCATTACTCCCCTGAATCACCTTAGACAACTGTTCCTGTAAATCTCCTGACCCTTGAATTAACTTCCAGGCTTTAGTGGCAGCAGCAGCAATTTGTGCATACACCCCAGGATCGTAAATAATCTGCTGTTGAATACCTTCATAGTTTCCTTCTCCTGTTAGCATTTCTATATTTCTTTGGGGAAAGTCTGCGGCAGCATTATGCCGTGCCGTTTCTAATGAGGCTTCCTGCCATGCAGTTTTCCACACTAAGTACTGCCCCCCTGATAGCACAGCTTTACATAGCCTTTTCCAATCTTCCGGCACTAGATTCAGCCCCACTACTGATTCCAACATGCTAATTGTAAATGGGGCCTGTGGACCGTATGTAGCCACTGCCTCCTTAAAATTTTTTACTGTTTTGAAATCCAGAGGTTGGTGGAATCTTTGTCTATTTTGGTCCTCTAGTACAGGGAAGAATTGTGAGACTGCTGAGGTTTCCTTAAGGGGGGTTTCTTCTCCCCACAGTGAAAAACCCATCTGATTTATAGCATGAGATTACTCCTCCCAAGGATACTTTGGAGGATATAGGGGGCAGGCTGCTTGAGGGGGAGTGACTGCCTCCAGGAAGGGATTGGTATTCCTTCCCGATATAACTAATGGGGGCGACCGTGTCCTTGATGCTCTTTCTAATTCCTCCCCAGTAAGCCCCTCCTCCTCTTCTTCCTCTTCAGGAGAAGTTACACTTTGTTGTTTCTTTATCTTTTCCAGACACATATTTCCTTTTTTTAACTAAAGTTATTATTTTACCTTTTTTAGATGTTAGACATTTCTTAATGAGCTGCCACATGGGAAAAGTACCTCTAGGTAATGGGGATTGCTTTTCTGCTTTAATAAGATCCTCTTTATCATGTTCCCATTGTGGAATATTTAGGACTCCCTCTTCCAAAAACCAAGGACTAACCTTGGCCAGTGTAGTTACATATACTGTTATAGTAGATTGTTTTATGGCAGTTCCATTAGCCTTAAGTACATCTTGTATGATTCCTATCATTTGACTTCTAGACACTTGTGACCCCATCCTGGAGTTACGAGACCTCCCTTTACCGGGGCTGTGCAGACTCCCTTCACTGGGGTTATGTGGCCTCCCTTTACCGGGGTTATACTGACTCCCTTTACCGGGGTTATGTGGCCTCCCTTTACCGGGGTGATACTGACTCCCTTCACCAGGGTTATGTGGCCTCCCTTTACCGGGGTTATGTGGCCTCCCTTTACCGGGGTGTTACAGACTCCCTTCACCGGGGTTATGTGGCCTCCCTTTACCGGGGCTATGCTGCAGTTTTCCTATAGCTTACCTAAAGTTACTTAGTTTTCCTATAGCTTACCTAAAGTTACTTAGTTTTCCTATAGCTTACCTTAAGTTACTTATGTGGGAGGACGCAGAAGGAGGAAGAAGCTCCCCGTCCGGGCCACCACTTGTTCCGTCCAGCGGAACCAGCGCGGAGAAAGGAGACACCACCAATCTTTAGTTGACCAGATTTATTGCGTCCTCCCTGTTTTTCTGTCTCCTTTGTTCTGCTACTATCTCCCTTCTTCTTCCCTCTCTCTCTCTCCTCCCCCAGGCTCCTAGCTTATCATCCAATTATAGCAAAGCTTTCTCTCACACAGGAGAGCATGCAGAGGAATGTCAGCATAGCACTATATGAATCACAAGCTGTCCACACGCGGCATGATATTAGATAGCCAATCCTTGAGCCTGGCATCAACACGTCATAAGTCTCCAAGGAACTAGTAGGCAAGCAACCTTTATGGGTACTTCCTTATTTTGGTATCCAGTGCCCTTTGGCTCATTGCCAGGCACCATCTTCTCTAAGACAGCCCTCAACAGAAGAACTTTTCCTTCAGAAATGAAGTAAATGCTCAATATTTGATGGTGAAATATGGGGACATTTCCAACCTGATTAGGAGCAAGACAGCCACAGCAGACACCACCACATTGGTCCACTAGATTCTCCCTGGTTCAGTCCAGCATAATTTAAGATGTTCTGTGTTCATGCTCAAAAACCAACATGGTGGTTTACTTGAGAAGTGCTACATGACCACATAAATATTAGACTTGTCAGGATACAGAAAAGTGCTAGACAGATCATCATAAATAACAGATTCCCTGGGTAGGAAAGATGCTGTTTTAAAAAACAAAGATCTAGCAGGGCTAGCGTGTGCCTCTCAATCTGTCTGACAGTGGGAGACGAGTTCTGAGACTCACAGGCAATAACCACAGTTTCAACTGAGCACATGAGTTTTGTGTAGAAGTGGGGGGATCTAAAATGCTTCCTGCTCCCAGAAAGGGAAAAGTGAACTTGTCCCTCACAGAGGGCCTCAAAGTGGCTGGAGGGGCAGGAGGGAGATGAGAGATTTAACCCTGGGTGGACAGGGAATGAGAACAAGGCATTTAAGAATCTAGCTGCAGATTTAAAAATCCAGTGTAGCTCAGTGGTAGAGTGCTTTGCCCAGTGTTCATGTATATCTTGAGAAATTGAAAGCCACTATTTAATTTCTCTTACAGTCTTTTAAGAGTATTTATTTTTGCATCATATTTGAGTGTCTCTACATGGGAGAGGAAAGGACTTGTTTCTCTCTCTGGCCAGGAGTGCTATTCTCTTGTAACAAATGCAGAAATCAAAGATCCCCTTTCATAAGGTATGTTCCCCAGGAAAGACGCAAGGTCACACACCAGGCACCTGGTACCCGGTTCAGTGTCTTACATTCCAACTCATCTGCAGCCTGAAGCCTCAGAGTGGATGCTGTGAGGCTCAGGCAAATGGGGGGATGACAGGGAGGCATGTGTGCATTGTCCCTTGCAGGCAGAGGTGAACAGGAGGTGTGGGTGGTCCCACACAGGTGGATGAGGATTGCAACCTGCCTGTTTCCCGAGCAACTAACTTCCCATGTCTGTAAATATACTTTGTGTCCAAGCCCAGAAAGCATTAATATGTTACAGAGGACATGTGTGCTGGAATTCCTGGGATGACAAGAAATTTCCCTGTGGTAACTACACTTACCCAGTTGTCATTTGCTGCTGGAACAGTGGGTGCAGGTAGCCCTCTGGTGCAGAAGGGGCTCCTGGACCTGAGGCGCAAGTTTGGGACTCCATGGCTGTGTTTCCTTCTGGAGCCATAGTTGCAGGGGCAGGGTCTCCCCAGGAGTTAAGATTAAAACCTGTGGAGTGTGGATATCACTGAAAGCTACTAACAAGGGGCATGTTGTTATTAAAAGCTAGCTCAGGAAGCAGCTCTGGAAGCATCTGTAATGTGAAGTGAAACCATGTTTGTGGTGAAAACCGAGCAGTAAGAATGAAGCCAACACATGGCTGTGAGGAACTTGGCGGCCCTCTGAGTTTCAGCTCCAAAATATGACTCGAATTCATATTGAAACCACCAAGGAATACCTGCCAGAGGTAGCAGGCACCAAGGGCAATTAGAAAGGGCCAAGCAAATTAAGCATTGGCGTGCATGGGGGGAGGGAAGGAAACATGGAGACCAGGATGGCGTTTCCAAATGTCTTTGAAACAAATGGAAGAGCAACAGCAGACCTGTGGTGGAATAGCCACTGGTCCCAATTTGGACGCAGGGAATGGAAAATGTTTTTCTTCGGCGTTCTCCTTATTCCTTGGGCTTGCACAGGAGACTGTGCTAGACTGGATTGGGTTTCCTCTCTCCTCCTCAGGTCCCCTGAGGCCCAGAAATCATCACCAGGCAGCTCTTCAGGAAAGATCAAGGGGCACTCAGCCCACCCTGAGGATGCTTCTGCAGGTGTAGCTGCTGGCACCCGCAGTTCTGGCAGAGCAGAGACCTTCCCCTGGTTGTGTCCCCTTCCTTCATTCCTGGGGCCAATAGTTCAGAGGCTCACAAAAGGCTCTTGGAAGAGCAAGGGCACCATAACAAAGAAGCACTCTTTCCCAGGTCTGAAGGTGGAAGCCAAATCAGGTGTGAACATGGTCGGCTCTGTGGAGACCTCTCTCCTTGGTTTGTAGATGGCACCTTCCTTGTGTCTTCTCTGTATCGTAATCTTTTCTTATAAAGATACCAATTAGTGCTTGCTTTGGCAGCATATATTAAATTGGAATGATAAAGGAAAGATTAGCATGGCCCCTGTGCAAAGATTACACACAAATTTGTGAAGCATTCCATATTTTTTTTAAAAAAAGACACCAGTTAGATTGAATTAGGGTCCACCCATTTCACCTCAATTTTACTTTACCTTTTTAAAGGTCTATCTCTAAATGTAGCCACATACTGAGATCCTTTAGGTTAAAATTTCCACATATGTATTTTGAGACAACAAAATTCCTCAAATTATGAGACATGGAACAGTGGAAGAATGGGGGAGCCTCTTCCCAGCTTCAGGTGAGCTAGGAGCTCTGGGGGCAGAGAGCCCTGGGAGGTGCCTGGTGAGCAGCCCAAAGGTGGGAACCAATCTTGGAAGCTCTTGCCTTCTGGCCATGGCAGGAAGTGACTTTTGCTTCCTGCAGTAAAAAGAAGAGGGGATTCAGGGCAGAGTTGGGGATGGCTCCTGGGTGACCCAACTGCTCAACTTAGGAAGCAATCTCCTGAGCTGGACCTCAGTGAGGTGGGTAACCAAGAAAGCCTTGTGGTGGCCACATGCACTGCAATATGGATGTGACCAGGGCAGTTGATTCCAGGGTCTGAGGTGACATCTATGGTCAGGCTACAATTTGCCCATTAAATGGTATAGGGAGGGCAAAGACCAAATGAACAAAAACACCGTGGGCTGTGGAACTGCTCCAGATGCAGGCATGAATGATGACATGTCAAGGCCACTGTGAGCTCCTAGAACTCCGATGGCTGCAGATCCACCTGCAGGAGATGTCACACTGTTGACATGCAGCCCTCAGGGTGGCCCTCGAAATACTCATGGAAAATACCACTGCAAACCAAGGAACCAAGAGCAGTGGAATCTGGAAAGAGCACACACTTGAAGGAACTCTGAGTAAGCTGGGGATGTAGCTCAGTTGGTGCAAGCTTGTCTAGCATGCACAAAGCCCTGGGTTCAATTCCCAGCACCACCACAAAAACAAGGAACTCGGAGTAAGAATTAAAGACAGGAAAATAGTTCAACATCAATATCCCTTCAGACTAATATTTAATATACTTTAAAAATGCAAAATATCCTTGACTATTGGTTTTTAATGTGGTGTGAATTAAAGTAATGTGAAGGAAAGGCTGAGTCACAGACTACATTTTTAATGAATGCTGTAAATATTTATGGAGTATGTGGAATTATTTTCTAAGAAAGAAAAGACATACAAGGAAGTAACAAATTTGGAATCAAAAACAATTAAAAAGTTCATAAAGGTATAAATAACCACACTTGGCAATGTGAGATTCAGAATATAATTACAGGGCTGGAGGGGTAGCTCAGTTGGTAGAGTGCTTGCCTTGCATGCACAAGGCCCTGGGTTTGATCCCCAGCACCACAAAAAAAAAAAAAAAAAAAAAAAAAAAAAAAAAAAAAGAAAAGAAAAGAAAAGAAAAAGAATATAATTACAGAGCTTATGCAGAAAAAGGAATTTGCACAAAATATGTGGAATTTCTTAGATATTAACATTAAAGAAAAATCCCAAAGTAGGCTTTATTTACTACAAGGAAACACTTGAATCTTTTAAAACTCAGCTTTTTTCATTCAAAAATTGTTATTTAGGTGAAAACAAAATATATTTTGTGAATATTAGACTCAATACTAAACATTACAAATTGATAATGTATTTTCCTTTTGGATTAAGATTCATCTATAAAAATTAAAGTATGAAAATAAAATTATTAAGCAGGTAAAATTTGAATTAAATACTTCGTAAATAATTTAAAACAAAAACATTTCCCCTGAAGTTTGGACCCTTCGCTGGCCTGTCATTTTCTTCAATCAGAAGTTCATATTTCTTGGCCTGTCCTAAGAGCTCACCCACAACTTTCCATCACCTGCCTGGCTCTGTTCTTACTCTGCTGCTCTCCCATTTCTGTACACTCTGAACAGAAGCAATTTCTCCCAGCCATGAGGAGCTGCATGTCTTCTTAACACAGTGTTTTTCTGGGTGGATTTCTGTCAAAAAGAGGAAGACCCCGTTATGCTTAAGTGATACATTTCTAAACTCAAAATGCCTCCAAGAATCTTCATAACACCCAATTAGGGGTAGATTTCCCTTAATTGTCTACACTTTGGAATTTCCTTCTAGTACACTCTGATATTTCCTTGAATATCTGCATTGAGCCCAACACAGACTGAGTAATCTTTCTGCAATTGAATATATAATGTTCAGTTTTTAGTTTAGTTTTTAGTTTAGTTTTCAGTTCTCTTAGAAAATTCACATGGAAGGGATGTTGATGTCTTTATGTGTCCTGATTTCACACATTCCTACCATGGGATAGTTAATGAAATGTTATCAAAGATTGAAATAACTGCATGTGAGGAGGAAAATGAACTCACAGTGCTTGGACTATATTAAAAAAAAAAACAATGTCTTTGCTCATAGTAACAGCATAACTGAGAGACACGGGTGTCACTGACGAGGAGCACAAGGGGGCTGAGTGCTGAGAAACATGAGGCCACCAGGACAGAGCTGCTCACAACCCAGTGGCCTCTGTTTGCAGCTAGAGTCACCCACATGGTCAAAACAGTGTAGACTGAATAAAAGGAAATGAAGGAGCTCACCAGGATCAGGATGGTGCATGTAGTTCTGGCCTTGTGGGAAGGTCTGGGGTAGAGGATGTGACTGTGAATGTGCTGAACTTGCTGCTTGTGCCTGTGCAGAACAAGGATCATGGAGCCACTGGCCCAGGCCATGAGGACCAGACTCATCTACTCAGGAGGAAAATATAAGTTGAATATAATGAGCTGTGTTCCCCTGGCATTGACCAGGAACAGTGTCCATAATTGTTTTTCAGAGTAAAGATTTTGCTATTCAATTGGCCATTCACTAATACAGCAACATGAATTTATCAAGAGCTGCAGGATCCAGCAAATGAAATTGCAGAAGCTGATGAACTTTGGGATTGAATTTTGAGCATGACCTACCAAGATGTGGGTTGAGCTTAATGGCCTGGAAGCCATTGAGGAGGCAGAGAGTGCTGAAGGACACCCCTGTGGACACTCTGTGAAAACAGAAGACAACTTTACATCAAGCATCATCCAGGAAATATATTGTTTGAGGGATCCTTTGGAGAATAGGACCAAGCAGTTGGCTATGGCCAATTGACTGAGACTTAAGTCTATGGGTCTCACCTTGTTTCCAGTGAGCAAGGAGAAGCTGTAGAAACAAAGGAGGGGGGAATTTCCAAGGATCCCAACTCCAGTCTGAGTGAGGAAGTGTGGGAAGCCATCCTTATTTAGCAGAATTAGACTAGATTGAGCCATAGGATGGAGAGGCCTGGCTTCTAGAATCTGCTGGGAAGCATGTGGCCCTGCGTGGGAGTGGTTCCCTGTCTCCTTCTGGAATTTTCCTCCTAAGAGAATGGCTCCCTTAACTCCACCCTATTCTGTCCATCACAGAAGCTCCTCCCAGTCCTTGCCACATTTACCTGTATATTATAAATAAAAAAAGAGTTGGGCTACTCCATGTAGTAAGAGGCCAGAGTTGGTATGGCCAAACCTGTCATTCCCCCTCTCATTTAAAAAGAGTATTGGCTCTTGTTTATTGAATAGATAAGTTTTTTGAGTAATAGATAAAAAAATAAAAAATAAAAAAAATAAAACCACCAGCATCCTCCTCCTGAAGTTAACCCTTTTCTCATCCTTGCAGGACATGGCAGAGAGGACCCCCACAAGGAAGATAAATCCCAATTCCAAATTTCCAGCATCCATTTTTATATCAGCATCTAGAGGGTGTTGATTTTGACAGAAGTCAGAGGAATCAGTGAGAAAGAAGCAGAATGTCTCACACAGTGCTTTTCTGTGTCTTCACTCACACATCCTTACTTTAAGTGGGCATAGACTCTGCATGCTTATTTGTGCAGAGGTGACTCACTGAAGAACTGCAGTGGAAATCACTTGGGCTCTGCTTGCAAGGGGAGAAGGACTGAGAGCATGAGGTGGCCACAGACCTCTGCAGTGGCTGAGGGGAGTGGAGCTCTCTGCACAGATCCATCAGTGTGGGCTCAGAATCCTTCCACCATGACTGAGGAGTCAGGAAAGGGTTTGGGCATAGCAAATGTTGTTTGCTGGTGGATGTTTTGCAAGAGAGACCAGATGAATGCTTACAACTGCACTCAGCTGAAATGTCATGTTGGGGTATAAAATGCATATGAGGAGAGAACTCAGACATTACAGGCCATCCCAGTTCACCAAGTGGTATGGTCTAAAGCCATTCACATCTGTGTTACCAGCTCCTGTCTGGTTTTAGGTGGGCTCTGTCACCACTTCACATGAGCTCACAAACTACAGCCCTTTCAACACCCACTGCCAAAAGCAAATGAGACTTTCAATGGTAGTTTTTAGGTGTTTCTCCAATATGAAACATGTGAAACTATGTTACAGTATTTAGTAGACTTCTCTCTACTTTAAAATAAATTCACTGATGAAATTCCGCAGTTTCCCAGTAAACCCTGTGGTTTGTTTGTGGAAGTTTCGCCTACTTCTGAGGTTTCAGGATGCATAGCATGACTGGCTTTATGGTATTTCCTTTGGGGTAGATTCTTAAGTGAACAACCATAGTCCTCACTTACTAAATATGCTGTTCTAGGGCAAGTAGAGGAGTACACTTATAGGGGCAGAAATCTGATAAGATGGTAGGACAAGAATGAAATTTTATAGAATTTCCTTGTGTGGTAGTTTTAGCTTGATACAAATTTAAGCATTTTATATAAAGTTTAAACAATGTTAAATCACAATGTTATTTTAAAGTCCTAAAATCAAACGCAAAGTGAAAATGTAAAAATAATTGGATGTCAGCCTGCTGACCTATGCAAAAAAAAAAAAAAAAAAAGACCCCTTCAGTGGTTTTACAACCAAGTGGGGAGCTGGGCATGGTGGCACATGCCTGTAATCCCAGCAGATCCGGAGGCTGAGGCAGGAGGATTATGAGTTCAAAACCAGCCTCAGCAAAAACCAAGGTATTAATAAGCAACTTAGTGAGACCCTGTCTCTAAATAAAATACAAAATAGCGCTGGGGATGTGGCACAGTGGTCAAGTGCCCCTGAGTCCAATCCCCAGTACAAAAAAAAAAAAAAAAAAAAAACACCAAGCAGGGTAATTGTGCCCACACATGTTCCCGCAATACAACCTAGAGAATCTGAGTGAGGTCTGGACAACATCACAATCAACCACCCTTTTGTGAAATGCAGTCATCTTAGAAATGTTTCCGTAGGAGAATGTGGCTAATGCTTACCCGGGATCTGTCTGTAATACTTCTTACAAATGAATGTGTGTCACCAATTTTCACAATAGACATTTCATTTAGAGTAGTCACACTAAACAAAAACCCCTGCAAATGTGCCTTCAAGTCCTTTCTGTAATCCTAATTTGGCAAAGTCCACTGATATTGATACATTTTAAAAGCTTGAAGGGACCGTTCAAAATGGTGGATTAGAGAAGGTTGCTTTCCTGGTCACTCCATGACATGAAGCCAAGAATTTAGACACACAGCTTCTGAGCAAGGTGAAAGAGGGGAACATTTCTGGGAATTAACTCTGGATATTCAATACAGATCAGGGAATCAGGACACTGGATATAACAAAATTAAGAAATCCCTAGTGCTGCTGGGGTCACTTGTGGTGCTAGTAGGTAGGAGCTCCCCTGTGCCAAAATAGTGGAGTGATATGCCGATTGAAGGAATCCCCAGTTTTAGGAGGTCTGAAGTGTGTGTGGATACAGAGAGACCAGAGATCAAAAACACTGCACAACTAACCTGAAAGGTGTCTTGCACAACAGTATTGTGCAGAGGGATAGAAAAAAAAACTGCCTCTCTCCCAGCTACCAGGGGAATCAGAGGAAGGAACCATTCTGCAGCTCCAGCATGGAAGCAGAGCAGCTGGGGCATCTGAACAACGACAAATGTGCCAAGCCTGCTGGCACTGTGTGTGTCTAAGAGAACAGAAGAAAATCCAGTGCAGCAGGTTTTTTGGTTTTTTTTTCACCAATTGTAAACTATGGTTTATTTTAAAGGAAGGGGATAAATTGGATGAAAGAAATCTTTATACTATACTACATTATTCACAAAGCAGAACATTTGACACTTAAAAATACTTTTTCATTCATGGTATCTTTGCCCTACTAATTTCTACTTTGGACCTCACTAGAATTACATTTTACTTATTTGTCTAGAACACAGAGAATAAGATATACTCTTCAGTTTTAAACAAAAATCAAACCAAAACTATTCATCTGCCAGGCTTATAGTTATGTAGAAACTATAATAAAGTTTAGATGACAGAAACTGCATCTAACCATGTAATGGTAACTTTTTATTTTTGATTTACCCAAGCAGAAACATCACTAACATTAAACCATTATTCTACTGAAATTAGAGACAATGATAAAGCTTGTCTCTTGAAAAAAAATCAACTTTTCAACTTTGATTAGATGGAGCACCAAAAGAATTGCATCTGTCAAAGCATCTTTGCAAAAATTTCCACAGCTAGCATAATTTAGTTACCTGATATAAAATAGGAAAATATACTCAATTTTTACCTAAAAGAAAGCTGAAACTATGATGTCCCTCAATCTTATAATATATATTATGCTCCTGATAAATATCCATGTTACTAACAGGTGAAATGTTGCTTAGACTTCCATGAATAGCTAATTCATTCATCACCAGGCTAAATAAATCTAATAATTACAACTTAATATATCACCTCTTTTGTACCCTAAAAAATGTAATAAAGCCTCTCAACATTTTATTTGTAAGGGATTTGTAGACTGTTGAATCATGGTGACTAGTAAGACTATATCAAGGTGTAGTGACTTTAAGGAGTGAGAAAATAAATTAACCATAATTTTGAAACACTCAATATCCCATAAATATGAAATAAAAGAGAAAGAACATTTTGTGTTAATTTTAATGATAACCCTTTTTCCTGGTTAGTAATCAATTCAGGTTTGGACGCAGAAAATTGTGAAACATTATCTCTCACTACTTGTGGGGAATGGGGCGGCTACATCATACTCCTTACTGGGACATGCCACTGATGGTTGGGCTGGTTACTCCCTCCACACTGGCGTATGTGGGACCTCGTGGCAGGAGGACTAGGTGGGCTGGGTCGGGGAATGGAAGCAGAAACAGAACGGGGTAAAGGAGATGGAGAAGCAGGGGCCAGAGGCACCCAAGCCTGCAGGAAGAGCCAAGAAACAAGAAAGAAGAGACTTGAAGACAAGGAATCCCTTTCCATCTGCCCACTCACTCACGGAAGCTGTGTGCCATTACACAAAGGAATTTTGATGACTCTAAGCCAGGGGTCAGGCAAAGGGTTCCCAGGGTTGAATCTGCCAGATTGGAGGACCCAGGTCCCATGGAGGAGACTGATACAGCCGAGTCTGTGGCCAGGGCATATGCAGCCATTTTGGATTGATTATCTAAAGGGTGCTGTGGCCAAATATAAGCAGGGAGTCAGGCAAAGAGTTGAATCTGCCAGAATGGAGGATCTAGAACCCATGGTGGAGACTGATACAGCCGAGTCTGTGCCCCGGCGTCCCGAGGCCACAGAGTAGTCGACTGGAGATGAGAAGGCAGCACATAGATGGTGTCATCATACAAACATCAATGTGGGGCCAGGCAAAAGCCGAGAAGACTTGAGGACCTGATATCAGGGTTTTCAAGTGCGAGTGTGCGAGCGTGAGATGAGCCTCAACCCTGAGAGAGAATCCCCACCATAAAATCAGGAATCCACCCGGCAGTTAAGACGGACTATAGGAGCCAGCCATATCTATAAAAGTTGTGGCTGGGGGTACCCCCACCTCTCAGCCGCCTCGAGGGTCCCGGATAAACTGGCCTAGGGGGATTCGCCTAGAGGATTCACCGATCTGAAGTCCAGTGATGGATGCAGAGCAGAGCATCCAGGCAGAATGGAAGGTGAGGCTGTGTCCGGGGGGCACTGGGGCACAGATGGGGTTCCATTTGCTTAAGAGACAGTGGAAGAACTCATCTGAATCACATCACCAATGTAAGAGATCCCACGAAAACCACACCGGACACAGGAAATCACATAAGAGGGTTTATTAAGCAAATAGAGTGTCTTCTATTCTAGAGGGTAAGAGAGAAAATGAGAGGAAAAGAAAGGGAAAGAGAAAGGGCGCAGGCTAGAGAGAGTGGAAAGCGAGGAGGAGAAAGAAAGCAAGTGAGTAGGAGAGAAAAAGCAAGAGATGGAGCAGGTTTTATACAGGGGGAAACCCATCAGGAAAACACCTGGCTTCCCTCCTCCACCTCCAGAGCACCCACTGGTAAGATTGGCTGCTTGAAAGTTTGTCTGGGAATGTCAGACGTGGATGAGAACTTGAAAGGGCAGGGGAGGAATTGAGTGAGTTCAGAGACTAAATCCAAGAGACCAAAACACATGAAGTTCTCATGTGTCTAAGGGGAACAAGAATTGACCCCTCCACTGAAGGCATGAAGCCCATGAGGTTTTCCTAGGGGAGAGTCTCCCAGCATGGCCCAGCAACTGCCCCACCTGGGAGATGCACTGATTTAAAATCTTCACACCAATTCAGGGAAGAGTTGGAGATTAACTAAGCCCAACCCACACCCTCAGGAGTCCTCCCATCACTTCAGTAACTCCACCTCACAAACCTGAGAAGAATATTTGGAACTCCAATGCAAACACTTCTGGAACTTTTCATCAATATTCTCTATTTTAGTTTTTTTTTTCTACTCACTATTCAATTGTGACCTGAATTGTTCATGAACATTTATAAATATTTATACTTGGTTTGTTTTGTTTTGTTTTGCTTTCTGTTTATCATCTCTAGCATTCTTATGGGAGTTATTTCTCATTGATCAGTAATTTGAGAACTAAGATGTTTGATTAGAATATGTTTTATACTTTTACTCTGTTACTGTTACTTTTACTTTTACTATTAATTTTTAAATTTTTATTCTATACACTTTTTTCTCTCACTTATCTCTTTCCCTAGATCCTCTGCAAACAACCAACATTTATTGATCTCTATTACTCACCCTTTATTTTTTATTCTATGTTCTCTCCTCTTCCCACATAAACATCACATCCTACACTATTTCTTTTCTACCTCTGTGCACACCTTAAAATTGTATATCCACATGTAAACTTATTGTTTTGACTGTGGGCAATAACTAATCATATCATCTCTGTTTATTGTGATAATTAATATAGTAGATACCAAAGCAGGAACTGTTGATTTGATGCTGTAAACTGTTTGCATTGATTGTTGTTACTGTCTCCCCATAAACTGTGATGTACTGGAAAACTTCAGAGTCCCTATAAGTCCACAGGGTAGAATCTCTACTGCCTCAAAACCATAGGGTCAAATGGGTAAACACACAACATGAAAAAGGGAACAAATTGCCTCAAACAAATCAATATAATTCAATAACAATCCAGCGACACCACAATGGAAGATTTGGCAGAGAAGGAGTTTATAATGTTTATGGTTAAATTGGTCTGTGAGGTAAAAGACGATGAAAGGGAGAAAATACTGGAGGCAAAGGATCACTTCAATAAAGAGAGATTCTGTAAAAAAAGATCAGAAATCATCAAAATGAAGGAATCAATAAACCAAATTAAAAATTCATTGGAAGTCATAACCAGAACACTAGACCACTTGGAAAACAGAGTTTCAGGCAATGAAGACAAACTATATACTATAAAAAAATAAACTGACCATGGAGAAAAGATCTTAAGAGACCATGAACAAACCTTCCAAGAAATATGGGATAACACGAAAAGACCAAACTTAATATCTAAGGCTTGGAGATATCTAAGGCTTGAAGACACAAACCAAAGGAATGCATATTTTCAATGAAATAATATATGAAAATTTCCTAAACCTTAAGAATGAAATTGAAAATCAACTACAGGAGACATACAGGACCCCAAATTACAAAATTACAACAGACCCACACCAAGGATACTGTTATGAAACAGGGAAACATAGAGAATTTTAAAGGTTGCCATAGAAAATTTGGCAGGTTACTTTTAGAGAGAAAGCAATCCAGATCTCACTTGATTTCTCAACCTAGACCCTTAAAACTAGGAGATCATGAGATAATATATACCAACTCTGCAAGAAAATGGATGCCACCAAGAATACTATACCCTGCAAAAATAAGCTTCAGGTCTGATGATGAAATAAAAACCTTCCATGATAAACAAGTTAAAAGAATGCACAACTAGAAAGCCTGCACTACAGAACATTCTCAGCAAAAATATTTCATGAAGAAAAAATGAAAACTAAAAGAGAAAGCCAGCAAAATGAGGAACGACATTCAAGGAATAGTCAGTCAATGGAGAAAATAATTCAAATTAAAAACTGGAAATAAACCAAAATAACAGGAAATAAAAACCATTCCACAATAACATTGAATGTAAATGGCCTGGACTCCTCAATCAAAAGACATAGACTGGCAGATGAATTAAAAAAAAAAAAAAGACCCAACAATATGCTGTCTACAAGATCCTCACCTCATAAGCAAAGACATCCACAGACTGAAGGTAAAAAGACGGGAAAAAAAAGTATCACTCACATGGATCACATAAACATGCAGGGGTTTCTATCCTCATATCAGATAAAGTGGACTTCAAGTCAGAATTAATCAGAAGGGACAAAGAAGGCAATTTCATACTTCTGAAGGGAACTATACATGAACAAGACATAACAATCTTAAGTACTTATGCCCCAAACAATGGAACATCTACATACATCAAACAAACTGTTTACAAATTCAAGAATCAAACAGACCACAACACAATAATACTCAGTGACTTTAACATACCTCTCTCACCACTCAGTAGATCTTCAAAATAAAAACTAAATGAAGAAGCTACAGAACTAAAAAATACATTTAGTAATTTAGACTTAACAGATATATATAGAATATTTCATCCATCAATAACTAAATATACTTTATACTCAGCAGTACATGGATCCTTCTCTAAAACAGACCATATCTTAGGCCACAAAGCAACTCTTAGCAAATATAAAAAAAAAGAGATAATACTTTGCATTTTATCACATCATAATGGAATGAAATTATAAATCAATGATAAAATTAAAAATAGAAGCTACTCTAACACCTGGAGACTAAATAATACCTACTGAATGACCAATGGATAGTGGAAGAACTCAGGGCTGAAGTAAAAAAATTCTTAAAGGTAAATGAGAACAGTGACACAACTTACCAAAATCACTGGGACACTATAATGGCAGGAAAGTTCATTGCATTTGAGTTCATTCACTAAAGGAATAGAAAGTCACCAAATAACCTAACTATACATCTCAAAGCCCTAGAAAAATAACAAAGTCAATACCAAAAGCAGAATACAGGATATAATTAAAATCAGAGCTGAAATTAATGAAATTGAAACAAAAAATAGATGAAACAAAAAGTTGTTGGAAAAAAAATAAAATTGACTTACCCTTACCCAGGCTAATGAAGAGAAAGTGAAATCTCAAATTACTAAAATTCACGATGAAAAAGAAATTATCACCACAGACACCACTTACATACAAATGATAATTAGAAACTACTTTGAAAATCCACAATCCAATAAAATAGAAAATCATGAAGACATTGACAAATTTCTAGAGACATATGACCTATCCAAATTGAATCAGGGTGACATAGAAAATTTAAACAGATCAATTTCAAACAATGAAATAGACAAAGAAAACTTCAGACCAATATCCCTGATGAACATAGACTCAAAAATTCTTAATAAAATTCTGGCAAATCACATACAAAAACATATTAAAAAGATAGTGCACCATGATCAAGTGGGGTTCATTCCAGGGATGCAAGGCTGGTTCAATATAAAGAAATGTATACATGTAATTCATCACATCAATAGACTTAAGGAATCACATGATTATCTCAATACATGCAGGAAAAGCATTTCACAAAAATACAGCATCCACTCATGCTCAAAGCACTAGAAAAACTAGGGATAGTAGGAAAATAACTCAACATTGTAATAGTTATATATGTTAAAACCAAGACCAACATCATTCTAAATGGAGAAAAATTGAAAGCATTCCCTCTAAATACTGGAATAAGACAGGGATGCCCTCTTTCATCACTCCTATTCAACGTAGTTCTTTGAAACCCTAGCCAGAGTAATTAGGCAAAAGAAAGAAATTAAAGGTAAAAAATATGAAAAGAGCACAAACTATCCTTATTTGCTGTTGACATGATTCTATACTTAAAAGACCCAAAAAACTCCACCAGAAAGCTTCTAAACCTCAAATGAATTCAGCAAAGTAACAGGATATGGAATTAACATCCATAAATCCATTGTGCTCTTATACGGCAAATTATGGATCAACTGAGAGAAATCAGGGAAACTATCCCATTCACAATAGCCTCAAAAAATAAAATATTTGGGAATCAATCTAACAAAACAATGTGTTGCACGAGAACACTAAAGAAAGAAATCAAAAAAGATCTTAGAAGAAAGATCTCCCATATTCTTGGATAGGCAGAATTAATATTGTAAAAATGACCACACTACTAAAAGCATTATGAAGATTTAATGCAATTCCTACTAAAATTGCAATGATGTTCTTCATAGAAATAGAAAAATCAGTCATGAAATTCATTTAGAAAAATAGAAAAGTGGTTCCAGAGGCATTACAATACCAGACCTTAAATTATATTACAGAGCTACAGTAACAAAAATGGCATTGGCACAAAAACAGACATGAAGACCAAAGGAACAGAAGAGAAGACACAGAGACAAAGCCACATAAATTCAGTTATCTCATACTAGACAAAGGCACCACAAACATACATTGAAGAAAAAAGAGCTTCTTCAAATTACGGTGCTGGGAAAACCATAAATCCTTATGTAGTAGAATGAAATTGAACCTCTGTCTCTCACCCTGCACAAAAATCAACTTAAAGTGGATCAATGACCTAGGCATTAGACTAGACTCTGCACCTACTAGAAGAAAAAGTAGGTCCAAATCTCTACCATTTTGGCTTAGGAACTGACTTCCTCAATAAGATTCCTAAAGCGCAAGAAGTAAAATCAAGAATCAATAAATGGGTTGGTATCAAACTAAAAAAGCTTCTTCACAGCAAGGGAAACAAGAATGTGATGAGAGAGCCCACAGAATGGGAAAAAATCTTTACCATCAGCACCTCAGATGAGCATTAATATCCAGGATATGCAAAGAAAACAATAAAAACCACCAAAAAATCCCCCAAATCCCAATCAATAAATGGGCAAAGGAACTTAGCAGGTATTTCAAAGAAGAGAAATGAATAGTCAAAAAATATATGAAAAATAAATTCAGCATCTCTAGCAATTAGAGAAATGCAAATCAAAACTACACTGAGATTCCATCTTGCTCCAGTCAGAATGGCAATTATCAAAAATACAAGTAACAATAAGTGTTGATGAGGATGTGAGTAAAAGGTACACTCATACATTTTTGATGGGACTGCAAATTGGTGCAACCACTCTGGAAAGCAGTATGGAGATTTCTAAGAAAATTTGGAATGGAATCACCATTTAACCCAGTTATCCCATTCCTCAGTTTATACCCAAAGGACTTAAAATCAGCATATGACAGTGATGCAGTCACTTCAATGTTTACAGCAGCTCAATTCACAAAGCCAAGATGTGGAACCAACCTATGTGCCCTACAACAAATAAATGGATAAAGAAAATGTGGCACAGATACACATAGAATATTACTCAGTCACAAAGAAGAATGAAATTATGGCATTTGCAAGTAAATGGATGGAACTAGAGAATATCAGGCTAAGTGAAATAAGCCAATCCCAAGAAACCAAAGGCAGAATGTTCTCTCTGATATGTGGATGCTATCCCACAACAAAAGAGGAGATTAAAAGTTCACTGGATTAGACAATGGGGAATGAAAGGAAAGGATGGGGAGACGGGAATAGAAAGACAGTAAAATGGATTAGACTTATCTTTCCTATCCTTATATATACATACTACCAATGTAACTCCACATCATATACAAGCACAATAATGGGATCCTAATTTGAATAAGTTATATTTATTCTATATCTGTATGTCAATATATACTCTATTTTCATGTATATCTAGAAAGAATAAAAACTAAAAGTTATTAATTAAAATTTGGCAAAAGTGACACTAAATTAGATCATTTTAGGGAAACTAAAAGCAAGCTTTAAAACTATTACTATTACCATATGAAGATCAGGGGCTAGGTGTGGTAGAACACACCTGTAATACAAGTTACTCAGTAGGCTGAGACAGGAAGATCCTGCATTCAAGGCCAGTCTCAGCAACTAACAAAGCAAAACCCCATGTCAAAAAAGAAAGCAAAGGTCAGAAATAAATAATAGTAGAGGCAAACAGTATCTCAAGATAGTATATGTAGATATGTTTTTCCAATAGAAGTATTTTATATAATTACAATCCATATAGTAGTATTTCTAAAATTCCCCAAATAATTATATAATACAAAATTATAGAACTCAAACAAAACAAAGAAAATGAAGACAATGAGTACAAGTGTTTTATACCAAAAAAGAAGGAAAAAGTAAGGTCAAGAGCATAGAACAGGAAGCACCCACAACCATCTTGCACATGCACATGGACATCTGTGAGTGCTCAGTTTATTGGGATATATAGTTCCATAAAGTGGAGATAAATTTCATTGGATGATTAGAACTAAACAAGAAATGCTATCTAAAACGTGAAAGACATCAGATCTCCTAATTGAAAATAATGGAGTGTGTTTTCTTCATTTGGGGTTGAGAAAACCACCACTACATGTGGAACAAACCAGAGGCCATGTTATTTTATAACAATGAAACAGAATTACATGCAGAAATTTTACTGCACAAGTTAAAACTAAACCTCTGAGATTTCACCAGATGAGGCATGTAAGAGGATCCATAACCTCAGCCACAATGCTAACTCAGTCACAAAGGAGGGGGATGGACATATATGACCAAGGACCTGACACAGGCTTGTGTGCTTAGAATTTTATGGTTGTCTCAGAAATTAACATAAAAATTCCACTAAAATTGAAAATAGAGTTGTACTGTTGCAACTCTAATATATTTACTTGGCAAAATATTATTGTGGATCACAATACTCTCATACTTTTTTTCTTTCTAATCACAAACCACAATTAATATTATTGAGAAGATAGGGTTCATTAAGATGGTCTTAAAACTAGAAAATATTCTGTTCTTTTTTGAGTACAGAATATACACAAGCCTGTATCATATTTGTCTTTAAACTTAACTGGTTTGATTCACACTCTTTATTCTAAAATAAGTCATTTTTTAAAATAATTTAAATATGATTTTTTCAAGGTAGTTAATTATGGAATAGGACAAATAATATCCACAGTTTTCTGCAATCTTAGTTATTTTCATTGTGATAGGTTACATAACTCATGTCATTAAAATCTGAAGGAAGAAAACAGGACTAGGAGGAACACAGATCAGTCTGGGGCACAGGAGTCCTGGTGGGGAAGAGCTGGTCCAACTGGAGCTCATGCAGCTGGTGGATGTCCAGCAGGACCTCGGGCAGCAGGTGAATCACAGAGTCACTCACAATGGGTCCTGCAGAGCGAGGCTCAGAGTTCACAAACTACTTGTGCAGGGAAGAAAATCAGCCCGGAAGAACACTTCAAGGCTGTGAAGTGTCCCTTCTCTGAACAGGGGACTTGTTAAGGGAAAAAAGGAGCACCTCACCAGTATGATTACTCATCTGTGTACGCCTGTCAGCTCTTTCAAAATACCCATAAAACAATCATAATTTTACAACACTATTTAAGGATGAAGTGAGAAAATAGAAAATCACTAGTATAATGAAAATAGTTAGAGAACTACAACCACCAACAAAATAGGAGATGGGATCAAAGAAAGTATGGGGCAGCATCATCAAGAAGCCTTACAAAGTGAAGTGAAGTAAGAGAAATGCAGGTCTGCAGACTTGTGATGGGAACTTTGCGTCTGTGAGCCCGGAGACCGGCAGTCTTGGCACTGCTAAGGGTGCTGATTGCTCTGGACCCTGAGACCTGCACTGAATCACGGGACATAGGAACTCTTCATGTCTCTGATTTGGGGTTCTGTGCAGACACAACAGGAGCCACATTCAGAGCTTCCTGTCTCACAGTGGAGACTAGACCTGGTCCTCAACAGGATTTCCACTCAGATTTTGTTTTTTGTATAAAAGAGCCATCTTCTAAATGGGATGCATTGTTGAGGTGAAACCACTGGACAGTTGAGACATTTGACAAATAGATGACAGGAATGGATCGGTTCTTGTAGCAGTGGAGGCCCTTGGAGGGTAGAGAGTGTGGATTAGTGTGAGAATGAGAAGAGCTTGGCCCCTTTAGAATGTAGCTAAATGCCAGGGTATTTTATATTTTCATGTTGAAGGTCCTCATCATTCTTTTTTCCTTATGCCCACAATATTTTCCCATTCTGTATTTACATAAGGTTTTCTCTTTACAAGTGAGAGACCAATGAGGCTTTCACTGGTCTAAACAGGGGATGTGGTTAATGGCATCCCATGGATGATAGAAATTTAGAGGCCCTGCACAGAAACAATCACAAAACAGAAAAGAGCACAGGCACATCCACACCTGCAGCTGCTCCATGTCTGCCCGAGTGGGAGTTCAGCCTCCTTATCTCCTTGTTTGAAGCATGCCTGTATCCTGAGGTCTTCAGCCTGAGCCCTGTTGTGGGCCATGTGTTTAGTGAGAGAAAAGTGAGGAGTTTCTGAAAGAACCTAACTGAGAGGAGAGAGGAGAGCTTGCCAGAGTGGCCACATGCCTCTGCTTCCCTTAGTGTTTGCTCCTTGAATGTGTTTGGGCATCTGTCAATCCTTTATCTACAAATCTGTGTGTCATCTATCATCTGTGTGTCATCTATCAATCATCTGTGTGTCATCTATCGTGTGTCATCTATGATCATCTATGTATCATTTATCACCTATCATCTATCATCCGTCATTTATGTAATAACATCTATCATCTATGTATCATCCACCACCCGTGTATCACCTACCACTTACCTGTCACCTGTCTTCCTATTATCTACCTAAGGTTTTTGTTTCTAATCCCAGAAAGCCAAAACATTTTTAAGACTACTTAATCTTGGGTTTCCTGAGGTAAATACTTCCTAAGAACTTCATACTTCCCCAAAGAGAAAAGCTACTTACCATGTGTGGATTTCCTCCCAGGACAGGGATGCAGAGGTGGCATGTGTCCGGAGTGTGGGTGAGACACTGGAGCCTCAGATAAAGGTCTGGGAATGCATGACCTCACCTCCTTGCTGGGAGTGATCACCATGTCACCTGGAAGTGCAGTGAGTGTCCTCAAGGGGACTGCAGATGATCTCTCAGAATTTTGGATTGTGCAGAGCACTGACAGATATTAAGAGTGCTTACTATCCACTGGGAGTGGCAGAAATGGATGGGGGAGAACTGGTTTTTGAAATAAACAATCAGAAAACTAGGGGCACTTGAGAAGAGAACCGTGAGGTCTAAAGACTACAGAAGGATGCTGATCAATTTTATATAGGGTCTTCTTAGTTGATATGAAGGTATTTTCCACAGAAGTGTCTGAGGAAATGGTGGTAGTGTCCACTGAGGCAGCTACCTTGCAAGATTCAACTGGTTTGTCTCAATCTCAGTCACAACATTCCTTTGTACTTCTAGATCTATAATTAGATGCAAGTCCCAGCTGGCTTTGAAAGGTGAGGGACAAATGTGTCAGTGGAGGGTTGAATCACATTCTAAAGAAAGATTTTCCTCATTTGTACAGATGTAAATCCTGAGAACATGTATGGGGATAGATATTTAAGGATGGAACAGTGATGGGTAGAACATGAATCAGGCTGAATTCTTTTATCTTTTCCCACTAAGCAAAGATGATACATTTGATGTTGCAGCTTGGGGGACCAAAAAAGGCTCTCATGATCCATTTGGTTAGCTGGCAGGAACATGGAGCACAGGGGGCCTACAATAAGTGAGGTCTGCTTTGTGTGCACTGTGGAGAACAGGGCATGATGACTGTGGGGATGTTAAGAGTGGACTTACCATTTCAGATCTTCCCCTCACCCTGGGAGGTAAGAGAACATGCCTTTCACCAAGTCTGTGAGAAATAAATCTGTGAGAGGGAGTAGCATTCTTGAAGAGCTTTGAGCTTGTCCTTGATAGTTCAAAACTCACAGCAGCAACTCCTGCCTCCAGACTGGGAAATCCACATGCAATGTAGGAAACTGGAAGCAGGCTGGCAAGGACCAGCTGGTGGCACTTAACTGTCAAAGGCAAGATGCAGTTAGTGACATTAGTGGACAGCAGAGTCAAAGAGGAAACCAGAATGCTCTGATTCCTGGAGACTATGGTTGGCAGTTAATCGTGGTATTCCAAGACATAAAAAAGATCAGAAGTCTACTAAATTCTTACCAGATCTGTGTAAGCAGATGAATTCTCAAGTGAACAGCCAAACCTGAATCAAAAATACAGCTCCTCTGTCAATTCCCCAATCAAGTCACTCTACAGAACTGGAATCTCTTGAATGAGACATAGTCCCTTAATAAAGGACTCACTTCATTGCCAAAAATGTACAGTTAACATGTCCCCCAGTCTCATGGTCTTTCACCATGAGACTCTTGGGACTACCAGACAATGGTCCTGAACTGATTCCCAGTTAGATGGGGGCTTATGCAGATCAGATGTTCCCTGGGGTGATCAGTCAGCACTTGGCAGGTGATTATGTTGGACTACCTCTGTCATGGAAGGGATATTTCAGTCTTACTGGAATAAGCACTGTGGATATAGATTTACTTTCCTCCAACATAATGCATCTGCCAAAACTACCATCAGTGGATGTATGTAATGCCCTGAATTGGTGTCTGAGAAATGGGGATATTTGTTCCAAAGCCAGGACTCAATGGTCCAGGAATCAAGGGGTGGAAATGTGAGTGCCATCACTCACCGTTTTCCCTACTGATCCACAAGTAAAATGTTTCCTTCTTGTCCCTTTAGTTTTGTGTACTCCTGGTTTAGAGGTCTTAGTTCAAGTGGAGGTGCTTCCATGGAGAGACATAATAATTTATTGTACAGGGAGTTAACACTGATAACTAAACCTTTGCAGAAAATATGAGAAGAGGTATCGCATTATGAACTGAACATTCAATATGTCCTAAATTGATCCAAATATCAGATGGGTCCTTGTTTTACACTTTAGGTTTTCTACTTATGTCCAGGATTGTAGTCTAAGTTTTAAAAAATACAGATACCAATCTGCTGCAGGAACACTGACTTAGGATTATTCTTTTCACTGAGTTGCCTTTGTGCCTTCATTAACAGCACCTGATCATTTATGTACAACCCCACCTGTACTTTCTAACCACTACATTTATATTTCTGTGTTTTTGCCAGCATCTTCATGTCCTGAGTGATGTATTCATAGCAAGTCTTGAGTTAAAGTCATACACTCCAACTTCCTTTTTCCCCAAAGTTGTTTGAACTATCCTTAGTTCTCTGCATTTCCTTACCAATTTGAGATCCAGTTGTTAATTTCTACACAAAGAGACTACTAGGATTGTCTGGAGCCGGCAGGCCATGCCCCCGCCTTGCCACATGTTGAGCTAAGATGGCGCCTGCCAAATACTGGCAGGGCGTGCCTCTCCTGCACATGTAACTGTCAGACAATACTATGTGTGTATCAGGCTAGATTGCGTGGTGCTTTATGATTGGCCAAGTATGCTTCCTTACTTTCCTCTGATTGGCTTTTGTACTTAATATAAACTGGACTCACTCCTTAATAAATGAGACTTGATCAGACTTTTGTCTTGTCTCCACTTCTTGTGTCTCTTGTCTCTCCCAATCCCCGCTCCCCCTTCCAGGTTCCCGTTGTAGTCCTGCGGTTCAGGACAAATTGGCGCCCAATGTGGGGTGTGGACACGGGGGAAATCGCAAGGGAAGAGGCATTTGATAGTTCGGTCGAACACAGCAGAAGTCAGTTCAACAAAGATCGCCGCGTGAACCTGCCGCATCACTCTTAAAAGGTACAGTAACGCCAAATTATGGGACAAGCATAAAGTTTTTGTTAAGCAATTAAAAGAAGCCTTAAAGACACAGGGAGTAAGGGTTAAAAGTAATGAGCTTTTTAAGTTTTTTGAACTTATCAAGGACACCTGCCCATGGTTCCCACAAGAAGGAAACATTAATCTAAGAAGCTGGGATAGAGTGGGAGCTGCCTTGAAGGACTTTCATAGAACATTCGGTCCAGATAAGATTCCTGTTACAATTTTTGCTTACTGGAGCCTCATAAAGGATCTTTTAGAGCACACAACAAATGATTCTGATATAGCAGCAACTTGCTTATGAAAATGCCAATCCCGCATGCCAAGCCGCTATAAGACCATACAGAAAGAAAACTGATTTAACCAGATATATTCATTTGTGTTCAGATATAGGACCTTCATACCAACAGGGCTTAGCAATGGTGGCTGCTTTTAGTGGGCAAACAGTGAGAGACTTTCTTAATAATGAAGATAAAGACAAGAGGGCCTGCTTTAAATGTGGTAAGGAGGGGCACTTTGCCAAAGATTGCAGATCGGACTTACAAAAAACTCTTAAGACCAAGACACCTGGTCTCTGCCCTAGATGCAAAAGAGGAAAACATTGGGCTAATGAGTGCAAGTCCAAAAGAGACAATCAGGGAAATCCCCTCCCACCACAGCAGGGAAATGGGAGGAGGGGCCAGCCTCAGGCCCCGAAACAAGCATGTGGGGTAATCAGCTTTGTTCCAGCCAGCAGCAATAGCAACAAAAGCAATCCATTTCAGACCTCAGTAGAGCAACCCCAGGAAGCGCAGGATTGGAGCTCAGTTCCACCTCCTATGTCATATTAACCCCTGAAATGGGCCCTTGAGTCTTAAGTACTGGAATTCTTGGCCCATTGCCCCAGGTTATTTTGGCCTAATTTTAGGAAGAAGTAGTTCCACTATGAAAGGTTTGCAAGTACTCCCAGGAGTTGTAGATCAAGATTTTCTGGGAGAAATTATGATCATGGATAAAACAGAGAACAACATTGTTACTGTTACTCAGGGAGAAAGAATAGCACAATTGATATTGTTACCTTTAGTTCCAACTAAACACCCAGTTCAAAATCCTAGGAGGGGAAATAAAGGTTTTGGATCCTCTAATGTATATTGGGTACAACACATAACTGATCAAAAACCTTCTTTGACCTTATGGCTAGATGGCAAATCATTTAAAGGTCTGATAGATACTGGAGCAGATGTAACTATAATTTAAAACAAGAGGATTGGCCTTCTTCTTGGCCTACCACAGAAACTATGACCAATCTTCGGGTATTGGCCAAAGTACAAATCCCAAGCAAAGTTCTAAATACCTCACTTGGAGAGACAAAGAAAATAATACAGGTCTCATTAAGCCTTATATCATACCTCATTTACCAGTTAATTTGTGAGGAAGAGACCTACTCTCTCAGATGAAAGTAATCATGTGCAACCCCAATGAAACAGTTGCTGTTCAAATGCTATCTCAGGGATATACACCAGGCAAAGGGTTAGGAAAGGCCGAAAATGGTATTTTACATCCCATTCCCAATGTGGGACAGATAGAAAGAAAAAGCTTGGGAAATCTTTGATTTCGGCCATTGACATGCCTGTACCCCAACTGTGTGCAGATCCAATAACTTGGATATCAAATGAACCAGTTTGGGTTGATCAGTGGCCGCTAACTTCTGAAAAACTTGAAGTTGCTCGAATGTTAGTACGGGAACAACTAACAGCTGGACATATCATAGAGAGTAACTCCTTGGAATACTCCTATATTTGTAATTAAGAAAAAATCTGGTAAATGGAGATTACTACAGGACTTAAGGGCTGTCAATGTCACTATGGTGCTCATGGGAGCCCTACAACCAGGGCTGCCATCTGCAGTAGCCATCCCTCAAGGATATTTTAAGGCAGTTATTGACCTCAAAGATTGTTTTTACACCATCCCTCTACATGTAGATGATCAAAAAAGATTTGCTTTTAGTCGACCATCAATAAATTTTAGGGAACCTGTGAAAAGATATCAGTGGAAAGTATTGCCACAAGGGATGGCTAACAGTCTGACCTTGTGCCAAAAATTTGTTGCTCGTGCCTTACAACCTATTAGAGATTCTTGGAAACAGATGTATATTATTCATCATATGGATGATATACTCATAGCAGGACAATCAGGAAAACAGGTATTGCTATGTCTCACAGAGCTTAAACAGCAGTTGACTGCAGCAGGGTTACAAATTGCTCCAGAAAATGTTCAGCTACAAGACCCTTATACTTACCTAGGCTTTTTGCTCAATGGTCCTAGGATCATTAATCAAAAGGCAACCATCAGGAGATATCATTTAAAGACCCTTAATGACTTTCAAAAACTTCTTGGTGATGTAAATTGGCTTCGACCATATCTTAAATTAACCACAGGGGAGTTAAAACCATTGTTCGAGATATTAAAAGGGGACCCTAACCCACAATCATCCAGGACTATATCTCCTGATGCATTAGTCGCTCTTAAAAAGGTGGAGGACACTATTGCAGGTCAATTTGTTACCAATATTGATTATTCTCACCCCTTAACACTCATCATATTTAATACTTTTATCACCCCAACGGGTCTTTTCTGGCAAGATAACCCTATTATGTGAATCCATCTTCCTTCCTCACCCAAAAAGATGCTATTGCCTTATTATGATGCACTAGCTGACCTGATTATCATGGGGAGAAAAGATTCTAGAAAGTATTTTGGAATAGAACCATATAAAATTATTCAACCCTACACCCGACCTCAGGTCAATTGGCTACTACAAAATACTGACAGGTGGCCTATAGCTTGTGCCTCATTCACAGGTGATATAATCATTATCCACCAAATAAATTGGTTCAATTTTGCAAACTACATCCTTTTGTGTTCCCTTGTATTATCAGAAGGGAGCCCTTATACAATGCTCTTGTAGTCTTCACTGATGGGTCATCCACAGGAACAGCTGCTTACACTTTCCTTGATAAAACTGTCACTTTCCAGACAAAATGCACATCTGCCCAACTTGTCGAATTACAGGCTATTATTGCAGCTTTATCTGCTTTTCACAATCAACCCCTTAATATCTACACAGACAGTACCTACCTAGCACACTCGGTGCCACTCCTTGAAACTGTCCCTCAGATCGGACATGTTTCTAAAACAGCATCACTATTCCTTCAATGCCAGACCCTAATCCATAACAGAGGGGAGCCTTTATTTATTGGACACATCAGAGCTCACTCTGGCCTTCCAGGGCCATTGGTCAAAGGCAATAAAATTGCTGACACAGCCACCAAAGTGGTTGCAGTAGCCTTCTCAGATAATATTAGACAAGCTCAAGACACTCATAACCTTCATCATTTAAATGCCCGCTCTCTTAGGTTACTCTATAAGATCACTAGGGAACAAGCAAGGCAAATAGTAAAAGGCTGTACCACGTGTGCTACTCATCTACAGTTCCACATCTAGGAGTTAATCCTAAAAGCCTGTTCCTAACATGATATGGCAAATGGATGTTACTCACTTCTCAAAATTTGGCAATCTAAAGTATATTCATGTTTGCATAGATACGTTTAGTGGATTTATAATGGCTACTCTTCAGGCTGGAGAAACAACAAAACACGTAATTGCCCATTTATTACATTGCTTCTCAGTCTTGGGCATACCTAAACAAATTAAAACAGATAACGGACCTGGATATACAGCCAAAACCCTCCACAAATTTTGTGACAAATTACAAATTCAACATGTCACCAGAATTCCTTATAGTCCTCAAGGCCAAGGAATAGTCAAAAGAGCACATCTTTCCCTTAAAACTACTATTGATAAAATTAAAAAGGGGGAATGGTACCCAATCAAGCATTCTCCCCGTAATATACTCAGTCATGCTTTACTCATTCTCAATTTTTTAAAAATGGATGATCATGGGAAATCTGCTGCTGATTGTTTCTGGCACCCGGAATCTCAAAAGCATTTTGCCATGGTAAAATGGAAAGATCCATTGGATGGTTCATGGCATGGTCCAGACCCAGTCTTGATCTGGGGTCGAGGCTCAGTCTGCATCTTCTCTCAAAAAGCTGATGCAGCCAGATGGCTGCCAGAGTGCCTTGTGTGCCAAGTTAATGAAGTTACCTCCTCCAGGGATAAAAATCATCCCTGAGAGTCTTTTCTTCTCCTTCCACAGGTATGAACAAAACATTGCTTCTCTGGATAACGGCTGCTTGTTCACTGCTCTCCTACAGCCATGCAGGGTTTGGGGACCATGCTAAGGCTTGTATTTACTGGAGCTCAAAAACAAACCATGTAAGTGTGAGGGAGGATATATGTTAAATAACAAGCCAGCAGGCCCCAATCACCCGCAACGCTTATGCGTAGATTGTGGCAGTTACATCGCGTTTTGGGAGAAACATACTCTGTGGTACTGTATAAGAAAAACCACAAATTAATCCCGCAGTTAATGGCAAACCTGTACCCTGTCCTTGCACAACCTTTTACACTTCCTTCCATAGCTCCTATTATTCCTTAGCTCAAACTTGTTCCTCAGGGAATAAAATCTATTTTACTACCACCTTATTAAGGTCCCATCCAGGATCAGCTGGAGGAGATTGGTCTAATAACCCTGGAAAATTAAGTGTTGCCTCATGTCCTGCAGACTTAGTAGGGAAAGCAGTTTGCTGGTTTACTATGGCCCCTCTACATGTATCTGACAGAGGAGGTCCCCAAGACTCTAATAGAGCCAAACAAGTCCATAAAAAAATTCAATGAATGTACGAAGAACTCCATCCCAGTCTCTTATATAACCTACTAGCATTACCTAAACACAGGCCTTCTGAAATAGACCCTGCCACTAACAATATTCTTGAGGCCACTTACGCCTTGCTTAATCGGTCCAATTCTCCCTTGACTGCAGATTGTTGGCTTTGCCTGCAGCTAGGATATTCCGTTCCACTAGCTATTCCAATTGATTATAGAAATGGCTCAGCTACTAACCGCACTAGAAAAATTGCTGAAAATATAACCTATCCTAATACACTGTGGTCCAATTTCACCAGTAAAAATTGTCTACCGACTCCACCATTTTTGGTACAACCATTCATGTTTTCCAATACTACTTGCTTTTTCTCACCTGGCTATAATAATACCTGGGATTTAGATGTAGGGACTATAACACTTAGTGATTGCTTCAAGACATTCAATTTTTCACAGCCTTTGTGCCCCCCTAATTGCACTGTATTTGTTTGTGGAGGTAATAAGGATTTTACTCAATTGCCTATCAACTGGACTGGACTATGTGTCTTAGCTGCCTTGCTCCCAGATGTAGACATCATTCCAGGAGATGAGCCTGTCCCTATACCAACAATTGATCACATTGCAGGGCGAGCTAAACGCACTGTCACTTTCATTCCTCTACTTGCAGGACTTGGAATAACTATAGCAGTGGCCTCAGGTACTGCTGGTTTGGGGGTCTCTCTTACTCAATATACTAAATTATCCAGACAATTGATTTCTGACGTACAGATACTCTCAAGCACCATACAAGATCTTCAAGATCAGGTAGATTCCTTAGCAGAAGTGGTCCTACAAAATAGGAGAGGTTTAGACCTTCTAACTGCTGAACAGGGAGGCATTTGTTTGGCTTTACAGGAGAAATGCTGTTTCTATGCTAACAAGTCAGGAATCATTAAGAACAAGATCAAGCAGCTGCAAGAAGACCTAGAAAAACGCCGACGAGCATTGGCTGATAATCCACTATGGACTGGATTCAGTGGACTCCTTCCCTATCTCCTTCCCTTCTTAGGTCCCCTTCTTTGCTTGCTGCTCATCGTATCTATAGGTCCTGTGATATTCAACAAGATCATGGCTTTCATTAAAGCTCAAATTGAGGCTATGCAGGCAAAACCTATTCAGGTTCATTACCATCGACTGGAGATGATGGATCGTGATGGTGCAACATCTGATCAATATTAGATCTTAATAAACCATCACCACTGTGAGCTGAACTGAACAGCCAATGACAGGTAAGATTCATGAGAGCTCATACCTAAGACAGGAAATGAGGGCTAGAGCCTCATTATCCAATGACGGGTAAGGATGTTGTTCTGTCACGGACAACCTAAGACAGGCGCAGTTCCCGAGGGATTGTCACTCCAGCTCTATAAAATAAAAAAGGGGGACCTGTCCGGAGCCGGCAGGCCATGCCCCCGCCTTGCCACATGTTGAGCTAAGATGGCGCCTGCCAAACACTGGCGGGGCATGCCTCTCCTGCACATGTAACTCTCAGACAATATTATGTGTGTATCAAGCTAGATTGCGTGGTGCTTTATGATTGGCCAAGTAAGCTTCCTTACTTTCCTGTGATTGCCTTTTGTACTTAATATAAACTGGACTCACTTCCTTAATAAATGAGACTTGATCAGACTTTTGTCTTGTCTCTATTTCTCATGTCTCTTGTCTCTCCCAATCCCCGCTCCCCCTTCCAGGTTCCCGTTGTAGTCCTGCGGGTTGGGACATAGGATTTTGACTGGTATTACATTCAACCTATGATCAATTTAGGACACAATGAGTGCTCAATCCCTGCACGTATTTCTCCTTATTTAAGTCTTAATTTTTGTCTGGGGTATTTTAATTTTCTGTGTATATGTCTTGCAAATCTCATACCCAAGAATTTTCTATATCTGATGTTTCTGTATTGATTACATTTTCTTATTTTCTATATTACCAAATGCTCTGGTATTTGAGGCTTTGATCCAAGGGGGTACTGCACTTCCAGAGTTGCCTAATATTAAATCAGGTGTACATCTCTTCACCAAAAGAATAATGAGTAAAGGAAAAAATGGACAAATTAGATCTCATCATAATTAAGAACTTTTTTTTTTTTCTTTTTGGAAAACCAAATGAAATAAAGTGAATGGAAAGAAACTGGGAGAAGACACAGGCATGTGTTTATAATACTTGATAAAAGCATGTCAAGATTACAGGAATAGCTGGGCACAGTGGCGTGTACCTGTAATCCCAGCAACTCTGGAGGATGAGGCAGTAAGATCCTGAGTTCAAAGCCAGCTTCAGCAATTTAGCGAGGCCCTAAGCAACTTAGCAAGACCCTGTCTCTAAAATATAAAAAAAGGGGCAGGGACTGGGAATATGGATCAGTAGTTAAGTACCCCTGGGTTCAATCCGTGAAAGGCTAGGGCCTTTCTCTTGCATGAATATTTTGGTGCCTGACAAGGGAGTATCTCTTGTTGAAGGCTTTCCCACATTCAGTGCACTCATAGGGTTTTTCTCCAGTGTGTATTCTCTGGTGCTCAATGAGTTTGTTTTTGTAGATGAAGGACTTTTCACAAGCAGTACAGATGAAAGGCCTCTCTCCACTGTGAACTTTCTGATGCTGAATGAGGCTGGTGCGATGTCGAAAGCATTTCCCACATTCACAGCACTCACAGGGTTTCTCTCCAGCGTGGGTCCTCTGGTGCTCAAGAAGCCTTTTTTTGTGGCTGAAGGTTTTCCCACACTCACTGCACTTGTATGTTTGTTCTCTGGTGTGGATTCTCTGGTGCTGAAGAAGTTTATCTTCAGTGTAGAAGCCTTTCCCACATTCTCTGCATTGGTAAGGCTTTTCTCTAGTGTGGATTCTATGGTGCTTAAGAAGTGTTTGTTTGCAGATGAAGGCTTTCCCACACTCACTGCACTCATAAGCCCGTTCTCCTGTGTGAATTCTCTGATGCCGAATGTAGTCAGAAGACCGAATAAAGGACTTCCCACACTTAATGCACACATAAGGCTTTTCTCCAGTGTGAATTCTCTGATGCTCAAGAAGTCTTTTCTTGTGGATGAAGGCCTTCCCACATTCACTGCACCCATAGGGCCTTTCTCCAGTGTGGATTCTCTGATGATCAAGAAGTGACTGTTTGTAGATGAAGGATTTCCCACATTCACTACACTCATAAGCCCTTTCTCCACTATGAATTCTCTGATGTCGAATGTGGTCAGAAGACTGAATAAAAGATTTTCCACACTCACTGCACACATAAGGTCTTTTTCCAGCATGGATTCTCTGCTGGTGCCCAACAAATGTTTGTTTGTGACGGAATGATTTCCCACATGTGTTGCACACATATGGCTTTTCTCCATTATGGGTTCTCTGATGCTCAACAAGTGAGTATTTGGAGCTCAGGGATTTCCCACATTCCACACACACGTAAGACCTTTCTCCAGTATGGATTCTCTGCTGATGCCCAATGAGGGTTTGTTTGTGGCGAAATGATTTCCCACATGTGTTGCACACATAAGGCTTTTCTCCATCATGGGTTCTCTGTTGCTCTACAAGTAAGTGTTTGGAGCTCAGAGATTTTCCACATTCACTATGTTCATTAGCTTTTTCTCCAGTGTGAACTCTCTGAAGTTCAATGGTGTGAACCCTCTCATTAAAAATCTGCTCACATCTACTATGTTTGTAATGTTTTGAATGAGTATGAAAGGTCTCCCTGCTTCTCAACAGAGAACATCCTCTGCCAAGGGCAGTCTGATGCTGCAGAAGGTCTAGACTGGCTGGGAAGTCCTTCTCTACATCTTTGCATATGAAAAGGCTTCCTGACACAGAGACTCTGCAACTAAGCAAGGCTCTATTCTCTCCCTTTATGATGTGTTTCTCTCCACTATGCTGCTGCTTCTGTTGTAGTTTCAAACTTAATGAGAACTGTTTCCCACATGTCACACACAGGTATGGTTTCTTCCCGGGAAGTATTCCCTGGTGTCCAATCAGGTGCAAATTGTCTTTTATGGACTGCATACACATCTCACAGGGATGAGCATTTGAGATGCATGGACTTGGTGCTGGAGTCCTGGCCTGTGACACTCCTATGGAAAGTCTCTGTTCAGAATGGGCCTCTTTATCTACTCCATGCCAACAACCTGAAAGTACAAGAATGCAGGTGAAGGGTAACTCTAGTAGGAGGGGACAACCCATTATCAATATTTGCATGAACTAGCAGGAGAATCCCTAGGTTTGTTTCTAGGACAAAAAGATAGGTCAGGTCAAGGAAGACAAGGTGGCTTGGCAGTGGGCCTCCAGGGGTTACAATGTGGGAGAGGCCCTATGACCATCAAGAAAACAAGGAATAGGTGTAGTTGTGGGAAGGCAGGCAGGGTCTACCCCTCCTTCCCATGTCAGTGGTTCTCAGGTGACCTGTCTGCTGGAGACAGGTGAGAAGTGCATAGAATGTGTGTTCTATCCCAGGAAAGCACAGCGGCAACAAGGCAGCTGGTGTTCTAGGACTACTTAAATACTGAAACATCTCACAGCACGTGAGGTGTGGGCTAATGTTGGAGAAACTAGAGAAGCAGAAGAACTGGAGAGATGCAGTGTACATAGGGGACAGCCAGGGATCAACGTCAGCAGAAATGACAAGTAGGCAAAATAGCAAGTAGGTGGAGAAAATATAGGAACAAGATTTGGCCTTAAGCCTTGGCATCAAAACAGTGGTGAGCACAAAACACGTGCCTGGTATGATTTGAGCTCAGCTCTGAATGTAAACCCTCCCACTGTTCCAACTCACAGCCCCAGGACCCATAAACCCCTCTTGCTAAGACTGGAAATGTCTCCACCCTGTCAGGAATACTGTTCTCCTCTACTTCCAGCTCAAGTTGGGAGAACATCTGGGGCCTGAAGGTAAAGCCCTAAGGGAAAAACAGGCAGCTGAGTGACTAACACTGGTGCAGATCATCCTAACCCAAGACAGATGACAGGAGATAAACTTACTATAAAAAAACTTGAAGGGGGTGAGGGGTCTTACTGTCACAGCCTAGTGTTCCCAACATATGGTGGCACATGACTGCCTGTGATTCCTAGATAGGCAGGCCCAAAGAAAAGCCCACTAAAGTCCAGGGAAGCCTGGCTAGTCACCTTAGCAGAGTGACAAAGCCAAGTGGCACTGGTTGGACAGGCTGCAAGTCTACGAACCCAAATACTAACTACAAGGCTTCAGAACGGCAGAGGCTGGTGCTGCAAAAAGCCCAGGATGGATGACCAGTGTCAGGAGATCTGGGAGTGGGCAGAAGTCATGGTCCTGCTCTGGGAAGGACAGGGCAAGCCTTGAAGGAAGGGGAAGTAAAGAGCCAGCAATGTGGCTGTGAGGGACCTTACCCACTGAGGCCATGAGTTCAAAGTTCTCCAGCATCACATCATGATACAGGTGCCTCTGAGCGTCATCGAGGAGCCCCCACTCCTCCTGGGAGAAGTACACAGCGATATCCTCAAAGGTCACATGGCCCTGTCACGATGGGGCAGGTGAGTTCATGAGCAGCCTCAACACCTGGGTCCCTGGTACCTCACCCTCCACCCTAGCTCACCAATATAGAGGAGATATAGGCCCTGATGCTACCGTTCCTTGCCACCCCACATGCCCAGGGATCACCATCTCCAGCTGTCATGACCTGAAGGTGAAATGGAGCACCATTTGAGCTCTGGGCCTGGCATGTAGAATCCTGGTCATGCTCCTGCCCATTTCCCTGGAATCTCAGACCATACCATATGCATGGACCTGTGCCAATCTCCTGGGTTTAAACCCTGAATATATCCATTCACACTCCCTCTCCATCTGCTCATTGCTCTGGGGACTGAAGTTCCTTCATCTGCAGATGCCAGCAACTAGTCAACGGGAGCCTCCACTAGAAGGTCTTTCCTGAGCTCTGCCACCTGCTGCACCCTTGACACTTGCACTCTCCAGCCCCAAAATGGGACTCCACATTGTGAAAACCTATCACCACTATCACAACAGCAAATAGTTAACAGTTTGGAAAAAAAACAACTCTTGCAGTTGGAAGACGCAGGACAAACTGCTGTCCCCCTAACTAGAAAAACAGACTAACAAATAAAAGGAGTAGAGTCTTCAGGAGTTGATTCATGAAAGGAAACCCCCACAGAAGCTGGGTTAGGAAAGCTAACTATGATCTTCCGGAGGTTCGAGGTGAAGAATTTTGAAAGCTAAAATCTCTAGGAGAACTGGAGGAAGTGATATGGAGTCCCACAGCATTCATTCTTCTAAACAAAGCACTCCCTCAGGATCCATGAGTCAACCTGAACTTAATCTGCAAGGTTTAACAGAGTGAGGGGAAGGGAAAAATACAACTACACCTCACTCTGGTAATTATCTCGAATTATAACCTTGTAAACCTGAGAAACATTTGTGAATTTCACAGTCCAGAGGCACAGGCTCACTAAGAAACTGAAACCTAATAGCAAGAATTAGAATGCTTCCTCTCCCCCAACACATTACCACATTACTAAAGGCCTATTTATGACAGATCCTTTTACCAGATATATCACATCTGGCTAACAAGAAAAAAATTATAAAGCATATCAAAAGGCAAAAACAAAACAAAACCAAAACAACAACAACAAAAAAAACCCACAATCAGAACAAGAGCAAACATCAAAGCCAGACATGAATGTCAGAATTATGAACCCTGTAATTATGATGCTGAGGGCTCTAATGAATAAAGGAGAGAATATGTAAGAATGGGCAATGTTAAGCAGAGACAGAAACCTTAAGAAAGAACCAGAAAGAAATGCTAGATTAAAAAACTCCACATCAGAGATGAAGACAACCTCTGATGGGCTTACAAGCAGTCTAGACAAGGCTTAGAGGAGAGCCCACAAGCTTGAGGATAAATATAAACTTCAAAACAGAAAAGTTTTGAAAAGAAAAAAAAAAAAAAGAAAAAAAGTTTTGAAAAGAAAAGTGCATAGATACAAAACCTCCAACAAACAAAATAGAACAAAAAAACCAGGATATCCTATGACGATGAGAAAATGTGTAACATACTAGGACACAAGAAGAAAAAGAGGAATAGAAGAAATATTTGAAATAATAATCACTAGAATTTTTTTCCAAATTCATGTCAGACACCAAACCACAGATCCAGAAAGTTCAGTGATCACTAAGTAGGACCCCCAAAAAACTACAGCTAAGCGTTATCAAGCTTCAACTATAGATGATCAAAGATAGAGTCCTAAAAAAAAGCTGCAAGGAAAAACATTTTACGTAAGAGCAAAGATAAGAACTATATCTGACTTCTCCTCACAAATCATGCAAACATGAGGAAAGTAAGAAAGTGTAATAAAAAAAAAATCCACCAACCTAAAATTGCATACCCTGTGAAAGTATCCTTGAGAAGTAAAGAAAAAAATCAGAGACTTTCTTGAATAAACCTAAATCAAAGGTTTTTGTAGCTAGTAAAACTGACTTTAAAAAATACTAAAAGAAATTGTATGTGTGTGCATGTGTGTAGTGGGAAGGCGGGTACTGGGGAGTAAACCCAAATTGAGCTTTATAGCTAAGTTACATTCCCAGTTCTTTTTTATTTTTTTGAGACATGTTCACTAAATTCCCCAGGCTAGCCTCAAACTTGGAATCAACCTGCCTCAGCCTCACTAATAGCTGGGATTACAGGTGTATACCACCAGGTCCAGCTTAGAACAACTCTTCAGAGATCAGAAAAATGATATAGGCCAGAAACATAAATCTCCGTAAAGAAAGAACATTAAAGAAGAAATGGGTGAAAGTAAAATAAAAAATTGTACTGTTATTATTCATAACCTAACAGATCGTAGTTTATTCAAAATTATGATCCCAACAAAAATATGCTTGTGTGTATGTTTATGTATAAATAAAGTGAATGACAGAATGATACGAGAGAACAAGGCAAAATGACAGAAATCATATGAGGGACAGGAAGGCAAAATTATTAATTTAAGGACTATTTTAAGTGCCAACAAAACAGGACAGTGCTATTTGGATGTAGACTTGAATTAGTTGCAAAGGTGTACTGAAAACCACAGAGCACTTACTCCCCCATCCAGATCACAAAGCCAGAGATTATACAAAGTCCATTACCACATCACAATGGAATTAACCTAGAAAGCAATAACAGAAAGAGATGGAAAAATCCCCCAAAGATGTAGATTAAACAACACTTCTAAATGACACATGGATCAAAGTAGAAATATTCAGGAGAAATTTAAATGAAAATGAAAACAGAACGTACCAAACCTATGTGTTAAAGTGAAAGGGGTGCTTAGCGGGACATTTATAGGACTCAATGCTAACATTAAAAAGGAGAAAAGACCTTAAATCCATCATCTAAACTTGGAAAAAAAAAAAACTAGAAAAAAGTAACAGCAGTTTAAATCTGAAGTAATTAGAAAGAAAGAACTTGAACACAAGTCAAAAATGAAAAGAGGAAATCAATGAAACTAATAACTGGTTCTTTGGTGGGGGAACTCAATATATTGATAAGCTTCTATTTAGCCAGGCTAAGAATTTAAGAGAACACAAATTACTAATATCAGATATGAAAGAGGAGACACCACTAAGGATCCCATGCAAATTACAAGGATAGTAATAGAAATACTACCAACAACTCTATGCCCATAAAGTTCCTGACCCAATGAAATGGACCAACTCCTTGAAATACAATCTGACACAATTTACACAAAACAAATTATACCAACTCTCTACAATCTCTTTCAGAGGATAAAATTAGAGGAAATACTTACCAGTTCATTCTTTCTGGCCAGCATTGTCCTAGTATCAAAATCAAAAAGACAATATAAGAAAGAAAACTACAGACAATATCTCTCATTACCACAGATGCAAAATACTCAATAAAATATTAGCAAATGGAATTCAATAATGTAAAAAAAAAAAGAATTATACACTACAATCAAGTAGGACTCATCTCAGGTGTGTAAGGTTGATTCAATATTCAAAAATCAATTAATGTAACCCATGACATAAATAGGTTAAATAAGAAACAACACATGATCATATCAACTGATACAGAAAAAGCATTTGACAAAATCTGATACTTGTTCATGATAAAAATGTAATAAACCAGGAAGAGAACTTCCTCAACTTGATAGAAGTTATCTATAAAAAACCTGCAGAAGATATATTTAATGATGAGAAATTCAAAGCTTCCCACCAAAACCAGGAACAACAAGGCAAGGATGTCCCCTCCACCACTGCATTTCAACACCACACTGAAATTCCTCGCTAATACAGTAAGACAAGAAAATGAAAAAAGGTATCCATATTGAGAAGGAAAGAAAATTGTATTTTTTCATGAATGACATGACCATCTACATAGAAAAACCTGAAAGAAATGACCAAAAAAACTGTAAAACTAATTTAAAAATTATAGAAAGGTTACAGGATAAAAGGTTACTATATAAAGTCAATTACTTTCCTATGTATCAACAACAAACAACTTGAAGTTACAACACGATACCATTTACATTGGCACAAACAATTAAATACTTAGGATAATCCTAAATGATGTGCAAGATCTATATGAGGAACAGTACAAAACTCTGATAAAAGAAATAGAAAACTTAAAAAAGAGAGACATTCTATGTTCCTCAACAGGAAGAGCTGGTGTTTTTAAATGCCAGTTCTTCCCCACGTGACCTATAGATTCAAAGCAATCCCAGTCAAAACCCCAGCAAGTTACTTTGCAGAAAAGAACCAGCTGATTTCACAGCTTGTATGGAGAAGCACAAGACTGACAACAGCCCGAACACTACTGAAGCATAACAAGGGCCGCAGACCCTCACACTGAACAACTCAAGATTCACTATTAAGCTACAGTAATGAAGACAATGAGGAGTTGGTGAAAGAATGAATAAACAGATCAGGGGAACAGAAGACAAGTACATAAAAAGACTCACATAGAAGTCAACTGATCTGCCAGGTGTGTTCCCAGCAACTTGGAAGGCTGAGGCAGGAGGATCACAAATTTGAGGCCAGTATCACCTTAGCAAGGCCCTTAGCAATTTACAGAGATCCCATCTCAAAATGAAAAAAAAAAAGGTTGTGGATGTGACTCAGTAGTTAAACACCCCTGGGTTCAATCCCCAGTACCAGAAAAAAAGAAGAAAAAAAAAAGAAGAAGAAGAAAGAAGAAGAAGAGGAGGAAGAAGAAAAAGTCAAAAAAGTCAAGCTATCTTTGAAAAAGCAGTGAAGGCAATGGAGTTAAAACAATTTTTTCAACAGAAATGAACATCTGGATATCTGCACACTAAAACAAAGCAAGATAGAAATCTTATACCTTTCACATAAATTAACTGAAAATGTACCAAAGACCTAAATGTCAAACACAAAACTATAGAATTCCTAGAAGATAACACAGGAGAAAATATGGATGACTTTGGGTTTGCTGACTTTTTATATAGAACATCAAAAAATGAAATCCATGAAATAAATGATAAGCTGAACTTACTTAAAATTTAAAAATTTCTGCTCAAAGACATTGTCCTAAGAATGAAAAGCCACAGACCAGAATATATGCAAAAGAAACAACTGATGAAGAACTGCTGTCTAAAATATACAAGAACTCTTAAAAGTCAAGAAGTAAACAACCAACATAATTTAAAACGGGGTCAAAGATAGAACACTCAAGATATACAGATGGAAAATAAACACATGAAAAGATGCTTTGTATTCTGTCATTAGGGAAATGTAAATTGAAACAAGACGCTTCTGCACAGAACAGACACCACCACATGCTCGTGAAAATGTGGAGCAAAAGAGGACTCCCTGCTGGTGAGAATAAAAAATGACATGGACACCATGGATGGCAGTTTGGCAGTTTCTTACAAAGTCAAATATGCCTGTCATAGGAACTAATAATACAGATCCTTAGTACTTACCCAAAGGCATCAACACCTGTTCAAACAAAACCCTGGACATGGGTGTTTACAGCAGCTACAGTCAAAACTGCAAAAGCTTGGAAAGCAACCAAGAGATCCTTAAGTAGGTGAATGCACACGCTGTGGCACATCCAATGTGCTGCACATTGAATGATTCCAACTATGTGACACTTTGGAAAGAACAAAATCATGAAAACAGTGAAAAGATCAGTGGTCTTTAGGGGCTGGGAGTGGAAAGGACAAGTAGAGGACTTTTACAGCAACAGAAACACTCTGCACAATATTCTCTTGATGAATACGTGTCACTATATGTTTGTCCAGTCTGTTATGTACAACACCAAGAGTAAACACTAAGATAAACTGTGGATTTGGGGAAATTATCATGTGCAAATATAAATTTATTGGCAGTAATCATACCCCTTTGGTGAGAAATATTGATAATGAGGGAGAACATGTATTATACTTCAGCTGTTAGGTGTCCCCCCAAAAGTTAATGTGTGAGACAATGCAAAAAAATTCAGAGGCAAAATGACTGGATTATCAGTTTTAACCTAATAACTGCATTAATTCCAATAGGTATTAATTGGGTGATAACTGTAGGTAGGTAGGGTATGGCTGGAGGTAGGTCACTGGGGCATGCCTTTGGGTTTATATTTTGTCCCTGGTGAGCAAGAGCTCTCTCTGATTCCTGTCATATCCTGGTCCACTTTCCTCTTTCATTCTTCCACCATGCTGCTTCACCTTGGGCCCAAAGCAATGGAGTCAGCTGTCTATGGACTAAGACCTTTGAAACCATGATGCTTAAATATACTTTTTCTCCTCTAAAATTGTTCCTGTCAGGTCTTTTGGTCACAGCAATAAAAAGCTGACTAAAAACAGCATTCATGTGCAGCAACAGGGGTATTTGGGAAATCTCTGTACTTTACTGTCAATTTTACTATGAGTTTAAAAGTGCTGTAAAAACAAAAATAGACTTTACTAAAAATATCTAAGTAAAAAGAGAAATATCATGATAGTACTTGTTACATGATCCTACCATTTATGTTCCACCTCAGTAACTGGCACTTCCACACTTTCATTTGTTGATGCCAAGAATCCTGAGGTCATTCCGATTGCTCTCTTACCATATCCAGCAGAAAATCAATTCTGTTGACAAAAGACTGAGAAAACCATCTCCTCCTCTCCCAACTTCAGCTTCACAGGTATGTTAGGCTCCTATTGGCCCTCACCTGGTGTGTTAAAACAGCCCTAGCACCCACCCCTATATACTGTTCCCCTTAAATCAGAGTAATAAAATTCCCTCCTTAGCTCCAAATCTTCCATGTTTCCCGCCACCCTTGGTGGAGGCCTAACTTCTACCCCTCCTCTGTTCCCAGAAGACACAATACAGACTTGTAACTTCAACACACCCAAGCCATTCTCATCTCCAAACATTTGGACATGCCGTTGGTTCCTTTGCCCAGGAAACCTTCCAGAACCCCTATAATTTCTGACCATGATTAAGAATCCTGGACCTGAGGAGACCCCAGGTTCCAAGGATTCAGGACATGATGTCCCAGGACACCACTATCACCTGAATCTGTGTACTAGGACCACAGGTGTGGGGACCAGGGTCAGTGAGGGTCTGGGACTTCTTTACCCACCTGTGATGGTTCCATGGGCCCTGCTGCTGCCATGGGACTCTGTGGACAGAGGGGATCTATGAGAAGGTGATCATGGTGGAATTTACAGAGGCTGAGTTACTCCCTCCCTGCCTTGCTCCGAAGAGTTTTCTCAGGCTGACCTATGACATCAGATCTCAGCCCACTGAACAAAGACCTAACCTCCCTGAGGCTGCCCTCACAGATAACATGACAACATTCATAGTGGCTACCTCCTAGTACTGTTGTGCATGTCCAGTGCTGAAGTTTAGTTGTTAGTGACCACAACACTTCTATAAATGTTTTTGAAAATTTGGGTGTTTTTACCACTTAAGATCTCATACAAATGTGATATTTTATCAAATAATTAGGAGTTTGTGTTGTCTGGTACCAAATATGTGGTTTCTTTTCCAATACCAGTTCTCTAGTTGATACCAATTGGGTGTTCTACTCCTCAATTTCATTCTGCAGCTAACTAGCTGGAATTAGCACCTGCACCACAGGTTTAAAGACTCAGGCATACCAAACTGCCCTTACTTCGGATGCTATTACTTTTATGCTCAGGCCACCCTTAATTCTATTCAGTTTGGGTACAAATTTGGGAGTAACATTACCCGTTCCTTAAGTTTGACAATTAGTTAGAACCACTCACAGAATTCAGGAAAACACAATTTACTGGTTTATAATTAAAGATGTATCACAGAAACAATGAAATGTATAGGTTCCTATGTCAAGGTACTGGGGGGAGGGTGTGCTTCCAGGTCCCCTCCACATGTGAGACACGCCCAGCACTTCCAAGCGTTCACAACTTGAGAGCTTTCTAATCACACTGTTCAAGATTTTACATAACCTAATTCCCAGTTCACCTTTCCTCCCTGGAAGCCTGAGGAGGGAGTGAAAATTCAAATCCTATGATCACTGCGGGGTGACCAGCCCCACTTCAAGGCTCTTTAGGGACCTCACTGTAAGTCTGTCACCCTAAGCCATTTCATAAAACTTAGGTATTAAGAGAAGGGACTTGTAACGAGTAACAAGACACTTCACTGAAGAAACTAGAAGGGTGGTTCCTTCCTACCAATGGATCACACAGACCAGATGTTTGTAAGAGCAGAGCGACATGTCATTTCAATAAATTTCAAGTTGCTTGAAAGGATTTCTTAAGTCTGGACAGCTGGTTTGCGTTTCCGAGGAGAGGCAGAGACACCTCTGCACTTGTTGGGCCTGTCCTGCTCCACTAGCCAGGCTGACTTTTCTCTGGCTGCACAAGAGTGAGCCGAGTCTTCAGAACCGCGAACCACAGACTTCCTTCCTTAAACCCATCATCCTCGGCAGGGCTCCTTGGTCCTGCCACAGCCCCTGGAACCGGGGACCCCGCTCTGGAGGCTGCCAGCACGGTCCACCCAGGCCTCCCCCCCTCCAGCACAAGCTCTCTCTTCACCTTAGGGTTCACCTCAACGTGCAATCCCTAGATTTCCCCTCTAAACTTGACCCCAGGCCTGAGTCACTCCGGACGGTCACCACTTGGACTTCACAAAGCAGTTCCCGCTGCCGCCCTCCCGACTTGGGATTCCCGCTGTCCACGCAGCACACACCCCGGGCGTTCCAGAGCCACCGCATCCGAAGTCCAGTTCCTGAGTCCTCCCTGAAACCTTCTCCTCCCTCAACTCTCCCCGGTGTTTGGACGAAAGGCAGTCTCGAGGCTGGGCAGGGGCAGGGGCCGGGGCCGGGCTGGGGCCGAGCTGGGGCCGAGCTGGGGCCGGGCAGGGGCTGGGGCTGGGCTGGGGCTGGGCTGGGGCTGGGTCTGGGTCTGGGTCTGGGGCCGGGGCCGGGGCCGGGCAGGGGCCGGGTGCTGGGCAGGGGCTGGGTCTGGGGCAAGGGCCGGGTCTGGGCAGGGGCCGGGACTCGGGGGCAGAGCGCCTGCCCTGCCCTGCCCGGCAGGTGCGAGGCGCTGGGTTCTGCCCTCAGCCCGAGTTAAAACAGACACAAGGGCGCGTCCGTCTTCAACTAGGACCACCTTTTCTAGAGAAGCCCCCGCACCGCCCGCCCGCCCGCCTGCTGCGACGGCCGCGCACCCGCTGCACCGAGTCCCGCGCTCCCGTCCAGGTCTACGGAGACTCTGCCCGGCCCCTCCGCCCACCTTCGCCGGCTCTCCGGGGCTGCGGCCTCCGCGCGGCCTCCGAGGAGCGCGACAGCCTCACACGGGTCGCAGCCTCCCGTTCGCCACCCCCAGGGCCGGGCCGCTCGGGCTGCAGGCCTGCGCGGCGACCCGCCGGGCTCCGGGGCGCGGGCGGCGGCGTCGCACACTCACCGCGGGGCGCGTCCGCTCGGCCGCCGACATGGGCCCGCGGCGGACGGGACGGCCAAGCGCGCGGCGGAGCGTCGCTGAGGTCCGGGCCGCGGCCCCCCGCCGGGGACGCCTCCTCCGCGCCCCCCCGGTCACCGGGAAGGCTGCGAGCGCGGGCGGAGAACGCCCCAGAGCTCCGCCGCGGCGCCGGAAGTCCCTCCCGGCTCCTGCGCGCTGGCGGAAGCGCCTCCCAGGCGGACTGGCCCAGCCGCGCGCGGTGTTCTGGGTAGTCAGTGCCCAGGCCGACCGGCCCGGGCGGAGCGCAGGGCGGAACCCGAGGAACCGGGCAGGGCCGGACGGAGATCCCGGCAGGACCCGGAGCACCGGCCGGCGGGCGTGGGAGGGGCGTCTGCTTGGAAGCCGCGCAGATCCCGGCGAGACGTCGGCCGTGCCTCGGGTCGCCAGGCCCCCTGATTTGCTTCCCGGCGGTTTCTTATCTGTGCAGAGGCGACCGAGAGGAAAACCTCGGAGGCGATTTTCAAATGAGAAACCACTTAATAAGATCTCAGAATGAAGATGAGAAATCTTGGTGGAAGAGCTTCGCTTCACTCTTGGCTTAAATGAGAGGGAGACGCTGGAGCTGCGCGCTGGCACCCGCCGGGTGGCACCCGCGGTCCCAGCCCAGTGAGGCCGGAAGCGCCCGTGAGCGGGCGGCCTCCGTCCGAGAAGCCTGAACAAACCAGCCTGGGCGCAGCAAGGCCTCCGAGTTGTGCGGAGCGAGGTCGGTCCGGGGACGGAGTCGCCGGGGTGGGCCGTGTGCCTCGCCGGTTCCCGTCCGCGGCCCGCATTCTGACACGCGCGATCCGGCGCCCGCCTCCCTGGGCGAGGAAGGAGGAGGCCCCGTCGTCAACGCCCGGCAGTTTCGCGTTAGACACCGGCTGGCCGCGGACCCGGCCGCTGCCCCGCCGGAGTACTGGGCCTACGCGCAGCCTGCTCCCTTTCTCTGTCCGCAGAATGACCTTCCCCTACTCTGGCCTGGGGTGGTCTCGCGACGCCTCCGAGACGGGACCGAACTCCGTGAGCGGCCCTGCTCCATTGGTTCCTGGTGTGTGGCCGTGGGCTCGGTGGCCTCCACTGGAACGCGGAACAAGGCCCGGGCCAATGGGCAATCAGTCAGCCGGCGTCCATCTGCACCTCTCAGTCAGCCGGCGTCCACCTGCACCTCTCAGTTAGCGGGCGTCCACCTGCACCTCTCAGTTAGCGGGCGTCCACCTGCACCTCTCAGCTAGCAGGTGTCCACCCGCACCTCTCAGTCAGCCGGCGTCCATCTGCACCTCTCAACTAGCCGGCGTCCACCCGCACCTCTCAGTCAGCCGGCGTCCACCCGCACCTCTCAGCTAGCCCGGCGTCCACCCGCACCTCTCAGTCAGCCGGCGTCCATCTGCACCTCTCAACTAGCCGGCGTCCACCCGCACCTCTCAGTCAGCCGACGTCCACCCGCACCTCTCAGTCAGCCGGTGTCCACCCGCACCTCTCAGTCAGCCGGCGTCCACCTGCACCTCTCAGTCAGCGGGCGTCCACCTGCACCTCTCAGTTAGCGGGCGTCCACCTGCACCTCTCAGCTAGGCGGTGTCCACCCGCACCTCTCAGTCAGCCGGCGTCCATCTGCACCTCTCAACTAGCCGGCGTCCACCCGCACCTCTCAGCTAGCCCGGCGTCCACCCGCACCTCTCAGTCAGCCGGCGTCCATCTGCACCTCTCAGTCAGCCGACGTCCATCCGCACCTCTCAGTCAGCTGGCGTCCACCCGCACCTCTCAGTCAGCCGGCGTCCACCAGCACCTCTCAGTCAGCCGCGTCCATCTGCACCTCTCAGTCAGCCGACGTCCATCCGCACCTCTCAGTTAGCCGGCGTCCATCCGCACCTCTCAGTTAGCCGGCGTCTATCCGCACCTCTCAGTTAGCCTGCGTCCATCTGCCCCTCTGTTAGCTGGCATCCATCTGCACCTCTTAGCTAGCCCACGTCCACCCGCACCTCTCAGCTAGCCGGTCTCCATCCGCACCTCTCAGTTAGCCGGAGTCCATCTGCACCTCTGTTAGCCGGCGTCCATCCCCACCTCTCAGTTAGCCGGCGTCCACCCGCACCTCTGTTAGCCGGCATCCATCTGCACCTCTCAGCTAGCCGGCGTCCACCCGCACCTCTCAGTCAGTCGGCGTCCATCCACACCTCTGTTAGCCAGCGTCCACCCACAGCTCTCTGTTAGCCGGCGTCCATCTGCACCTCTCAGCTAGCCGGCGTCCACCCGCACCTCTCAGTTAGCCGGCGTCCGTCCGCACCTCTCCTAAAGGTGCAGGAAGGCCGGAGTCCAGTGTGTGGTGCCTGTGTGGGAGGAAGAGTCAGGAGGCAGTGGATACTACGTGTCTGCCACAGCACAGAGCGAGGCTTCTGAGCCAGCACTGAGCATCCCGTCCGTGCACCAGCGATGTCACGGCGGGCTTCTGCTGGCACTCACGTCCCGAAAGATGGCATGTGTGCGAGATGCTGGGGCTGCTGTGAGTGAGAACGTAGACGATGAATTTAAGGGCTTCTGCAAATTAAGGAAAGAGTTCCTATCAAAAGTTGATAAAGCTCTTGTATATACTCACTTTAGATTTGAATTGTAGAAGATAAATGACAAAGATGAAAAGAAAAAAAAAACCCACTTAATCTTTGAGCAATAAGAAAACTGCAGATTAAAATAAACTTGAAAATTTGGTGAAAGTCTGATATTTTCAGTGTGGTTAACACTGAAGAAATTACTAAATAGTAAAAAATTCCAGTGGGTGTGAAGACTGGCAAAAGTATTCTGGAGTAGTTTGGCACTTGTTATGTCTCCACAAAATTCAGATGTTGAAGTCATAATCCACAATGTGACTCTGTTGGGTGATAAGGAACGTGTAAGGAGGCACTGAAGGTTAAGTGGGGCCATGAGCATGAGTCCCAACACAACCACCAACCTCCTCAGCATACGAGACCCTCCGCATGCACCCACACAGAGGGAAGGCTGTATGAGGACACAACAAGAAAGTAGCCTCCTAGCAGGCAAGGAGAGAGGCCTCAAGAGAAACCATGTCTGTGGGCAGGCTGATCTTAGACATCCTAGGTCTGCAGCTATGAGAAAATAAAATTTTGTCATTTAAGGCTCCCTGTCTCTGATGTCTTTTTTTGTTTGTTTGTTTTTGTTTTGTTTTTTTGTTTTGTGGTGCTGGGGATTAAACCCAGGGCCTTGGGCACGTAAGGCAAGCACTCTACCAACTGAGCTGTATCCCCAGCCCTCTGGTGCTTTTTAATGGCAGCCCAAAGTAAATGGCATTATGTAATAATTTAAACTCAGCCTTGTGCAAAACAAATTTATTGTCATCATTGCATACTCCAGATACACAAGTGCATTCAAATACACATGGCAGGTGTTTGTATAGTAATGATACCTAACTGCCAAAAACATGGAAAGCAGACAAACAAAAGTCTCCAAAAGGAGAATACAGAAATGTATTTTATTTGGGTATTTATATCTGAATGTTATACTAAACTGAAAAGTTAACTCAAACATACAGAAACAAAGGTGAAGTTACTAACATGTTGGGCAAATGATATAGACATGTAATAATCCTTATTATTTGATTACATTTGTATGAAGTTTCCAAACAGAGAAAACTAAACCACATAGATACAGATTTAATACATTAATGTTAAAACTCACAATAATAACAAGAAAATGCTTACTTGGAATATCATAAAATCAATTTTGGTTTGTGTAAATGAATTGAAAAAAATGCACAAAAGACTCTAGCATGCTATGAATATTGTACTTATGCACCTGAGCAAGGGGGGCTGTGGAGAGTGAGAAAAGAATGGAGGAACTTTAGATTATATAGAAGAAAACGAGAGGGAGAGGAGTATGAAAAATGGTGGAATGAGACAGACATCATTACCCTGTGTACATGTGTGATTACACAAATGGTGTGAATCTACATCATGTACAACCATGGAAATGAAATTATGTACCCCATTTGTGTACAATGAATCAAAATGTAGTCTGTAAAACGTTAAAAAATAATTTTAAAAATTTAAAAAAAGTTAAACAGATGCTAATTTTAGAAATAGTTATTAAGCTGGCCAGGTAATTTTTGTATTGTTCTCTGTATACATGTCATTTTTCAAAATTTAGGGGTAAATAAATAATAAAAATAGACATAAGAAGTTGGTCTATTATGAAAATAAGGAAGATATACTCATCATGTTATACATGAAATGAAGACTAAACAACAGGAAGACAAAAAAGCATGATGCTTTGTAATTATAATAATTTAAAGGCTTTATGGTAATTTAATGACAAAATATTGTTAAAAATCTAATGCCAATTTGAGCAAAACTTTACAAAAATAATTTTGGAAGAATATCGCCATTATAGTATATAGACACTTTTTAATGGTGTCTCATATTACTGATATAGAAAGTTGAGATGATGTCAATATGTCACAGATGTCAATATGTTAGAGGCAATTTTGAACTGGTATCAATGAGGAAGAAGTATTAATTGAAAGAAGGTGTTCATTTAAAATACATATAAAATTAAAGAATCGTAATAGAAGAAAATAAATGATCAAAACTTAGTTTTAGTGCTTTATTCAGCTTTTGGTCACTGTGACCAAAATACCTGACAAGAACAACATAGAGGAGGAAAAGTTTATTTTGGCCAACAGTTTTAAACGTTTAGTCTATGGTGGGTCAACTCCATTACTCCATTGCCCAAGGTAAGGCAAACTGCCACAGAAAGGGCGTGCCAAGCAGAAGAAGAAAGGTGGAGGAGGCTGCAGGGACAACCAACACTTCCGGAGCACGCCCACAGTGACCCAACTTCAGCCCACCCGCTTCATTATCACTCAGTCACTCCATTCAAAGTAGATGGACTGATTAGGTTACAGCTCACAGAATCCAATACTTTTACCTCTTAAAATTTCTCTGTTAATTTAGGAACTTTTGGGGGACACCTCAAATCCAAACCGTAACAAGTGCATCATCTGAAAAATTGGTGAATCACTTGGTTACCCCCACATTATGGAACACATGGTGTGACTTCCTCAATTCGCCCTGCTGACACACATACAGAGCACTCACAGCACTGATGGCCACTCAGCCACAGTCTGACCCCACAGGACTCACGTCTGCTGGCTCTAAGTCTCCAGCTAAAGCCCTCCACAGGAGGTCCGCTCAGGTTACACCCTGGACCAAAGTAAAGGCCTCAGTCCCCAGGTCTACCTCCATCTCTCTGGCTGTCCACATGCTGGTCAGTGCCTTCTGCAGTGTTTTGCCAAAAACAAAATGTAAAACATTAACTCATCATGAGGGAATCCCATGACACACCAACTGAGGGGAAATTTTTACGAACTATTGGTCCGTGTTTCTAAATAACAGCAAGAAAAAATCGGACTCCAGGAAAGAGTAAGAAACTGCTTCCCATCACTGAAGAATGGACATAAATGAGAAATTGATGCAATTCCCAATCCTGTGTTTTTGCTTCTGGCTAAAATAACTATGAAAGACATTGATAAAAATAATTTTTAAATGTGAATATAGTCTGTAAATTAATTCTATTGTATCAATGTTGAATTTCCTAAATTTGAATACCATACTCAGGACATGTAGAAGAATGCCCATTCATTTTTAAAATGTATAACAAGTTATTCATTGCCAAAGTGTACAATGTTCCCAACATACCATAAAGATGCTCAAAAGATAGTACAAATGATCAAAAATAATATATTCTATGCATACATAATAGAAAAAAGTTGGCCTGTTATGAAAATAAGACATACTCATCATACTATATATGAAATTAATAACTTGCAGAAAGACAAAAACATAAATGCACAAAAACATGTATGCATCTAAGGATACAAGAGAAGGTATATTCTGTAATCTTGTAAATAACATCTACAGAGGTGCTTTGGCAGGTATCATAACCCACAGTACATGGTTAAAATATCCCCATAAGATCAAAGTGAACATAGGGTGGCTGCACATGGTGCTATACTCAGGGCTAAACCTGAGATGGTACTTGAGATATTAACGAAAGAAAATAAGCATACAAGAATTGCAAAGAAAGAAGGAGGTATGTCCTCCTGCACCATATGAAATATTTCCTTAAAACTATTTTTGTTTTGAGTCCAAACATGGACAGCCATTGCAACTTCAGCCCATCTGAAGGCCTGGACTTTGCAGCACTTGTACCTTGCTCCTCAAATTCCCTTAGGACAGATCGCCTTCCAATCTACAATGGATTTGTTTGAACAGTGCACTGTTTATTGCCTTTTCCACAGCTGCACAGTGACTTCCAGAAGAGTAGACTAATATTTATATTTTGTATATTGGTATAATCCATGTGCCTAGAAACAAGCCTGAAATCCATAAACTACCCAATAAATATTAGTCAAAATATTGAACAAATATGATAGCATGGGTATCCTGTTCATTTATACAACTTTGGATGCAGAATAACTCTAATCCCATTGTCTTTCCCTGCCCTCAAGGAAGAATTTCCATGGAAATACAGCCTTCAGATCAGCTAAGAAACCATGATAAACCTGTTTTTGGCATCCATCTCTCACTTACTAGATTTCAGGGCTCTCTTCTCACCTTCAAAGTGGATTTTGTTGATTTAAAAGTATGAATGATTTTGCTGATAAGGGGATGATGACACATAATGGGGGGTGGGAGAGGGGCTAGAATAGAGGAAGGAGGGACTGTATAGAGGGATAAGAGGGGTGGGAGGGGTGGGGGGGAGAAAAAATAACAGAATGAATCAAAAACTATTACCTAGGTAAATGTATGATCACACAAATGGAATGCCTCTGCTTCATGTACAGAGAAACAAGATGTATCCCATTGGTTTACAAAAAAAAATGCATTATAAAAAAGTATGCTTTCCTTAATTGTTTTTAAAATTCCTATTGGATATCTTTTTTAATTGCTTTTAATATCTGTCAGTGCTCTGCACAATCCAAAATTCTCCTCAGAGATCATCTGCAGGCCCCTTTGAGGACACTGTCACTGCACTTCCAGGTGACATGGTGATCACTCCCAGCAAGGAGGTGAGGTCATGCATTCCCAGACCTTTATCTGAGGCTCCAGTGTCTCACCCACACTCCGGACACATGCCACCTCTGCATCCCTGTCCTGGGAGGAAATCCACACATGGTAAGTAGCTTTTCTCTTTGGGGAAGTATGAGGTTCTTAGGAAGTATTTACCTCAGGAAACCCAAGATTAAGTAGTCTTAAAAATGTTTTGGCTTTCTGGGATTGGAAACAAAAACCTTAGGTAGATAATAGGAAGACAGGTGACAGGTAAGTGGTAGGTGATACACGGGTGGTGGATGATACATAGATGATAGATGTTATTACATAAATGACGGATGATAGATGATAGGTGATAAATGATACATAGATGATCATAGATGACACACATGATAGATGACACACAGATGATTGATAGATGACACACAGATGATAGATGACACACAGATTTGTAGATAAAGGATTGACAAATACCCAAACACATTCAAGGAGCAAACACTAGGGGAAGCAGAGGCATGTGGCCACTCTGGCGAGCTCTCCTCTCTCCTCTCAGTTAGGTTCTTTCAGAAACTCCTCACTTTTCTCTCACTAAACACATGGCCCACAACAGGGCTCAGGCTGAAGACCTCAGGATACAGGCATGCTTCAAACAAGGAGATAAGGAGGCTGAGCTCCCACTAGGGCAGACATGGAGCAGCTGCAGGTGTGGATGTGCCTGTGCTCTTTTCTGTTTTGTGATTGTTTCTGTGCAGGGCCTCTAAATTTCTATCATCCATGGGATGCCATTAACCACATCCCCTGTTTAGACCAGTGAAAGCCTCATTGGTCTCTCACTTGTAAAGTGAAAACCTTATGTAAATACAGAATGGGAAAATATTGTGGACATAAGGAAAAAAGAATGATGAGGACCATAAATCTCAAAATACAAAGGTCACTCAGATATCTAGCAAGATTTTTAAGCCCCCTGTTTATTTTACTCTCACCCTAATCTGAGCATTTGTGTCTGCCCGGCAAGGGCTCTGCCCTTCTGGGTTGACCCTCTCCTGCATCAAGTGCCTCTGTCTCTCTGCATCTTCATCTCCCTCTTGTCTCTCACCCACATCCCCCATCCCAACCTCATGTCCAGAATGTAAAATGATAATTATTTTTCAAATGAGAAAATGAAAGTTCTTACCAGTTACTCGTTAGAGAATCAGGTCCACCCTCCACTCTGAGAATATGAGGTTCTAAATGTGGCTCCTCCAGTGTCTCTGCAGAACCCCAGATCAGAGGCATGATGAGTCCCCATTTCCTGTGACTCACTGCAGGTCTCGGGGGCCAGGTCAACACCCTCAGCAGGAGCAAGTCTCTCTGACCCATGGTTTGTGGAAATGTTATAAATTCCCAGGTAAATTATATTGATGCATCTCTCTGTTGCTTCACTTAAATTTATGAATCCTCTTGAAGTTGATGCTGAGTCCTTTCCTTTATCCTTTATCTTATTTTGCTTCATCATCTTTCTTTTGTGTCCCATTTTTCAATAAAATACTGGTTTCCTATTTTCCTATTTCAATTTTAAATTGTGTTATAGAAACCTTTGAGCCCACGATGTATAAAGCCAAGGTCAGTGTTCACTTGGACACACTCCCTTCCTCTTTCCTCTCCTGCTTCCCAGCCTTCAGAAAAAAACACTGCTGGCAATTGGTGAGGATATCTCCAGAGAGATCTCCCTTCCTTGCATGTGTCCAGTAGGAGCTCTGAGATTCCCTCTGCTTAGCCCAGGGCTCAGTGACACCCTGCTGTGCACGTCTGTCCAAGGTCCTGCCAGTCCACCACGTGCACAGGGTCACAGTGAGTCCAGTACTCCCCACACTCAATCCCTCTAGCTAGGGATGTAAATGTTGGTTCAATTTTCTTCCACTGAACATTAATGACCTGAAATATACAATGTATCTATAATGATTTGTGATTGTTTCTATGCAGGGCCTCTAATTTTCTATCATCCAAGGGATACCATTAACCACATCCCTTGTTTAGATCAGTGAAATCTTCATTGGTCTCTCGGTTGCAAAAAAGAACACATCTTCTCTTTCCCTCTTTCCCATTTTTTCTTGGTATGGGGGATTGAATTCAGGGACACTCAGTGACTGAGTCATGTCCCCAGCCCTATTTTGCATTTTATTTGGAATCAGGTTCTCAGTGAGTGCTTAGCATCTCACTGTTGCTGAGACTGGCTTTGAACTCTCCATCCTCCTGCCTCAGCCTCCCAAGCTGCTGATATTATGGGTGTGTGCCACCACACCCAGACATACATCTTCTCTTAATCCAAAATAAACAGTTCTATAGAAATCCCAGCTTCTGGATCATACTTTAAATGCTATTCAGGTATAAGGTGTGAGTAAACAGAGTCAGAAATGATGTGTCAATTCGTGCATTCCCACACCCAAAAACGTTCAGAAGGCCTTCTAAAATCATGCCACTCTAATGAATTTTTAGATCATATTTGATTAATTGTGGTTGGTGATAGCACATGAAAAATTAAATTTTGTATCAGAAATATGACCCATGATATTTTTTCAAATTAATATATTTGAGTGTTGAAAATGATAGAATGTGCTTTTGATTTTATTCATCTTTTTATGCTCATTTGCGAAGCAGACTTTCTTTCAAGTGCATGAATGTGTTGCTTAAGTACTACCCATTCATGTTCCTTGACAGTTTTTGCTTTTGGTCTTTTAATCATCTAATGAATATCACTCCTGTGGTTATTGTTGACAGCATCCTCTTCTATGTTCTGATTTAATATTTTATCATTTAATTTTAATTTCTTTAATATGATGTCTTTGTTCATTTCTATTTAATAGCCATAAAATTACAAGGCTGCTAGTTTGGATCATGGATAATGATAACTTCCAGAGCCAAAATTTTAAAAATACAGTCCAATATATTCCCCAGGAGATTTGTCATTTTTTTTCTTTTTTTTTTTTTTAGTTTAGATGAAAACAATACCTTTATTTTTTTTTTATTATTTTTATGTGGTGCTGAGGATTGAATCAGGTGCCTCACAGGTGCTAGGCAAGCACTCCACCACTGAGTCACAACAGCCCTGAGATTTGTCATTCTTTATATTCAAAATCCACTGTGTTATTTATTCTAATTGTGAGATGAAAATAGAGGCATTCCTATTAAGAACTGAAACATGACATTTCTATAATAGGTGACTCGATTTTGGCCTCCAATAATGTCGTAAATAGATAATTTCTCGAGAGATGCATATTTACCCAGAAGAACATAGGTATGTATACACAGTGTGTGTGCTTGTTTCTTGTTCTGTGTCACTGCTTCTCTGCTTCCTTTCCCTTTTTGGCATAAATTATCAGGCAATATCCATTTTCTTGATTCCAATTTGTCATTTATTCATATAATTTTTATATACAATTGAGAAATGTTAGAAATGTTACCATTTAGATTAGACATGTTACCATTTACTCACTAAATAATATACCTACATTGTAAAAATATCTTTATGACTTTTGTCTTGGACTAAAGATTATCACTGCTATTACTTAGTTCTGATTCTCACATTTTAAAAGTTTTAAATTTCGCTTTTATTTTTCCTTCAATCACCTAATTTTAGTGTAGTATTGCCAGATTTTAAGTAATACTTTTTTTTTCCAAATATCTGACCAAGAGATATTTTGCCGATACTTGATAATGGAGAGAACTTTAGATATTTTCTCAAGTATTTCTGCTTTAAACGTACTCCTCAGATTTTTTTTTTTTTTTTTTTTTTTTTTTGGCAAATGTACATTTGGTTGTCGAGATGGAAACCAGGGCATTGTGCATGCTAACCAAGTGCTCTACCACTTCCCTCATTGGATATTTCTAATTGAAACTTTTATACACATAATTAGCAATCCACATGCTTTGTAAGAAATAACACAGATAGATCTCATGTGTGTTTTACCCAGTGGTAACGTTTTCCAAGACTACACTATAATATTAAAAACGGATGGTGACAATGATGTTGTTCTGTTATTCAGACTTAACTACTTTTACTTATGTTCAGCTGTGTGTGTGTGTGTGTGTGTGTGTGTGTGTGTGTGTGTTAAAGACACAGGCAGGATTTTAGTTTTATTTTTTGGTCTGAATAAACCACCAGACTGACACACAATAATCTCACTTTTTGTTCACTTCATATTTCATTTTATGGATTTTTAAGATCTTATTTTAACAGTTTAAAAATATATAAAATATTTACACTCGTACAAAGACAAAGCTATAACAAAAAAATTACAAAACTATAACAAAAATTCACAAACTTTCACCCCTTTCCTACTGTGATAACATTCTATCTGTTTACTTATATGTTTTCTATTTGATTAAAAATATATGGCATGCTTTGTATACTGCTCTGGACTTGAATTTTTCAATTAGGAATCTATCCTGAAGAAAAATCCATAGAAATCGGTTCTGATATTTAGAAACATATGCATTTCTGAAAAACTCTGAACAATGCAAACTTGAATCACAGAGCTTACTGACACACTAAAAATATCAGTGAGGGCGGAAATGCAGTGCGCAGATGATGGCGGAAGTCCCGCCTGCTCCCGACGGCGGAAGTCCGGTCTGTCTCGCCGGGTCTCCTCGTGCAACTCGCGGTCAGCATGGCGCACTATAACTTCAAGAAGATTACGGTGGTGCCGTCCGCCAAGGACTTCATTGACCTGACATTATCGAAGACTCAGCGAAAGACTCCAACAGTGATTCATAAACATTACCAAATTCATCGCATTAGACATTTTTATATGAGAAAAGTCAAATTTACTCAGCAGAATTACCATGACAGACTCTCACAGATTGTAACAGATTTTCCCAAATTGGATGATATCCATCCATTTTATGCAGATTTGATGAATATTCTCTATGACAAGGATCATTACAAGTTGGCTCTAGGACAGATTAATATAGCCAAAAATCTAGTGGACAATGTTGCTAAAGATTACGTACGGCTTATGAAATACGGCGATTCTCTCTACCGCTGTAAGCAGCTGAAGCGTGCTGCCCTCGGGCGCATGTGCACCATTATCAAGCGACAGAGGCAGAGTTTGGAGTATTTGGAACAAGTGCGTCAACATTTATCCCGTTTGCCAACCATTGACCCAAATACAAGGACTCTGCTTTTCTGTGGGTACCCAAATGTTGGGAAATCCAGCTTCATCAATAAGGTGACAAGAGCAGATGTGGATGTTCAGCCCTATGCATTTACCACCAAGTCTCTGTTTGTTGGGCACATGGATTATAAGTATCTGCGTTGGCAGGTTGTAGATACTCCAGGGATCTTGGATCATCCTTTGGAGGATCGGAACACCATCGAGATGCAGGCTATCACAGCCCTGGCCCACCTTCGAGCTGCGGTTCTATATGTCATGGACTTGTCTGAACAGTGTGGACACGGGCTGAAAGAACAATTATAACTCTTCCAGAATATCAGACCTCTCTTTATCAATAAGCCTCTTATAATTGTAGCAAACAAATGTGATGTGAAACGCATAGCTGAACTTCCTGAAGATGATCAGAAAATATTTGTAGACCTGCAGGCCAAAGGATTCCCTGTAATAAAGACCAGCACCCTGACTGAGGAAGGTGTTATTAAAGTTAAAACAGAGGCTTGTGATAGGCTTTTGGCTCACCGAGTGGAAAAAAAATGAAAGGAAATAAAGTGAATGAGGTGCTGAACAGATTGCATTTAGCTGTACCAAACAAGATAGATGATAAGGAGAGGCCCCCTTTCATCCCAGAAGGAGTAGTGGCACGCAGGAAGAGAATGGAAATTGGGGAGCCCAGGAAAAAAAGGGAACGAGATCTTGAACTGGAAATGGGAGATGATTATATTTTGGATCTTCAAAAATACTGGGATTTAATGAATTCATCTGAAAAATATGATAAGATACCAGAGATCTGGGAAGGCCATAATGTAGCTGATTATATTGATCCTGCCAAGATGAAGAAATTGGAAGAATTAGAAAAAGAAGAAGAGCTAAGAACAACTGCTGGGGAATATGATAGTGAATCTGAAAGTGAAGATGAGGAAATGGTGGAAATCAGACAGCTGGCAAAACAAATTAGAGAGAAAAAGAAGTTGAAAATCCTACAATCCAAGGAAAAGGATACACAGGGACCCAGGATGCCTCGAACTGCTAAGAAGGTTCAGCGGACAGATTTGGAGAATGAGATGCGTAGCCTTGGTGTTGACATGGACGATAAAGACAACGCCCACTATGCAGTCCAGGCAAGAAGATCTCGGAGTGTTACTAGGAAGAGAAAGCGGGAAGAATCTGTTCCTCCCTCTTCTATAGCCCGGAGTCGGAGTTGCTCTCGAACTCCACGTGATGTTTCTGGGCTCCGGGATGTCAAGATGGTGAAGAAAGCCAAGACCATGATGAAGAATGCTCAGAAGAAGATGAATCGCTTGGGGAAGAAAGGGGAGGCGGATAGGCATGTGTTTGATATGAAACCTAAGCACTTACTCTCTGGAAAGAGGAAAGCTGGTAAAAAGGACAGGAGATAGCATCCTTTTCAGTTGATGTGGTTTGGCTAGAATGCTGCTGTTTATTTCTTGGTTTAGGATGGGTTGGTTTTCATGAAATTGAAATCATGATCTAGTAACTGAAAAGACAGTGGAAATAACTAAAGTGGTTGTTTCTTTCCTGAAAACTGGATAACTATATAGAGGTGTGGGAAATTTTTATCACTTTGTAATACTATAAAGTTTTTGAGTGGATGGTGTTTTTGCATTTAATGGAGTGTCTGCTTCAGAGTCACCACATAAACTTCAGATGTCAAGTTTTCAACAACAAAAAATCACAAGACATACAAAGTAACACAGCATGGCCATTAAAGTAAAAAAGTAAATTGATAAAGCCATCCCTCATAGCCGACTTAGTAGATAATAGACTTTAAACAAACTGCTGGGAAAGATTTGCAGAAGTGGAAGGATTTACTGGTGTCATTAGGTTGTTTTGATGAAGAAAACACTTTTTTGCAAGAGGGAGATTTGGATCACCATTCCTGAGGTGCCCTTTTTTGAAGAAAGGCCTCCACTTGGTGGGCATAGACAGGGCTACCAGCCTTCCCCTGCAAGATGGGAAGCAGATCCACTTACAAGTGTGTTAGAACCCTGTGCTTAAAATACTCTCTTAAATTATTTTCTAGTCTTTTTGTACAATATATCATTGTAGTCTGTCTTCAACTATTTTACCTAAAATAATAAACCTTCAGAAGAAAATTAAAAAAAATCAGTGAAACAAAAAAAGAAGATAAAGACAAAAAATAAATGAATCTTGTGCATATCATTTTTTTTTTTTTTTGCAGTGCTGGGGATTGAATCCAGGGCCTTGTGCTTGCAAGGCAAGCACTCTACCAACTGAGCTATATCCCCAGCCCCATATGGAATATTTAATAAATATGTAATAAACAAATATAGCACTTACCTTTAAGTTCCTGGAATATACCTCCAGAAGCAAGTGTCAGAGAGTTGTAGCTTATGAATTACTGAGAAATCGTGAAGAGAGGGTTACATAAAATCAGATCGGGAGTTGTAACACTAATACAGAGGAGTCTGGCTCATACCATAAGGTAAAGGTGAACAGTAGGGATTTAAATTATGTCCTGTGTGACAACTTTTATACCCATCCAACTTGTTTCTGCTGAGTGAAGTTTTCGGCACTCATCTGGTCTTTCTTGCAGACAAAATACTCATCAATGAACAAAATTTGCGATACACTCAAAGACTTTCCTGACTCCTCAGTCATGGTGGAAGGATTCTGAGGCCACACTGATGGATCTGTGCAGAGAGCTCCACTCCCCTCAGCCACTGCAGAGGTCTGTGGCCACCTCATGCTCTCAGTCCTTCTCCCCTTGCAGGCAGAGCCCAAGCGATTTCCACTGCAGTTCTTCAGTGAGTCACGTCTGCACAAATAAGCATGCAGAGTCTATGCCCACTTAAAGTAAGGATGTGTGAGTGAAGACACAGAAAAGCACTGTGTGAGACATTCTGCTTCTTTCTCACTGATTCCTCTGACTTCTGTCAAAATCAACACCCTCTAGATGCTGATATAAAAATGGATGCTGGAAATTTGGAACTGGGATTTATCTTCCTCACTCAGACTGGAGTTGGGATCCTTGGAAATTCCTCCCTCCTTTGTTTATACAGCTTCTCCTTGCTCACTGGAAACAAGGCAAGACCCACAGACCTAATTCTCAGTCAACTGGCCATAGCCAACTGCTTGGTCCTGTTATTCAAAGGGATCCCTCAAACAATAGTGGCTTTTGGATGGAAATATTTCCTGGGTGATGCTGGATGTAAAGTTGTCTTCTATTTTCACAGAATGTCCACAGGGGTGTCCTTCAGCACTCTCTGCCTCCTCAATGGCTTCCAGGCCATTAAGCTCAACTCACATCTTTGTAGGTGGATCACGCTCAAGATTCAATCCCCAAAGTTCATCAGCTTCTGCTGTTTCCTCTCTTGGACCATGCATATCTTGATAAATTCATTTTTACCTTTAGTAGTAAATGGACCATTGAATAAGGAAAATCTCAGTACAGATAGGAATCATGGGTATTGTTCCTGGACAATGCAAGAAAGTGGTAGCCCATTATATACTGTCTTATACTTTTCCCCTGACTTGATGAGTCTGGTCCTCATGGCCTGGGCCAGTGGCTCCATGGTCCTGGTCCTGCACAGGCACAAGCAACGAGTCCAGCACATTCACAGCCATGTCCGCAGCCCCAGACCTTCCCATGAAGTCAGGGCCACACGCACCATCCTGATCCTGGTGAGCTCCTTTGTTTCCTTTTACTCAGTCTACACTGTACTGACCATGTGGATGACCCTAGCTGCAAACAGAGGCCAGTGGATCGTGAGCAGTTCTGTGCTGGTGGCCTCATGTTTCCCAGCACTCAGCCCCTTTGTGCTCCTCGTCAGTGACACACGTGTCTCTCAGTTTTGCTGTAGGGTGAGGACAAATTGTTTTTTGTGTTCTGGTTAGTGAGGTATGAATCTGTTTTCTTGGTAAATCATTCATTTAAATATTTTTTAACATCTTGCAACATGCTAGAATTTGTGATACCGGAACAAATAAGAGCAGTATTGTTCCCGTTCAAGTGAACCTGTCACACAGTGAATTTTACCAAGATTAGTAAATATACCTCTGTGAGGATCTTCAGAGGAGATGTTCAGGAAATTCTTAAACACTGTGAATAGAATAAAAATCTCTCAATTTGTGTCTTAAGATAGATGGAAGATGTTTTTTAAAAATATTTTTGAGTCATAATTTGATTCAATTTTTTTTTCATTTTCTGTGGTACTGGGGATTGATCCCAGGGGCTCTCTACTACTGAGCTACATTCCTTCTTTATTTTTTTTTTGTTTGAAACAGGGCCACACTAAGTTACTGAGGCTAGCCTTGAACTTGTGGTTCTCCTGTCTCTACCTCTTTAGTCACTGGAATAACGGTTTGCACTACCATGCCCAACTTGGGTCCAGTTCTTTCTTACAGAGGGGAAATTACTTTTAGTTATCCAACATTGGCTCAAGTAGTTGAGTGAAATCCTTTATGCTCAGAGTTTATAGCAATGGGGAGAGCATCAGAGTTAAGAACAGAACAAGGAAGGTGATAGAAAGTTCCAGGTGAACCCTTAGGACAACCATGTTTCTTTCACTTTTCCTCTTTAGCTTCCACATATGAGAGAAAACATGTGACCCTGATCTTCTGAGTTTGACATATTTGGCTTAACATAATGGTCTTTAGTTCTATTAATTTCCAGCAATGGGTTCTTTGCACATTCCATCTAAAAACTAAACAAATATCTACATTAAAAATTAGTCTGGTGGGTTATTGATATTGACCTATCTTTTCACATTGACCTTTCTCTTATTTTTAAAAAAAATTTCTTGGAGCCTTAGTTGATATTCCAGAAGGGATCTCATCTCTCTTTATCACTTAGTTTGCCATATTTTCTTTTGAATATTAGAATGGCACCCCAATAATCTCATAGCACTCACATTACTGTGACCTTTGCATGTGTTTACATAGTCATCAGAATTTATATTAGCTTTGACACATGTAATTGTACCTATTAGCACCTAAAAGGGTGAAATAGTATCAATCATTATTTTTTTGTTCTTATAACATTCAGTTGGAACATTTTAGCCTGATCATAACTAACTCACTTCAGATTGTGAAATTAGTTACCTTCAGATATCTGCATATTGTGTTGTGGCCTCCATGGGATCATGAGTTTGGGAATTATTGTGCTTCTTGAACATGGTGCTGGACCATTCAGAAGGGAAAGCAGCAGATGGAGAACTATGTGGGAAGGAGGAGGAAGGGATCATACAGTCAGAGCTGAGGTTCATTTCTAGTGCTTCACAATTGAAGACTGTAATCGGGTATCCATTCAGCAAAGAGATATTGGCAATGCATACTTGATTCGGCTGATTGAAATCATTTTATTCTGACCTTGGAGGTCCTTGTCAAGCCTGGGAAACCCAGTTCTCTCCCATTTGGCACATTACCTAATGCTGAGATCTCACATATCAAATGGAGTTAATCACTGTCTAGGAGGTTATGACTAGATGTGGATTCATCCTGCTTGTTTGGAACTTCACCATATACAAGAATTTCCCCATTCACATGAGGCATCTGTTTAGATTCAAGTCCTGCTGCTTGAAAATAAGATTTTTTTTCCTCTGGGTTCCTCAATGGGAGGGTTTTTCCTCCCTATTGTGGGTTTCAAGGATCCTCCCAGGAAGCAGCAGCATGTTTCTAATATGCAGAATGCTCTTCTACTTCTAACCAGAATCATGGCCTCACACTACTGCACTAACAACAACTGACAAATTTAAAGCCTTCCCTATGATCCAGTTTCTACTTAAGACATACCATTTTTTATCTTCACTCATTTAATTATTATTCTGACTGTGTGATTTCTGACACCAATGATAACTCAACCATCATTTCAGAATCACCCAAGAATCTGGATACAGAGGCACATACCTGTAATTCCAGCAACTCGGGAGGCTGAGGCAGAAGGATTGCAAGTTCAAGTCAGCCTGAGCAACTTAGAAAGTTCTCACAAAATAAACAAACAAAATAAGTTATCACAAAATTTAAAAAAAGAGAGAGCTCTGGAAGTATCTCAGTGGTAGAGAGTCCCTGGGTTTGATTCCCAGTGCCACACACACACATACACACACACACACACAAAAAAAAAAAAAAAAATGCTTGGGCCCTGTCCCACTGAAGTAATGTGAGGCCCTGGTGGTCTTGTTTCTCCAGTGATTCTGATGCACCTCCAAAGTCTGAGAACATTCTGATGCAATAGAAAGAAGTGCCAAAATTAAGGAAATATCCAGTGTAAGACACAACAATTTAAGATCTGGTAATTCTGCTAAGAAGAAAGATAATACCAAAAGGAGAGTAAGCTGCTCTTGAGCAGAAACCTGTCCATCCAGCAGACTGAACAGCATTGAAACCAAATAACCTAATGACTTGTCAAATTAAAAAAAAAAAACATACACATTTCAAATATATATGGATTAACTATTTTCTTGTATGCTGTTGTGAGATAATGAAATAATCTAAATAAAAATGAGTGAAATAATTGTCATTTCGGCATTGATATTACCATAAAAGAATTTGCACTTTTTACATACTGTCTATATATTGTAAATAACTTGAAATATAATTTCACTTACATATCAAAAATATTTAAAGGCTTAAAAATAATAAGTATGCTCTAAAACCAAGGTGAAAACTTTAAATATAAAAATATGTTTAAAAAGTTACATGTTCAGTGGATGATGACACATAATGGGGGGTGGGAGGGATTAGTGTTAGGGTTATGGTTAGGGTTAGGGAGGGGGACAAGAATGGAGGAAGGAAGGACTGTATAGAGGGAAAAGAGGGGTGGGAGGGGTAGGGGGGAAGGGAAAAAATAACAGAATGAATCAAACAACATTACCCTATGTAAATTTATGATTACACAAATGGTATGCCTTTACGCCATGTACAAACAGAGAAACAACACGTATCCCATTTGTTTACAATAAAAAAAGAAAAAAAGAATGCTTTATTATAAGACTATATTATACATTTATATAATATATATCCCATTTGATTAAATGATGACTGGATATAGAGTTGACAGGTATTTCATTAAAGACTATAAATGCTTAATATTAAAAAAAACTGCCAGCAAATAATTAAATAAATTGCTAATCAACACATTAAAAAAAAAGCTACATGTTCAACTCTTCATTAGTTATTACTACTGAGAAGAAATCAAGATCTGATATCATAAAGTAAGGCAAAAAGAGCCCTTTGCTGGTTTGGTGTAATTTTAGTTGGAATTTTTATTTTTAAAATGACTTAATTTTAATTATGTGGATATAATAATAATAAAATCATCTGCTATAATGAAGTATCATTTCAGAGAGTACTAACTTTTCAGTTTGTGTTCCATCTATTCAGATTTTAGAAACTATGGAGTATTTTCTTCTTACCTAATCCTTTGCTTTTACAAAGGGAAAAGCTTTAATTTTACTAAGGATTTGAGATCCTTCCCAGATATATAGCCACATAATTACAAAACATAGTGTCCCATGCTGACCAGGAACCAGTCAGGGAGACAAGTGCATCACTACTCAGCTCAAAAATCAAAATGAGGTGGGCACAGTGGCACCTGCCTGTAATCCCAATGACTGAAGAGACTGAGGTAGGAGGATATTGAGTTCAGAGCCAGCCTCAGCAATATAGCAAGGCCCTAAGCAACTCAGCAAGACCCTGTCTCTAACAAAATATTAAAAAGGGCTGAGGATGAACCTGGTTTCAAACCATGGTACAAAAAAAAAAAAAGAAAGAAAGAAAAAAAAAAGAAAAAGAAAAAAGAAAGAAAAGGAAAGGAAAAAAGAAAAATGACTCAGGATCTTATGATCTTATCAGTCTTACTCTCCTTTAAAATGTTAAATCCTGGGTCACAACTGGACACTTTTAAGTAGAGTAATCTCTTCTGCACATGCTCCAGTGGGAGAAATTTTGACAAGTCTGACATATTTAACATGACTGATATTTTACATTTTAACCAAATGTGTCCGGTTGAAAGTTGGGTATTGCAAAAGCAGAACCTGACAGAAGGCTCAACAGCAGGAGGTTCACTGGGGGTAGATTTCCAGAGGAAACTGAAACAGAGTGAGCACCGCCCCAGAATTAGCCCCTGCCTGCTCCAAAAGGGAGCCCTGAAGCACAGAGGTAGGAGGATATTGAGTTCAGAGCCAGCCTCAGCAATATAGCAAGGCCCTAAGCAACTCAGCAAGACCCTGTCTCTAACAAAATATTAAAAAGGGCTGCCACACTGCCAGTCATACCTCAAGACAAAGGAGTGACCCTTCTTCTACTCCAGGTCATGAAGTCAGTCTCTAGATATTTCAAAACTCCCTGCATTTTTTTCAAAAATGTTGGACTTACCTGCAACTTCAGAAATCCAAATGTGGGACATTTTTGTGTTATTTCTGAAAATTAATTTTTCTCCTGTTGGGAAATCCAGATGGCATAGTTGTGACCATTCTAAACATCAATTCACCAATGAACAAAAATATGCCATCCCCCCTGCTAATTAGTCCTATTGTAATAGAGGTCCACTTTATGCTTCAAGTGTAAACTTCGCTGCTCAACCTCAAATGACTTACTTTAAAACTGACAAGATTTTCTTTTCTCTTTCCCCATTTCTTCTTCCCTTTACTCCTCTCCCTCACAATAGGGGAAACCAGACTAACATTTTTCCAGTTCCAGGCTAAGCTATTATGTCCTTCACTGCCCAGAAGAATGTCACTGTCCACAAGAATAAAGAAATGCCAAGCCTGGGAGCAACCAGAGCAATGACCCTCTCAAGGACACTGGTGTACACTAATTAATTATACTTGCTGATATTTGGATCCCATTCCTTGTATTACTCTTTTAAAAGCCCTGTGTTGGCTGCTGCCATGTGGAGGATGCCAGGGCCCACAGAGGAGCCTGGTGGCACATGGTTACCCAGCTGATGTGTCCAGGCCTTCAGGAGGTTCAGGGATCATGTTCAGCATGGGACAGCAATGGCCATCACAACCACAGCAAGGAAGAGAGTGGGGAGAGCTGCCAAGGTCCCAGTGGAGGCTCTAAGTGCCCAGAAAGCAGTTCAGGAGTTGATGACAGTGGGGTGGGCAGTTCCTTTGCAAGACAACATGAGCAAGATATAGAATATGTTACAGAAAGTTGGAGCTGACATCACACAAGAAAAATGGTTTGAAATGAATACAGATTCTTCTCTCAAAGCCATGAAAGAAAAAATTGAGCATATTTGCAAAATACAAGAATAAAGATAGAATATTCGATGCAAATATTTTCAGCAATTTCTGCCTTTGATGATGTGCAGGAAGCTGAGGGACAAGAAATAAACTAATATGTTTCAAAAGCAGAGAAATCTTTTTTCCCTCCAAGCTAGAATTGTTCAGTACAAGAATGTTAAATATAATAAAAATTTATGAGTATCAGGTACTTGGGAGAGTACCATGAAAGACTTTTTATCAGTGAACAAAATAAAGTGAATAAAATGACTGAGTTCCAGGAAAAGAAAATATGAGGGAAACGCAACAGTAAGAGGCAGCAGTTGTCAAAAAGTCACTTCAATCCCTGTTATACTGATGACTCTAAAGAAAAAGTTCAAACCTAAGTTATATAATACAAATATAACAGCGACACTAAACAAAAATTTGAATTCTTTTTAATTTTCTAGATGGATATGGAATTTTATTTTTTATTATTTTTATTAGATTTTATTTTTTTATTTTTATTTATTTATTTTTTTTGCGGTGCTGGGGATTGAACCCAGGGCCTTGTGCTTGCAAGGCAAGCACTCTACCAGCTGAGCTATCTCCCCAGCCCCAGCTTTTAATTTTTTACAGACTGCATTTTGATTCATTGTACACAAATGGGGTACATCATTTCATTTCTATGGTTGTACATGATGTAGATTCATAACATTCATGTAATCATACTGTACATAGGGTAATGATGTCTGTCTCTTTCCACCATTTTTCATACCCCCCTCCCTCTCATTTCCTTCTACATATTCTAAAGTTTTCTCATTAGTTTCTTATTCTCCACCCCTCTCCCCCATTTTATATCATTCTCCACTTATCTGGGAAAACATTTGGCCTTTGGTTTTTTGGGCTTGGCTTATTTTACTTTGTATGATATTCTCCAATTCCACCCATTTATTTGCAAATGCCATAATATTATTATTCTTTATGGCTGAATAGTATTCAGTTGTGTATATATACCAGAGTTTCTTTATCCATTCATCTGTTGAAGGGCATCTAGGTTAGTTCCACAATCTAGCTATTGTGAACTGAGCTGTTATAAACATTGATGTGGCTGTGTTATTGTAGTTTGCTGATTTTAGGTCCTTTGGGTATAAATCGAGGAGAGGGATAACTGGGTCAAAAGGTGGGTCCATTCCAAGTTTTCTTAGGATTCTCCATACTGCTTTCCAGAGTGGCTGCACCAATTTGCAACTCCACCAGCAATGTGAAAGTGTGCCTTTTTCCCCACATCCACACCAACATCTATTATTGTTTGTGTTCTTGATAATAGCCATTCTAATTGGAGTAAGATGAAATCTTAGAGTTGTTTTAATTTGCATTTCTCTAATTACTAGAAATGTTGAACACTTTTTCATATATTTATTAATTGTCTGTGTGTCTTCTTCTGTAAATTGTCCAGTTCCTTGGCCCATTTATTGATTGGGTTCTTTGTATTTTTGGTGCAAAGTTTTTTAAGTTCCTTATAAATTTTGGAGATAAGTGCTCTTCCTGAAGTGCACGTGGAAACGATTTTCTCCAACTCTGTAGGCTCTCTCTTCACATTCTTGATTGTACAGAACATTAAAGAAAGAAATTGAAGAAAACCTTTGAAGATGGAAAGATCTCCCATGTTCTTGGATAGGAAGAATTAACATTGTCAAAATGGTCATGCTACCAAAAGTGCTATACAGATTCAATACAATTCCAATTAAAATCCAATGACATTCCTTGTAGAAATAGAGAAAGCAGTCATGAAATTCATCTGGAAGAACAAGAGACCTTGAATAGCCAAAACAATCCTGAATAGAAAAAGTGAAACAGGAGGTATCACAATTCCAGATATTAAACTATACTACAGAGCAATAGTAACAAAAACAGCATGGTATTGGCACCAAAATAGACAGGCAGATCAATGGTACAGAATAGAAGACACAGAGACAAAACCACATAAATACAGTCACTTCATACTAGACAAAGGAGCCAAAAACATACAAGGGAGAAAAGATATCCTGTTTAACAAATGGTGCTGGCAAAACTGGAAATCCATATGCAGTAAAATGAAATTAAACCTCTATCTCTCACCCTGCACAAAACTCAACTCAAAATGGATCAAAGACATAGGAATTAGACCAGAGACCCTGCACCTAATAGAAGACAAAGTAGGTTTGAATCTTCATCATTTTGGCTTCATCATTTGGCTTTGTCAGTCTTCCTCAACAAGACTCCCAAAGCACAAGAACTAAAAAGTTTTTTCTTGTTGGGGTGTCCGGGACCCCAGACCCTTTTAGGCTGTTCATTAAAGATGGCGGCTGGCAAATTGCCAGTAAGGTTCCAGTAAGGCTCGTATTGTGAAAAACAAATGGCATCATATACGGAAATTTCTATGATTGGTTTGCACCTATGCATGCTCTGTGCATGATCACCTTGTGCCCCAGGTAACTTACTATATTGTCCACGCTTTTCCCTCATGGACAGTGCTCTGATTGGCTGATGTTGTGTATATATGCTTTGCTGTAGCCCTTAGAGAGGAAGAAGAAAACAAAGGAGAATAGAAGAAGTAGGATGGACTCCTTTTAACAATAAAGCCTTGAACGAGGATACATGTCGGGTCTCTCTGCGGGCAGGGAAATGTGATATTTCGTCCCGAAACCCAGGAACCTTCTTCTTGTATATATGTAAGTATTATTGAAATGTTCATGTAAGTATTGTAAAAAGGGGGAAAATTAAAAGGAGAAAAGGCAGCCTTGACGTTCGCGGTTTTGCGACTATCCGGACCAAGTGAAAAGCGGTCCAGTAAACTGAAAGTGGTGCGCAAAAGGCGGCCATTAGTCAACCCGGACCAAGGGGAAGGCAGTCCAGTAAACTGAAAGCGGTATGCGAAAGGCGACCACAGTAAATTAAACCATGGGTTCTGAGGTGTCTAGAGTTCGCATGGAAGGCCCATTAAAGACTTTATTAAAGGCTAATGGAACACCTCTAAAAGCTTCCTCAGCTAGGAAGTTTCTAAAAACTGTAGAAGATAAAGCCCCTTGGTTTTTAGATGAGGGATTATTAAATATCCCTCAGTGGGACCATTTGGGAAAGGACCTACAACAGGCTCATGAACAAACAAAGTTACCTACCGGCACCATAGCCATATGGATGCTGGTTAGAGGTTGTCTCATGTCTTCTAAGGATAAATTTAAACAATCTTTAGAGGAGGGGGAAAAGGTTTTAGAGGAAGTGAAAGAGTTAAGGTCGATTTCTCGCTCATCGCATGAGTCGGAGAATGACTCGGAGAATGACTCAGGAGGGGAACTTTCCGATGAGGAAATGGAACGCAGGGTGGAACAATTGAATTTGAAGAAAGTGGCTAAGCCTATAGCGCCACCTCCTGCCTATAACCTTAATTACCACAAGTCTGTTAATCTGGGTCCTCAGAGTCAAGTATCCCAAGGATGGAAAGAATTAAATAGTACAGACCCCTCATGCTTTCCTGTCTTTGAGGATCAACAAACTCAACAAAGATTCCATCAAAGTTTAGATTTTAAAATTATAAAACAATTAAAAGAAGCAGTTAGTACTTATGGCCCACAAGCTGCATTTACTATATCCCTGGTGGAAACAGTTGCAGGGCTTAATTTAGTACCCCGTGATTGGGAAAGTTTGGCCAGAGCTACTATTTCTGGTGGTCAATATTTGATGTGGAAAACAGCTTGGCAAGAAAACTGTCTAGATACTGCCAGGCGTAATGCAGCTGCGGGCAATCCTGGTTGGAATGTAGATATGCTAACGGGACAAGGAAATTATGATAATATACAGGCACAAATCCAATACCCACCAGGAGTCTATCCACAGATTGCCGCTGCTGCCACTAGAGCATGGAAGACCTTACAGGGAGCAGGCGATTTGCAAGGTCAACTATCTAAAGTAATACAAGGACCCAATGAACCTTTTGCTGATTTTGTTGATTGACTTATTCAAACAGCTTCTTGTATCTTTGGAGCTGCTGAGCAAGCAATGCCTTTAATTAAACAATTGGCATATGAACAAGTCAACAAATGGTGTAAAGAGACAATTAGGCCATGGAAAAATAAAGATTTGTCTTCTTATCTTAAGGTTTGTAAGGATATTAATGATGTAGTAATTCAAGGTCAAGCTTTGGCCTCAGCCTTATTACAGGGATCTGGTAAAACACCTACAAATGGATCACCACCAGGGGCTTGTTTCTCCTGTGGTCAAATGGGCCATAAAAAACCTAATTGTCCTAAATCGGGAGGTCAAACGAATAAATCCGGGACTGTGTCCCTGATGTAGAAAGGGTAATCATTGGTCCAGTGTTTGTCAATCAGTAAAAGACAAGGATGGAAACTATTTGGGTCCTAATCCTAGCCTCTCAAAAAACAGGAAAATGGGACCACCCCGGGGCCCGCAACAAATGTACGGGGTTATACAACAAGTACCAAGAACATGGTATCCTCCAAAAGAACAGGGCATCTTACATTCCTACCACTTCTGCTGCCACTCCTTACTTCATTAGCCTACAAACCTACATCCTAAAACATCAGCACCCTTTCTTCATAGGACATATAAGGGCACATTCTAACCTTTCTGGACCATTAACAAAAGGAAATAATATAGCAGATTTGGCTACACATACAAAATTCATTTTTTCTGTAGAAGAACAAGCAAAAACATTTCATGATAATTTTCATGTTAATTCTACGACGTTAAGTAGAAAATTTCAAATACCTAAGACACTTTCCCAACAAATAGTTAAAAATTGTCAACAATGTGCGCCACTAATTCCAGTTCAATCTTTTGGAGTAAATCCTCGTGGTTTGTAACCTAATCATATTTGGCAAATGGATGTCACCCATATTCCAGAATTTGGTAATCTTAAATATGTCCATGTTTCTGTAGATACCTACTCAGGAGTTATTATGGCCTCCCCACGTACCGGAGAAAAGGTTCAAGATGTTATACAACATTGTTTAAAAACATTCTCCTCCTGGGGCACTCCAAAAACATAAAAACTGATAACGGTCCAGCGTACACTTCTAAAAGTTTTCAGCAATTTGCCAAAACCTTTAATATTCAATTGGTGACAGGTATTCCTTACAATCCACAAGGACAAGGAATCATTGAAAGAACTCATTTGATACTCAAAAATTATTTACAAAAACAAAAAGGGGGAATAGGGGCATCCTTCAGATTCCCTAAAAATAAACTAAACTTAGTCCTCTTTATTTTAAATTTTTTAACCTTAGACAATGATGGGCGTTCAGCTGCTGACTGCCATTGTTCCCCTGATAATTCTCCAAAACAATATGTAATGTGGAAAGACATTTTAACAGGAACATGGAAGGGTCCAGACCCTGTCCTACGATGGGTCCGGGGTTTGGTTTGTGTTTTTCCGCAGGGTCAACAAGTTCCTGTGTGGGTGCCAGAGCGATTGAGTCGACCAGTACCTTCCCCACCAATTCAGGATAGTACAGCAACTACAAAACCTCAGGATGACTCCATATAAGGTAGGTAAGGTAAGTACATTTCTGTTATTAATCCCATTAGTCACAGGACAATTCATGTGGGGCATTCTTAAAGCTTGGCCATATCCTCTACCTTTAACTAACACTTCTAAAATATATCCTGTAATATTTTCTACTAATGAAACTACAGGATTTCCCTCAGTGCCATTTGAATCTTCAGAAGAATCAGTTAATTGGACTTTTATTATAAATTTAGAGGGAACTTTATGTTTTGGACCTTCTCCTCGTGTCCTCTTAAAGAATTATATGGTGGGTTTTATGCTAAGTAAAGATAATAGAAGAATTGAAGACATACCCACCTCTTACTCTGATGGTTGGGGAGATACACTTGTTTTACAAGGCATTACACCTAGAATTACTGAAGGCATATGCTCTCAGCAGTCTTGGTCTTTTCATTGTGAAAGCCGACAGCCACATTGGCCTCATATATGGTTTTCCTGTATTGATTGGTATCTAGTGCACTGTGTGTCTTCCTTCTCCTATAGAGGACCAGGAACTAATGAAAATTCCACCTGGTTTGGCAATAAATTCACTACCCAAAATTTTAACATATTAGCTGGCCCTCAAAATCCTTTTTCTATTTGGTCTTTATGTGGCAGCATTGCCTGTGTCAATTTAGCACTTTTGACCTTTTTATATGGAGGACAAATATGATATACAAATTATAGCTATAATACACTAGTGGATTATGGGAAGATCATGTTAAAGTTAATTGGGATAATGATGATCGGAAAAATATTAGTTTTGCTCCCACACCGGTTTGTGTTATTCCTCCATTTTTATTCCTTGTTATTAATCTTACCTCCGCTGATAATGCTACCAGTATAAATTGCTCTCTTAGTTCATGTTTTATTTCTCAATGCTGGAATGCCACCAAGTATAATACAGCAGCCCTACTACGGATTCCTCAGTAAATTCCAGTTCAGGTTGACCTTGGTTCCCCTCATACCGCAGTGACAGTTCGCCAAAAAAGAGACTTTGGAATAAGAGCTGCCATTATCGTTGCTATAGCTGCTTCTGCTGCAGTGGCCACTATGGCTGCCATTGCTCTTGCTACTTCAGTTCCTACAGCACAGACTCTTAATGATCTCTCTTCTGCGAATGCGCAAGCTCTACACACTCAAAATCAGCTGAACGGACAACTCAAAACTGGATTTATGATACTTAATCAACGGGTGGACTTCTCCAAGAACAACTTGATATTGTTGAACAAGTAATAGTAATGAGATGTACTTATTCTACTATAGGACTTTGTGTTACGGAACTTTCCTATGATAACCTTTCTTATGCCACGAATTGTTCTAAACAATTGTCATATATGTTAACTAATCAATGGACTCATGAATTTGATAACTTAACTCAAACTTTACATAATCAGATTATTGCTATTAATAAGACTAAAGTGCATATTCCTGTTATTACTACTTCCATGAATAATTTCACAGATAAACTTCTTTCTTGGGGCAAAAAAATGGGTGGGTACACTAGCTCTTGGTATAATATGTATGATTTTCTTTTTCATTCTTTATAAAAGGTTGTGCCAATCTGATAAACGCCATCAACAACATACGGAAATGGTAAAGCAAGCCATGACAGCCATAGAGTCTGGCAGTTCCCCTACAATTTGGCTAAGTATACTGGACCGGTAGTCAAAGACGGGTAAGATCCGTGGAAATGCATACCAACCTAAGACAGGGTTCTGACGCCTAGAGGTCAGAATTCCAATGATGGGTAAGGATGTAATTTGCCATGGACAACCTAAGACAGGCACGGTCCCTTGCCAATTCTTTAAGAAAAAAGGGGGAACTGTCAGGTGTTCGGGACCCCAGGCCCTTTTAGGCTGTTCATTAAAGATGGCGGCTGGCAAATTGCCAGTAAGGTTCCAGTAAGGCTCGTATTGTGAAAAACAAATGGCATCATATACGGAAATTTCTGATTGGTTTGCACCTATGCATGCTCTGTGCATGATCACCTTGTGCCCCAGGTAACTTACTATATTGTCCACGCTTTTCCCTCATGGACAGTGCTCTGATTGGCTGATGTTGTGTATATATGCTTTGCTGTAGCCCTTAGAGAGGAAGAAGAAAACAAAGGAGAATAGAAGAAGTAGGATGGACTCCTTTTAACAATAAAGCCTTGAACCAGGATACATGTCGGGTCTCTCTGCGGGCAGGGAAACGTGATATTTTCTAACCAAAAATTTGAATATTATTCAGTAGTTGTCATTTCGTTAAACACAAAAATCCCTGTTAACCACCAAATGAACAGTTTTAGAAATAGCAATTACAGCGTTGTACACATCAAACTTCCAGCCCTCTGGCAGTAAGTGACTTCTTTTCCCTAACACTTTCAATCACGTTATAATAAATATTATTCACTTTAAAAAATAAATTCTCTGTGTTCCTCCTGCAGAGAGAATCATGACTTCTGGATTTCTCTTTTGCTAGCTTTTGCTGGATTTCCTTTTTCTCAAAACCTTGTGCTCATTATTGGCAATGGCAACAAGGTCCAAGCTTTCATTATCTCTGTATTGAAATGCTGAGGTCTGCCACACTTGGATATTTAATAGATTCTAAAACTATGTTCAAAAGTGAGACTCAGGGGCTGGGGAGATAGCTCAGTCGGTAGAGTGCTTGCCTTGCATGCACAAGGCCCTGGGTTCGATCCCCAGCACCAAAAACAAAAAAAGTGAGACTCTAATGTTCCCTTCTAAGCTCCTCCATCTCTTCCACCACGGGATTAACTTTCCAGCTTCAGTCCCCCTGTAACTGAAAAGAAGCAAGATAATATTCATTACGTAGGTCTAGATTTTGAACAAACTCATTTTATGTATGCATGATAATGTGGCACTATGATCGCCCACCGCCCGCAGGCGGTGGGCAATCACAACACGTATGCTTTTCTTGATCACAGGAACCAAAAAGGCTTTATTCCACAAGTCTCCGACTTATATTGAGAACATCAGCCTATCAGAGAGTAGACTACCAGGAAAGTCAGCCTATCAAGGAACAGTCTCCAGGCAGATACCAGGATCGCCTCATGTACAACAGCCAACCAGAGTTACTTCCTAAAACTTGTTTATGAGTGCAGCTATGTCTGGCCACGGTGTGGCTCTGGGGCCCTCAGAGCCCGCCCCTGACATCTCCCCCTTATTCTTTAAATAAAGAAAAGACGACTTGGGACCATGCCTGTCTTAGGTTGTCCATGGCAAATTACATCCTTACCTGTCATTGGAATTCTGACCTCCAGGCGTCAGAACCCTGTCTGAGGTTGGTATGCATTTCCACGGATCTTACCCGTCTTTGACTACTGGTCCAGCATGCTTAGCCATACTTGGGGGGATGTGCCTGTCTCAATATCTGTCAAAGCCAGTACTATAGCCCATTGATGATGTCGGGCATCTTGGCAAGCTCTGATTTGGCTGCGTATAACATAGGCTATCCCTAAGCAGATAATAATCAGAACAGCTACTGTTCCATCCCACTGTTTACAAAGAGAACATCTCGGATACCGATGCAACTTCAACCCTGGTGGCATTGACTCTGAGTATTTCAGCTCATAGCTGACTGGTTAAATTATCAAACGTAGATGACCAATTACCAGTAAGGTAGACAGAGATTTTTAGATAACATAACCACAGAGCTAAGGTTATTATAAGCAATAGGGGTGACACACACTGCTCTTAAAGGATAAACACATCCCAGTCCCAAAAGTTCTTGCAAGATATCCACTTGTTCTTGTAGTAAGTCCACTCTTTGATTTACAAGGAGTATGCCTGCTGTTAGATGTTGGTTTAGGGTCTCTTTAGTCTGTAAGGCTGCAGCTGTATTTTTGGCCAAGTGATTGATTGCTGTTGCTGTAGGTATGGCAGTTGCTAGTGCTGCTGTTGCAGAAACCACTATTGCAGTGACCATAACCACTGTGATGCCAAATTCTCTCCTGTTTCTTGATAGTAACACTGGCAATTCCACATCTGTAACAGAGACTGGGACTGGTAGGAAGGTAGGAACACACATTAAGACTGCCGGCGGGAACCTAGAAGCATTCCAACATTGAGAGAGATAGCATAAATCTGAAGTACAATTGAGAGAAGCAGTTGTTTCGTTAGTTCAGAAACATAAAAGGGGGAAACACACAAACTGGGGTAGGTGGAAAGGTACATAATTGAACTGTTCCTCCTAAGAGACTGAAAAGAGGTTGTAAGTTAGTTCAAGGGGGGAAAGGCTACAAGCATCATGGTCATCAGGAGTCTGAGTTACTTGTTGCTAGCATTGGCACTGGTCGAGTTAGTCGCTCAGGAACCCAAATAGGCGATGTTTTATCCTGTGGAAACACACAAACCGAGCCGCGGCTCCAGTAAAGCACTGGGTCCGGGCCGTTCCACTGTCCTGTAAGAACATCCTTCCATTTTACCGTCACTCTATCATGTTGTTTATGATTGCCATGTCTCTCAGCGGCAGAGAGACCCTCATTATCCAGAGTTAAAAAATTTAAAATAAAGAGGCAAAGAGAAAGTTTATCTTTAGGGGACCTGAAGGTCTCCCCTATTCCCCCTTTTTGTTTATAAAGAGTATTTTTGAGGGTGAGATGTGCACGTTCAACAATACCTTGTCCTTGTGGGTTATAAGGTATACCTGTGGTTAGAGTTATTTCAAATTTAATGAGAAATTGGTTCTTACCAAATTTAGTTTTTAAAGAAAAATTTAGACTCTATAACGTAGTACAATACTCTAACAGTTGCTTAACCATAATTGTATAAACCCTTATTTTTAAGACTAATTGTTCTAAAGAATAAAACTTAATAGACACAAAGTTAAGAGTAAATTAGTGTTTCTAAGAAATCCTTGTTATTTTACCATGTCATTTTACCATATAGATTAAACTTTGGTTTAATAAACTTTGGTTTATATTACATTAGTATTTCACCTTAGGAAAAACCTTAAATAGCTTTAAATGTTTCACATACATACAACCAACTTAGTTACATGCAAACTTGTTGAAACTTGCCCTTTACTTACATAGACTTTCTTAGCATTTACTTAGACCCTCATTTATTTCATCACACAAGCACTTTCTTACCCAGAAACATTTCCTTTTCCCTTTTATTAAATATATTCCATACCCAGAACCTTTTATTTTCTCTTTCCTATTGACCCCTTTTTGTTCACATTCTGAAACAACTCTTACGAAATTTCTGAATTTAGATAAATTACTCTATTTTAATAAGATTAAATATTTTGTTGTTTATAGTACTCTAATTGAAACACAGTTGAAACTTTTGGGACCCTTTGTATACAGAATTGCACTTGTTAGGAAGGACATAACTTTTAGTAACCTTGTTTTTAGTTTAGTGATGACACAAAACAATTTTCTGTACAAACACATTTGAGTAATCCCATGCATGTCAATTCTAATTCACTTATTTTCTTAAAAAAAAACCCAAGATATTAGACAAGTGTCCTGAACAGTATTTGCCAGCTTTTTCTTGTTGGAGGAAAGTCCTAGAAAAATTGATGTTAGACATTTTATAAACATCAACATTTTATTAGTTTGACCACCTAGAGACTTGCAAGTTATTTTCAAGACATTTTACTTTTCTTAGTTTACCCAATTTGAATTGAACCTTTAAATCACGTGAATTAAAAGTATCTGGATCCATTTTTAAATTTTAACTTTAGGAGTGCTCAGTTTTGATACAGACAAAACATGACATCGGACAACACAACATACAAATAACACAAAATCAAAGGCCTTGAAACTTTATAGGTGAATCTCCATTGCAATGTAAGAGATGTTCAAAACTCTAGTTGAGTAAAAAAAAATAGAACTGATCAAAAAGGTCATGAGCTCAAAAAAAAAAAAATGTAGAATTCAGAAAAAACAAGAGTCCTGGAAAAATGTTATGGCCGTTAATTACTTTAGTAAAGCACCATAAAATTTACTTGTGCTGGAGTTGAGGTAAGACTTTTTGCTCTCTCTTTTTTTTTTTTTTTTTTTTGGGGGGGGGGGGTTTGAGACCAGTCTCCTACTGAGCCTTCAGGCTTTCTCTATTTACATTTCAATGTAAGCCTTGACTGAGATTTGGATCTGAAAGGAGCTAAAATTTTCCAGCAGAAACTTGATGCCTAGGGCATTTTAACCCTTAATCCTGGTTAGTAATCAATTCAGGTTTGGAAGCAGAAAATTATTAAACAATTATCTCCCAATACTTGTGGGGCCTGGGGCTACTATATCATACTCCTTACTAGGACATGCCACTGATGGTTGGGCTGGTTACTCCCTCAACACCAACATATGTGGGACCTCATGGCAAGAGGACTAGGTGGACTGGGTGGGGCGAAGTTGGAGGAGGAGAAGGAATTAGCATAAGGAATCCCTTTCCATCTGCCTGCTCCCTTGCGGAAGCTGTGTGCCAATATCTTTGGTAGCCACAATCCACCTTCCCATGGAGCCATCTTTCATCCCTGCACATGCCAATTTGTTATCAGTAGTCATTCCTTCCCAAACTAACATTTTAACATTTACCGGGAAGGCCCTACAGGGAGGGGGAGGTTAGAGTTTGTGAGTTTCTGGAAGGAGATGCAATGGGGAGGAGCCCACTGTTCTTTAGGTGACGGCTCTTTGGGGAGAAACTTGGAGCGCCCTTTAACGTAGGGCAGACTCCTAATGGGGGACCCTCCCCTAAACTGATTTCCCTCTTCCTAACAAGTTGTTCCTCACACCCAGTTTCATTTTCCTTGTCTGTCTCTGATCTTATTGACGCCCTTTCTGATGCTTTAGACCTTTCCTCTTTTATTTTCTCCAAAACCTCTTCCCCTTGTTTTATTGCCTCTCTGCATTTGGTATTAGGAGTATCTAAACACCCTCTAACTAACATCCATATGGCCATGGTTCCCAGGGGTAATGGTTTTACTCTCTCTGTCGCTCTCAAATCCTCCCCTAGAAGCTCCCATTGAGGGATATTCAGTAATCCCTCGTCCAAGAACCATGGCATAATATCTTCCACTGTGCGTAAAAAGTTTCGGGCTGTTTTAGTTTCAAGAGGAATTCCATTGGCCCGGAGCAAATCCTTTAAGGGACCTTCCATGCGCATTCGTGACATTTCAGTGCCCATATTTCTCTATTAAACTAACAATGCAAAGTACTTTAACTAGCAAAACAAAAGCGAAAGCACTTACAAACACTCAATCTCCCTCGCTTATCCTGCGAACTTTAACTCGTCGCTTCCCACGAACTTTAACTCCTCACTTTTCCCGTGAACTTTACCTGTGAACTTTAATTTGTCGCTTTTCCTGCGAACTTTAACTCGTCACTTTTCCCACAAACTTTAACTCCGTTGCTTCCTGCCAACTTTAACTCCGTTGCTTCCTTCGAACTTTAACTCCGTCGCTCCCCGCGAACTTTAGCTTGTCGCTTCCCGTGAACTTTAACTCTGTCGCTTATCCAGCGAACTTTAACTCGTCACTTATCCAGCAAACTTTAACTTGTGGCTTATCGAGCAAACTTTAACTTGTCGCTTACCCTGCAAACTTTAACTCGTCGCTTACCCTGCGAACTTTAACTCATCGCTTACCCAGCGAACTTTAACCTGGCCAGACTGTACTTTACTTTCCCTGTATTTACCTGATCAGTTTCTTCTTTATAACTCAAGGGTCCCAGGTTTCGGCACCACTTATGATCGCCCACCGCCCGCAGGCGGTGGGCAATCACAACACGTACGCTTTTCTTGATCACAGGAACCAAAAAGGCTTTATTCCACAAGTCTCCGACTTATATTGAGAACATCAGCCTATCAGAGAGTAGACTACCAGGAAAGTCAGCCTATCAAGGAACAGTCTCCAGGCAGATACCAGGATCGCCTCATGTACAACAGCCAACCAGAGTTACTTCCTAAAACTTGTTTATGAGTGCAGCTATGTCTGGCAAGCTGCCAGGCGCCATCTTAGAGATCAGGCCACGGTGTGGCTCTGGGGCCCTCAGAGCCCGCCCCTGACATGGCACCCCTTTCGGGGCAAGTGGAGAGTGGAAATTCTACCACCCAATTGGCCAGTGAAGGCACGGAATGGGCACCCCAGCCACTACTTCCTATGGCATCATAGGCACAGTCGTCCTCGAAGTTCTGAATTCTGCTTTTGCAGCAGAATTCTGTAGGAATTCCTGTGGGCAGAAGGCACAGCGAAATGGCCCAGTCCATGCAAGGAGGCGAGGGATCATGCTCAGGTGCCTAGAGATTGAACTCAGGCCTCCCAGGTGGAGGCAAGCTTGAAGGAACTCAGGGCTTCCCACAAACTATGCCCCCAGTCCTGAAATAGGTCTTAAAACCCCTCTGGTATAGAGGGAAGAGGCCCTGGGAGTGAGAAACAGGGATGGCAGTGAGGAAGCTCTGTGCTCGCCCTGAGCAGTATTTGGCATCCTCTGGTTCTCATACGACCTTCAGTGCTTTTCAAAGGTGGGCATTGCTAGTTCTGGAGCCTGCTTCTTGGGTTCACCTTCAGGCTTTACCAATGTCTGGCGGTGAGCTAGTGTGCTGAATCCAGACTGTTAGTCTTCAGTTTCCTCCATTATAAAATGAGGTTGATCACTGTGCTTTCTCAGTGGGGTCCTGTCAAGAGCTGACTTTGATGAATTTGATGAGAAGCATTGATCACTGTGCTTTCTCAGTGGGGTCCTGTCAAGAGCTGACTTTGATGAATTTGATGAGAAGCATTGATCACTGTGCTTTCTCAGTGGGGTCCTGTCAAGAGCTGACTTTGATGACTTGAATGAAAAGCACTGAATGCACTGCAGCACACCCAGGGAATAGGGTAATGATGGTTGTAGACATTTGTTAATGTGAATTCTAGAGTCCAAGGAGGACTCTGCCCTGGTCTTGTCCTGTGAGCACTTTGAGTTCAAGAGAAACGGAACTTCTTAGAAGCCTCATGTCCACACTGTGTGCATGGATCGATCCTTGGAAGTTGGCAGCTGACCCGAGACTTCTGGCTGTGCCCCTCCCAGTGCTGCGACCTTGAGCGAGTCCATCACTACCATGGTCATTCATTTTGGGGGGTTTAGAACCTAAACAGTAGTACTTCCTTCCCCGCCCTGAGGGTACTGGAGAGGGCACTTGTGTGATGTGAGCAGAAGAGGACCCAGTTCTGGATCTCGGCGGTGGTTGGCGCGTCACCACCGCCCTAGGCGTCCCTGCCGAGGTGGTGCAGAAGGCCCAGGACGCCGCCTCCAGGGACCTGTAGACAGAGCTGGTGCGGAGGCCCGGACAGCACGCACGCGATGACCACGACCTGTGCAAACGTGGATCGGATCCTCCTACCCACATCTGTCCCCAACAGGCGCCCAGGAAGGGACCGCCGCCCAGCGTCCAGGTCTCCACGGGGAGCGCAGGCCTTCCGCAGTCGCGACCCGGCCGCCGGAAGTCCCGCCCCGGGAACCCGGAAGCACCGCCTCCTGGGTGGTCATTGGTGGAGCCCGCCGCGCACAGGCACTGCCTTCCGGGTAAGGGGTTGTGCACCCGTCCTGCCAGAGCGGGCCGGCGGTTCTCCCTGGGCTGCGGGAGGCCCCGGGGAGACGATGTCTTTGGGATCCAAAAGCAGGCCAGACTCCTGGGCCTCCTTGGACAAAGCTCCTCTGCGCCGAGGAGCCTCGAGGAGGAATTACGCGGCACCTGCCTGCGGCCTGCACCTGCCACCCTCCTCCAGCCCCTGCAGGCGGCGCCCGGCCTGCCTCGCCGCCTGCCCGGCCGCGGTCTGCGGCAGCCCCGCCGGTCCAGCCGCAGGACTGGGGTTGCCAGGTGGGCGGGCCACCACGCGGCCTCCGGCCGGACTCGCACTCCGGTCTCTGCGCCCCCGCAGAGGGCGGCCGTGCCCGGGATTCTCCGCCCCCCTCTCCCTGACCTTGATACCCGGAAGCGGGCGATCTGACCTCGCCCCGGAGTGTGGGGGCACGCCCGGGCGAGGGAGGGTCCGGGCGGAGCGCCAGGCCGCGTTCGTGGGGGTCCAGGCGTCGTCCTGTGCTTGGCGAGCAGGCGGGCAGGCGCTCACCTGGAATGGCAGGGCGAGGGGCTGAGCCGAGGTTGAGGGTAGGGAGGCGCCGCGGCCCCGTTCTTAACAGGCTCCCTGTGGCTGCAGGAGGATAAATGGCGGGGAAAGGCTGACGGTTCAGCGGTCAAACAGCCACATTTTTCTCTGATAAAAGTCTAATGGTCCATATTTCATTGCTTGTATTTTTGTCTGAATCTGATTTGCAACATTTAGTTAAGGGAGTTTTAGGTTTTCACCTGTATTAATTAGCAGTACAGTTACGTAATCACTTTTTACTTGTACTCATTAGATTCGTTAATGTTGATTTTATGGTGGACCCAGATCATCCTGCATGCTAGACACCTGCTCTCCCACCGACCTACTCCCTCACCCCCTCGGTAGTCAGTCAGGGTTACCTTGACCTCTTAAAATGAGTTGGAAGGTCATCTATCTGTTTTCTCAAAGAATAAATTATTGTGCTGTTATTTTTTAAGATGCATAGTAGAATTCACCTCTGTAAGTATTTAGGCCTTTAGTTATTTCTGGGGGAAAATGTTTGCAATTAATTTCTTAAATATATATGAGGCTATTCAAGATTTTTTTCCTGAAGTTATTTTTGAAGAAATATGTGCATTTCACATAAACTGCTAAAACCATTAGCATAAAATTGCTTAACATTCTTACTAATCTAGTGTCTCTTCATCTTTCCTTTTAATTAGTTGTTTTATTCATTTCTGTCAGTCTTAACTAGGTTACCAGTTTTTAAAATCTTTATAAAAACTGGTTTAAGCATTTGTGATTAATTACCTACTACACATTTAACATTTATTTTAAGCCCCATGAGGTGGCATACATTTTGTAATCCAAGCTAGTCTGGAGACTATGACAGAAAGATCTTAGAGTTTGAGTCCAGCCTGGCTTTAAAAAAAAAAAAAAAAAAAAAAAGGGTATAATATTGTTTACTCTAGTAAACTTTGAAAATACAGGTTAGTATGCAGATTTTTAAAAAGCAAATCACAACCAGTTGAAGAATGCCATTAAATGTTAAAAGCATATATTTATACTCATTACAACTACATTTATTGGTTCTATGATTTTTAAACTATGTAATATTATGAACCTTTTTGGTGTGGTGATGGGACTTAAACCTAGGGCCCCACACATGCTAGGCAAGTTTTCTGTGACTGAACTACACCTTCAGCCCTTAGATTATGAACATTTTACCATTGTTGAAGTGCAATACTCCATTTTTATAGGTTTTTTTCCAACTTGCCTTTTGAATATAAATGTGAAACTATATTAAAGTAAACAGATGATGAAGTTCGAGTTCGAGTAACAAAGTGATGGTGTTACACTCCTGCAATCCCTGTGGCTTGGTGGACGGAGGCAGGAGGACCAAAAGTTGAAAGCTAGCCTCAGCAACTAAGCAAGGCCCTAAGCAACTAGTGAGACCCTATCTCAAAATGAAAAATAAGAAGCTGGGTTTGTAGCTCAGTGGTAGAGCACTTGCCCAGCATGGAAAAATGAAAGCCATCAATTGTGAGAAAATACTGGCAATACTTGCATCCAAAAATATAAATAAAATTTCAAAACAATCAAGAAACCAAGTAATTTTTTAAATAGGCAAAAAAAAAAGTATATATATATATATATATATATAGTGACATTTCACTCAAGGTATATAAATGACATACATGAAAAAAATGCTCAGCACTGACCCATTTGGGAAATACAAATTTAAACCACAGTGAAACTGCATACCTACTAGAATGGATAAAATGAGTGACCCATGAATCACAAAAGTTTCAGGAAGGATATGAATAACTGGTAATGTGACATATTCCAGGAGGAAAGGTGAAAGAAAACACATAACCATTTGGCAGGTTCTTAAAAACTTAAACCCTTGGATCAACTTCTAACATGAGAATATGAGGAGTTTTGCAGTCTGTTCCCAGGAAAACTGGTGAAATATGAAAAATACAATTGAGAGTTTTCTGAAAATGGTCCTCATGGTATACAGCAAAAGAAATGTTTATTCAGTATGGAAAGCAAGAGTCAGGCTTATTTGAACCAAAACCATTCCATGCCTCCTTGCTCGGTTAGATGAACTCCAATTGGCGTAGCCAAGGATACAAGCTCCCCTTCTCCTTGGAGCCTCCAGGCAGAGGACCATCTTCTTGGGAGGAGCATGGTGGTAGCAGTTCTCATCCTGCTCTCAGTGTGCATGTCTGGATAAGTGATGTCCACTCCCTGGCTCCTCCACAAAGTCAACTCTCAGAACCTCTCTGTTAAGTTACTCCTAAGGCCTTTTTCCAGTTTGAACTTCCTAGTGTGGAATAAGGTTACACCCCTGGCTTAAGCCTTTCTCCACATTCACTGTGTTCATAAGGCTTATTCGGGCTGTGATATTTATGCCACTGAGTCAGAACAGAACTTTTGTTAAAGTCATTTCCACACTAACTGCATTCATGCTTCCTTTTAGCTTGCATCCTCTCCAGTGTTGTGAAGAGGTTGGAGGTGTGGCTAAAAGTTCACCCACATTCAAAGCATCAAGACTTTTCTCTAATGTGAACTTTTTGGTGTTGAATGAGGTTGAAACGCTGGCTAAATGATTTCCTGCAATCATTGCATTCATAAGGCATTTCTCCAGTGTGAATCCGCCGATGTTTAACAAGGCTGGAGCTGTGGCGAAAAAATTTCCCGCATTCTCTACACTCATAAGGCTTTGCTCCAGTGTGAACTCTCTGATGTTTAACAAGGCTGGAATTCTCACTGAAGAATCTCCCACAGTCATTGCATTTAAAAGGCTTTTCTCCAGTATGAACTTTTCGATGTTGCATGAGGCTTGAGCTTTGGCTAAAAAACTTCCCACATTCACTGCACTCATAAGGTCTTTCTCCAGTGTGAACTCGCCAGTGATTGATTAGGCTGGACTTGTGGCTATAGAATTTTCCACATTCACTGCACTTATAAGGTCTTTCTCCAGTGTGAACTCTCTGATGCTTCATGAGGCTAGAGTTGAAACTAAACAACTTTCCACATTGACCACATTCATAAGGCCTTACTCCAGTGTGGACTCTGTGATGCTGAACAAGTGTGGAATTATGCCTGAAAGCCTTTCCACATTCACTGCATGTAAAAGGTTTTTCTCCAGTGTGAACTCTTCGGTGTTGAATGAGGTCAGCATTTCGGCTAAAGGACTTTCCACATTCACTGCACCCATAGGGTCTTTCTCCGGTGTGAACTATTTGGTGTATAAAAAGGTTGGATTTATGGCTAAACAGCTTCCCGCATTCATTGCACTCATAAGGCTTTTCCCCAGTGTGTAGTCTCTGGTGCTGAACAAGCAAGTATTTCTGACCAAAAGCTTTCCCACATTCACTGCACCTGTAGTGCCTTTTTCCAGTATTAAAGGCCTCTGCACTCTCAGTGCTCCTGGGGGGCTCCACTTCATGGTGAGTCACCTGGTACTTGAGAAGACTGGAGCTGGTTGTAAAATCTTTCCCACCCTCTCTGATTTGCAAAGACTTCTGTGATAGATGGATTCTGCAGCTCCTCAAAACTGAGACCTTATCCTCTTCTCTTTTTAAGGGTTTCTCTCCATAGCACAGCTTCTGATGTTGGTGAAGGTTTTCACTTTTCACTTCTGTGGAGACACTCTGTTCTGGAGCCTCCATAGCCACTGCTCTATGCCAACAACCTGAAGGCAGAGAGATGCTGATGAAGAGTATGGCTCTAGTATGAGCAGCATACACTCATAACTGTGTGTCAGATACTCCCAGTAAAGAGTCCCTGACATTTCTGGCAGAATGAGGGAGCCAGGTCAGGTGGGAAAGGGTTCACCATGAACTGCTGAACCTTGCAAGCTCACACACTGAGGAGGCCTCATGAGCAGCAATGACACAGAATAGGGTACAGCACAGGAAGGATGAGCAGGGTTCTCAGCACACTTGCCTGCAAACAGTTTTCTTCAATGCCTCAACTGCTGCGGACATGGCACACAGTCCATAAGGGCATGTCCAGGTTCCCCAAAACTGACTGCACTTGAATAGCCTGTGTCCACAGGCTACTCAGAGATAATTGGTCACCTCCCAACACATTCAGCAAAAACCACTGCTGGCAAGTGCTACAAAAGAATGGATAAAACATGAAAGATAGAGGTGAAGAATAGCCCTGGGTCAAAATAACAGAAATGATAAGCAGGCATATGGGGAGGATAAGACGGAAGTCATCCATGCCTCACCCCCAGAACATCAGAACCACTAGAAGAGTACTGATAGGAACCCACCTGAGCTCAACATCTCCCCCAGCTCTACCCTCCAAGTACCTTGCAGCAGGGCTGGCGTCACAACTCCCTGAGCAGGAGTAAAGGGCTCTCCCCATGACTGCAGCTGAGTAATTTCATGGGTCCTAGAATATACGAGCTCTAAGGAAAAGATAGGACAGGTAAGTGACCAACATTGGACCATTGCACCCACTTCACAACTGACCACAGGAAAGAAAACTAATACAAAAAGAATTTTGGAAGAGTGTCTTACAAACAACCCAGTAGACTTGTGACCACATCATGACCTCAATTCCTGGCACAGACAGACCTAAAGGAAGAGGGCAGAATCTGGGACACAGAACTGCTATGGATTTACACAGCATCATTGAGCCATTGAGAAGCCAACAGGGTGAGATTCATTAGGTTGACTGCAAAACTCCTGATCCTCAAGTCCTTGCCTGCATGGCTTTGGGGTAGTTCATAGAGAAAAGTGGTAATGTACACAGCCCAAGCCTATTACCTACAATACCTACTTCAGGTCACTGGGGAAAGCAGCAGTGTCCATGGCCTAGCTTTGGGAAGGATACCTCTGCCTCTAGGAAAGCCTCACCCAGGATGCTGTGATGAAGAGGACCACCTTACCCAGAGAGGTCACAAGTGCAAAGTTCTCCATCATCACATCACAGTACAGGAGCCTCTGAGCATCATCAAGCCGTCTCCACTCCTCCCGTGAGAAGTAGACAGCCACATCCTCAAAGGTCACATGACCCTGTCATGGGGGAAGGACTGAGTTCATATATAGCCTCCTATCCTGGGACTCTCAGCATCCCCCCAAATCCACTTCTACTCATCCTCTTTCCTACCCCCTACTTCAGGGGAGATAATAGGCTCTGGAGCCACAGATACCCAATCTCTCAAGTTTCCACTGACCACTGCCTTTGGCACAGGGCAATAATAAGCAGGTGGACAGAGTCCATCCAATCTCTGGGGCTGAATGGGCAGAGCTCTGCCCTTGTCCTCCCAGGCAATTCACTGGAGTCCTCCAGATCATGCTTCTCAGATATAGCCAGATTTGGGGTCACCTGTCCCTTATACCCTCAGTACAAGGGTCTTGGGACCATTCATATACACTTTCCAGGCATACAAATCACTCTTTGTACTACACCTCCTTTCCATCTCAGAACAGAGGCCCAGTTCCTGCCTCTGATCATTCCACCAAACATAATGGAAACCTAACAATGCCTGAGCATTCCCAGCAAAACGTCACCTCAAAGCATTTCCTAACGTCGTTCACTACAACTTCAATACTTTCTGAATCTCATGTCAATGGCTTCCAGGAATGGGAACCTCTCCATATAATCCCTGATCAGGGCCCTGACACCACATGACCACCTTCCAAGGAATGCAGATAGGTTAGATGAGTAAGGGGTCCCAGGACTATACAATCCCAGAGACCATGTAGGTGGGAACTAAGGAGGGTGAGGCCTGGGCACCCTACACTTACCTCCTCATCATCTCTCAGTGATTCTACAGCCATAGGAACCTATGGAAAAACAAGGATGTGAGAAGCAGGTAATAATACTGGCATTTCAAGGAACTTTCTAAATTTCCTCACACATCCTGGAGTCAGATATACCTAATCACCTACCATCTGGGCCTGAGTCTGTGATTTCTTACCAGGTATGTGCCCTTGACAAGTATCCAAACTTCCTAAGCATCAGTGCTGCCATAGGTAACAGTGATAAGATGGTGCCCATCCAATAGGAGTGTTATTTTTATCAAACTCGTTCCTATGTGTCAAGTACTAACTTTACTGAGTACATAATCTGTCAATAGTTTCAGTGCAAATAAACTGGAAAGCTTTGATAAAGTAGCAGGTTTTGGTAATGTAGGGTGTTTTTTAAATATACCTTTGAGATAAGAATTTGATATTTAAGACATTAGTTGTTCCTGTACACATTGTTTTATATTTTATTTGTATTTTTTTGGTACTGGAGATTGAACCCAGAGGGTGCTCTACCACTGAGCTACATCCCCTGTCCTTTTCGTTTTCTTTCTTTTTTTTTTTTTTTTTAAGACAGGGTCTAGGTTACCAAAGATAACCTTGAACTTGGGATACTCCTGCCTCAGCCTCTGGAATAACTGAGATCACAGATGTGTGCCACCATTCCCAGCAAGACATTTGATTAGTCAAATGCTAAACAACGTATTAAAATTTCAACCAAGTATTAAGTGCTTACAATCCGTCCTGTTTTAACTCCCCCACGTGTAAGTATTAATCTTGATCAATTAGTGCCCACTTCATAAATTTAAAAGTCAATAAATATAGGACCTGAGCCTGAGGAAACCAAGTGGGTGGGTTTGGCAACCTTGCTGCCTGTTATAAACTCCACCAGTAGCAATTCTGCTATGGGGCGGGTGTGCTTCCACTGGGGCAGGTGGTCGATCAACCCTTCAGACCTTAAGGTTGGGGGAATTTAGGCACCAAAGAGCTACTCCATGAGCCTCGCAAGCCTTTCTCTTCTCCATGGGGAGCAGACAGTAAAGACACACTGAGCCTGGAGTGACCAGCCAGTGCTGCCCAGCACCTTGCTCTCTACCTGGAGCCTCATCTACACTCCACACTCTTCTGCTCTTATGGAGGCCAGTCAGACTCACTTCCGACTCCAAGACTCCACACTCTGAGGGTGGCTCACTCACCAGGCCCATCTCTGCCCTCCTTCCTGTCAGGGGAATGTGAAATAAAAACCTGAAGATCTTCTCTCCTTAACATAAGCCCAGGCCAAGCTCTGGTTCAGGCCCCCACTGAACAGCCCTTAGCTGTGGGTCACACAGATCCCTCCAGAACTCCAGAGCTGAATGAGCAAGCTGCCCTGTGAGGCACTCCTGGTCCTGGGCTGGCCGAGGACCACCGAGCCGAAGCCTGACTCCTGACCACCTTGAAGCCTGCTCCCTGCAAAAGCTCTCCTATCTCCATCTTCCAGACTACTAAGAAAAACAAATAAATACAAACAAGCAAAAATGGAGATGGTGCTCTTCCTATTCTATCACCCTGGACCCAAATGGAGGAAGGTCCTCTCCTCCTACTCTCTCACACCCAGGAACAAACAGAAAGATGTTCCTTCCCTAATATATTGGCCAGGGAACCACCAGGAAGAGGGTGCTCTCTTCCTACTCTATCAGACCTGAGACCAATTGGGAACATGATCCTCTCCTCCTAACCTATCAACCGGTAGCCCACCAGGAAAAGGGTCCTCACCTCCACACTCTCAGTCCCATTACCCACCAGGAAAATGGACCTCTCCTCCTTCTCTATAAGACCCATGACCCACCAGGAATATGGTCCTCTTCTCCTACTCTATCAGACCTTCACGACCAAGAAAACGGTCCTCTCCTCTTACACTATCAGACCCGGGACCCACCGTGAAGACGGTCCTCTACTCCTACTCTATCAGACCTTGACCCACCGGGAAGACGGTCCTGTCCTCCTATTATATCAGACCTGGGACCACCGAGAAGACGGTCCTCGCCTCCTACACTATCAGACCTTCACCCCCAGGAATATGGTTCTCTCCTCCTACTCTATCAGACCTTGACCACTGGGAAGACGGTCCTCTCCTGGTACTCTATCAACCTTCACTCACCGGGAAGAGGGTCCTCGCCTCCTTCTCTATCAGACCTTGACCCACCGGAAAGACGGTTCTCTCCTCCTGCACTATCAGACCTTGACCTGCCGGTAAGATGGTCCTCCTACTATATCAGAACGTGACCCGCCATGAAGACAGTCCTCTCCTCCTGCTCTATCACACCTTGACCCACCGGGAAGACGGTCATTTCCTCCTGCTCTATCACACCTTGACCCACCGGGAAGACGGTCTTCTCCTCCTACTCTATCACACCTTGACCCACTGGGAACACGGTCCTCTCCTCCTACTCTATCAGACCTTGACCCGCCGGGAAGACGGTCTTCTCCTCCTACTCTATCAGACCTTGACCACCGGGAAGATGGTCCTCGCCTCCTGCTCTATCAGACCTTGACCCACCGGGAAGACAGTCTTCTCCTCCTACTCTATCAGACCTTGACCACCGGGAAGATGGTCCTCGCCTCCTGCTCTATCAGACCTTGACCCACAGGGAAAACGGTCCTCTCCTCCTACTATATCAGACCTTGACCACGGGAAATACCGTCCTCTCCTCCTGCTCTATCAGACCTTGACCACGGGGAATACTGTCCTCATCTCCTACTCTATCAGACCTTGACCACGGGAAATACGGTCCTCTTCTCCTGCTCTATCAGACCTTGACCACCGGGAAGACGGTCCTCTCCTCCTAATCTATCAGACCTTGACCCACCGGGTACATGGTCCTCTCCTCCTACTCTATCAGACCTTGACCACCGGGAATATGGTCCTCTCCTCCTGCTCTATCAGACCTTGACCCACCGGGAAGACGGTCATTGTCTCCTACTCTATCAAACCTTGACAACAGGGAATACGGTCCTCGTCTCCTAGTCTATCAGACCTTGACCCACCGGGAAGACGGTCCTCTCCTCCTACTCTATCAGACCTTGACCTGTCGGGAAGACGGTCCTCTCCTGCTACTCCATCAGAAACACAGTCCGTGCCTCCTCCTCTATCAGACCTTGACCCACCAGGAACACGGTCCTCTCCTCCTGCTCTATCAGACCTTGACCACGGGGAAGACGGTCCTCTCCTCCTGCTCTATCAGACCCTGACCACCGGGAAGACGGTCCTCTCCTCCTACTCTATCAGACATTGACCCGTCGGGAAGACGGTCCTCTCCTCCTAGTCTATCAGACCTTGACCACGGGGAAGACGGTCCTCATCTCCTCCTCTATCTACCTCGGACCCACTGGGAATCCCGCGCCCGACCTTTAAAGCCGCGGGGCTCCAATCCCGCCTGCCCAGCGCCACTTGCCGACACAGCCCCGAGGCCGCCGCGCCCCCTGCCATGGCCAGCGGCTCTTTCCTCCGATTTGCCGCTCTGCGTCCGCGTCGCCCCGCGCCCGCGTACACCCGCCGGCCGAGCAGGGGCTGCTCACCCGGCCAGGGCCCCGCGGCGCGCCCGCCAACATCGGCGGCTCTCCCGGCGGGCTCGTTCCCGCGGCCTCGCCGCGCCTCCCGCCCTGGCCTCCAGCCCCGGCCACTCCGCACAGCCAGCTCTGCGCTCTCCCAGCGCCAGGTTCAGAGGGCCGGAAACGAGGCCCGAAGCGACGCCGGAAGTCCCGCCCCGACGGGAACGCCCCTTTTCCTGGACCGAGAACTCGGCGCGTCGCCTTCTGGGTAATGTAGTTCCCCAGCGTTGAGCGGGAAGGAGGCCGGGTCAGGTCTGTGAAGGAAAGGAGACCTCGGGAAGATTTCCTGACGGTCCAGTGGTGGTGGTGTTGCAGAAGCCAGGGTCAGGTGCCCTGGAAAGCTGGTCGTTCAGTCTTGCTTTCTCAAGGACTTGAAGAGGATCTTCAACCCAAAGTAAAACGGTTCCCTCGGGCCGAAGCACGTGCACACCCCAGACTCTCCTTGCGGAGGAGAGGCTCCGTGTGCGGGACGTCGAGCACGGGAAAGGCCTCTGCGTGCTGCACGCAGACGCCAGCGGACGCGATGCGAAGCGTTTCCGCCTCCAGTCCACGCGATCTGCCTGCGCTCCCATTTCAAGCACCAAGCAGGTTCTTGTTAAGTCAGGGCAACAGAACTCAAACCATAAGCCAACCAGTGTAGACGAGCGACCGCACTACAAACCTAGTCTTAACGAAATTCATGCAATGTGATTCTACCCGCAGAAAACTCAAAACTTGGCAGCGATCAACAGCACGTCTTCTGCGAAAATCTGGGTGTGTGTAAAGTTACACCGACATCAGTGCAATCGCTGTCAGACTGACAGGTCGCTCAGGCTCTAGGGAGTCTGGGCACCTGAGGAGAGCACAGAACAAGGGGCACACAGGAGACTTATGGGTGGTGGTCACAAACGTGGCTTCAAATTTAAAAGATGATTTCTATACCTGTTAGGAACATTCCACCGACTGTGTAAGAGTTTTAAAACATTTGCCACAGGAATAGAAAAATGGATGTCCTCAACAGACGTAAAGAGGTGGATATATGTTTAGAATTGCAAATAACATGATCAGTGAGGAAAGAGCAGACTACTTAGTAATTTAGTTTAGGAAAAATGATTGCCTAGTGGTATATTCACCTGTCTCATTGAAATCACAAAATAAATTCTATGCAGGTATCTTAAAAGGAAAACGAAAACATTTTCTGGGTCTGTATGACCTCTGGGATCCATTTCTGCTTTCAGCTTTTAGAAATATTTTCATGTCTGTCATGAATAAGAACATCAAAGTTCGATTCTCAAACCCTGTCTTCAAGCAGAGATCCTTGGGCCGGAGACCACAGTCCTCAGTGTTTGAGAAGTCTAACTCACCCAAGAGGGCAAAAAAAATCGAAAACTCCTTAAGACCTGGTCACAGGACTACCCTCTACATGTGAACTTATGTAGGAAAAGAGGAAGAGGTGATTGTTGCAACCAACCAAACAGGTTACATAGAATATTTCCTGGCCTTCCTGAGGTTAAAGATTAATGGAATGAGCTACCACCCAGCCCTTCTGGAAATTCTTTTTTTTCCCCCCATACATGTATATAGGGTAATAATGTCTGTCTCATTCTACTGTCCTTCCTACTCCCACCGCTCCACCCCGCCCTTTACTCCCCTCTGCATAATCCAAAGTTCCTTCATTCTTCCCCTGCCCCCCCACTGTGGATCAGCATCCACTTAGAGAAAACAGTTGGCTTTTGGTTTTTTGGAATTGACTTATTTCACTTAGAATGATATTCTCTAGTTCCAGCCATTTACCTGCAAATGCCATAATTTCATTCTTCTTTAAGGCTGAGTAATATTCCATTGAGTATGTTAGGTCGGAATTTGAGCGACTATATAAGGGAGAGCGGAGCCACTGAGGAAAAGGGCAGTGCACCACTTGGCAATCAATCAAACAGGGGCAGAAAAACACTGACCCTTACCTCCACCTTACCTCCACTCAGCAGGACCCCTTCCCCACACCTATTCTGGCCTATAAAGACCCTGGGCAGCCAGAGCCATGTGCGATTTTCTCCGGCTCCCTACCCTGACCTGTACCCTGGGGAGCTAGGAATTTCACCCAGAGCCAAATTCCAATAAAGCTTGCTTTGGCAGCTTTCTGTTCAATTTTATTTGGCCACTGGCTGTGCCCCAAAGCTTACAGAGTATTTATGCCACATCTTTATCCATTCAGCAGTTGAGCGCACCTAGGTTGGTTCCATAGCTTAGCTATTGTGAGTTGAACTGCTATCAACATTGATGTGACTGTGTCACTGTACTATGCTGATTTTAAGTCCTTTGGGTATAAACCAAGGAGTGGGATAGCTGGGTCAAATGGTGGTTCCATTCCAAGTTTTCTTAGGAATCTCCACACTGCTTTCCAGAGTGTTTGTGCCAATCTGCAGTCCCACCTACCATGTGTGAGTGTACCTTTTCCCCACATCCTCGCCAACACTCTTTATTGCTTGTGTTCTTGATAGTTGCCATTCTGAGTGGAGAGAGAACTTCTGGAAATCCTAGGTTTCTACTAGAGGTGACCATCTGACCCTTAGACACTTGAAGTAAGAACCCTTCAGCTAAAGACCCAAGGATCATTCCATCAGAACTGTCCTTAGAAGAAGTGGACAGGGAGATGATACCACAACATACAGAACTAGAATTGTATCACAAGGAAGGGAGGGATCTGAGATTTCAGAGGGCCAGTTTTACTCTGTAACAGGTAAGCAATCCTATAATTCAGTGTTTCCCAGAATCTTAAAACCAAAGACATAAACCCATAAAGATGTTGTCTTGGTGACAATAGGCTATTCCAATGCTCCAGTAGGACCCAATAATTAAAGATCACCAACCACCAACCATGCTGCTATTCCTTACTCCTCATTCCCACAAATACTCCAACTTTGAGAATTACCTGAATTTTCTTGCTCCACTGTACATTCTTTGGCATTTCATATTACATTCAGAAATGTATTTTCTTTGTAAATATATTTCTCTTACATTTATTTTTTTTGCCTCAAATAGTCTTATACCATATTTTCATGAAAAACATTTGCTATGTATAGAAATTTGATTTGGTGGTTATTTCTTCTGCACATAAATTGTTCATGTTGCTCTTTTCATTGTCAAATGACATTTGATAAATTGCCCATCTTTTTAGATACTTGTTGAATACTCAAAGCAATTAAATAGCTCTCTATACATGGAGTATAAAATATATTTTAAAAGTGTGTGCTCACTGAGTTTGATTCAGTTGCTGGGTATGTACAAGAGGAATATATTTCGTGTTTGTGATGCTGAGCTACATCCTCAGCCCAGGAATTTATGTCACCCAGACTGCTACAACTGGAAGCTAATAAATCAGTCACTCAGGAAAGTATGAAATTGAGAAAAGTATGCAATAACAGAAAGAATGAGGATCTAGAATAAGGGAATCGAATGCAAGGCTTCTTGCATGCTACCACTGAGCTACATCCTCAGCCCAAAAGACATATTTTCTGAGGTAACAAGAGACACAAGAATTAGCCACATGCTCCAGGGTCACCAAACATTCCTATCTGGAGTCTTTTCTGTCTTGTGCCTAGTCCAAAATGCTGAAGTTTTGAAAACTAGGCTTAGAGCTTCAGGGTAAATATATTCAAAAACACTATAACATTTATTAGCTTCCATCTGCAGAAGTGTGAATGATACTAGTACAGATACAGTGTTAGGTGAGGTGTCCCCCAAAAGCTCATGTGTGAGAAATGCAAGAAGGTTCAGAGGAGAAATGATTGGGTTAGAGTATTAACCTAATCAATGAGTTAATCGCTGTTTGGTATTAACTGAGTGGTACCTGAAGGGGTGGAGTGTGGCTGGAGGAGGTGGGAATCGGGGTGTGGCCTTGCAGTATATATTAGTATCTGGAGAGTGGACTCTGCTTCCTGATCAGCGTGTGAGCTGCTCCCCTCTGCCACATTCTTCTGCCACGATGTCCTGCCTCACCTCCAGCCCCAAAGAATGGAACCTGCTGTTTGTGGATTGAGAGCTCTGAAACCCTGAGCCTTCAAATAAACTTTTCCTCCTCTATAGTTGTTCTACTTGGGTCCTTTAGTCACAGCAGCAAAAAAGCTGACTAAAACCGAGTATGTTCATTTTTATATTTTTTCGATGAGAACTCACTGCCTGAGAAAGTCTGAAATGGTATATCTCTAAATATTTCTGTGATTACTTACAACCTACACTCATCAGAAATAATGGATACAGCTCTTCGTAAAAAACGAAGCTCAGCATAGTACACAGACGCTTGAGGCCAATCCAGGCGCCACTAGTGGCACAGTAGGGCCATGACTCTGGCACAGGGGCCACTAGCCACTGCAGACGCATGAGAACTACACTACCCAGAAGCCTCAGTGGCTCCCAGCCAATCAAGGCCCAGGGAAGGGGCGTTTCTGCTCTAGCGGAAGTCGCTAGGCGGAACTTCCGACTCCCTCCACGGCAGCCATCTTGTTTGCTTTTCCATTAGCGGGTCAGTCTCAGGATCGCACCGTCAGTGACAGGCAGGGGAAGACGGGGGAGGCAGCGTCTCCCTAAGCGGTGCGGGCCGCGGCCCGCGGGGGCGCGGGCTTGCCCGCGTCGCCTGCCAGTCCCCGGCCCGATGGCGGCGGCCGTGCCGCTGGACCGCGCGCAGGTGGGTGCTCCCGCGGGTCCTACCCGCTGCCGCCTCTGAAGCCTGAAGCCCCGGGGACGGGCCTTTCGGCTGCCGCCCCGCAGACGCCCACAGCCAGCAGGGATGGCGCACGCGGGAGCGGGGCTCCGTCCCGAGGTCAGCGCAGCCTGCGGGGCTCTTGCCGGAGGAGGGACGGCCGAGCTCGGAGAGGCGCCCGCCGCTCCGCAGGGAGCGAGCGAGCCCTGCGGCTGCGGAGCGGACGCCGGGGCCGCCTCGTCGCCGGGCAGCAGCAGGCAGAGGCCAGGCCGGGGCTCTCGGGACCGCCTGCCGTCCACGGTCGCCCTCTGCCCAGGTTCCTGTGAACTGGGAGCGGCGGGCCTACGCTGGCGGGAGTCTGGCCGCGCCCTCCCAGCGGGCTCCAGGCTGCGGGGCCATTCGGGACACTGGGACCAGGTCCGGCGGAGAAAGGCGAGCCCAGCCTTAGTTGTGTGGCCAGCATGACCTTAGTGGCCCCAGGAGAATCCGCTGGCAGAGGGCGACCCCCGTACGGAAGCCCCGGGCTCGGGGAGTGTCTGTCCGACTGCTGCTGCTGTGGGCAGCCATGACCACTAGTGGGGTCGTGGAAAGAAAGCCGGGCGGGGCCCTCGGGAGAGGGGCAGCGGTGACTTGGCTCTCCCCGTGTGGCAGGAGCGGGTGGACTTTGAAGATGTGTTCGTGCACTTCTCCCAGGCAGAGTGGGCGCTCCTTGATGCGGCTCAGCGGCTCCTGTACCGCGACGTGATGCTGGAGAACTTTGCCCTTATGGCCTCCCTGGGTAAGGTCTGGTACCCACCTCCGTGGCCTGAACTGGACTCTTCCCTTTTCCTGTTCCCCAGGGCAGCCATGTCCTCCTTAAATTGCAGCCATGGGCACTACCACTTTCCCAGTTTCCGGAGTTGGTGCTGTGGACGCTGGGCCTGGGTTGTGTGCATTTCTGCCTCCTGCTTTGAGTCCCAGAACCTGCCATCCCTAAGTACTGCAGGGATAAAGCCGGGAGCCATGTGTCCTGCAGTCAGCGAGTGGAATATGTTCATCTTGTGTTCAGATTTTGCCCCTTTCTCTAGCTGACATTTCCTGTGGCTTGCCTGTGCCTGGAATCACAGTGACGAGTTTGGTCATTACTTGCTGGGACCACTGGGTTGACCCTGTGAAATTATTTTTATATTTACTTTTTGTAGGGTGGGTCACCTAGACCACTTCTGGCCATTTATCTGTCCTATCTTCTCCTTAGGACGTGCATCTTCCCTGTGTCATAGAGCTGCTTCATTGGAGCTGGGCAGTGAGCCCTGGGAACCTGATTGGGTGGACAATACTCCAGCCATTGCCAGAGAGACTCTAGGTAGGTGTGGCCCTGGGGAGGGGAAGCTGGGAATCTTAGCTATGAGGTCAGGGCTGAGTTCAAAACATTCCAAAACCTCTCTGTGCCCACAGTTTTGTTTTAGTGCCAGGGCCACTGACTGTAGCTCTGTTCTGTCTACTGTCCTATTTACACATGTCTTATTCTCTGATCTTTGGCCTCCTGCTATTCCACCTCTCTTGCTGCTGCATCTCAGCTGTTTCTCTCTGTTGCTTCCTCCACAATGTTGCCCAGCATTAGCCTGCCCTCAGTGCACCTGCCCTGCACAGTCCTTAAACAGCAGCTACCTGGTAGCACTTGGTCTTGAACATGAACATGGTCCTTCTATACAACATTCACCTGTCCCAAAAGCCAAGGAACTTTTGATTGTGAAAGACTTCATTAGGGAACCCGCCTCATCTCCCTGTGCTGTACCTCACATTTGTATCTCTCCCCATCTAGACCTCACAGATGCCAACTACTGCACAGCAGACCTCTGCGGAACCTGACCTCAGGCCCCTCATGGTGGCCTCCTGTGATTTATGATCTTGGTTGTGGTTGATGCACATTTGCAATGGGGGTTCCCCCTGATACCTGTCAGTTTGTACTTCACCGGCATTTCTCTGCTTTCAGGCTGTTGGCGTGGAGTGCAGGATGAGGAGGCACCTAAGCAGAGCATTTTTATAGAGGGAGTTTCACAAACCAGGACTCCCAAGGGAGGCTCTTCTACCCAGGACTCCTACCCCTGTGCGAGGTGTGGTCAGCTCTTGAAAGACATTTCACACTTGGCCAAGCACCAGGAAACACACCCTGGGCAGAAACTGTACTTGTGTGTGGCATGTGGGAAGCAGTACTGGTTCAGTGAGACCCCTCACCAGCTCCAGAAGCAGCCCAGTGAAGAGAAACCCAATAGAAGAGACAAGGGCAGTACCTTTCTTGGGAACCACTGTCCTGTCCAACCCTCAGAGATGCCTTTTATGACAAGAAAGGGTTGTAAAGACTCCCCAAGCAGCTCAAGCATTTTCCCGCAGCGTCACCCTCACAGTGAGTGGGATCCACCTGGTGACACCAAGTATGAGGAGACCTTTCCCAGTGGACAGAGACATTACAGATGCAGTGAATGTGGGAAAGCCTTCAGCCGCAAAGACTCACTTGTTCAACACCAGAGAGTCCACACTGGAGAAAGGCCTTATGCATGTGGTGAATGTGGGAAAACCTTCAGCCGAAAACCCATACTTGCTCAGCATCAGAGAATCCACACTGGAGAAATGCCATACGAATGTGGCATATGCGGGAAGGTTTTCAATCATAGCTCTAACCTTATTGTACACCAGAGAGTCCACACTGGAGCGAGGCCTTATAAGTGCAGTGAATGTGGGAAAGCCTATAGCCACAAGTCCACACTTGTTCAGCATGAGAGCGTTCACACTGGAGAAAGGCCTTATGAGTGCAGCGAATGTGGAAAATACTTTGGTCACAAGTACAGGCTCATTAAACATTGGAGTGTTCACACTGGTGCAAGGCCTTACGAATGCATTGCATGTGGGAAGTTCTTTAGCCAAAGCTCTGATCTTATTGCACACCAGAGGGTTCACAATGGTGAAAAGCCATATGTGTGCAGTGAATGTGGAAAAGCCTTTAGCCACAAACATGTACTTGTTCAGCACCATAGGATTCACACTGGAGAAAGGCCATATAAATGCAGTGAGTGTGGGAAGGCCTTCAGGCAAAGGGCTTCCCTCATCCGCCACTGGAAAGTCCACACTGGAGCAAGGCCTTAGTTTGCAGGTGCAGCCATGCCCTTGTTCAGCATGACTGGTACCTGAGAACAGATCAAAAAGCAGTCTTTGTTGTGTAGCCCTCGGTCACAGGTTGAGCCTCAGGCAATCACACATCTGCCCTGGGGAATTCCTGAATGCCAGCTGTGTGGGAAGCTCTCCGGGACTTTGCTGTGATTTTGACCTGCACGGACCCTTGCTAGAATCCTGTCACTGGCATCGCCTCTGAGGAGGCACTGTTCTAGCACTTGAGTCCTATGGTGCACTCCAGTGCGCAGTGAGCGCCACACCTCTGTGCCCCTCAGCTGAGTCATCAGTAGCCCAAGGCCGTGGAGCACCCTCGTTCTCTCCCGCCTCTCCCGCCTCTCCCCTGGCTAGATTAACCTGAACTTGGCCAGGTTTTGGCCTGTAGAATTCTGCCAGCTGCCAGCACAGGTTTTCTTTCTGCATGGACATTGTTGGTCTCAGGTGGCACCTGTGGTGGATTGGCCCAGTTTCTCAGACATCTAACCTGAAACTGCCTGCCTTAGACTGTTCTGGTTTGGCTCAGATGCCTTAATTTCTATATTACTTTTAGTCTGGGGGATTCCGTTAACTTTGTTGGTTGGTCTGGGAGCAGAATTCACTGCCATGAAGGGATGAAGAGCTTTTGTGAGAGCTCTAGTGTTTGTGTCTTGATGATGCTTGTAGGATGGCAAAGAATAGCCCTCATTCTAGCGTCAGCCTCTCTTGCATTGGTGCTTGCTCTCTCCTAGGAAAGAATACTCACCTTTGCAGGTCCGATCTTGGGTCTGTATACCAGTAGTATTTATATGACCAAAGTTACCCTAAGCAGTGGGAGTTTGACAATCCTGTAGTGTGTCTGGGAACATTTTAAATTGGGTCTCTTATTCTCAGAGGATATTTCATATTTTCCAGTCCTTTTGAGGATAACTTGACCCTTAGGACCTGAAATATGTCATTTGGTAGGCAGATACCTCTGGTGTCCCAAAGAAGGACCAGGTGGGAACCATAGTACAGGACCCTGATTAACAGGGAGTTAAGAGAGTGCAGCAGACTATAGGGATGGAAAGTATATCCATAGTAACCAGGTGTGGTGCCATACCTGTAGCCCCAGCTACCCAGAAGGCTGAGGCAGGACGATCAGTTGAGCTCAGGAGTTCAAGACAGCCTGGGCCACATAATGAGACCCCCATCTCAAAAAAAGTTTCTCCACAAATGTTTCCATCACTCTGGCTTTAGGGGGATTTGCAGAAATTCTCAAGACTCCCATACCTTTGTCTCTCATGGCTAAGGTCACTGACAGATGTCATTCTAAATATTTTCTGCAACAGATGGGACATAACTATAGTGTACAGTCTCAAGTTTTGATACATATTTGCACCTGTGCAGCCAAAAGTTTCTTGATTCCCTTTATAATTTATCCCTTTCCTGTCCTCAGGTGATCGCTGATCTACTGTTACTGCAGGTTTGTTTTTATTGCCTGGATTTTGTATGTGTGAACTAATGCAATACATCCTGAGGTATCTAGCTTCTTTTACTCTGATTATTTGTGTTCATCCAGGTTGTCTTGTGTGTTGGTAGTTTATTTCTATTCTTTTGTACTGTCACTGAGCATATTCCATTTCGGAGAAATATTTCCAAAGCAAGTCATCTGGAGACACTCGCCCAGAAACCAAACTGCAGTGTCTATTATAATCAACCTTGAGGTGAGGTACAGTGTGTAGGTACACTGACTAGTCCTGGTAAAGGTGGGAGGGAGCTATGTGACCAAGTAAATACAAGGAGGTAGGGATTTAGGGGTGGGGAGAGTGTTCCTGGGATATTGGTGACTTCAGTCATGTGCTTTGTTTTCATTTTACTTTTTTAGTCCTTTAATGGTGAATTAAATTGACTGCTTTTCCAATGTCATGCCAACCTTGCATTTCTAGGAAAAAACATTTTATTATTTTATGTATTGGTGGATTTGTTTAGGTGTTTTAAATTTTTTTTTTAGTCTACATTCATGAGGGATGTTAGTTTCTAACTTTCTTTTAATGCCTGGGTTTGGCTTTGGTTCCAGCATAATGTTGACTTTACAGAATAATTTGGTAGATATTCCTTACTACTGAATTATCCGAAAGAGTTTGTGAAATTGGTATTTCTTCCTTAAGTGTTTGGTAGAATTCACCAGCGAAGCTATCTGGGTCTAGAATTTGTTTTGTATGAAAGTTTTTAACCACAAGATTAATTTCCATGTTCCTCCTCCTCTCTTTCTCTGTCTAGAACAAGTTTTAATGGATTATGTCTTGCAAGGAGTAACTTGTTAATTTTATTTAAGTAGTCAAAATGTTCAAAATTCCCTTATTACTAGTAGTATCTAGAATCTGTAGTCATGCTATTTCTCTTATTCTGATACTGGTGGTATCTATACAGAATTTTTAATTCTTGATCAATTTTGATAGAGATTTATAATAAATGTTATGATCTTACAGCATCTGGTTCATTAATTTCTCCACTTTGTTTCTTTTTTTCTCTTTCAGTCTGACCTTTACTAATACCTTCAGCTTTTATTAGATTTCATTTCTCTTTTGCTACTTTTTCATATAAAAGGTGTCCTTCATTTGACACCTTTGGGGTTTTTATGTTTTTACTAATATAGGTACATCATGGTAGCATTGTCCCATAAGGACTTTTAGTTCCCTCCCATGAAACTTGACATATTGTGTTTTCATTTTAATTAAGTTTAAAATCTTTAAAATTTCTTTATAAATCTCTTAACATGTCTCTCTTTAGAAGTGTGTTAGTTTCCAAGTATTTCAGGATTTTCTTTATTTTTTTTTTCTGTTAATTTATAATTTAACTCCATTTCAGAGTACATACCTTATGACTTGAATCATTTGTATTTCCCAGAATATGGGCTATCTGTAAGAGTTGCAGGTTCACCTGACATGACTGTATATTGTACTATTGTTAGGTAAAAGGTTCTATAAGTGTCAAAGGTCAGGATGGCTAATAATATTGTCTAAGTTTTTTGTAACCTCACTTATTTTCTGTGTTTGGGAATTGTTTATAGCAATTATTTGAATATAATTGTTTACATCTTTAAATATAAAAGTAGATTTACCTATTTCTCTGTGCAGTTCTATCAGTTTTTTCTTCATATATTTCCAAGCTGTTTTACTTGGTGAATAAACATTTCCTATTGTTATGTCCACTTAATGAGTTACCTTCCTTATCATTATGATCCTCCTTATCTACAGCAGAATTCTTTGCTCTAAAATCTACCTTGTGTGATATGATACAATTAACATGGTATAATTTTGATTGGACACTCAATTTCACCTCTGTGGGTATTGAAAATCTTTGTATCTCTGTAGATACTCTTCATTTTCTTTCTATTACCTTAAGTTACTTGGAAACAATATGATCTTTGAAGACCTTGATCTGTGCACTTTCATTCCCCACCCAATAAGGCAACCATTCTACCTCCTGAGCACTCCATAAATAAAGAGATTTTCCATTCAAGCTGCTTGGAACAGGAGCTCTTCTGGGCTCCAAACCTTGAGTTTCCCCATCTAATCCTTTCTGTTATCTCTTTGACTGTCCTTTGTGGTTTACTGCATGCATATTCAGATTAGCTGAATATTTGGGAATGACCTGTGTGCAGCTCTGAAGTTTCCTGTCCTGTGTTTGCTCTATGGACTCCAACCACCTCTGCAAACCCAGGTGCCAACCTCTGACTCCTTAACTATAGGGAGTTTTTGGCTCTGCCTGGGCTTTCCATCCTTGCTCTAGAGCCTAGGAATTAATTTTCACAGTAAACTGGGACAGCCAGTGTGGTGGTGTGTGCCTGTAATCCCAGTGACTCAGGGCTGAGGAGAAGGATCACAAGTTCAAAGCCAGCCCCAGCAACTTAGTGAGGCCCTAACTCAGTGAGACCCTTTCTCAAAATAGAAAATAAAAAGGGCTGGGTATGTAGCTCAGTGGTTAAGCACCCCTGAGTTCAATCCCTGGTACTAAGAAGAAAACAATAACAACAACAACAAAGGAAAAAACAGTAACCTGGGACAGTCATTGGTCCCACACCATTTTTTTGCCCTCCCTCACAGATCTCTGTTTTGCCTGATGTGCAGTGTATTAAGAATCAGTTCATATACTTTGTCATTTTATTCAGCTTTTCATTTTCAAGAAATTCTATTAATCTCCAAAGCAGATACCTTGGATATAACAGCAAAATTGACACACTTCCTGCCATACCAGAGAGAGAGAACTTATAAATATGAGCAAGAAAAGGTGGTATAATGCTAAGATACCTTTGAAACATAATGGATGATGTGTGATTATTTTAAACAGCCCTTTCTCCATAAGCTGAAAATAGGAGAACAAAAATTGATTAAAGAGCTGGAACTGTGGCTCAGTGGCAGAGTGAGGCACTGGGTTTGATCCTTAGCACTACATACAAAAATGAACAAATAAAATAAAGGCATGCTGTCCATCTACAACTACAAAAAATGTTTTTAAATTGATTGAAAAAATACCAACTGACCAGGTTCACTCAAAAATAGATAATCTGAAAAATCCTCTGCTAAAGATATTTAATTGGTATTTCCAGACAATTGGCAAAGCTAATCTGTGTGTAAATGTAACTCTCCCCATCAAAAACTTCACATGGAGATGACTTCACTAATGAATTCTACCAAGTACTTCATGAGGAAATAATTTGTATTCTATTAAACTCTATCAAGAAATAAAATAAGGATAGAATACATTCCAACCATGTTGTGAAGTAATTATTACCTGGATAACAAAACCATTTAATGATATTGAAAGAAAACTAAAGGTCTGCAAGAAAGCAGATGCAAAAAAAAAAAAAAAAAAAAAGGCAACAGAATTCTTAAAGGATTTTCAGCAAATTAAATTGATACATGTGTGTACACATGCAAAATGCAAGGTTGGTTTAACAACTGGAAATCTTAATATATGTTAAATAAAGTAAAGTGTGATAAGGAATATATCTGATTCTTAGGTTCCTGGCACAGGACTTCAAAAGTTTTAGAACTCTTCCAAAGGTTTTTCTTTTTTATGCTAATGAGGTGATCTATGGGGCTCCCATAAAACAAGAATGGAGTCTGTTCACCAGAAAAGCCAGCCATGGGATTAGAGGATTGAAACTGTACCAGACTGATCTTTGGGGAAGGAAGAGGGCCTCAAGACTGAGGTCAGTTGTGTGGTTATCTTTTAACCAATCTTGACTATTAATGAGACCCTGGTCAACTCTCTAGACATGGATGCTTGGTTGTACATCCTCAGTGCTGAGCATATTGATAAACCATACCCTGAATCCATGGGGAGAGGCCATGGGGTCCCCACTTCTGGAACCTTCCCGACCTTGTCCTATATGTCTTTTCCATTTGGCTATTCCTGAGTTTTACCCTTTAAAACAAAACTGGAATCATAAATATATAATAGCACTTTTAGTGAGTTCTGTAAGTCATTCTAGCATTTTGTCAAATTTAAAGGGGTCATGGAAATCTCTCAAACTATACCTGGTTGTCCAGAAGTACAGGTGGACCCAGAGACTTACAGCTGACTTCTGAAATGAGGGCAGTCTTCTGGGGATGGAGCCATTAATCCTCTGGCCTTAGTGTGTCAGAATGCCATGATTTACCATTTCTCCCTGATTTTCTATTGGCTTACACCAACAGTACATGTGAACCCTGTGACTTAAGTTTTGTTGGGGTTGTTTGTGTTTTTTAGAAGTCAACAAACCGATTTTTAGAAATCAATCAAAACCATATGAATTCCAAAATTCATATGGAAATTTAAAGGACCTAAAAAATCCTTAACAAAGTTTGGAGAGAACAACAAATTTGAAAGATTTTTGTCTGATTTTTAAGGGAAAAGTTTATAGTGTCATACTAATCAAAAGCATAGTATTGATGAAAGGCTAGAGACAGCAAAGGAGAGTTCAGAAATAGCCCTACACATATATTGTCAGTTTATTTTCAACAAAATCGTAGTTCCAAACTCAAAATATAAAGTTTTCAATAAATTGCTCTGAAAAATCACAACATCTGCCAGGCGCAGTGGTGCACACCATTAATCCCAGTGGCTTGGGAGGCCGAGGCAGGAGCACAAGCTCAAAGCCAGCCTCAGCAACTTAGCAAGGCCCTTTGCAACTCAGTGAGACCCTGTCTTCAAAATAAAAAAGAGGCTGGGGATGTGGCTCAGTGGTCAACTCCCCCTGGGGTTCAATCTCCAGTACCCCCTTCAAAAAAATTACAACATCCACACAAAAAGTAAAGTTAACAAGATTCCTCAACATTTGAATTATTTATTAATTAACAAGATGAATTTTAAATGCCAAAGATTAAAAATATCCACCTCATAGGAAATGACATAGGAGGAATACTCTGAATGTGGGCTAAACAAAGACTTTTCTACACAAAGAATATAAAAATTAAAATAACTAGGACTTTATCAAAATTAAAAACTTGAACCGGAGGTAGTGGTGCATGCCTGTAATCCCAGTAGATCAGCAAAATTGAGGTAATGAGCAACTTTGTGAGACTCTGTCTTTAAATAAAATACAAAATAGGGCTGGGGATGTGACTCAGTGGTCAAGTGCAATATGTGGTAAATAACTGATATCTTGATTTTTAAATAATCTTTACAACAATAAGAAACAGCCCAATTTAATAAGCAAAGGGTGAAATTTTCACTGCATATTTCATCAAAGAAAGATGGAAGAAAAGTAAGCACGTGAAGATATGTTCAACGGTGGTAGTCATTGGGGCAATACAAAGTAAACAGCACTGAGAAACCAGCACACACTCTCTTGAATGGATAAATTCCAACTGTCCTAAAAGTCATAGGACAACTGGGACTATGATACCCATGGGAATGCAAAATGCTCAAACTACCTTCAAGACACTTTCTTAATAGGAAAAGAACACTGCTGCAAGAGACCACTTTTTAAAATATGATTTGGCACTTTCTATAAAGTTAACCATGTGATAGCTATCTGATCATATAAGAAAAGAGGTGAGATTTTATTTGTGAATTCCTACCAGGTAAAGCCCAGGTGCATCTTGGATTGAACCATCCTAAATGCACCAGATCCCACCCTCACATGTCTATCTTCTATGTGCCAGACTGTGGCTGAGACCCTCAGTGAACTGTCATGTCAATTCAGAGTAACCTGAAATACTGAATGCAGTCTTGGAATCTGCTGTGATTTGAAGTTTGGGACTGGTAGGAAAACATTTTAACTTTTGCTACTGTCAGGAAATGTAGTGCAAGACAGAGTGGGCAGACACAGTGACTATCCTGGACTTATCACCACCTCCTCTGGAGCCTCTGGGAAAGGAGCTTCTGGAGCTGTAGAACAACCAGGAGTCCAGCAACCCAAGCAGCACAGAAATGCCTGGTGGGACATACACTTTAGTATATGGAATTACCTTCCCAGTATGTAACTTCAGGATCGAAGGTGTTATTTATATTCAGCTAGAGTGTGTCAATAAAATATAGGGGATGATGTGTGGCAGAGTCCAGTATTAGTAGCCATACGCAGGTCAATGTGGGTATGAATCCTTCAGCTTTTTTTGGTGACTGTATAAATTCATGAAAAGGTGGGTAAAGTAACATCGCTGTCATGAGACATTTAATGTAGCTCTTCAAAGGTTCAAAAGAAAGTTGTAAACCTAACAAATTGTTAGGGGTTGTTTCTGCAAGACAATAGACACAGAGAGCTGAAATCACTTTTGCACTTATAACCAAGGCTCATAAAGTTGCATTTAAAATAGGTCAACACCAAAAGATAAGTGCATTTCAATTTTACACTAAATTGATGTTTAGTATCTTTTTATTTATACTTAGAACTTTGATATCAAATAAATCCATCATTTATATTTAATAATAGAATTTTTACTTAATATACAGTTTTGATAGTAAATTTGCATGGGGTATGTGACATTTTACTAGAAAAAAATCAAAAGAGATAAAAGTAAATGTGATAGTTTGGAAATGTAGCAAAATTTAAAATCTCATAATATCTGTATAAAATAAACCTAATTGGCATTTCAAGACAAAACTTATAATTACAGAATTCATGTATGTAAATAAAAAGTACTTACATTAATCCTTGTGATTCTCTCAGGTAAAGGATAAGATGAGGATACTCAAAACAACAATGAATCTACTTGATTTTCTAGAGAGAAGTAGATCTTTAGAAACTACTCATTCTCTAGTATTTAAATCATATCCACACTTTTAAGCTAGGTGAAATTAGCTAACAAAGATATTTTGTAAATAATTTAGATACTTCATGTTGGCCATTGGTAATTTGTAATTTGTGTTCTTTGAAGATTAATATATTAATTTTAACTTAATCCATCATAGATATGATTTGACATCTTAATTAAAATACATGCAATGTTCTGATCAGATATTTTACAAATCATTTTTATAGGGAGCACAGACATTTTTATCCACTGATTGATCCATGTGTGTAATTTTTCATAAACAGAAATTCAGATTCTTTGGCCCTGTCTTAGGAGATCAGCCAGAATTCTGACATTCCTCTCCAGCTTCACATTCTTCCATTCTCTCCATATGTCTTGGATGTCCCTTAGTCCCACGAGGTTACACAGGTATTTCTTATTTAAGTTCCCTCAAAGGGATTTGTCCTATGTAAGAAACACCAGAACCAAATTTCATGTCCAAAATATTCATAAGACCTTCCACGATTCTTCATAATTCAATGTTAAGAATTTTTCCTTACATCGCTAAGCTCAAAATTTCCCTCCATTAAACTATCTTAAAATTTCCTGGACTTCTGAGATGAACATAACACAGATGGAGTGTCCTTTGTGTAAAGTACATATAGTGTTTGTTTTTAACCCTACTCTGAGATCCATGTGGTCAAGCACATCACTGCCCATACTTCTCTTAGCATCATATATTAATAGCTTCTGAATTTTAGCAAATGTTGAATTCCATGAATACAACAGATATGGCAACCAGATGAAGAAAACCGGTTTTAACTCATCAGCTCTAAACCTTCGGACATTCACTTGCACAAGGAAATCTGAAGACATTTTGAAAAACTGTGCCATATTTACCATAGGCCGTCAGTGAGTTCTTCCTCAGTCTGCAGGCAAAGGTGTCAAAAGGCAAGGGTGTCACTGATGACACCTGATAAATCCTGTATAAAATAAGCATTATTAGCATTTCAAGGCAAAACTTATAATTACAGAATTTAAGACACATCTGGGGCCGAACACTGGTAACATGAGGATACAGTCACAGAGCAGTTCACTGTCCGCTGGCCTCCATTTGCAAACAGAGCTGTCCAAATAGCCAAGATAGTGTAGACCGACTAGAAAACAAAAACGAACTCACTGGGATAGTGATGGTGCATGTGGCTCTGGCCTCGTGGGAAGGCCCAGGAGAGAGTCTGCACCCATGAATGTGTTGGACTTGCTGCTTGTGTCTGCAACATAGAGACCACAGAGCCACTGACCCAAACCATGAAACCCATAAATACAGAACTATGTATGAATTAAAAATCCCCTGTCATTTGTCAACTTCTTTTCACACTATGCTTTTTGCTATTCAGGGGATCATTCATGATTATAAGACTGCATGAATTTAATAAACTGTGTGGGATCCTGCAGAGGAAACAACAAAGGTTGACTGACTTTAGTGATCTAAACTTGACTGCCATCCACCTGCACAAACTAGCATCCACCTTCAATGACCTAGAATCTGTGGAGGAGAGACAGTGCTGAAGGAACCACCTGTGGCCACTCTAGTTATTAAAGATACGTTTACATCCAAAATCACCCAGGAAGGATCTCACTTCAAAAACTGACAGTCTGAAGTATCTTTTTAAAGCAAAGAACCAAGGAATTGGCCAAGGACAGTTGGTTGAGAATCAAGTCTGTGGGCATCACCTTGTGTCCAGTGAGTAAGGTGAAGTTATACAGACAAAGGAGAATGGAATACCCCAGTATTCCAACTCCAATCTGAGTGAGGAAGATCATCTCCATTTCCAATTTTCCAAAAGTCATTCCCAGTATCTAGGGAAGGTGATTTCAGTTGAAGTTAGAATAATCTGTAGAAAAAGAAAAAAAAAAAAAAAAGAATGTCTTGCTGTTGCTTGAGAAAGTTTTCCCTGTTTATCTTAACCATAGTTTCTACCTGGAAACAAGAATGAAGACATTGTGTTTATTTGGTAATGGCAACACACAGAAGCAGCATGTGTGTTTATCTGCAGGGGAGCATGTGAATGAATGAGGGCATAACATACAATAGATCTCTACAACTTAGAGATGAATGACAGAGGTCTCTTTGTGAATCCAGTGAGTTTTGAAATCTTGATAGCTTTGAAGATGTGAATTTGTTCCAGTGTGATTGATATATTAAGGAACACCAAAAATATGAAGAGAACGTTACCTAATCCTATGCATGATACCATCCACAATGAAGTCTAGATGAAACCAACCTGGATCTACTGGGTACAATGGGCATACTCATCCACCAGGAGCCTGAGTCTACCCTGCTATGAAGCACACCCATCCACATCTGCAGTTACGGCGTTCTTCCTCATTTTATACAGCTCTTCTTCCACCACTTCAAATAACTTATCAGCTGCAACCTTTCTGAAATTCACTTCCACAAGGAAGTTTCAAAGCTTTTTAAAATAAAAGTGCACAATTATTATAACATTTTTGTACTTCTTAGCCAGTTTACTTTTGTAAAGTTCTGCTAAGATGTTTATTGATTAGTTCACCCTCTTGCTTTTCTAGTTAACATCTTTGTGAGTCTGATTTATTCCTGTGGTGTTCCTCACTACTAACTTATATGGCTTAGCACTCCCTGGCATCACAGCACAAAGAATACAGTATCTTCCCCAGGGTTCATTCTGAAGTGATAAGGAACACGAGCCAGAACAATGTCCAAACATGCTACATTTTTTTTTTTTTTTTTTTTTTTTTTTGCGGTACTGGGGATCAAACTCAGGGACTTGTGCTTGTGAGGCAAGCCCTCTACCAACTGAGCTATCTCCCCAGCCCCATGCTACATTATTTTAATCAAATAGAGACAAATATATAAAGGAGAGTTCATACGGTGAGCGACAGAAATGAGAGGTTTTATGGAAGTTTCTGATGTTACAGTTTTGGCTTTATGCAAATGGAAACATTTTACATAATTACTAAAGAAGATTAAGTCAGAATGAAATTACAAACTCCATAAAATCAAATTTAAAATAAAGAAAAAGTGAACCTAATTGTGTGTCAATGTATTGACCTATCCATGCAAGGAAAATTGGGTTTAACACACACACATACACACACACACACACACACACACACACACACACAAAGTATAGGTAAATACAAAAAAAAACTGGATATATCTAAGTCAATATCATTGTCATATTGCACTGCAACTACAAACTGGGTTGTGTGTACAAAGTCTTTATCTCTGCATTATTTCTTATCATTGCATGTGAATCCATAATATCTCAATAAAATTTCAATCAAAATCCTTGGGAATATGTAAGGCCAAAATAAGACATCATAAACCTTGCCCATAATCATATTTTGGTAAGCACCTCTGGTATGGATGCATTGAAATAAATAATACTAATTGATAGTATAATTGGTAATCAAGGCTTTCGGTATTGGTCAAAGGAAGTACGAATACTAACGCCACACATACACCCACAAACAGCTTTAAAGCTGGGCATGGTGGTGCACACCTGTAATCTCAGCTACTTGGGAGGCTGAGGTGGGATGATTGCCAGTTCTAGGACAGCATGACATACAGCAAGAAACTGCCTCAAAAAACCCTGTAATTTTTGGAATAATAATTCATGCAATATTTAAGCATATATATTTTATATTATTTTCTACTGAAAAAATGTAGACACCATCAATTGACTCCATAGTATTGATCATGATCAGATTGTTACTGCAATGTCATTTCTTACTAGAAAAAGGAAAAGCCCCTGAAAGTAAATGCTGATCACAGATATGCCTAAGAGAATCCCAAAACTTCTCAAACAGGAACTCTCATCATTCAAGGGAAACAATTCAACAGAAGGGAATTCAGGTGCAAAATAGTCATATGTGGCAATCATCCAGGAAATAATGACTCCAAAGACTTAAAGCTCAACATGTATGTTAAAGTGCCATTTATGTGAATCCCCATATTCATGATGGGCTTTTTAAAAAAATTATTTAGTTGTAGATGGATACAATACTTTGATTTTATTTATATATTTTTATGTGGTGCTGAGGATCAAACCCAGTGCCTCACATCTGATAGGCAAGTGCTTTACCAGTGAGCCACAACCCAGTCCCAATTATGGGATTTTAATTGTACTAAATTATGTTATATATACATTCAAAATTGCCATAGGAAAACAATTAAAGTTACGTGAGCTAGTTTTTTCCTAAAACCAATTAATAAAGATGAAAACATCAATCATTTCTCTGCTTTCTCTATATCCACTAGTTCGTTAACCAAATTGGATGGATAAGAGAGTTTTACATCACATTTCCCCAAGATGAAGTAAAACACAGTGATAATTGATTATAACAGCAAAAGGTGGTATCCTCTATCAAAGAAATAGAGCAAGAGAATTATTGGCAATTGCAGGAACAATGGTGGGAATTTACTGGAGGGAATCTATTAGTAACAAAGGCACCCACTGGTCCACATACCTTGCAAGGAAGCATGATGTGTCAGTGGAAGTGCCCTGAATCTAGAATCCATCAAGTTTCTATTGGTGATTCAACATGTGATTATGTAAATGGGACCACATCCACTGTCTTCAGTGGAGTGGAACCATGAAACAGAACACTGGATACTATTCTAAAGCAGTGATCCTTTTATTATCTTCTTCATGAAAATTAAAAAAGAAGAAAGGAGAAAGGGAGGTCTGTTAGTTAAAAAAAATAAGCTTCAAGAAAATAAAGCAATGGTAGGCATAAAATGTTTTGATACTTATTAAAATGAACTGCTTTTTTTTCAAAATTTGCCATGATTAGGAAAGTTTGCACATGAATGTGACATTGATGGTATTTTTGGTGGAATTCATCTGTGTGGCTGTAATGAGGACATTGAGTTCCTCCTGGTGAAGGGTGTCCACTTTGAGACAGATGTCCTCATTTACTGGTGAGTGTGAAGATGTATTTTGGGCTTTCCATGTATTTGGCCATGGGATACGGCACAATGCAACAAGTGTGCTGATAATTATTTATGGAAGCAGCTGATGCATCCATAGTCTCTATTACACATTTTTATTTATTGTATATTTCTTAGTTTCTATTATAGTAAATTTAAAAGTCTTTCTTTTAATGCATAATTTTATTTTTTGAGATGTTTCCTGATGTTATCTCAGAAAGAAGACAACTGTGCCAGGTATGGTGGTGCACACCTGTAATCCCAGTGGCTCAGGAGGCTGAGGCAGGAGGATCATGAGTCCAAAGCCAGCCTCAGCAACTTTGAGGTACTAAACAATTCGGTGAGACTCTGTCTCTAAATAAAAAAAAAAAAAAAAAGGACTGGGGATGCGACTCAGTGACCTAGTGCTCCTGTGCTCAATTCCCAGAACTCCAACAAAAAAAGAAAGAAGACAATTGTGTTGGCACAGCATGTGGGGTTACTATTATTGAGCTTGTATGGCTCAGCTCAGTCAGTGGAACAGAAACAAGATATATGAGATGCATGTGTGAGGAAAGTCAAGCATACAAAGTAATATATCATTGATACTTTAATAAGATTGGCACATGCTTAAAAGACACCACAGACTCACAAAGTTATTGTAAGGGCTAACAAATAATTCAGGATGTAAGGATATGCTAGATGAATTACCAGAAAGCAGCAGATTGTCTGCACATTGAAAATCATATCTTTGAGTAATAAAGTAATACAAATCAATGCAGGATAATTAAGATTTTTTAAAATATATTTTTTAGTTGTAGATGGACACAATACCTTTATTTTATTTATTTATATGTGGTGCTGAGGATCAAACCCAGTGCCTCACACATGCTAGGCAAGTGCTCTACCACTGAGCCACAACCCCAGACCAGATAATTAAGTTTTGGCAAAAACACAAACAGGAAATTTTTGAGGAAATATAGAAAGATAATAAAACCCTACTGAAATATTAAGATCACAAATAAGTAACAGCAGAGACACACTGATACCCAAGATAAAACTCTAATATTTAATTTTGTTTTTCAACTAATTTATTGAACAAAAATCCAAGTAAAATGGCACTGTATCTAAACTAGTATTTAGGAAACACATTTTTTTCAATAAATCAAAATTAAACATAATGACATTCTGAATTGAAAAAAGTCAAAGTTAATGACAGAGAAAAAGAAGTCAATAGAATAAATTTCATACAAACATATAGTTTGAGAAATATCAATAATCAATTCATGGAGAAACAGTTTAGAATTTGTTATTAAAAAACTTGGGAGCTGGGCATGGTGGCACATGCCTGTAATCCCAGTGGCTTGGGAGACTGAGACAGGAGGATCGTGAGTTCAAAGCCAACCTCAGCAATAGTGAGGCACTAAGCAACTCCATAAGACCCTGTCTCTAAATAAAACACAAAACAGGGCTGGGGATGTGACTCAGTGAATCAGTGTCCCTTAGTTCAATCCCCGGGACTTCCCCCCTACAAAAAAAGACATGGGTAGTTAGTTCTTTAATGGTAAATTTTGTCTGCACCTAGTAAAGCATAACACACTGAAGCAAAAATATAAAGGACAAATCACCTAGGTAAATACATTAGATAATATTTTTCATAATTGGGATTAAAGAGACATTATTATTCAAGCCTCAAGGTAATAAGCATATTATTTCAAAGTAAATTCATAGTAATGTCAGTAGAAATTATATTAAACAAATAAAAAAGTGGAAATTATTGACTCAGCAATAATACTAATCAGATGAACACAATATAAAATGAATGTTAGAAAAGTATACAAACTCTCCTTAGGAAAAAGAATAAGCTTGCATAAAGAAAGTAAAAGATGAAGACAATGGTGCACAAAAAGAAGTCCATGAAACAAATTTCTCACATACACACATGTGAACTTTCTCTCCGAGGAGGCAGGGTCATGGGCCCATGCCAGCCTGAAGCAGTCATAGACTATAACACCTTAAGACTAAGGGATCAAAGTCTGGGGACAGGGATGAGATGGGGATTTGGGATACAGAGAGAGAGACTGAATCTTAAAGGAAACATCCATGAACCCAGGGGGTGCAGAAAGCACAGCTGGGGACCATGAGTGGCCCTGCCCTTGGCTCCTGGCCAGGTAAAATGGGGAAATGTGTAGGCAAAGGAGGAACTAGTGCAGAGTTGTGCAGCGGCACCCTGCCCCAACCACTGGCTCAGCCCAGCACCAGCTTGCACGGCCGCCCCTCCCTCTGGAAGTAACTGCATTTCCTCTTAAGGGGGTACTCCTTACTTTACCCCAAGGGCACTTCTCTTTTGAGATTGCCCACACACACACACCACTCTCCCTTGAAAGTGTATCTACTTTCCTAAATAAACATCTGTGTGTGCCACTGGCGGAAAACACTTCTCTGCAGAAATTCCACAAATCGCTAACACTGTCCTTTCTGGGACTGAAAAAGAGAAGGACCACATGAATGTGTGTCCCAGTGAATGTTGTTTTGTATGCATGTGGATTCATTGAAACACACTCAGTAAAACTTATTCCCAAGTTTGAAATGGAGAAACAAGGAATCCACCAGCATAATGGAAATAAACAACAAAACAAAAACAGTGAATAAAAATAAGGTACAATAATACTGAGTGACTTTAACACACCTCCCTCACTACTAGACAGATCTTCTAAACAAAAACTAAATAAAGAAACTATAGAACTAAATAACACAATCAATAGATTAGACTTAACATTCATAGAATATTTCATCCATCAACAAGTGAATAATTTTTTTCTTGGAAGTACATGGATCCTTCTCTAAAACAGACCATCTCTTATGCCACAAAGCAATTCTTAGTAAATACAAAAAAAAAATGGAGATAATACCCTGCATTCTATCAGATCATAATGAACTGAAATTAGAATCAACAATAAAATAAAAAATAGAAGCTACTAACACATGCAGACTAAATAATACACTATTGAATGATGAATGAATAGTACAAGAAATCAAGGATGAAATGAGAAAATACTTAGAGGTGAATGAGAATACCAATACAACATACCAAAATCTCTGGGACACTATGAAGGCAGTACTAAGAGGAAAGTTCATTGCATTGAGCTCATTTATTAAGATAATAAAAAGTCAAAGTAAATGACCTAACATTACATCTCAAAGCTTTAGAAAAAGAAGAACAAATCAACACCAAAAACAGTAGAAGACAGGAAATAATTAAAATTAGAGCTAAAATCAATGAAACTGAAACAAAAGAAACAATTCAAAAAGTTGGTTCTTTGAAAAAATAAATAAAATTGATAAACCCCTAACCATACTAACAAGGAGAAAAAGAGAAAATTATCAAAATACATGATGAAAAAGGAAATATCACAATGAACACAACTGATATACAGAAGATAATTAGAACTATTATGAAAATTTATACTCCAATAAAATAGAAAATATTGAAGACATGACAAATTTCTAGAGACATATGACCTATCTAAACTGAATCAGGAGTTCACACACAATTAAAACAGAACAATTTCAAACAATGAAATAGAAAACACCAGGCTGGGGATATAGCTCAGTTGGTAGAGTGCTTACCTTGTGTGCACAAGGCCCTGGGTTCAATCCCCAGCACTACAAAAAAAAAAAAAAAAAAAAAATAGAAAAGGCCACTAAAAGCCTATCAATTAATAAAATCCCAGGACCAGACAGATTCTCAGCAGAGTTCTATATGACCTTCAAATAAAAATTAACACCAATACTCCTCAAATTATTCCATGAAATAGAACAGGAGGGAACCCTTCCAAACTCATTCTATGAGGCTAATACCACCCTGATACTAAAAGCAAAGACACATCAAGGAAAGAAAACTTCAGGCCAATATCCCTGATAAAAATAGATGTAAAAACTCTCAATAAAATTCTGACAACTTGCATACAAAAACATATTAAAAACACTGCACATGACAATTAAGTGGGGTTCACCCCAGGGATACAGGGTTGGTTCAATATAAACCAATAAACAATAAATGTAGTTGATCATATCAATAGACTTAAAAACAAGAATCTTATGATCATCTCAATAGATGCAGAAAAAGCTTTGACACAATACAGTACTCTTTCCTGTTCAAAACAATAGAAAAACTAGAGATAGTAGAAACACACCTCAACATCATAAAAGCCATATACACTAAACCCAAGGCCAACATAATTCTAAGTGGAGAAAAACGGAAAGCATTCCCTCTAAAAACTGGAACAAGACAAGGATGCCTTCTTTCATCCCTTTTATTCACCATTGTCCTTGAAACTCTAGCCAGAACAATTAGACAGAAGAAAGATATTAAAAGTACACAAAGAGATAAAGAAGAACTCAAAGTATCACTATTTGTCAGTGATATGATTCTATATTTGGAAGATCCAAAAAATTCCACCAAAAATATTCTAGAACTAATAAATGAATTCAGCAAAGTAGCAGGATATAAAATCAATGCCCATATATCTAATGCATTCCTATATATCAGTAATGAATCCACTGAAAGAGAAATAAAGAACACTACCCCATTCACCTCAAAAAAATAAAATACTTGGGAATCAGTCTAGCAAAAGAGGTAAAAGACCTCTACAATGAAAACTATAGAACACTAAAGAAAGAAATTAAAGAAGATCTCAGAAGATGTAAAGACCTCCAATGCTTCTGGATTGGCAGAATTAATATTGTCAAAATGAATATAATACCAAAAGCATTATACAAATTTAATGCAATTCCTCTTAAAATTCCAATGACATTCTTCATAGAACTAGAAAAAGCAGACATGAAATTCATTTGGAACAAGAAGAGACCCAGAACAGCCAAAGCAATCCTTCGTGTCAGGGGCGGGCTCTGAGGGCCCCAGAGCCGCACCGTGGCCTGATCTCTAAGATGGCGCCTGGCAGCTTGCCAGACATAACTGCACTCATAAACAAGTTTTAGGAAGTAACTCTGGTTGGCTGTTGTACATGAGGCGATCCTGGTATCTGCCTGGAGACTGTTCCTTGATAGACTGACTTTCCTGGTAGTCTACTCTCTGATAGGCTGATGTTCTCCATATAAGTCTGAGACTTGCGGAATAAACTCCTTTTGGTTCCTGTGATCAAGAAGAGCACACGCGTTGTGATTGTCCCCGCGGGCGGTGGGTGATCATAAGTGGTGCTGAAACCCGGGAAACGAGTACACCAAGAAGAAACTAATCAGGTAAAATCAATTCACGGATAGCGACGGAGAGTAAGTGTTTGTCTGTGCTTTTGCTTTTGCATTAATAGATACAGTAATTTACTTTCTAGATAGTTTGGTGGTAAAAGATGGGTACGGAAATGTTACGAGTGCGTATGGAAGCTCCCTTAAAAGATTTGCTCCAAGCAAATGGAACTCCTCTTGAAACTAAAGCAGCTCGGAACTTTCCACGCACAGTGGAAGATATTGTGCCATGGCTTTTAGACGAGGAATTACTGAATATCCCTCAATGGGAGCATCTAGAGGAGGATTTGAGAGTAACAGAGAGAGTACAACCATTACCTCTGGGAACCATGGCCATATGGATGTTAGTTAGAGGGTGTTTAGATACTCCTAAGTCCAAATGCAGAGAGGCCATAAAACAAGGGGAAGAGGTTTTAGAGGAAATAAAAGAGGAAAGGTCTAAAGCATCAGAAAGGATGTCAATAAGATAAGAGGCAGACAGGGAAAATGAAACCAGTTGTGAGGATAGCTCTGAAGAGGAAATGGAATTAGTGTGTAGGGCTAAAAAATCTTGCTATTAAAGGCTCACCCAGATCACAGGTGACAGTCAAAAATAAAGCTCAAGGACTTACACCGTCCACTCCCCCACCATATAATGGTGACTATGTGGGGAAACAAAAATGTTGTTGTAGCCATTCTGAATCATTAGGATGGGACTTCCTACAACAAGGCACAATAGCCTTTCAGGTGATTGAAGATCAAAATAATCAGAGATTCCATCAATCCTTAGATTTTAAATTAGTAAAACAATTAAAAGAGGCTGTCATGACCTATGGCCCCCAAGCAGCCTTTACTTTATCATTTGTAGAATCCATAGGGGGAATGAATCTTACTCCTGATGATTGGGGTAACATGGCATGAGCCACGTTGTCAGGTGGACAATATCTGGTCTGGAAAACGGCAGGGCAGGAGCATTCCAATGATACTGCACGCTGCAATGCTGCAGCAGGAAATCCTCAGTGGAATTTAGAGATGCTTATGGGAATGGGAGTATTTACAGGAAAACAGGCTCAAATTGGCTATAATTCTGCAGTGTACATGCAGGTTTCTGCAGCTGCTGTAAAAGCATGGAAAAGTATACAAGGGAGTGGGGACTTGCAAGGTCAACTGTCAAAAGTTATTCAGGGATCAAACGAACCATATGCTGATTTTGTAGCGAGGCTGATGCAAACAGCAGGCTGCATCTTTGAGGATGTGGACCAAGCCATGCCCTTGGTAAAACAGTTAGCTTATGAACACGCTAATAAATGGTGTAAGGATGCCATTCGTCCCTGGAAAAATAAGGATTCAAGTACATATATCAAAGGGTGTAGAGATATCAATGAGACTGTGATTCAAGGAGAAGTTATGGCAGCAGCCATTGCACAAGGATTACAAGGTCCTATAAAAAAAGGAGGACCTCAAGGAACTTGTTTTTATTGTAAACAACCTGGACATTTCAAAAAGGACTGTCCACAATTAAGGGACCCTAATCGACCCCCTAGAAGACCTAAGCCTCAACATTGTCCTAGATGTAGAAAAGGTAATCATTGGGCATCTGAATGTAGATCTATGATAGATATAGATGGAGCTCCTCTGCCCCCTCATGGACAGACAAAAAATGGGAGTTGGGGCCCATCTCCCCGGGGCCCCTCAAAAGTGTATGGGGTGGTTCAACAAGTACACAGGACTCACCAACCATTGACAAGTCAAGGAGAGACACAACAGGGAGCACAGGATTGGACCACTGTGCCACCGCCAGAGCAATACTAACTTCAGAAATGGGAGTCCAACCTATCCCTACAGATCTAAAAGGTCCTTTACCTCCTGATACTGTTGGAATTTTATTAGGTAGGAGTTCTAGTGCACTCAGGGGACTTAAAGTTATCCCTGGAGTTATTGACTCTGATTTTACAGAAGAAATTAAGGTTCTTGCACATTCTCCTCAAGGAATTATCTCCATATCACTTGGGGACTGCATAGCTCAGCTTTTGATTATTCCCAGCCTTCATAATAATTTTCCATCAACCACAGCAACCAGGGGAACTGCAGGTTTGGGATCTTTCTGGAGTTGATTTTGCCTGTCTTACCATGGACTTAAAAAATAGGCCAATGCTTAAAATAAAGATTAAAAATAGAGAATTTTCAGGACTCCTAGATACAGGAGCTGATACTAGCATTATTACCCTAAAAGATTAGCCAAAAGAATGGCCTTTACAAGTAGTGGAACAAACCCTGAGGGGATTGGGTGTAGCTACTAGCCCACAAAGGAGTAGTTCTGTATTGACATGGAAAAATGATGAGGGCCAACAGGGAACATTTCAACCTTATGTCTTAGACCATTTACCTGTTAATTTATGGGGCAGAGATATTCTCATACAAATGGATTTAGTACTCACTACAGAAGACCACTATAGCCAAAAGGCTCAAAATCTAATGGTAAAACAAGGTCATAAATGGGACAAGGGGCTTGGCTGCTATGGCCAGGGAAATACCCAGCCAATTAGTGTTAAGGGCAATCAAGGTCGCCAAGGCTTGGGTTTTTCCTAGGGGCCACTGAACAAAAGTATGTAAAAATAACTTGGAAATCCAATGCACAAGTGTGGGTCTCTCAGTGGCCCCTGACATTAGAAAAACTTAAAGTGGCCCAAGAACTAGTACAACAACAATTAGAAGCAAATCATATTAGACCTTCAACTTCTCCTTGGAATACCCCTATTTTTATCATTAAAAAGAAATCAGGAAAATGGAGGCTTCTTCATGACTTAAGAGCTATTAATGCTACTATGCAATCTATGGGGCCAACTCAGTTAGGGCTTCTAGTCCTTACTGCTTTACCAAAAGATTGGCCTACAATGATTATAGACATAAAAGATTGTTTTTTCTCTATTCCATTACATCCTCGCAATTGTGAGAGGTTCGCTTTCACCCTCCCATCTCTAGCAACAACCTGATCAATGATATGAATGGGTTATTTTGCCACAACGTATGGCCAATAGCCCCACTATGTGTCAAATTTATGTTGATCAGGCGTTAAAGCCAATTCGACAAAAAAACTCCAAAGTTATTATCTATCATTATATGGATGATATATTATTATGCCACTCTGAGGAAGATATTTTAAAGGATATTTACTCTGAATTAATAGAACAACTCAAATTATGGGGACTCATTATAGCCCCTGAAAAGGTTCAAGTTGGTACTACACAAGAATTCTTAGAAGCCCAATTAAACAGGGCTATAGTAAAGTCACTAAAAACTGTCATCAGGGTAGATCATCTAAAAACATTAAATGATTTTCAAAAGCTACTAGGGGATATAAATTGGATTTGTCTGTATTTGAGGCTTTCCACAGGAGAACTACTTCCTCTTTTTAATATCTTACAAGGGGATCCCCATCCCACATCTCCCAGAGAGCTCACTCCTGAAGCACGTCTGGTTTTGAATATTATACAAAAAAGATTAGATGAGGCCCAGGTAGATCGTATTGACCTCTCTCAGCCATTACAATTCATTGTTATTCCTAACAAAAAATTACCTACTGGAGTCTTTTGGCAGGATGGACCATTGTTTTGGGTCCATCTGGCTTGTTCACCAAATAAAACCCTCTTACCTTACCCTGAAGCAGTAGCTCAAATAATTTTAGAGGCACTCAAATCATCTATTACAGTATTTGGAATTCATCCAGCTACTATTATTGTTCCCTATGATAAGTCTCAACTTTCTTGGTTATATAATTCCATAGATTCCTGGACTATTGTTAAATGGTCCACTCAAGCTAATTTTGATACTCACTATCCTAAACATCCTTATATACAGTTTTGTCTCAACAATCCTGTAGTTTTCCCAAGACTCACCAAACAACAACCTCTCCCTAAGGCTCCTGTGATTTTCACTGATGGATCTAAAACAGGTACTGGAGCTATTTGTTATCAAGATAAAGTCCAAACATTCCTTTTCCCTAACTCTTCTGCTCAACAAACAGAACTCTTAACAGTTCTTGAAGTTTTTAAAATGTTCCCTAATATTCCTTTCAATGTTTACTCAGATAGTTTATATGTAGTTCAAGCTCTCAGTAACTTAGAATGTGCATGGCTTATTGCCTCAAACTCTACTATTTTTCATCCTTTACGGACTTTACAACAAATGACTTGGGATCATTATAATCCTTTCTTTATTGGACATATCAGAGCTCATACCAATTTACCTGGACCTTTAGCTCTAGGGAATAATGTAGCAGACATAGCAACTAAGGATCCCCACATTTTTTCTGTGTTTGAGGCAGCAAAAAATTATCATCAACAATTCCATGTTAATTCTACAACACTAAAACTGAAATTTCCCATTACTAAAGAAACTGCACATGCTATTGTTAAATCTTGTGGCCAGTGTACAGTCCTCCATCATCCACCTTCTATAGGAGTTAATCCTAAAGGACTGTTACCTAATCATCTATGGCAAATGGATGTTACTCACATTCTTGAATTTGGTAACCTTAAATATGTACATGTATCTGTAGACACATGTTCAGGTATCATCTTTGCGTCGCTACACAGCAGAGAAAAAGTCAAAGATGTCATTTCCCACTGTCTCCAGGCTTTCGCAGCCTGGGGACTTCCTAAACAACTTAAAACGGACAATGGCCCTGCTTATACTTCAACCTCCTTTAACCAGTTTCTCACTAAATTTGAAATAACTCTAACCACAGGTATACCTTATAACCCACAAGGACAAGGTATTGTTGAACATGCACATCTCACCCTCAAAAATACTCTTTATAAACAAAAAGGGGGAATAGGGGAGACCTTCAGGTCCCCTAAAGATAAACTTTCTCTTTGTCTCTTTATTTTAAATTTTTTAACTCTGGATAATGAGGGTCTCTCTGCCACTGAGAGACATGGCAATCATAAACAACATGATAGAGCGACGGTAAAATGGAAGGATGTTCTTACTGGACAGTGGAATGGCCTGGACCCGGTGCTTTACTGGAGCCGCGGCTCGGTTTGTGCGTTTCCACAGGATAAAACATCGCCTATCTGGGTTCCTGAATGGCTGACTCGACCAGTGGCAATGCTACCAACAAGTAATTCGGATCAACAAAATGAAGACGCCAAAGACACTCCTGACGATCATGCTGTTGACAGTCTTTCACCCCTTAGCCACGCTTTCTTTTCGCCCAGGTGAAAATGGTTCTACATTTCAAGAATACATAAAAAACTTAACAGGAGATGCTGTTTTACTTTCAGGATGGGTACCTTGCAGACATAATGCTACAGGAACTACTTTCAAAACCCCTAGAATCTTCCCTCCTTGTAATCCTAAACACAGTACACCTCCTATATGGACAGGTTGTCAACATGCAGGACCAGCGACTCCTGTACAAAATGGATTTTTTTTCTTTCTTTCTCACTCCCAATTTCACTTCTTTCACTGTTAATGATAACTTTACTACTAATAATGTTAAGTTAGGCATGAAACGCGTCAACCCTTTTGACAGCTGGCTACTGTTCACTTCAACTTCAGGATATACTAACTTACAACCTTTTTTTGCCCTCTTAGGAGGAGCATTTAGGCTATGTACTTGGAATTCCTCTGTATGGAAGAACAGCTCTGGCTTCTCTGGTGCTGCATCAAGCGCCCACTGTACCAGAAATATTACGTTTCCACCTACGCCAGTTTGTGTGTTTCCCCCTTTTATGTTTCTGCTGACGAAACAACTGCTTCTCTCAATTGTACTTCAGATTTGTGCTATCTCTCTCAATGTTGGAATGTTTCTAGGTTCCCCCTGGCAGTCTTAATGTGTGTTCCTACCTTCCTACCAGTCCCAGTCTCTGTTACAGATGTGGAATTGCCAGTGTTACTATCAAGAAACAGGAGAGATTTTGGCATCACAGCGGCCGTGGTTGCCACGGTAGCAGTCTCTGCAGTGGCAGCCACAACCACAGCATTGATGATGACCATACAGACAGCAACAACAGTCAATCACTTGGCCGAAAATATAGCTGCAGCCTTACAGACTCAAGAGACCCTAAACCAACATCTTAGAGCAGGCATACTCCTTGTAAATCAAAGAGTAGACTTACTACAAGGACAAGTGCACATCTTGCAAGAACTTTTGGGACTGGGATGTGTTTATCCTTTAAGAGCAGTGTGTGTCACCCCTATTGCTTATAATAACCTTAGCTCTGCGGCTATGTTATCTAAAAATCTCTCTGTCTACCTTACTGGCAATTGGTCATCTATGTTTGATAATTTAACCAGTTGGCTACGAGCTGAAATACTCAGAGTCAATGCCACCAGGGTTGAAGTTGCATCGGTATCCGAGATGTTCTCTTTGTTATCTAAAGCCCTGGGATTGACAAAACAGTGGGCTGGAACAGTAGCTGTTCTGATTATTATCTGCTTAGGGATAGCCTATGTTATACGCAGCCAAATCAGAGCTCGCCAAGATGCCCGACATCATCAATGGGCTATAGTACAGGCTTTGACAGCCATTGAGACAGGCACATCCCCCCAAGTATGGCTAAGCATGCTGAACCAGTAGTCAAAGATGGGTAAGATCCGTGGAAATGTATACCAACCTAAGACAGGGTTCTGACGCCTGGAGGTCAGAGTTCCAATGATGGGTAAGGATGTAATTTGCCATGGACAACCTAAGACAGGCATGGTCCCAAGTCATCTTTTCTTTATTTAAAGAATAAGGGGGAGATGTCAGGGGCAGGCTCTGAGGGCCCCAGAGCCTCACCCTAGCCTGATCTCTAAGGTGGCGCCTGGCAGCTTGCCAGACATAGCTGCACTCATAAACAAGTTTTAGGAAGTAACTCTGGTTGGCTGTTGTACATGAGGCGATCCTGGTATCTGCCTGGAGACTGTTCCTTGATAGGCTGACTTTCCTGGTAGTCTACTCTCTGATAGGCTGATGTTCTCCATATAAGTCTGAGACTTGCAGAATAAACTCCTTTTGGTTCCTGTGATCAAGAAGAGCACACCCGTTGTGATTGTCCCCGCGGGCGGTGGGCAATCATACTTAGGAAGAAAAGTGAAGCAGGAGGCATCACAATACTAGCCCTCAAACTATACTACAGACCTGTAGTAATAAAAACAGCATAATATTGGCACCAAAACAGACATGTAGACCAATGGTACAGAATAAAAGACACAGAGACAAGCCCACATAAATGCAAGTATCTCATATTAGACAAAGGTGCCAAGAACATTCACTGGAGAAAAGATAGCTTATTCAACAAATGGTGCTGGGAAAACTGGAAAGCCACATGTAGCAAAATGGAATTAAATCCTATTTCTCACCCACTGTGAAATTCAACCCACTGTGGATCAAAGACTTAGGCACTAGCACAGAGACACTGCAACTACTAGAAGAAAAAGTAGTTCCAAATGTTCACCATGTTGACCTGGGACTTGACTCCTTTAACAAGACCCTGAAAGTGCAAGAAGTAAAATAATCAATAAATGGGATGGACTCAAACTAAAAAGCTTCTTCTCAGCCAAAGAAACAATCAATAATGTAAAAAATGTGAAGAGAGAGCCTATAAATTAGAAGAAAATCTTTTACCACAGGCACCTCAGATAAAGCATTAATCTCTATATAAAGAACACACAAAACTTAACACCAAACAAATATCCCAATCAACAAATGGGCTAAGAAATTGAACAAACACTTCATAGAAGATATACAATTGATCAATAAATATATGAAAAAATGTTCAACATCTTTAGCAATTAAAGATATGCAAATCAAAACCACTCTAATATTTCAGTTCACCCCAATCAGAATGGCAATTATCAAGAATACATGTAACAATAAATGTTGGTGAGGGTGTGGGGAAAAAGGTACACACATAAATTGCTGGTGGGACTGCAAATTGGTGCAACCATTATGGAACCATTATGGAAAGCAGTATGAGTATTCCTAAGAAAACTTGGAATGGAACCACCATTTGACCCAGCTATCCCACTCCTTGGTTTATACCCAAAGGACTTAGAATCACCACAATACAGTGACACAGCCACCTCAGTTTATAGCAGCTCAATTCACAATAGCTAAACTATGGAACCAACCTAAGTGTCCTTCAACAGATGTATGGATAAAAAAAGTTATATATATATATATATATATATATATATATATATATATATATGTGTGTGTGTGTGTGTGTGTGTGTGTGTGTGTGTGTGTATATATTAGAATTTTACTTAACTTTAAAGGAGAATGAAATTCTGGCATTTACTGGTAATTGGATAGAGTTAGAGATTATCATGCTAAGTGAAATAAGACAAACCCACAAAACCAAAAGCTGAATGTTTTCTCTGATATGCAGAAGCTAAGTCACAATAAGTGGGTGGGGTGAAATAGAGAAGAATAAAGTTACTTTATATTAGGTAGAGGGGAATGAAGGGAAGGGAAGAGGTACTGGGGAAGGAATAATAGTAGAGTGAAACCCCATGTACATGTATACTGCATGACCAATGTGATCCTGCAATATGTATAATCAGAAAAATGAGAGATTATACTCCATTTATGTGTGATCTATCTACATGTGTAAATGCATTCTACTTTCATGTACAACAAATGAGAACAAATAAAATTTTTTTTTTTAAATAAAATAAGGTGATACGGAATCAGGAACCATCTGGAAGATGAATTACACATGAATTCAAATAGGAAACACTTTTTCCACAGATGGTTTGTGGAAGTCTAAGCCTCAGCATAAATCAGAGCCTGAGAGGCCACCCTGCTGTGCAGTGAGCGACTCCAGGTTCCGGATCTCAAACTTCTGTGAAAACCTGGGGAGGTACTGAGCTCAGTGCTCCTATTCCTGAGCACAGAAAAGTAGAAATGCCTGCCAAGCAGGGCATCTGCTCAGGAATATTTCCTTTGAAGGAGGACTATCTCACAAATTGGGGTCTGTGTGGGGGTAAAGCAACACTAAAGCTGAAATAGTACACAGGTTGCTTAGGTACAGGGATGGATTAGATGGGCAGATTATCTGATTATAAACCTATTTATATCAGAGTGTGTCCAGAGGGCAGCCTGGCCCTTGGAAAGGAGAGTGTTGACCTAGGGTAAGAATAACACTACAAAGTCACCCACAGAACTCTGTTACAGTTTGGAAAAATATTTGCATTTTGTGAGTATTAAGGCCCTGGGCTAGTATGCATCTCACAGCCTGTGTGCCAGGTTCATTTGTACAGTTTCTGTGAGAGACCAAGTTGCCTCTCGTTGGACTGAGATATAAGAGCCTTTCACTGGTGACAGAAATTCAGGGACCTGTTGTTATGGACCGTATTTCATACTGCGTTCCCTTTCCCAAAACAAGAGAGCCCAAGGCCTATCCACACCCTGAGACTGGTACGCCGGCATCGAGTCTGTCCTCAGTGGTAAAAGCAGCACACTTCTGTTGTCTCACCACCTCCCACAGCTCAGTCCTGACCCCTTCAGCAGGAGTGCTTCAAGGGAGCCCCATTCAGTACTAGGCAGTGAGGATGTCCCAGAAAGAAGGTAGCTGGAGTGAGGGGGCACCAGGCCCTGGGGAAGCACATGGACACTAGGGTTGGCAGCCTACAGACACCCCCTGGTCATTGTTCCTGGGCAGTGTATTTGTTTCTCCCTATCAGCTAGATGACAGCCAGCTAACTAGTTATCATCTACAAACAGTTTTAATTCCAACTTCAGAAGGTTGATATAAAATTATTCTTGAATTCCCAAATAAATTTCAAGTATCTGAGGGATATCTGAAAAAGAGAAGCTGCTTACCAAGTCTGAGTTTGTCCCATGGTGGGTGCCAATGTCCAAGGGGGAATCTGGACCTGAGGTAAAGTTTGGAAACACCATGACCCCATTCCTTGCTGGGAAGTGATTCCGAGAACATGTGATGAAGCAAGTTTCTGGAACTGATTAAACATGAATAATACACTGTCATGTATATCTAAAAATAACAAAGTGAATAATACAGATGCCCAACAGGAGTGGTGGTAACAGGTGGGGAAAACCAGCTACGAACATAAACAAGCAAAATTCCCATGTAGAATTTGGCAGAGGTCAAGAGATCAAGTAAGTGATAGAAAACGAAGCACAGGCCCAACCAGAATTTGTAGTGAATTTGAAGTGTTTGTCTAGCAACAGCACTAAAAGTAGTGATTAGAGGAAGAGACAGAAAGTTAGCAGAATTTGAAATAGAATTCAGAGTGTTGCAAATGGAAACTGGGTGATCCTATTTATTTAGTATTTCAATAAAATATTTGTTAGATATATGTTATGAGCTCCAGACACATTTCAAGATATGAAGGATGTGTCAGTAATCACAGTGTAAAAGAAATTTCCCTATGTGGAACTTACATTGTGACTGATGGAAGCAGACAATCAGAAAATCACCTACAGGATTATATAGCATAGTATTTTACAAAACCCTACTGCAAACAGAAAAAATAATCACAACATAGATGAAGAAAAGTCAAGGGAACTGGGTTGAAACAGCATGCTGGATACCCATGGTTGGATTCACAGTGACAATGACATTTGAGGAAATGCTTTAGTTTGGGCAGGATGGACATCTGTATTCCTTTTTATTAAACAGGAAAGTATCTTCTGTTGTGAGGAAGAACAAGTGTACTTACAATATCCAATCATCGAATTATAGTCTGACTGTGGGACCCTTGGAGTGGCCCAGTTTTTCCTCTTTTTAAAAATAAGAAGAGTCTGTTAGTACATGGTATGACTGTTTTGCTTAACACCTTTGTAGATATGTGTTTGTATCTAAATACCCTTTGTACTGTAGCAGCATCCAGGATTTATAGTTTTTGCAGTATTTGGGGTTTATCCCAGTGTTATTCTACCACTGAGGTACACTGCAGACCTTTTTGAGAAAAGGTCTAAGTTGCTGAGGCTAGCCTCAAACTTGATCCTCCTGCCTCAGCTGCCTGAGTTGCTAGGATCACAGACTTGTGCCACTATGCCCAGCTAGGAATTGCATTTTATAACAGGAAAAGAAAAATGTTACAAATATGTTTCTGTTAATGTGTTCAAACAATGACACAATGCTTCAGGGTAAGTCACATTTGCCCATTTTCTCCATCTGTAGAACATGAAGTAGTCTTTTTTGTTGTTGTTGTTCTTGTTTGTTTGTTTTTTCTCGAAAAGACAGATGGTTGATTTGGGAAAGAAATAAGCAACAGGGAAATATTTTCTTGCAGGAGATTAGTATGTTTAAAGATAGAGCCTTATCAATACTCTGAATAAGAGACATATCATGCTTTGGCCTTATAGGGTGGAACACACCTGTAATTCCAGCAGCTCAGGAGGTTGAGGCAGGAGGATCACAAGTTGGAGGCCAGTCTCAGCAATTAATCAAGACTCTGTCTCAAAATAAAATATAAAAATGGATGGTGATGTAGCTCAGTGGATAAGCAGCCCTGGAATCAATCCCTGGTGTCTATATATATTGGTGCTGCCATGGGGTCCCAAACTCACATTTGATATGTGCATGCTTATCAACTTCTCAGTCTCATGTCAAAGTTGGAGGTAAAATATTTTCAAGTCCAATAATGCTTTCTGGAATAAGACTGTTCAAATAAGAATCTGTTACAGTACCAAGAATATTTTGATAGAAAGTCATGTCTAAAAAGTACCAAAGCCCAGCCAAGTATGGCAGTCCACACCTATAATCGTGGATAGCCAGGAGACTAACAAGTTCAAGGCTTGTCTCAGCATTTCAGCAAGACCCTGTCTCAACAAACAAACAAAGGTCTGGGGATGCAGCTCAGTAGAACACCCTTGGGATCAGTCCCCACTACCAAAAACAAAAACCAAAAAAGTACTTAATCAGAAACTGATGGTGCAGGCCTATAATTCCAGAGACTTGGCATTTGAGGAAGGAGGATCACAAGTTTGAGGCCAGCCTCCACAGCTCAGCAGTACTCTATCTCAAAATAAATAAATAAAAAGGGTTGAGGTGTGACCTAGTAGCAGAGTAACTGTGGGTCCTATCCCCAGTACCATAGAAGACAATTAAAAAAAAAAATTAAAGTTTTGCAATTAAGAAACAAATTCTGCAATGCAAATAGTGGTAAAATGAATAGCATGTGGCTACTCAGAGCTTGTTTTTGGAGGTTCTAGCAGGGGAGCTCAGCTACTTATACACCCTTGACCAATGAACAGTCCTCCTCTATTGGAGGTTGCTCTTGGACTTAGTATGCAGCTTTGGGAAGGACACACATGGAGCAGTGAGGGAGATAGGGGACATCTGCCTAGCCAGTCAGATCAGCCAAATCAACCCTAGCAATCAATGGGGTGACAGACATCATAGCCATGTTGCCCTCACATCCTCATCGTGGCTATTGAAATGTATCCTTACATCTAACACAAAAGTTGCCACCATGGAAAACTGAAGAAGAAACAGTTGCTTTCTAAGTTGGTCAATAAGCAATGGAAGGGACCAGGGGGAGGACAATATATATAATTTTTTTTTTTTTTTTTTTTTTTTTAGTGTTCACTTGGTGGGGAGAGGGAGGCGCAAAATATTAAGGTTCTAGAGCCAAATCCACTACAGATGCAGAACTGGGCAGAATCCTAGTGCTGGACCACAGGTCAGTGACTGTTGATGAGGCATTTGGACCTACCTTAGTCCTAGGCATGGATCTGCACTTGCAGCACAGATATGCGAACTGCTTTAGGCATACCCCCACTCATCCTGAATCACTAACAGGTGTGACAACTTATGCTTGGCATACTCTATAAGACACCACAAGAAGCTTGGATTTGTGGCAAACCTAGAATTGGGGCACCATGTAATTCTGAAACCACAGGCTCAAAGAACATAATTAAACACCCCACTTCAAACTTCTGGAAGGACGGACACAGACTGGAATAAAAACTTAATCTTTAATGTACAAATGTCATCACATGCCAAGATGAAAAAAAGAACCATGACCTCACCTAATAAACAAAATGCAACATCAAAAATGGATCACAGCTGGGGATATAGCTCAGTTGGTAGAGTGCTTGCCTGGCAAGCACAAGGCCCTGGGTTCAATCCCCAGTGCCAAAAAAAAAAAAAAAAAAAAAAAAGATCACAAAGACAGTGAAGACTTTGGGGTGTTCTAAATACACATTACATTGTGAGATGGACACAAAACTTTGAAAGCCAGGAATAAAATGCTATAGTTTGGAATGGAGCAAGATTTAAGGCCTGAGCTCAGTACAAAAGTAATATTATTGGCATTTCAAGATAGTTAATGGAGATTTATGTAGATAAATGAAAACTTATATAAATACTTGGATTTCTGAAAAAAGATAAAATGAGAATTTTTAAAGCAACCATAATCATGTTCAATTTTCTGGAGAAGTAGATCCTAGTACTTTGTAAAACTTCTGCTAATATTTTAATGGTTTCATTTAATATTTTACTAGCTATCTTGTGCTGAACATTAGTAATTAAATGCAGTAGCCTTTGTCCTCCCTTATCCAAGGGGTATGCTGTGAGATCCCCAGTTAACACCCAAAGCCATAGATAATACATGTTAACTTTATTATCTATATGCCATTTCTTAATAAAAAAGGAAAGGCTCATGAAAGGAAATGTTGATTGCAGGCACATCTAAGATAATCCCAAAACTTGTCAAATTAGAAATCCTAGATGCTCCAGAAGTCCTAGGTTTATTATCAGGGGAAATTAATTCAATTGGAAGGGAATTCCATTGCACAAGTCATTTAAACCAATCTTTTAGGAAATAGTAACTCCAGAGATTTAAGATCAACACATATGTTAAAGGTAAGACCTCATCTCAAAAACTGACTAAATACATGACAGACAACATAGGTAGAGAACATAATTTTTTTTCAATCTTATTCAATGTTACATGTATTAAACATGACAATGGTCAAAGTTTGAAGATGTAAGCTGACTCTTATCCATCCTTGCCTTTTTCATATTTCCATATGACCATTAAAGATGAAAGATTAGAGACAAGATGGACTTATGGGGCTTCAAAGAGGGTACTTCCTTTTTTGTACATATTTGAAAATATCCCTTACAAAGGAAAGAACAGTTCAGAGGAATAGATTGCAAATGGCATGAGGGCTTAGGTTTCAGAAATGTAAGTATGAATCAAAATTTATCAGCTTTTGCTTAAATAAGTGCAGTTGTCTATGTTTCTTAAATAAACTTAAAAAAGATACATGTAAATGTGTTGGTGAATCCCCAAGGCCACCTCAAGTTCAATAATTCAATAGAGCGATTCATGGAACTCAGTAAAGCTGTTAGTAAATACAAAGAAAAGACAGAGATTAGGGGCTGGGATTGTAGCTCAGTGGTAGAGCACTCACCTAGCAGGGTGAGGAACTGGGTTCAATCCTCAGCGCCACATAAAAACAAAATGAAGGTATTGTGTCACCTACAACTAAAAAATATATTAAAAAAAAAAAGACAGAGATTAAATCAGCAAGGAGCTGGAGGGTTAGCTCATTTGTAGAGCACATCCTTGGCACGCATGAGGTTTGGGGCTCCACACCTGGCACTCAAAATTAAAGGAAAAGAAACAAGAGGCGCACAGGGCAGAATCCAGACAGCAAGGACAAGCACCCAATTTTCCCTTCCAGTGAAGTCATATAGTGCTTAAGTCTCCAGCAATAATGTATGACAGCACACATAAGTACTGCCGACCAAGGAAGCTCACTCAAGCTTTGGTTCACACTTTTTTGGGGGGGTGTAGGGGACACCAGGGATTGAACTTGGGGTCATTTAACAACTGAGCCTCATCCCCAGCCCTTTAAAAAAATATTTTATTTTGAGAAGGGTCTAAATTGCTTAGGGTATTGTTAATTTGCTGAAGTTAATTTTGAATTTGCAATCCTCCTGCCTCAGTCTCCTGAGCCACTGGGATTATAGGTATGCACCACCATGCCTGGTGGTCTACACATTTTTGTTGTTTTTTGTCACCTAGACAAGGGACACTTGAGCAGCTCCCCTTAATTAGTTCACTCCTCAGAGGTCAAATTTGTATTAGGAAGTCTAAGGCCCTACCATAAATCACTATCTTAAATGGCTCAAGGCCCTCTGTGAACAAAAACACTCTTCTCAAGCAGAACATTTCAAGATCTTGGAGGTGATTTGCCACAAGAGATCAACTGCTGTATAGGCTGTAAGATTTTTGCAAACCCTTCATCCTAAGTTGCCATAGTCCCCAGAATATTTCCAGACACAACATTCGAATGGGCACATCAACTCCAGTTTACTATTTCTCACAACCAATATTTCTGTAACAAAACATGGTTCTAATCTAACTCTTGTAGTATAAAAATCAGCAACACCAATCTCCCAATTCTGGCCACTACAACACGATTCTTTTCCAGGCCACAGAGAAGTTTTACTCATCAGTGATGGGCATTGTGTGATCTCCTACGAGAAAAAAGAACCAATTTATACAGCTCCACAAGGGACCAGTGGTCCTTATAACTCCCTGCCCCTGCTAACTTCCAGACCTTCAAAAAGTCCTGACAATTAGATCACAAGTTAGTCACATAAGAGTCTACGGTCTATATCTGGAGGCCTGACAACACAGCAAATGAGGCCAAAAATGGAGTTAAAATGATTCTCTCCCATATTATCCCCATTGGGGTAAACAAAGTTTGGGACACCCACACAAATGCTCATCCCTCATGCTGGCAAAGCCCAATTCTGTTCTCAAGCCACCCTGACTGGTGAACAAAAACCTTGAGATGAAATATGGCTTAGGCAAGCATAGTGGTACATGCCTGTAACCCTGTGACTGGGCTGAAGCAGGAGGATCCCTTGTTCAAAGCCAGCCTCGGCAACCTGGCAAGATCCCATCTCAAAATAAAATAAAAAGGACTGGGGATATAGCTCAGTGGTAGAGGGTTTCTGGGTTCAATTCCCAGTACTGAAAAATTTTTTTTAAAAGAGAAGGAAGGAGAGAGAAAGAATGTAATGTGGCTTAAACATTAAGTCTTTATTATTACACATGCATGCAGTTGCCAGACTGATGACCTGAAAGCTAGAAAAATCCATAATGAAGATCACAGGTGTCTCATAATGTGGCTGAAGGGGGAAGAACTTGGCATCAGCAGAAGAAAAAATGGGTGTTGTTGGTCAAAGCTGGTTAGGTCCATATCCTAGTTATGCAGAATGACAACCAACGAAGGCTTGGGCTACTTGTGATTCCTCTAGAGAGGGGGAGAGCACAGAAGTCTGAGCACACTGACTGAGGTGACTGGTGAACACCAATTGAGATGATAGCTTCTACTATAGAAACTCAGTGTGAAAGTACTCAGAAAAGACAATATAGCTGCTTAAAAGCTACCCGAGTCTGGTACTCATAAGAAATCTCCACACCATGAATGTTCAGATGCATGGTGTTTACCTTCCCAACGAAGACTCCTTTACTGAGGCTTTCCAATGTGTTGAGGCATTAAATGTGCAGAGAGCACATTCCCTATCTCCATCTCATCATAAGGCCTTTCTTTAGGATGAACTTTCTGGCATTGAATAAGGTTAGATCTTTGGCCCTTCCCACAGTCACTGCACTCACAAGGACTCTCACACCATTGACTAAAGACTATTCCACATTTACTACACTCATGATGCATTTCTTGGTTGTGAACTTTTTGACGCCAAGTAAGTTGGCTGCTTTGGCTGAAGAATTCTCCACGTTCACTGCACTCATATGGTCTTTCTCCCCTGTGAACTCTCTGGTGTTGTGTTAGGCCAAAGCTTTGACTAAAACATTTCCCACATTCAATGCACTTATAAGGTCTTGATCCAGTGTGAACTCTTTGATGTTTAATGAGGGTAGAGCTTTGGCTAAAGAATTTCCCACATTCATTACACTCATATGGCCTTTCACCAGTGTGAACTCTCTGATGTTTAATGAGGCTGGGGCTTTGGTTAAAGACTTTCCCACATTCATTGCACTCATAAGGCCTTGTTCCTGTGTGAACTCTCTGGTGTTTAATTAGATTGGAATTGGAGGTAAAGAATTTTCCACATTCACTGCATTTATAAGGCCTTGACCCAGTATGGATTCTCTGATGTTCACTAAGACTGGAGCTTTGGCTAAAAAATTTCCCACATTCACTACATTCATAAGGCCTTTCTCCAGTATGAATTCGCTGGTGCCGAACAAGTGTTGGTTTGTTGCTGAAGGCTTTCCCACATTTATTGCACTTGTAAGGTCTTTCTCCAGTGTGAATTCTCTGGTGCTGAACAAGTATGTGCTTGTAGCTGAAGGCCTTCCCACATTCCTGGCATTCATAAGGCCTTTCTCCAGTGTGGACTCTCTGGTGCTGGGTAAGTCTATATTTTTGGCAGAAGGCTTTCCCACATTCACTGCACTTATAGCATTTTTGTCCATTGTGAAAGGCTTCCACGTACACAATATTCTTTTTTTGCTTCCCTCTGTTGTGAGTGATCTGGAGCTGGAGATGGTTCAAGATGTCTGAGGAGTCCTTTTTGGTCTCTGAGGAAATAAAAGACTTTGACTCATGGATACTGAAATTCCTCACACTGGAGACCCTGTTCTCCTCCCTTCTGAAGAGTTTCTCTTCACTGTCCTTCTGGTGTGGGTGACATTTCCCATGTGCCCCACAGGGTTTCTGCCCAGAGTTTGTCCCTAGGTACTCAGCCACATGCACATCACCTTCTGAGTCTGGGTCACATATCTCCCAGGGAAGGGGCTTCTGGGTGGACAGATCTGCCTTTGAAGTATTTATTTGTGACACTTCTAAAGAAACACCTTGTTCAAAGGATGCCTCCTCATTCCCAGCTCCATGCCAATAACCTAAAAACAGAGAAATCCTAGTGAAATACACATTAACATTGGTAAGAAGAGGCAGCACCATCTCAAATGTGTGTTCAACATTCCAAGGAACAAAGCTGTGGGACTGTTTTCAGAATGAGGGAGATGGGTCCAGGCTGAGTAATGGGGCTGGTATACAGTACTGGGCCTGTAAATGTCACAGAGTAGGAACACAAGGATGGGTTGTAGTGCAGGAAGAAGAGGCAAAATCTACACCTTACTCCTCTGTAAACAGTTTTCACCAGGGTAGTGGATGGCTGGTGATACATGCATGCTTTGTGGAAGAGTATGTTCAGGCCCAGGAAAATCCTACTGTAACTGAGGAGGTGGTATTCAAGACTATTTTAAGGATATGTGTAAACCTCATGACCCAGTAAGAGTAGACCAATACTGGACAGCATAGCACAGGAAGCAACAGACAGGAAGAGAAAAGAGAGGAGAGACAGAAGTCTAGGCAGCAGAAGAGAGAGATGTGAGAGATAATCCTGGTCAAAAGTCAAGAGTAGAAATGACAGGTAGACAAAATATCAGGAATGAGAAGAGCCAGAAATGAGGTACACAGTCCCTGGCCTTGACACCAAAACAGTATCTGGCACAAAACATGTTCCTGTAATGATCTGAACACAGCTATTGATATCACATTCTTCCCCTGATGCCAATCACCAGGGCAAGGCCTGCTTTGAGACCCTCTTGCTATGCATGGAGTCATGTCCAATTTGTCATGTACCCAGGAATCTCCTCCCAGCTCCAGTGTGACAATGGCATGGGACCCAGATGATGCAAGTCCTAAGGAGAAGTTCAGGCAAAAGTTCAGCACTGGTTGAGGGCAACCATTGCAGAACAATCTCAGGAAAGAAAATTAGTATTACATAATAAATTTCTGAGAAGCCTTCTACAGAAAAAGCCAAGTGGTTCATACTAATGTGACTATGTTGGGTCTCTACAATTCCTTGTACAATCAGACCCCAGAAAATATCAATTAGAAGTGGGGAGAATCCAAAGCACAGAGGTGGAATTGGTGTACAGTGTCATCCTAGCAGGAAATGGCTAAGACAGATGGGATCCACCGGACTAAATCCAAGTCTCCTGATCCACAAATCTTCACTGAAAAGGCATCAGGACAGCTGATGTTCGGGATACTTGTGAAAGGAAATAGTATACCCAGCCTTGTCACCTGTAGCACCTACAAAAGGGAAAAAGGAATTGAAGCCGTGTCCATTGTCTATCTATGAGAAGAACAGAGCCACCTCTGGAAGAAGAAGAAAGGCAAAACCAGCTCACAGCACTGAAGGTGGATATAAGGGCCTTACCCAGAGAGGCAACAAGTGCAAAGACCTCCAGCATCACATCACGGTATAGTATTCTCTGAGCCTCATCAAGGAACTTCCATTCCTCCTGGGAAAAGTATACAACCACATCCTCAAAGGTCACAGAGCCCTGTAATGATGGAAAGAGTTGTGTCTAGAAGCAGACTATCTCCCTGGAATCCCATAAACATGCACCCACCCTGGCCCACAATAAATCCCTGCTTGTATCTTCATCAGCTCCCAACTAGAGGGCACTAGGCCCATTTTCACTTCATGTTTCATTGATCACTGGATCCAACCCTGAGCAAAATACAAGTGGGCAAACACTTGCAATCTAAGTTCTGGGCCTGGTATGCAGAGCCTCCATCCCTCTCCTGCCAAACAATAACCTGACAGTACCCAGGATCAAACCTCACAGACAATACCACACTTGGCCTCATTCTTCTCTGTTAAGATTCTACTCCCAGAGCCTTGAGGAAATTAGTTCACACTCATCCACTGAGTACATCACTCATTAGATCCTATCTCCACTACTGCCACCTGAATCATAGAACTGGCATTTCTCTCTGGACTCTTCATCTGCTCTCTAGGCATACAACATCCAGAAAGTGCTTGGCAAATGTAATAGGATCCCACTAAGTCCCAGAACTCCAATTGCAGCCTCCAATCCTACATGGAAGGCTTCCCCATTCTTGGCTTCAACCTTAGTCATTCAAAATCACAGGCAGATCAAAATGTCCCTGCCAGGCTTAACTTTTCTCTTATATATCATGTCCTTTCACCAGGCACAATGCCTGTCCACAAGCACTAACTGAATACTTACACCCACTGACACCACACCTTAGGTGAGCTAATCTGTCACTGTGATGTCAAGTCCCACCGAGAAGCACCAAAAAAGCTTGGTGAGTACATGGAAGCATGAATAAGCACCAGGTCAACTTCACTACTTACCCTGACTAGCTTTGCATCCTCATCCACCTCATATCCACTTGCCTGTGAAAATGTTGACCACCTGCTGGACCTTGCCCTTCCCATACTTCCCTGCTGATGACCACTACTCTTCCATGTGTTGCCCAAGCAAGAGTCTCAATAGCCCCATCCTCTTTTTCACTGTCCCCTAATAGCAATACCACAAAACCCTGAAAAAATACACCCCTCCTATAATGGACCTAGAGTTCCAATTTGGTCCACACCCCAAACATCATACACTGGATCAATCTATTTTGAAGCCATCCCTAGCACTCAAGACACATCCAGGAATCCACTCGTTATCCCTATCTGGGATTCAACATGGCCCAAACCTAACTCCTAATATTCTCACTGAAGACCACGCACTGGCTTTCCCATTTCAGTTGAGAACAGTTCCATTCTTACAGAACTCCATGACTCATCAGCCTGTCACACTCCCCATTGTGAAATAGGGTCAGCCCCATAAAAAACAAATCCAGAAGCCAAAAATTTCTTCCACCTCCACATCTACCACTCTGGTCTACCATACCAGTATGGATCTGGACAATGTAAGTGGTATCCTTAATGGTCTCTTTTTGTTCCTCTCCCTGAGTCCATTCTGTACTCTACACAATGGAAGCATATAAGGACCTGAATCAGATCTCTACTCCAAAAATTCTGTGGCTGCTATCAATCTCAGGACAGGCACCCAATTTTATAGGCTACCATTCCAGGTCCAATTCTGACCCCTGCCTTCTGTTCCCATCTACAAGTCCAAAAACACTCCTATCTCAGTCATCTCCAAGCACTTGTACCTGCTGATCCCTGCACCTAAAACAACCTTTCACTCCAGTGATTGCCCACAATGCAAGTCTTTCCATACAACCGCTAACCTTAAGCCTCAGAATCCTAGGCTTAAGGTTTCTCTAGGATTTCCAGATACCAGGGGCAGGAAGAATGACAACACAGAGTTCCAGGATATTGTCACTCACCAGTACAGGGACCATACATGCCTCCGCAGCAAGAAGAACCTGTGGGAAGACCAAGGCCATGTTACTTTAAATACATAAGGGGTAGAGACAATGAAGGAGATAACAATATAATATTTAATATTTTATGTGAAGACAAATGCTGAAGGGGAAGATAAAGTATGTACAAGAGGGGAGATGACATGGATTTATGCCACATGTCATGTGGGTATCCTGAGGAAACGCATTCGGTGGTGGCAAAAACAAGTGCAAAGTCCTACTCTTGGGGTTGTGTTTGAGAGGTACCCACAACACCCTTGTGGCTGGAGTCCAATAAGCCAGAAGAGAAGAGCAAGGGAGGCTGTTGGAAAAGGAAGAGTTGTGGCATATCATTCCACACTTAAAACAACAGTTTTAAGTCTACATCTAACAAAGTATTCTTAAATGTCCAGGTCTATTTGACATCTTATCGTATTCCCAGTCTCTTCCTGTGTCAACAATATATTCTCCTCCTCCTTTAACTTACAGTCAATAGTCAGCATTTATAGGTAGGCAGTTATGTGACTCAGTGTACTTCCACTTCATACTTTACTTTGGTTTTATCAAATATTGTTTTATATAAAAATTAGCATAATTAATGAAAATTCCACTTAGTTCATAGATCAAATCATAAATTTGGCTAAATAAATTCTGATAAATTTGAAATAGTATAGAATTAAATGAGAGAATTCAAAAATATACTTTTAATACCTATTCATATATGTTTTTGGTACTGGGGAATCTAACCCTGTGAGCACTTCACCACTGAGCTACATCCCCAGCCCTTTTAACTTATTTTGAGATAGTCTCATTAAGTTGGTCTTGACCTTGAGATCCTTGATTCACTGAGATTACAGGCATGTGCCACTGTGCCCAGCTTCTATTCATATTTTTGATATTCATATTTTTCCAAAAATATTTGGAGAGATTTTAACGTGCATTCTTTGTTTTTGTGGATGAAACTTTACACCTTTAATTCTGTAGACAGTCTTCCCTACTGTGGTAGCTCTGAATCATTTACCAAATGCAATTACACCAATTCTTTTCCCATATTTTTTACTGGTGCATTATAATTATATGTAATGGTGAGATTTACTGTTACATACTCATATATACACACAATTTAACAATGTGATTTGGTCAATGTTATGGTCTGGATATGAGGTGCCATCCAAAAGCTGTTAGTGTAGGAGGTGAAATGATTAGATTATGAGAACTGGACCCTAATAAGTCCATTCTACTTTCAGAGGACTGGCTGATAATTGTAAGCAGGTGGGGTATGGCTGGAAGGGTAGGTCAATGGGTACATGCCCTGGAAATGTTCATCTTCTGTGAATCCCCTTCTACTCTGCTTCCTGGCTACCACAGGCAGAGCAGCTCCCCTCTGCCATTCTTTTCCACCATTCTGTTTTGCCTCACCTTGGGAACAGAGCAATGGAGTCAGCCCATCATGGACCAAACCTCTGAAACTGTGAGCCAAAATAAATTTCCTCCTCTAAGTTGTCCTTGTCATATATTTAATCACAAAAAAAAAAAAAAAACTGACTCAAGAGTCAACATTTGCCAGTATTTCCTTTCCTGCCTTATCCCTGACCCCCATCCCTTTCCTCTACTCTACTGGTTTCCCTTTCATCATCATGGGATCATGCCATCCACCCTTCTTTTCATTTATTCTCTCCAGCTTTCACATGAGAAAGAAAACCTACAACTCTTGACTTTCTGAGTTAGGTTAGCTTCACTTAACAGAATGCTCTCAAGTTCCATCTATTTACCTGCAAATGACATTAATTTCATTCTTCTTTATGGCTGAATAAAACTCCATTGTATGTATGTATGTATGAATATGTATATACACACTCACGTACACATGCACACACACATTATTCAATGATAGACATGTAAGCTTCCATAATTTGGCTATTGTGAATTGTGTTGCTGTACACATGAGTATGCACGTACCACTATAGCATGATGACTTTTAATTCTTTACGATAAATGTTAAGGGTTATATATCTGGGTTATAAGGTGATTCCATTCCTTAACTTTTGAGAAACCTCCATACTGATTTCTACAGTGGTTGTACTAACTTAAAATCCCACCAGAAATATACAAATATTTCTTTCCCCCCATCCTCTTCATTATTTATTATTGTCAAACCTAATTTTTATTAAAGGAGTTGTTGTCAGAGCCAAAGGAAATGTATGTAGCCTCTAACAGTTCAGGGTTTAAACTTAAAGGAAGCTAGGACCTGATCTCAGTTTGATCCTTGGTATACAAAAAGATAAAAAATTTTAAAAAATAAAAACCCTGCTATGAGAAAGCAGAAATCTTCTCAGTTCTAAGCATTCTATTGGGGTTTGAAACTTTATTACTTTATGTCCTTACAACGATTTAATTTCTGCACTTTAAAAGCAAGTATGTTAGCAAAATATCTTGATTTGTCATGACACAGATGATTTAAGAGTAAAATGTTAGAAGGATAACACTTAAAAAATGGAAACTCTATTGAGTATGCATACACTAAAACTAAATTTATGTAATATATAAATGTGTTGAAAAATAATTTTGAAGAATGAGCACCCCCAAAATAATAGTCCCATTCAAGGAGTCAAAAAGATGAGATTAGTAACATGTTACAAAACAAGAATCAAAAAGTGGAACTGTTAAACTACAATAATTTCTATAAAGAACACCCATTAAATCATATGGGAAGACTATAAAGAAACCTACATCTGTCCCCATAAAACCCATACAATAAACACACCTCAATGTGGGACACAGCTCAGTGGTAGAGTGTTTGAGTAGAATGTGCAAAGCTCTATGTTTGATTTCCAGCACTGCCCCCACAAAAACCAGAGTTAATTAAATATATAGAGATTAAAAAAATAAATCTGGACAACATACATCTAATGAGAATAAAGGCCAAAAATAACATCTTTAAACATGGAAAAAAAACAAAACTAAACATGTTATTGAAAACAAATAACATGAAGGACAAAGAAACGGAGGCTGCAAGCCCTACTGTCTGTAAAGATACCTCTCAAGACTTCTCTACACAAAAATGAATGCAAGATTATAGACAACACAAAGTGCTGAAAGATTCAGAATAAAGTAAAACCCTTGGTGCATACCATAAAAACAGTTCTATAAAAAGGATACTAAGATGCATGTCTTGGAGGACATATTCAAAGAAAGAGGTATCAAGCCAGAAAGGTGTGGAATAAGTATGGAAAGTAGGTGCAAAATACATGGTTTATTATCATGTAAAAAATAAAATATTGACCATGCACTGATGGTGTTAGTTATTAGTCTGTTATGCCTGAAAATGCTGCAATACAAAACTATGAAATTCTGCTAAATAGTTCTAAGGAGCAGCTAGTAATGGAAAATTCCAAGTGCTTTAGAACTCAAGAAACCATTTCTAAAAAGTCACAATGTAACAGGTAAAGAACAGACAAAACTCATTTTAACACACAAAATTAGTGATTTCTCAAAAGATACAATAATACTACAAAGATACTGTAAGAAAAAAAAAAGTGTGATGTTGACACTGTGACATAAAACTTAGGTCAAGCAACAAATGGGACAGAATCCAGAGCTCACACAGAAGCACACGTTGATCTTGGTCTATGGCCACAGTGTTGCTGCAGAACTTTAAAAGGCAGTTTTTAAGCACACTGTTCTATGACAATGGACTATCCAAAATATAAAGTGGTACTTGTCCTACATAACACACAAAAAGTAATTCCGGCTAGACAAAACTTAACTGGGAAGATAAAAATCCTCTCTTAAAAGTCAACAAAAGAGAAGACATTTCTAATACGTGCAGCGATTTCTCAGGCCCAAGATAAAAGACACGCGATAAAGACGAATCAGGCCCAACCACATCAAAGTGGAGGTCGTCACTGTCACACCTCATCGCGACACGGAACAGCATCCACAGCCTGGAAAACACCCAAGTACCAACGTCTAAACCGAGGCTTCAGCTCAGCAAATACTCCTGCCAAACGGTGCGAGAAAGACATCGACCCAAAAAAAGCGCAAGACGTGCGCACACGCTAGGATTTCAGAACGGCCTTTTTTAACAAGCTAATTCTATCTTAATGGTAATCAGCAAAACGTAGCGTCTTTTAAAAAATATTCATCAGACTGGCAAAATCTGCCAGGGACTGACGCTGCCCAAGGTCCGTAAAGCTGAAGAAATGACAAGGCCCACAAGGTACCAGGGGTGCCGGACCCGGGGCCTTCCGGGACATTCCGGGGACCTGCTGCCGCGGCCCTCGCACCTTCCTTGGGCCCGACGCAGTCGGCCTGGCCACCCGGGCGCGGCCGCAGGGCAGCGCTGGCAACGTGGACACCGGAGTACGGCCAGGCCGTCGGCAGCACGTGAAGGGCTTTCCCGCCGCCGAGGAAGCGACCGAGAGGAAGGAGACGCGCGGACGCGAGGCCGGAGGGCAAAGCCGCAGCGCAGGGTGCGCACCACGCGCCGCGCGCTTTCCCGGAAAACGAGACCCGGCCGCCGCCCGAGGACCGCCTTACCCGGGCCGGGTCCCGCGGCGCGGCCGCCGCCATCGGACTCTGCGGCCATCCCGGCCACAGCGGCGCCGTCCAGCCTGCCAGCGGAAGGACCGCCTTCCGGCCGCTCCCTCGAGCCGAGCCAGCGGCGGGAGGGCCGGAGTTCAGGTCTCGGACTCGCGCGAGCGTGCGAAACACCGCTCGAGGGGACGCCGGAAGTGCCGCCCAGGGCGCTCCTCCCGCCGGAAGTGCCGCCAGCGCGCTCCTCCGCCGGAAGTGCCGCCCAGCGCGCTCCTCCCGCCGGAAGCGCGCCTCTCCTGGGTGCCTATAGGCCTGGCCCCACGAACGCCGCCGCGCAGTGGCGTCTGGGTAGGAGGCTCTCGCGGCGCCGCGGACCCTGGCCGGTCCCGCGCCAGACCCCAGCCTCCGTACCCGGCGCCCGGCAGGAGCCTGGGGAGCGCGCCGGGTTTCCTGTCGGTTAGAAGCCGGAGAGTAAACCCGAAGGTCCCTGGCGGGAAACGAGGAGGGGTTTGTAGTGGCAGAAAGCAGCCCCGCTAGGCATCGTGTCCTGAGGAGCCGCGGGCCCCGCCGAAGAGCCTCCCTCCGTCCGCACCGAGCCGGTTGCTTAGGATCTAGGCCTGTCTGAAAAGAAGCCGCAGGTGCCACCGTCGCTCTCTGCAGGGCCGCTGCGCGAGCAGAGCGCCTGGGGGAAGGGCCCTGGGGGCGGCGCAGGCCAGCCGTGCCCACGGCCGAGGCCCTACCTCAAAGTAAAGCCTGAGCAGAGCTGGAAGCCGCCTGGGCTCACTCCCCGGTACTAAAAGGAAGTTCAGTCTGTCTGCACAAAGAAGGATGTATGAGTTGGGCAGCACTCGAAATTGAAAGAGGTTGAGCGCGCACTGCTCCACGTCCATGTCAGCAGACGGGGCAAGCGCAGGCCTCATGGAATCGCGGTGGCTAGGCCCTGCCCTGTTGGAGTGTCGTGCGAAGGAGGTCCTTAGTTGTAAAACCACTGGGCTGGCTGACTGCTGGGACAGGCTGATGCTCATTTTAGCTTTTTTGTTGTTTGTCTGTTTTGTTTTGCTTTTTATTTAGAGACAGGGTCTCACTGAAGTTGCTTAGGGCCATGCTGTTGCTGAGGCTGGCTTTGAACTTGTGATCCTTTTGCCTCAGACTCAAAGCGACCACGCCTGACAGTATGTTCACTTTAAGTTAGTTACAAGAAATATTTTCAGGTTAAGTTCAGGTTTGCTTATGTAACAGCAAAGGCAATCTCATTAAAGAGATATCCTTAAATTAATGGCCTCCTTAATCATTTAGTGAGACAGGATTACATGAAACTGCAATTACAGTGACAATGCATGGAGAGTTGAGATAATGTAGGAAAATATTAGTGAAATTAATGATTATCTGGTTATCTAAATTTAGTAGCCAAAATAACTCTGGGAAACCGTATCTTAGACATGTGAGAAAGATTTGTCTCAGTTTAGTTTGAAGGATCCTAAGGTCTAAAAAGTGAGGGTATGAATTTGAGCATGTCGTTACATAAGAAACTTGTCTTCTATGAAGCTACTGCTTTCTAAATTGTGATTTATCTTATGTTGTTTTATGATTCATAAATACACTGAGTGATACCAGCTTGAAGGGAGATGTAAGCAAAGCATTCAGACAGCTTTTCAGGAATAGTAAAAATTGCTAGAAAATCTGAAGTGTCATATTTATTCACTCCTAATCAAATACCCATAAAGTCTCTACTGTAGTCCAGGGACTAGTGGGAGTGAACTGAGCACATGAAGATTCGAAGGATAAACACCCCACTCATGAAGCTCCAATTCTAATCAGAACTGATGGAGAGTAACTATCAATGACAACATAGACGATTGTGTACTGTTTTTATGTGACACATAATTATAAGAAAAAGTTATGTGTGCTAAGGAGAGGCGTTATATTCTCATGATTAAATTTTTTCCCCCATAGATTAAAAAAAAATCTCAACTAGTAGGAGGACATTTAAGTAAATACTAAAGGAGATGAAGTGGAATTTATTGGATATCTACAGGAATTAGTTCCAGGTGCAGAAGAGTCAGAACAGAGACTAATGTCAGATCATGTTTGATCCCTTCCAGAAAGAATAAGGGTCCTGGAACAAAGATAACCAAGTGAGTGAGCCCAAGAAGAGTAGGGATACACTGAGCAATGTGCTGGAAGAGAGACACATGCAGCAGGCAGGCTGTTATTTTTTTCTAAGTAAAATAAAGAGGAGAAGCACATTGACATTTTCTCACACCCAAAATACATACTAACAACATATTTGCACACAACATTTCAAGTGTGACTCCCCCTGTTTTCATTTCAATTACATTAATGTTTTTATATGAAAGTAACAATTTCAATACCAGATATTACCCATTGTACCTAGAGTCTATTTTCTTGAAAATATAGACTCATCAAATAACCTTATAAGAACTGTACAAATTCCAGACACTTCACAGATTTGCATGTCATCCTTTCACAGGGTCCAGGCAAATCTTCTCTGTATCATTCCAATTTTAGTATATGTTCTGCCAGAGTGAGCATAGGGCAAGCCATTTTGAAGATTTCACTCTACGTGAATTGGGGAACTATTAAAAAAAAAAAAAAAAAACAGAAGCAGACTGTTACTAATGAATCATGACTTGTGTTAAGAATTGAGAAATGTGAGACTACTTAGTAGAATGGTACTAATAATATCAGTGACTTGGGAGACTGAAGCTGGGGGATTGCAAGTTTGAGGCAAACTTTAGCAACTTAGCAAGGCCCTAAGCAAATTGGCAAGACCGTCTCAAATTTTTTTTTAAAAAATAAAGGACTGGGATATTACTGAGTGGTAAGCACCCCTGGGTTCAATCGCCAATACCTACTTGAAAGCAGATAAACAAATTGGACAGAATTACCTCTTCCAGAGAAAGTGAAGGGACTAATACTAATACTTATGAGTGAGAGTGGACAGGGGCCAGGCCAGATGTGAGAGGACAGGTAATTTGGGAATTTTTCAGTTCACAATTAATACGTTGGGAGAAATGGCAAGGATCTGAGCAGAAAAGGCATTGTACTAGACTGTATTGCTCTTTATCCATGCTGCCTTTCTGGCTTACAGAGCAAGAAGTCAACTCAGGAGACGTGATCCGGTTGAGAGGGTGGGTCTGGCCAGGTGGCAACTGTAGTGGTGACCAAGTGTTCACACTCTTGATACATCTGAATGAAGTATGCAACTGAATTTCCCATCAGATCGAATATCAGTTTTGAGGGAGAAAAAGCAAACTTGCTGAAGGACAGCTTCACACTTGAAAATATCTGTATTCAGTACAAAGAGCCCCTTTGTTTTAATGTGCACCAAAGTGTGTATCATTCTAGTGATTTCACCCTTTCCCTGTGTTGAGATTAAAAATGTTCCAGGTATATAGTTATCCCTTGATATCCATGGGGGATTGTTTCCAGTTTCTACCCCTAGATATCAAAATCTGAGTATGCTAAAGTCTCATACATGAAATGTTATAGTATTTGTATATAACTTATGCACATCCTTCAGTATACATTAAATAATCTCTAGATTACTTACATACTGAATATTGTTAGGGTAGCTGGCACAAATGTCCAAGAGAGACACATCTCTGAGTTCAAGTAAAGGTTTACTAACAGTCTGCCAGACTGTCCCTCTGCAAGGAGCAGCAACCTGCTGGAAAAAACACCATAACTACATAGTCATGTACAGTGGAGTGGTTAAAAAAATAACTTGTCTGGCCCTGTGACTGTTATTTGATGTCTTTGCTGTGGTTTTGGTAGTTAGGGACTCTTGGGGTGGGCAAGTGCTGATTTTCAAACTGAAGTTACTTTGGCCTAAGGACCTAACAAATATGTGAATTCTCTGTAGTGTTAATGCGGCATTGTTCAAGGAAGAATGCAAGGGAAAAAAGCTGTACATGTTCAGTATTCATTTACATTTCTCTGAATATCTTCACTTAGGATTGACTGAAATCTGCAGATGCAGATTCAAATTAGATGCTTTCATTATGACAAAAGAATAGCCAAAGGGCCAGCCCCAGTAAATTTCCCATATCGCAAGATATATAGATTTGTGTAGCTATCAGAGTCACATAATCACTACCTGTTTTTTTTTTTTTTTTTCCTAAATAAATCTATTTGTTGCACTAGAACCCATTAACAGAAAAAGTCATGGAAAATCACATGTCACAGTAGGGACTTATCAAGAAGGAAATATTTAGAGCATAAATTGTGAGTATTGATAATACCATTGAAAAGAATCTAACTTGCTAGTAGGGCAGTGGGACCACAGAAAATGAATTGCTCCATTTTGTGTCTTTAATTCCTTAAAATTTAGTTTAGACTTACTAAGGAATAGCTTCATGCAAGATCACACTACTGTTAAAAACCCAAGATAGGATGTGGGTTGAAAGTGACCCAATAGTTACAATCTGTAGAGTCTGCAGCTGCTCTGTGCAAAAGGTTCTCCATGTCCTTAAGGAGTGCCCTGAGGGGTTGCTGAATTTACTTGTTGGAGACTCATTTACCACTTCACATCTCAGCTGGTATCCCACCAGCTCTTTACCCCACCCAGGTCTCCCTTTGTATAGACAGAGGACAGGGCCCCTCCCACGTCAGGTCTCCTCCTTTTTAGAGGGAGGGATCATTAGACCCTGACCTCCTTATCTCTGCTGTCCAGTCTCAGCTCTCCCTTTTTTTCACCACAGGGCCTATGTGAAATAACAACTTTTGAATCCCTCCCTCCTAAATCTGGTATCTATGGCAATCCCCTCCGGTGTGTTCCCCATTCTCCACCTTTTGAAAGCTCCAGCCCAGTCCACTTCTGCTCCAGACCTTGATGACCACCTATCTATGCTCTAATATCTATACCTTGAAATGTCAGAGAAGCACCATGCCCAAAACTCAGTCCAACAAATCATGCTCCCTTCGTTGTCCTACTAATCTCTATTCTCTGATGTTAAGGCAAAAAATATGGGCTGAACCTTCACTCCCCACTCTTATCAGACATAGTTGATGTATCAGGAAATCCTTTAGGCTCTAGTTTTATGATCAATCTGAAATCTTATGATGTCCCCTTTCTTTCCACTTCCCCAGTTCCACCTCCACCAGAATTCCCATGGGAGTTTTGCTGTGGCCTTCTCAAAGATCTCCCTGCCTCTCTTCTGGACACAGGCTCAGATCTGCATTGAACTTAGCAGGCACCCCTCCACCCAGGCTTTAGCTTTGCATAGTGGGTTTTGGGCCATGGGAGTACCTGGGAAACCATACCTCCTTCATGTCACCTCATGAGAGGGACCTTCACCAACTGAGCCAGGGAAGAGTCAGGTGGGGCAAATGGCCAGGACAGGGACAAGGGCATTGGAATCCCTAGCCTGGCTCAATTGCATTATCTCTTGACTCTGGGCAGGGGACAACAGCCTCTTCTTTCACTTTCTCCCTTCTTCACCTCAGTCTAAGCCAAAGTTTCTGAACAGGTTCAAAGCAACAGAGAAAACCTAAAGGGACTGCCGCCAGGTGCAGGAAGTCCCGCTTTCTGACTCCCATGCGCGTCAGCGCTCCCTCCTGTTTTGTCTTCTGGATAAGTTTCCAGCCTCTACCTCAAACTTCTGAGACTTGTTGAGTAGTTATCTGGTGAGTGTAGGCCCAATGCCCAGGAAAGGGCTCCAGGAAATAAAATTTTGGGAATCCAAAGAGGGCACAGGGCTCCACTTACTCATAACCCATTAAGTCCCGAGTTTTCAATTCTGTATAAAGAAATTGACAGGGGTACATTTTTACTGATTTCCTGATAAACACCTTTTTCTAGTACAGCTATCATTTTCTTCAGAATTACTTTGGGATGGTTAATTGACTATCCAGTGCTGTGGTTATGTCCCCCAAAGGTCCATGTGTTATGTGCTTGGTTATCAGTTTGTGGCCTCTACTAGAGGATGACTAGTCTAGAAATTAGTGGGAAGTTAGGTCATGTGGATGTTCCCTCAAAGGAGCTTTTGAATCTTGCAGCCTGTCCCTTTCTTGCTTCCAGGCTGCCATGAGGTGGTTTCTGCTACATACTCCCATCATGACATACTTGCCACAAGCCCAAAAGCAATGGCCAAGTGAATGTGAACTGAAATCTCCAAAATTATAACTTTTTGTTGTTGTTGTTGTTCTGGGGATTGAACTCAGGGGTGCTTAACTACTGAATCACATCCCCACCCATTTTTATATTTTATAAAAAGGATCTAAGATGCTTAGGGTTTTGCTAAATTACTGAGGATGACTTTGAACTTGTGATCCTCCTTCCTCAGCCTCCCAAGTTGCTGGGATTACAGGAATGTGCCACCCTGCCTGGAAAACTTCCTAAGTTGATTTTACTGTTATTTATTATAGTAATGAGAAGTTGACACAGCAATGAAATTTTTTAAAAAACATACTTAGGCACAGACATGTGATGACAGTGTAGAAAGATTTGGGAAAGGAATCTTTTGAAGAAAGTGTTCAAAAAGCTGGATACTCATGCGGAAGAATGAAAATGAACTTGTACCTCATACAAAAATGAGTTCAAGGGGCTGGATGGTGTAGCTCTGTGGCTAAGTGCTTGTCTAGCATGTGTGAGGCTCTGGATTTGGTCCCCAACAGCGAGAAAGGGAGAGAAGAAAAAGGGCATCAAAAGAATTGAATAAACATTTTTCCAAAAACACTGAGCAAGAGAAAAATGAAAAAATGTTCATCAGTAATCATTAGGGAAATGCAAATCAAAATGAAATATCTCACATCCATTCAAATAACCATTTAAAAAGAGAAAGCATTGTGGAGCACATGAGAAACAAGCACCTGCAGTATTGGTGAGACTTCAAAATGGAATACCTGCTATGAAAACCATTCTACATATCCTATGATATGGCAATTCTACTGCTGCCTACATACCCAAAAAGAATTTATAGCAGAGGGGCTGGGATCAGTGGAAGAATGTCTGTCTAGGCACCTGTGAGGCCCTAGGTTTGATCCCTAGCAGTAGCTGCCCCCCACAAATATGTAATTTTTTTTAAAAGCAAATCCTCAAAAATTTATCTGTATACTCAGGAGTCATCCACGATAGCAAAGAAATGAATTTAAATCAAATGCCCATTATGTACAGATAAAGTGTTATATACCTATAATGGGATTTTATTCAGCCTTAAAAAAGAAAATTTGAATCATTCTGAAAACATAAGACACAAAATAATAGAAAAACAATTTCCTTATAGAGAGTACTAATGAAGTTCAGAGAGGTGGTTGTTAGAGGTTGGGTGTAATGGAAAATGAGTGGTTAAAAGGATATAGAGTTTTCATCTTGTATGGCGAAAAGACTTCTGGATATTCATTGCACAATGTGAACAATTACTGAGCTGTACACTTTAACATTGTAATGATGATACATTTTGTTATTGGCATTTTAGAAATAAAAAAAAAAAACTAGTTCTCAATGGTAAATCAGAGCATATTTGTCTGAAGTCTTTCCACATTTACTTTTAAGTTTATCTGGTGTGAACTTTTGGTGCTGAATGAGGTGAGAGTTTTGGTCAAAGTCCTTCCCACATACTGCCCTAAGGCCTTCCTCCCATGTGAATTCTCCTATGTTTAATGAGGCTCAAATTGTATCTAAAGACTTTCCCATATTCATAGCACTCATAAGGTTTTTCTCCAGGGTAAACTCCCTGAAAACTAATGGGTGTTGAACTGTTCATAAAGATTTTGCCACATTGCACTCATATTTTTCTTTAGTGTGAACTTTTGGGTGCTGAATGAGGTGGGAATTTTGGCTAAAACCTTTCCCAAATTTGTTGCAGTCATAAGGCTTTTCTCCAATGTGATTTCTCCAGTGTCTAATTTGATTTGAGTTGTGGTAAAAGAATTTCCCACATTCACTACACTCATAAGGCCTTTCCCCACTGTGAACTCTCTGATGTGTATCACGTATGGAGTGATAGCTAAAGAATTTCCCACACTTGCTGCACTTGTAAGGTTTTTCACCAGTGTGAACTCTGATGAATAAGAAATGTGGAGCTGTCTAAAAAGAAGGCCTTTCTCCAGTATGAACTTTCTGATGTCTAATCAGGGTGGAGCGGTATCTAAACAATTTTTCACACTGGCTGCATTCATAAAGTCTTTCTCCACTGTGTATTCTCTGACAAATACTAAATCTGGAGCTGTACATAAAGAATTTCACACATTCACAACAGTAAGGTTGTTCTCCAGTGTGAACTTTCTGATGTCTGATAAGTTTAGCATGTAACACAAAGAATTTCCTGCATTGACTGCACTCGTAAGGCCTTTCTCCAGTACAGATTTTTCTGGTGACTAATAAGGAAGGACTGTGTAATGAAAGCTTTCCCACACTGAGTACATTCAAAAGACCTTGGCCTGGAAATTCTCTGGTGCTCCATGAGATCAGAGCTTTTCATAAAGAATCTTTCAATGTGGATTTTCTGGTGCTGAATAAGGTGGGGCTTTCTAATGAAGGGTTTCCCACATTCAGTGCATTCATAGGGCCTTTCTCTAGTGTGAATTTTCTGGTGTACAACAACATCGTATTTGAGACTGAAGGCTTTCCCACATTCACTACATTTGTATGGCTTTTCTCCAGTGTGATTTTGCTGATGCTTAATAAGGTGGGAGTTGTACTTAAATATGATCCCCACATTCACTACATTCATAAGGCCTTTCCCTAGTGTGGATTTTTTGGTGCTCATACAGCATATGTTGGTGGCAAAAGTCTCTCCCACATAATCTGCAGACATAATCATTTTGTCCACTTTAAAGTCTTCCTTGTCCTGGATGTCCTCAGGTGGTTTCCAACCACTGCGAGGGGCTTTGCTGAAAAAGATATGAGTTGGCACTGAAGTCCTTCCCGTCCTCCCTGCATGTTAAGGTCCTCTCCACTATGTGAACTCCACGGCTCTTCAGAAATAAAGGCCTCTGCTTGCTTCTGGAGTGATCTGCTCTAAGCAGCTATTGTGGGTGCTGGTAAAGCCCTGCCAACACTTGTGCAGCTCATGCTCAGGAGGTGTTCCACTGTGCTCAGTCAGATGAAGAATGTCTTCCAAAAGTGAGCTGTGTGTTTCATAGGACTTCTGAGTGGATGTTCCCAGACACACCTTGCTCAGAAGGAAGTTCCTCAACTACAGCTCCATGCCAACAACCTGTAAGAATAGATATGCTAATAATATGCAAGATCACTTTAGCTGAAACAGGCAGCACCACAGCAAATGTCTGACACACACACAAATTGATCCATGGGATTGCTGACAAGAATTAGATACTAATCAGTGAGACAAAGACCTGCTGGGCAGAGCAGGGCCTGGAACATTCTCACCACCAGAGAGCCCTACAATAGGTAGAAATGCAAGGGATGGGAAGAGTAGACAGGAGGGTCAGTCTTCAACTCACTGCTCTGCAAATGGTCTTCAATTGGGTTATGGATGCTGATAAATGGTAAGCAGTGTATAGAAAGTTGTGCCCAGAACCAGAGCTATATGACTATAAGAGTGGATGGTGTACAAGGACTACTGAAGGACCTCAAAACACCCTGAGTCAAAAGCCAAGAGTACCAGAAAAGGCTAAACAGAAGAGACCTACAAGAGGTGAAGCCAGAAATGTGAAGAGCTAAAGGTCAAAAGTAAGAGGGGAATGAAATGGGGAAGAAAAGGCAGAAATGAGATATGGTCACTGAACAGGCCTGCAGTGTGATTTGCATCCAGTTCCCATCAGTCTCCTTCCCAGCTCCTACACCAGAGCTATAACTCCTGGCATCTACCCTGTCCAAAACTCAGGGGACTGTCTCTGGCTTAAGGTGAGTAACTATTTAAGCCAGGCCTTGGCCGTTCTAGGTGAAAGAAGGAAAGGGAAAAGCCAGCACATACCTAGAGCAATATGACCCAGATATCATCCATCTAAAATCATAAGAATTTCCTGCAGAAATGACTCTGATCCTCACACGCAGTGACCAGGTGAATGCCTGAGATTCCTGGCATGGGTAGGCCCTACATTCACAAAATTAGAAGCTTATGCGTGAAAAAAATGATGTCCTTCCTCTCCAGGATCTTCAGTCTTTCCTCTTCCCAACCCACACATCCATTCCTTACTGAGCCTCTAGCCCACTCCAATGTGGAAGAAATAAGCAGTCCTGGTGGTCCTGGGGCCTGCTCTTCCCTCATTTCCACCAATTACTGAGTCTATAACAGAATAAAAGTAGAATGAAGGGGTGTGAGGGAAGAAAAGCATCATCACAGCCTGGTGAATGGAGTCCTACTCCTCTTATATCAGCCAATCTCCCTGGGATCCCCAATTCTTGCCTTCCAGAGAATCAAATGCAGGTTCACTTCTCTCCCTTAAGTGCCTGTAGGGCCATACAGTCCCAATCCTGCCTGCACATCACTCTGGATGGCACCTCCCTCACATCTCCAGTCCCTCAGCCCATGCCATCCCCTTCCAGTCTGCACCACAAACATTTCTGTGACTTCCCAACATACTACTATACATGTAATCAAGGCAGTGCGTGACATAGGCAAGAAGAATCCTAACTGCCCTGTAATGACCAAATGCCAAGCTTCTCAAATGCCTGGAGCAGCCCCCAGGTCCTACTCTGAAGGTCTCCCATCTAGCCCTGCTTCTTGCTTTAAATCAACTACCAAAGCTACATAAGAACATTGCAGTTCTCACACACCAGTACTGAACTGCTGATTTGACTGTCCACTGATTCTGCACTGCACGTGATGTCTCATGAACAATATGACCTTCACTCTCCACCTATCTGTAATCAAAGATCAGCTGCACTCACCTCCACATTCCCACTTTAGGCCTAGCCACACTTATGGCTGATCCCACTTTCCCTCAAAATGATCTTCTGGCATGGGCAGGTCCTAAGAATGCCAGCAACGTGAAAGGAGGGAAGGCAGTTTTCATACACCTGAAGACTAACCTGACCAGGAACAGGCAAGGTTGTCGAGTTCACTTAAACAAACATTTCGATGCCTGAACATTTAAAGCTACAGTAGTAGAGGAGGGGGCTACTCAGGTAGAGGTGGGTACAGTGCACAGAGTCCAACTACACTCTGTAGTAAACCAGGTGAGTCTATAGGGAAAGAATCAGACCACAGAAAATGAACACCAGTGGCTCTTCCCTGCCCTGGAGCAAAGTGACCTGAGGCTAAGCTTAGCACCTCTGTGACTCTGGACAAGGACAGAACCTCCCCTAAGCCTCAGTGATTGTATCTGTAAAATGAAGACAAAAAATGATTCCCACACAATAAGGTTCATGTTGGCATAAAGATAAGTAGAACATGCTGCATTGGCAATTACAGTCTACAGAATCAAAGTTTTATGTTTTCAATGCAAAAGAAGTGGAAGAATTTTGAAATTTTGGGTATTTCCCCCACTTCTTAAGGTTTACAAAAAAAAAAAAAAAACATGTAATATATACAAATTTTCTTTGTAAGCAAATACTTAAAGGTAAATGAACATTCCGACAATTATGAAGTGCTTAAATATAATCTGTTGATTGCATTAACTTCGAACTGCCTAGCTATGTATACACAAGTAGGATATGGGTTAATTAGGGTAATAAGTATTTTATAAATTCTTAAATTGTTGGAAGAGGCCAAGCAGGCAGCTCAGTCATTGTTCCCTTCAGCAACCAGGCCTGCGTGTTACATTGTTTGGAAGGATGTTTCCTGGAGTCCATGGTATGAGAAAGCACATCTGGACCAATGTTCCACTATCCCAATTGCTATCTCCCTTGTTTCACAGAGTGGTTCTAAGGGTCTACAGAGCCTACTGGTTTAACAACTTACTTCTCCATTCCAGGCCTCCTTCTGTACAAATAGAACACTTACCTCAGATCTGCTCTTTTTGAAGGGAGGTCAAGGATATCCTCCTACATCCCCCATAGTGTACCTTCCAAGTCTGAGCACTCACCTTCCTCACTAAAGAGCGCATCTGAAATAAAATAAGATTCTTCCTTTTCAATCTGGTCCACAGGCCAGGCCCTGGTCCTGTTCACACCTTCTAATCCTATGAAAGCTCCAGACCTGATACCTTCCCTGACTTTTGGAACTTATGTCCAATCCCATGGGATGTGTTCACCTGTAATATCTCTGAATCACCATATCCAAAATCCAGCCTAGGACTGAAGCCAGAATTAAGGACAGGTAGTGTAGAAACAGGGGAATCGGGTCAAATGGAGGAAATGAAGCCATGAAGTCATTTGCCTCTGGAAGTTGGAGAGTGTTCCTGGAAGAATGGAATGTCAAGGATCTCCAGAGCCCATTGATTACCAAATTTACCTGCCTTTATCAAGGTCTGCAAGCAAGGAGCTGCTAATTAATGCGCCCTGGGCCCTTACTTGCCTGAATCACCTTGGCCCTCCCCCTGCCCATGGCTTCTCACTTTATGCAAAACCAGGCCTAGTCACTAGGCAGGAAGGAGAGATAAGGGGGGAGAGAACTGGAGAACAAGAGAGAATTTAACCTATAAAAGAGGTAGGGTGCGCTCACTTCTGGGGACTTTAGAACATCAGCCATGGCCCCCTTCTTCCTGCTAGGAGAAGTCTGCATTATTACCTTTAAATAAAACCTGCTTAGTATGCTTGCCTTGGCGTGCTTCTCTAGTGTTCAATCTTCAACATTAGAAGGAGCAGAACCCGACACCGGGAAACGGCGGTATCAGGACCACTCTGAAAGCTGCTCCCAACTCCATTCTTTCAGATTTTCAAGTCAAAACAATGAAAGGGAAAAAAAACCATGAGATGGACCTTTACTCCCTACTCGTCCTTAGGCACATGGATGTAGTAGGAAATCCTTCGCATGTGCCCTCTTCCGGCACAAGTGGACTAGGGTCTTCGCAGGGCCCTACTAAGTGTCCCTGCCCTCCTTCCCTAGTCCGTCCCACCCCAACTTTAACCCCCCCCCCCCCGCCCTGGACTCGCCCCTCCCCTGGTTCCACCTCGGGCGCCCTCCCGGCGCCTCCACCTCGCTCTGCCCCACGGGCACAGGCGCCGGCTCGGCAGGGGGCTGAAGCCAGGCCGCTCGGAGGCGCCGGGCTCTGGAGGCCAGCGCGCTTCCGAGGGCGCAGCACCTCCCTCCCTCCGGGCTGCGGCCTCGGAGGCGGTCGGGCTGGGCCTGCCACCCACCTGAGTCGGACTCATGGGCGCGGCCTCCGCCCACCGAGCCGGGAGCGGGCGCGACGGGGGTCGGGCCAAGGAGGCCCAAGCCCGGCTCTGTGGCTGCCGTCTCTGGGCAGCTGGCACAACCCCGTCCTCCCGCTTCGTGACCCGACGCTCCGGGATCCTTAAGCCAATGAACACAGCAGCGTCGCCCCGGCAGGAAGTCCCGCCCTCACGCGTAGCACGCGCCCGTCGACGTCCCTTTGCGGGGTTCCCATTGGCTCCGTGCCTCTTCGCGCCGCAGGTCTTCTGGGTAAATGTTGTCCCACACCCCTGTCCGTCCCGCCTCGGAGCGCAGGTCCGGCCGGAGCTTTCCGCCGGGAGTCGGAGTTCCGGGCTGCAGGGAGGAGGCGGTGCTTCGCTAGCCCATAGACGGCCAGTGCCCAGGTTTTTGTTTTGTTTTGTTTTGGGGGGGATGTGCGGGGCGGTGTGAGATGCTGGGAATTGAGCCCGGGGCGATTTCCCACTGAGCTGCATCCCCAGTCCCTTTCATTTTTCACGGAGACGAGGTCTTGCTATATTGCTGAGGCTGATTTCGAACTTTTTTGTGATCCTGCTTGCCATTGGAGCCACTGGGATTACGGGGTGCACCACCACCCAAGTTGTTTACAGATTTTGACAATCACTTCATATGTAACTGAATCTAAATTGAAGTTAGTTAAACTTCATTTTCCTATGAAAATGAATTCTTTTGCTCACAGCGATTATCAAAACATCAAGGCATATTGCTATTTATACCCAATGCGGCCATAATACATAATACGGCCCCTTGCTTCATCTTAAAAAAACTAGATGCTGGTTTTTGCACACACAACATGGATAAATATTTTTACATTCCATATCAGCACCCAACAAGAGTAACTGTAGGTCTGGGGTTGTTGACTCAGTGCTAGAGCGTGTGCCTAGCATGTCTGAGGCACTGGGTTCAATTTTCAGCACCACATAAAAATAAATAAAATAAAGGTCCATCAACAACTAAAAAGAATTTCAAACAAACAGAGTAACTGCAGGCTGAGTGCGGTGGAGCAGGCCTGTAATCCCAAGTGGTTCAGGGGCCCTGATGCAGGAGGATCCCAAGTTCAAAGTCAGCAGAAGCGAGGCACTAAGCAACTCAGTAAGACCCTGTCTCTAAATAAAACACAAAACAGGGCTGGGGATGTGGCTCAGTGGTTGACTGCCCGAGTTCAATCCCCAGTACCAAAAAAGAAAAAAAAAAAAGTAACTGTAGGATCCCATTTACATACATTATAAAATCCAAACTATAACTCATAAATGAAATTACTGGTGGCCAAACATAGTGGTACAGGCCTGTAATCCCAGTAGGTCGAGAGGCAAAGGCAGAGGCAGGAGGATCAAGAATTCAAAACCAGCCTCAGCAACTTAGCAAGGCCCTAAGCAATTCAGCAAGGCCCTGTCTCAAACTAAAAAATTAAAAAAGACTGTGGCTGTGGCTCAGTGGTAAAGCATCCCTGGGTTCAATGTCTGGTACCAAAAGGGAAAAAGAAAATTTAGTGGCAACCTGTGATTGGCAAGTTGGGCTGGGAGAGAGAAAATACAAAAAGTCCAAAGAAAACTAACAGGGAAATAGTTAACTTCATTATTAAGATTTTGATAATGGTTTCACTCTACATACATATACAAAAATTGATATTACTTTTAACAGATGTAGTTTAATGTCATTAAACCTCAGATTTGGTGTCTACAGATTCCATGTAACATTGGGATCTGTCTTTCCTGTACAAATGTCCTATGGCAAAGGCTGTACTTACTCCATTCATTCTATGTCTTATGTGTGTTGATTCTTAGTGGCAGTTAAAAGAGCAATGAAGGTCAATCCTGAGTCACAAGGAATGAGTTTTGGTCACAGAGACCCTAGGACTATAACATCTCCCTTCTTTGTCATAAATTCCCTGCTGATGCCACGATGGCTGAAAATAATGGCCCAGGGAGGCTGAAAGAACCCATACACCTTTGGAGTTATTACTGACAACAACCCTGGTTACAGGAGATACACAGGTTTTAGGTCTTTGAAATGTGTACTGCCTCATCCCATGCTTCCACAGTTCATGGGACATTTGTACTCTTTTGGGGGTGCTAATTCATCATACTATCCTCTTGTCCACTTCCTTTAAATCCAACTACTATTTCCTTGCCTGACTCTAAGTGTCTACAGTCAGCGACATGATTTCTGAACTCATAGCTCTTAGGCAGGTCATGAAAGACAGCTGTCCCTCAGCAATATAGAGGAACGTGGGAAATCCTGTTTACATCCAACTCACATTGCTGCCAAATGCCAATTATAAAGGCAACTACCCTGCCTTTTGGAAAATTGAAATAATTCTTGTATTCAAAGCATGAGATTTGGTACAGAAATCCTTCCAATTTCTCTACGAGGCCTAACACAACATGCAAATTAGTCCAAATCTGGCAAGTCTTTATCTCTGCTCTTCCCTCAGAGGGCCCAGAAAAACTGTTCATTCTTTTATTCTAGCAGAGACCAATTCTGTCTAAACTCATAGCATACAGTAAACAGATATGGTAGCTTAAATAATATGAAAATTGGAGAAAGGGGAGGAGTTCGTGGTATGGTTGACTTGGAACTTGGAAAAATCCATCCTGGGAGTCAGAGGATGACTAATAATGCCCTGAAGGAAAACTTCTGCAAGCTGCCCATCAGTGCTAGCCCACGTCCTCTGTCCAGAGCTGACATCCCCAACCAATCATGAAGGAAGGAATGAGACCCCCAAAGGTGTCAAATACCTGGTGAATCCTCCAGGTGAGATGAGGGCACAGCATGATGTCATACCCGAGCATTGAGCATGTTAACATGACAACGTTTTTACACCACATGTGTTTCTCTGCACATTGCTAGATGGAAGATGACTTCTGTTACAATAAAATTACTCTGACATAGGTGCCAGGCAAACTCGAAAGTGCCACACAGTTCACAAGGTTTTCCACAGATGTGGCACTACAGCAAATAATCCTAGTGTGGACATTAGCAGATCAATTGCTGTCTATCTCCTTATAGAGCTAATTCCCAGAGCTTTGCTCTAATGAATTATGTTGAACAAGGAAAGAACACACTGCCTGTACTCCTAAGGCCTTTCTCCAGTGTGAATTTCCTGGTGTTGAATGAGGTCAGAAAAATGGCTAAAGAATTTTCCAACATCTACTGCATCTGTGTGTGTTGCTGAGGATTGAACCCAGGGCCTGGTAGGTTGCACAACTGAGCTACATCCCACTGCCCACTGCAATTTAAATAGCTTTCTTGGTATGGATAATTTTTTGAAACAAAGTTCATGCCAAGAAATAGCATAATGTTATTTTAATGTATATTAAAGGCAAAAGTATTTATTACTTACAGCTAAGAAGGAGAGAAGAACTCAAGCAGGGCCCCACAGGGAGTTGCTCCAGGGCAGCCACGGCAACCTGAAGTTGCAGGGGATAGCTTTTATCAGACTACTGGATTGAATCAGCTGTTTCCCAGAATCCCTGTGAATTGGCTAATTTGAATAATTTAGGCTGTGTAGAGTGATCCAGAGTGTAAGAGCCCAATAAGGTAAGTAGTTGGGGGGTATAGATATAATTAGCTGCTCCAACAGAGGAGCTGATCTACCTCTAGCCCAGGCCTCTAAATGGATTCAACATAATATTTACTTATAAAATTTAAAAGTGTGTAACTGTACTCTCATAAAGATATATAGACCAATTGAACAGATTCATAAATAAACCCTGGCATATATGGTCAAATGATTTTGAAAAGTGTTCCAAGACTATTTAATAGGGGGAAAGAAAAATCTTTTCAATAAATGGTGGTTAGAAAGCTAGATATCCACATGACAAAGCATGGAGTTTTGCCTAATATTCTGTACAAAAGTAAACCTTAGCCATACACACAGTGACATACACCTGTAGTTCCAGCTACTTGGGAGGTTCAATGGAAGATCACTTGTGCCCAAGTGTTCAGGCTGGACAACATAGCAAGACCCTTTCTCAAAAGAAGATCAAAGACATAAACATAAGGCCTTAGGGAAAATGCTTCATGACATTGGATTTGACAGTGATTTCTTGGTTATAACATCAAATGCATGGGTAAAATTTTAACTAGACTATATAATAATCAAAATGCTATCAAAGGACACAATCAATAGAACAAAAAGGTAACCTATGGATAGGAGAAATATTTGAAAAGAATATTTAGTAGGGAGTTAAAATCCCAAATGTTTTTAAAATTTCTATGGTCTATAACAAAATTCAAATAGGTCCATTAAAAAATGGAGGAAAGACTTGAAAAGATATTTTTCCAGATATACAAATTTGAACAAGCACAAGAAAAGATGTTCCCCATCATTAATCATTAGCAAAAGTGAAAAATGCAGTGTTCTACCTCACACCAAACAGGATAACTACTAAGGAAAACTCTCTCTTACAAAACAAACAAACAAAAAAGAAAACAGAAAGAGAAAACTGAAGTATTGCTAAAATACAGAAAGTGAAAACCTTGTGTACTGTTGTGAAAATGTAATTGGTGCAGGTAGTATGGAAAACAGTTCCTAAAAATACTTCATGATCCAACATTTCCCCTTGTGAGCATATACCCAAATAGAACTGGAAGTGGGGTTTCAAAAAGTTACTTGTACGTTTATGTTCATAATGGCATTTTCATTAGTAGTCAAAAGGTAGAAGTAACCCAAGTGTTCATTAACCAATGAATAGATAAGGAAATGTGGTATATACATACAATGGAATATTATTTCACTGAAAATAAAGGGCAGGGGGAAGGATTTCTGACACATGCTACAAATAGGTGAACCTTAAGAACATTATCCTAAGTGAAACAAGCCTTTCACAACAAGACAAATGTTGAACAACTCTACTTATATTGGATGCTAACAGGTATCAAATCCATACAGCAGAGTGTAGAAGAGTACTAGTCGGGGCACCAGGAAAGAGGAATTATTTAAGGAGAATAGGGTATCACTTCTGCAAGATAAAAAGGTTTCTGAAGGTTTGAAATATGAATTTACATAACATTAAACTGTCGATTTAAAATGGTCAGTGGTAAATTTTCTTCATTGTGAAATCTCTAATGTTTAATGAAGCTGAGGCTGAACTTAAAGAATTCCCCACATCTAAGGGACAGACAAGCCTCTCTTCACTGTGGATTTTCTGGTGATGAACCAGATGGGATTTCCTAATGAAGGCCTTCCGGCACTCACTGCATTCATAAGGTCTTTCTCCAGTGTGGATTTTCTGGTGTTCAACAAGTATATGTTTGTGGCTAAAGGCTTTCCCACATTCACTGCATTCATAAGGTCTTTCTCCAGTATGATTTCTCCAATGTTTAATAAGGTTGGAGTTGTACCTAAAGAATTTTCCACATTGACTGCACTCATAAGGCCTTTCTCCAGTGTGAACTCTCTGATGTCTAATGAGTCTGCAGTGGTATCTAAAGGATTTCCCACATTCACTGCACTTATAAGGCCTTTCTCCAGTGTGACTTCTCCAATGTTTAATGAGGTTGGAGTTGTACCTAAAGAATTCCCCACATATGCTACATTCATAAGGCCTTTCTCCAGTATGAAGTCTCTGATGTCTAATGAGTGTGGAGTTATACCTAAAGAATTTCCCACATTCACTGCACTTATAAGGCCTTTCTCCAGTGTGAACTCTCTGATGTTTAATGAGTGTGGAGCTGTCCATAAAAAATTTCCCACATTCACTGCATTCATAAGGCCTTTCTCCAGTGTGAACTCTTTGGTGTCTAAAGAATGTGGAACTGTACCTAAAGAATTTCCCACAAATTTCACACTCATAAGGCCTTTCTCCAGTGTGAACTCTCTTATGTCTCATGAGTCTATAGTTGTACATAAAGGATTTTCCACACTCTCTACATTCATAAGTCCGGTCTCCACTGTGAATCCTTTGATGTTTCACAAAGTTGGCATTATATCTAAAGAATTTCCCACATTTACTGCACTCATAAGGCCTTTCTCCTGTGTGGCTTTTGTGGTGCTCAACCATTGAATGTTTGCATCTGAAGGCTTTCCCACATTCACTGCATATGAAATCATTATGTCCAGTTTGAAGGGCTTCCTTGCCCTCAGTTTCCTGGTCTGGCTTCCACCCACAGTGAGAGACTTGGTGCCGGAGAAGGCCTGAGGTGTCTGGCAATTCCTTCCAATCTTTCCTGCATGTGAGGGCCTTCTCTGCCATGTGAACTCTGTGGTTCTTCAAAAATGAAAGTTTCCAACTGTCCCTCCTGGAAAGATTCTTTCCAATCTGCTTTTGGGGCTGGTAAAGGTCTGTCCCACAAATATGTATCTTTTGTTCAGTTTGTGTTCTATTTTGTTCAGCCAGGCGCTGAATGTCTTTCAAGAGTGGGTCACATGTCTCACTAGGCTGGGCATTCTGGGTGAATGAACCTGGCTTTGAAGTCCTGACCTCTGATGCTCCTACAGAAACACCTTGCTCAGAAGGCGACTCCTCAGCCTCAGCTCCATGCCAGCAACCTGTAAGAACAGAAAGATGATGAGATGCAAGTGAGAGGGGGAGTCCCATCACAAAGGTGTGTCAGACATCCATGAGTAAGTCCCTGGGATTGCTGACAGGAGGTGGATACAAAGCCAGTGAGAGGAAGGCCGGCAGTGCAGAGCTGGGCCTAGCAAGCTCCCATAGTGGAAAGCTCTGGCAATGGATAAGGACACAAAAGAGGGCTGTGGTATAGGGGAAAGAGGCAGGATTTCCTCTGCAAATGATTTCAATGGGTCATAACTGTTGGTGACTGGTGAACAGTGTATACAAGGTATGGCTGTTGGTGACTGGTGAACAGTGTGTAGGAGGTATGGCTGTTGGTGACTGGTGAACAGTGTGTAGGAGGTATGGCTGTTGGTGACTGGTGAACAGTGTGTAGAGGCTATATCTGGACCTGGGGATATCTAATGGTAATAGCATCAGGTGTTCAAAGACTATTGAGAGATGCATGTAGAATTCACAATACCTAAGTAAAGCTCAAATGTTGCAGGGCCCTGCAAAGGGAACATTGAGGGGAATGGGTGAGAGGTGGAAGCCACCAAAGGTGGGGAGGGGATGTGTGGGACAGTGGTAGACAGGGGTAGGAAATCAGAGTAGATATGACAATGAGGCAGAAAAGGTATAAATTGTGGCTTCTGGCCCTGGCATCAAACAATGGTGAGCACAGGGAAGGTTCCCAGTGTGATCTGAACCCAGCTCTGACATCACCCTTGGGAACTCCCAGTCAACAGGGCCAAACCCCTTTAAGTCTCTATCACAATTGCTGAAGTAATATCCACTCTCTCAGTACCAGGACTCTCCCTATCACTCAATGTGACAAAGTGCATGGGACTTGAAAAAGGTTGGTCCCAGGGGGAAGAGGAAAACTGGACCCAGAGATCCACCCCATGACATACCACATTCCATAACCAGAATAATGTCAGAGAAAAGTCCTGCAGAATCAACTCAATGGCCCCCACATTAGTGGTCATTACGGTGCCAGAAACTCCTGTTCTTGGTCAGGTCATTCTGTCCAAATGTATGGCACAGAAGGTACCATGCATAACCTGGCCAAGAATAGACAAGGTCAGTGGAATCTCTTAGACAAACTTGACATTTCTGTCTTGAGTCTTTTCTTGCAAGCCCTCAGAACACTATGGGATGGGGCTGCATGGGTAGAAACTCTTCAATGGGCAGAGCTCAGGCCTGGCTCCTACAACATATCTGTGTGGAAATCAGGGAAGGAAGCAGCACTCATGATCATGCTACAGGAAAACAGAGGTGCCCTTGGGTAACAGGGAAAGAGCCCAACCAAAGATACTGTGTAGATGTGAGAGCCTTACCTAGTGAGGACAAAAGTGTCAAATTCTCCAGCATCACCTCACAGTACAGGAATCTCTGAGCCTCATCAAGGTGCCTCCACTCCTCCTGGGAGAAATATATGGCCACATCCTCAAAGACCACACGACCCTGCCACAGTGGCGAAAGTTCAGTAGATGAGTGCCTTCTTTTCAAACTGTGTTGTCTTAGACTTTACATTGATCTAAGTGGCACCCATTAATTACAGGGCTAAACTAATACGTTTGTTTACATCTCCCATGCCATGCTAAGTTCATATTCTGAGTGACCTCCTCATCTAACTCTCAGAGATTAAGCCTGTAGTATCCTTATCCTAAGTCAAACCAGGGCCAAACCCTTGTGCCCCAGGAATGTTGGAATTATTTACACAGCCAAATTTAAGCTGGTCATCCTGCCCTGCTTGTCTTTCCCTTGGGAACCCCAATAAAGGCTATAGCCTAAACTTCCCCTTTCATTCTGACCTATGCCTTCTGACCCAATCAGTTCTTTTCTACATGGTCCTGCAACATGTAGTATGTGCCCTTCTTGGGAAAATGTAAGAAAAAATTCCTTCTTTGAATGTCATTGCATATACCTCTCATCACTCATTCATATCCATAAAGTAAAGCCCCATGGGTACAATCACTGCTACACTTCTGTCCAGGTTTCCAGGTCTTCCCTACAATCACTCACTGCTCAATCTCCTCCACACTTCCCAAAGTGGAAGAGACACCTGTGATTAACACACAGAAAAAACAGGTGGGGGAAGGAGTAAATAAGCACCATCTAGGCTGTGGGTCTGGTGTACAGAACTCTATCCCCGCAAGACAGCCAGTTTCCCTGGGTCCCCCAGATCTTGCTTCCCAGACATCCAAACTCAGACTTGCCTTTCTCCCTCATGTGCCCAGTCCCACGACCTAGACTTACACATCGCTCCAACCTACACACCGCTCTTTGAACTGCATTTGATCACAGCTTTGGCTCCTCCACTAGTACAGTTTCACAGACCCCTCCCAGCCCACACCACAGGTATTTCCATTACTCTGCACATAGAAACAAGGTGGCACATAGCAAATACATCCAAGGTCAGTTCAGTCCCAGTCCTTGTACAGAACACCAGACTCAGCACCAGGGGTAGATCCGAGCCCTGTGAAGGTCTCCCCACCTAGCCCTTTCAACCTCACTCAGCCACCCGAGCCCAGGCAGGAACCTCACACACTGCTGGCCATCTCCAGCTTCTGCACTGCATTTCTTGTCCCATAAGCAGTCATAACTATCTGCTCTCCACCAAACCTTCACTCAAAACCCAGCTGCACTGACCTTCAAACCTTCAACCCCACCCTCACCACACCCCAATCAAGGCTTAGCAAGGTTAACTGATCCCCTTCCCCATATCATGTTCTCTCCTCAGTCTTTCATTCCTCCACCCCACTATCTCACACACATCCTCTCACTCTCTGTGCTTTGTAACTCCCACCACTGCCATCTGAGCGCCCCACTGAGTTGCAGTTCTGTCCCCCTGACTTCATTCCTTGTCCCTAAATAGCATTACCACAAGAACCTACAAATGTCCCCTCCTAATTCTGACCCACAGCTTCATGCCCAGCACACACCAGACACCATGCTGTGGATGTCTCCAACATGAACTCCACCAGTAGTCACCACAACATACCACTTTCTGCATTGTGAACTATGGGCAGCTCCAGGATAAAACACACACTGAAGCCAGAGGGAGCCCTTAAGTCTGAGTCATAACACTGCCCTCTTCTGCTTCAAATCTTCCTAGATCTCGCCCACCTCAGATGAGCGGACCATGACCCTAGGCTGTCATTCCAGGCCTGGTGTCTGTGCCTTTCGACATCCTCTCACCGCACCCCACTCCTGCCACACACAACAGAGATGTGAAGTTCCCTGAAAATACCAGCTGTCTCACCTCCAAGCCCTTATATCCTCCTTCTTGTGCCTTACACCTTACCCCATCAACCGTGAAAAACAGGAACTACTCCAGGACCAGATATAGGACATTGGGCCTAGTGGAACCACAAAATCTTCATACATGTAAAGAGGGGAGAAGGGCAGGAATATAGTCTCAGGAAACCCTCTATACTCACCTGTGCATGGTTCGTTTCTGCCATTGCCAGGGGACCCTGAGGGAAGAGGGAAGTCAAGAGAAATGACATAGTAGAATCCTACAGGCTGAGTTAGACCACTGTCTCTCTGCCTGGCCTTGGAGCAAACTGACCTCAAGCTGATTTTATTAACTCATTTTCTCAGACCTCAGTGCTCAGAGAAACTTAGCAGATCTGTGACTCTGGGAAGGAACTAAACCTCCTGAGGCTTCTTCATCTCTAACTAGAATATAAGAAGCTCCCTACTCACAGGGCTCAAATAGGTATCAAACATTTGAAGCACATACTACATATATGATTTTGCTATCCATAGGATTAATGGTTTTATAAGTTTTCAGTACAATTGAAGTAGTAGGACTTTGAAATTGGGCGTAAACTTTCAACTTTTTTTTTGATAGAGAATTTGGTATAAAAATTTCCAGAATAAGCAAATATTTAGAGATAAATGAATGTCAAACTAATCATGAACTGTTTTCAGAAACTGAACTTACTGAATAACTTCACTTTTTTTTTTTTGAGACATGGTCTTAAGTTGCTTAGGCTGGCTTTGAACTTGTGGTTCTCCTGCCTTAGCCTCCCAAGCCACTGGTATTACAGGCATGCTGTTTGGTGCCCAGTTAAATGATTTTATTTCTAATTGCCTATCTACATGTACAAATTTAGAAGGATACTGGTTAATTAGTATTTAAATCAAAAAGTATTTTGTACAGTCTTAGGTTAATGAGCTGTAGGGAGAGGCTGAACAGGCTGGTCAAGGTACTTGTCCTTTCTGTAACCAGGACTGCTACATAACAGGGAAGGGAATTTGTTGGGGTCTATTGAGTTCAACAGCAAATGATCCCTCTTGCCTTAAAATGTGGAAGAGGGAAAGCAGTAGCGCCATGCTCGGGGTCTGTTATACCAGCCTAGACCAGTTTTCTGTTGCTCTACAGTGACCTTAAAGGTCAGCCAAGCCTGCAGGTGGAGAATCTGAACAAGCCAACAGACCCTACTTAGGCTTTTTTTTTTTTTTTTTTTTAACCCTCCAGTACTAGGAATTGAACCCAACCCGGGGTACTTAACCACCGAGCTACATCCCCAGCCCCTCTTTTATTAAAAATTTTTTTAATTTAATTTTTAAAAAATTTTTACAGACTGCATTTTGATTCATTGTACACAAAAGGGGTACAACGTTTCATTTCTAAAGTTGTACACAATGTAGACTGACACCATTCATGTAATCATACATGTAATACATAGGGTAATACTGTCTGTTCCAGCTCCTCTTTATTTTATATTTTGAGACAGGGTCTCACCAAGTTGCCAAGGCTGACCTCAAAATTGATTCCTCCTGCCCCAGCCCCGCTGGTTGCTGGGATCATAGGAGTGCACCACATGCCCCGCCAGATCTCCCTTTTTCCCAAACATCGTCCAGAATTCCTCCTAAGCCAGGTTCACTCTTTCTGAAGGATCAGGGACGCGGTCTGCTTCGTGTCCCAGTCATCCCCACAGAGCCCCACAGTCTTAAAACCTTAAGACTTCCCTACCCAACTGGGCTCTCTGGTCACTCTGGTCACCCTGGTCCCCGCCCCGCCCTCCTCCTCACTCCGGGCCTTTGGGCCCACCACCTGGGTGCTGACGCCATCAGGAGACACGTGGGAAGAACGAAGGCCAGCAGCCCACCGTCTCCTCCCTGAAGCCCGGCCACCTGCTGACGCCCCAGCACCATTACTTCAGGCGTTGGGACACTCCTGGGACAGTGCTCACCGCCTATCCTCACGGGTATCTGATGCGGCAGGAAACCCTCCAGGCTCCTTCGGATCTGTCTGAAGTGTCCCCACCCTGTCCCCACGCTGCCTCCACTCTCCTTCGGATCTGTCTGAAGTGTCCCCACCCTGTCCCCCGCTGCCTCCACTCTCCTTCGGATCTGTCCGAAGTGTCACCACCCTGTCCCCACGCTGCCTCCACTCTCCTTCGGATCTGTCCGAAGTGTCACCACCCTGTCCCCCGCTGCCTCCACTCTCCTTCGGATATGTCCGAAGTGTCACCACCCTGTCCCCACGCTGCCTCCACTCTCCTTCGGATCGGTCCGAAGTGTCACCACCCTGTCCCCACGCTGCCTCCACTCTCCTTCGGATCTGTCCGAAGTGTCACCACCCTGTCCCCACGCTGCCTCCACTCTCCTTCGGATCTGTCCGAAGTGTCACCACCCTGTCCCCACGCTGCCTCCACTCTCCTTCGGATCTGTCCGAAGTGTCACCACCCTGTCCCCCGCTGCCTCCACTCTCCTTGGGATCTGTCCGAAGTGTCACCACCCTGTCCCCACGCTGCCTCCACTCTCCTTCGGATCTGTCTGAAGTGTCACCACCCTGTCCCCCGCTGCCTCCACTCTCCTTCGGATCTGTCCGAAGTGTCACCACGCTGTCCCCCGCTGCCTCCACTCTCCTTCAGATCTGTCCGAAGTGTCACCACCCTGTCCCCACGCTGCCTCCACTCTCCTTCGGATCTGTCCGAAGTGTCCCCACCCTGTCCCCCGCTGCCTCCACTCCCGTCCGGCACCTACCCCGACACTCCTGGCCCGCTTCAGTGACCTCGCGGCCTCGGCCCAACGGCCCATCTTGCTTCTCCGTAAGCCCCGCCCGGACTCCCTCCCCTGGTTCCGCCTCGGGCGCCCCCCGGCGCCTCCACCTCGCCCTGCCCCGCGGGCACGGACGCCGGCTGGGCCGGGGGCCGAAGCCAGGCCGCACAGAGGCGCCGGCTCTGGGCGCCGGCGCGCCGCCGAGGGCGCAGCACCTCCCTCCCTCCCGGCTGCGGCCTCGGAGGCGGTCCGGCCGGCCGGCCACCCACCTGAGTCGGGCTCATGGGCGCGGCCTCCGCCCACCGAGCCGGGAGCGGGCGCGACGCGGGCCTAGGGTAGCACAAGACAGCGCCGTCGCCAGCCGGGATCAGCCCCGCCTCGTCCCCGACGCCGGGTGCGGGGCACCAGACCGCTTCTAGCGCTTTCCCGCTGTCCCCGAGGTGACAACGAAGTACTCCATAGGCCCGAGCGGAGGGAGAAGCCACGGAGCAGCCAAATGGCTGCCGCGGGAGGACGCCGGAAGTCCCGCCCGGAAGTCCCGCCCGGAGGTGCGCGCGCACATCAGCGACCCTGCCTAAGCTTTGATTGGCGGCCGCCCAGAGGACTTGTGGGTGATGGAGTTTTCACAGAGCTGCCCGACTTCTCTGGTTTGGTCACTCCTTGTTTGTAAAGGCCCGGCGGCCGGTGGGACGCTGGCGAATGGAATTTTAGTGCTCCAGAAATAGGAAGCTTTCTTTTAAAGGCGGCATAGCCACTTCTCTTGGAGACACCCATTATTTCAGATTCTGTGAAGCACAAGATATTAAATGACTACTTATCTAAAGGGATACACTATGCCATAAAGGGCTCCACGTCCCCTAAAGTTTTTGTCGGCCTTGTTGCTTTTCAAATACATATAGAGAGAAGTTTTGGAGTTATTTCATAGTCCTCAAGGGGAAAGAGTGCATATATAGCTCAGTTGTGATGCATGTACTTAGCAAGTGTGGGCCTGTGGGTTCAGTCCTCAACACCAATATAAAAGCAATAACAGTAACAATGATCTTCAATGTTTGGTCCAGGAGAAGAAAGACAGACTCCCGGCGGGAATGTGGAGGAGGGATGATAGGATGTACTGATGTGAATTGAAAGGGTGAAAGTGCGTTTGATTCCAAGAGAAAACATCTTACCTGGCTGTTCAATCAGTAATTGTTTTCCTACATAGAGAACAACAATTTTATTCAAATAATGCTTAATTATTTCATATCTAAAATATTTTCCAGTTACTTTAATAATCTCAAAATGAAAGTGAGAGCAACTGATCACATGCTATTTCCTGCCAAAACAATGTGTGCCGTTTTTGTAGAAGTGTATGTGCAAAGCATGAATTTTATCCCCAAGAAAAGGTGTGAGATTCCATGATTTCATCTCGCTGAAAAGTGATTTATTATTTCATTTGTGATTGCAACACTAGCTGCACAGAGTTGAAATCTGGAAATCACTTGTGAAATGGAAGTTATCCAGAGCCATTTTTTATGATTGTGTAGTTATTGAAAACCAGTTCTAGAGAATCATACCTAGGGCATGTGAAAAAAAAAGACCAGCTCAGTAAAGTTTGAGAGAGAACTAAGTCCAAGAAGTCAGTGAATTAAGCTGAGCCTGTTACTGCACTGAACCATTTGCCACACTCATGTTTTAATGTGATTCTTGTTCTTTTCTTGTCCTCCTCTTCCTTCTCCCCACCCCCATACTGGGAATTGGACTCAGGGCCACTTTACCACCTAGCTATATCCCCAGTTCTTTTGAATCAGGGTCTTGCTAGGTTGCTGAGGCTGGCCTTGAACTTGCAATGCTTCAGCCTCCAAGGTCACTGGGATTATAGGCATGCACCACCATGCCTGGCTCTTTTTTCATTCTTGAGAACTTTGTTTAACTGCCTGGTGGAAGTAGTAGACTTGTCACAAGGGTAAAAAAAATTTAATAGGGAAACAGCGCAGTGATGAGTACTTACTGCTTTATCAAATGTAGCATATAATGTCTCAGGCACAATAGTAGATGGGACACACGGAATAGGGTTTCCACTGCTCTGTATTTAGAGCTGTTTTGTGTTTTCTTAGATTCAGCGTTTGTCTACTTGATAACCATTAATCACAGGGCAAAACTAGCATTTTTTACTCTTTCTTGCATGTTGCTTTTTTGTGTGCACAAAACTTATATTACAACCCCCCAACTGACCTGGCTTCCTGGTCACAGAGCTGCCACAGCCATTGTTGGAGAAGAAATGGTAAAGCAGTCTAGCACTGGCTAGGGTCAGGTGGAGGGCAGGTGGCAAGCATGGGCTGTGCCTTCCTGTGAGGCCTGCCATGCTGGCACAGGCCTGAGGCATGTGAGCCAAGGCCCAAACAAGCTGGGGTGCACCAGCCTGTCACACCACTGTGGGCCAGCCTGGGGCCAGTGCGTACACCTGCTCCACACAGCATGTACCACCAACCTCAAACTCTGACTTCCTGATGAGCAGCAGGATAATGGAGTTGGGTATAGCTGAATGGAGATTGGAGGACTAACAAGTCCTTTTTCAAACCCTGACTAGTATAAATTAGGACCAATAGCCATTGACCCAAGTTAATAAACCTCTAGACCAGCATATGTGGCAACCCCTATCGGGTCCTCTCTCATTCTGCAAGAATTCTTTCTCTTTTCTTCTCACATGGATAAATCCTATTATTTTACATTTATTCTTCCTTATCTGTGGATTTCATTCTTCAAATTTGCAAGAACCTAGAAAGAAGAAATTGGCAGCGAGTTTCTGGAGTCTACTGCAACACAGAAGATCACAGCCTGCCATTAAGAACTACAACACCCCACTCAATGGCAGTGAAGAATTGGGCTTTGCCAGATGTGACCCTCAGAACGGATGCTGGCAGGCATTCCCTGCCTTGATTAGCTGTAACATGACAACAGGCTTTCTCAGCTGCAGAAGTGTGCAGCTTATGCAGACCCCACCTACCAGTGCAAGTGGAGAAACTCCAAAATCCCAACGTGCATATTCCCTTCCTGTCCAATGAGGATATCCCTCACCTAATTATTCCTTGTACTTTACACAAAAATCATAGTCCCCATTACTTTATTCTCTTGTCTCCCTCTCTTTGTACACACACCAACTCCTTTCCTGGGCTCCCTGACTCCATATGTGTGATTGCTGAAGGTTCCCCTCTATTTTATTATCTATCTGTAAGTAATAGAAACTTTGTATGTTGTATATTCTGATTAGTGATCTTTCAGATCTTTCAATTTGAAAGATGCCAACTTGAAACACTAACACCAGGTACTAAAAAAAGAAAAATTGTGGGTTAGGGCAATAATGGACAGGCAGAATATAGGACTTTGTATTTTCTGCTGAAGATTTCAGCAAATTCAACAATGCCCCCCAAATATATTAAAACATTTAAGTGTTGACCATATCTGTGATCCTTCCATTTTATTTCTATGATTTCGCTCAGGTAAGTGAATAGAATACCAACTAACAACTTTGTTACAGGTGACATTGTAAAAAGTACATTTCCTTAAGCATTCCATTACCTTTTAAAATTCCCCTTTTTGAATTAATATAGAAGTCTCAATTTAGTCATTAGCCTTAAACTGATACCTATTAGGGAAAACTCAACTTAGGCAATACCATTTTGGAATATATCCATCCTAGAACAACTGTCACCCCAGGGCCACCCTGACCCAGACTAAACCCCAGACAATATCCTACAATGAGAATTGTTATCTGGTACTGAAATCTTGAGAAATACCGTTCAAAATGGAACAGTGATAACCAAAAAGAATGACGGTAACAAACGTAAGATCCCTTCCCTAACAATTCCATAGCAATGGCCACACTGAAAAATTTTTCCCATCCCTTAACTCTCCTAAGCTATAAATGAAAGATAAGCTCCAAGCTACACAGGGACCCCCTGCTGCAGGTTTGTCCCAAATAAACCTGTTACTGTTGAGTCACCTCTCCTACATTCCTCCATTTTTCCTTTGTTCAGTTCTTTCCTTACAATACTGGACTTGGGAACTTAACAGTGTAAGGCCATTCTTTCCCCAGCCCTTTTCTTGGCTCCAGATGTATTTACTCTAACATGCACTCCTGACATGAGTTTCCACCCTTGCCAGAGACTATCAACAGGAATGTCCAATCTTAAGCTTGAACCTCCAGACCTCTCTATATTTCATAGTACCATGTCAGGCATTTTGTTATAATGACACAAAGCTGACTAATGCAAACAGAAATAAAAATCCATGAAAAAACTGGGTAAGTCGGACTTGACTAAAAACATCTTCACCAAAGACACGATTAAAAAAGAATATGAAAATATGTCCTTGACTTGTCATTAGGAGATTACAAACTAAGCAATAGCACTGCACACCTATCTGAATGGCTAAAATTCAAGTTGGCAGTTTACAAACTAAATGTGCTCTTAATATGTAATCCAACAAATTGTGCTCCTTGGCATATACCTAAATGAGTTGAAAACTTACATTCACACATAAATTATATATGCAATTTTGTAGCAGATTTATTCATAATTGTCAAATCTTGAAAGCAACAAATATTTCTTTCAAAAGCTGAATGGATAAACTGGCCCACCCATACAATGGAGTATTATCTCATAACTTGAACACAAATCTACATAGCAGCTTTATTTGTAACAGCTCCAAACTGGAAACAACCCAAACATTCATTAACAACACAATGGATTTTGAAAATGTGGCATGTACTGTAATGCTACTTAGCAATACAAATTACTGATGCATGCAACAAGATGGATTAATCTCAAAATAGTTATAGTTAGTGAAAAAAACCAAGCCCCCACTCTCAAAATAAATTACCATTTATGAAATCCTACAAAATGCTTGCTGTTTTAAATATGGAAGAATTAAGAAAAAGTAATAGGATTACAGAGACAAAAAGTATTTGTGTGTCAGATACATTTGGTAACTGGATCATGATTGTTTCAGTTGATGCATGCTGTAACAGCACACATTTTATACTTTACATTTTTGCAGTGTATTGCTTGTTAATCATACCTTAGTAAAGTCATTAAGAACAATACATTCCCTCATAGAAACCTCTAGCAACCATTCTTCATGGAAAGTAGAATCTGCTAATTATTTTGGCTGTTCATACTCATTTCCCAATTTAGGAGAATAATGCCTGACTCAATGTTAGCAAAAAACTGAGAAAAATGTTGGTGCCCATGTCGGTCACTTAGAGTGCTGGTGGGATCAGAGAAACCCTATCCCTACTATCAGTTCTGTGATCCCCATCTGTGCAGTGATGGCTATAAAGTCAATAACTGGAGGGGTGGTGTACAGAAATACACAAACCTTTATTTACTCTTATGGTAGACCTGGACACAGGAAATATCAGTATCTAAAGACTCAGAATTTCCATAATCCTCATTCCACACAGCCATACTCTTGGGTATTTGTGGGCAACCTGTCAGAATGTACAAATCTTTAGATTGCCAGTCACACCCACTCCCAACATTTCAGTGTTTTACGTACCAATTATTATTCCTGGCTTGCCCTGTAGGTCTTAACAGTCAAGGGCACTTGCCTATGATTTGCTGGATATCAGATACTGGCCCCTGCACAGGTCCAGGAGATGGCAATCCCCCAACAGTGCTGGGGGATGTGACATTCAGGGAACCCTACTCAGGTTACTGTTACGAGCATGTGACATGTTCATAAATTATGCCTTCCTCAGAATGAACACTGGGATCACAAGAAATCCTTGTATTCAGAGCAAGAACCAGGCACATAGAACTTTTCCGTCTTTCCTAGCAGGCGAATGTCAACAGGGCACATTAAGTAAACTAGACCTAGAACGGTTGTCTGCACTCCTGTGGTCCCCTCTGAGGCAAATATAGGTTGTACCCACAAAAAGTGTTTCTCCCTTTATGTTGGCAGAAACCAATACTTTTTTTTCACAATTCACTCTACAAAGTAAACATAGCAACATAAATAATGACATAAAGTGCCTTTATAATTGTATAAACAGCAGAATGGAACAGGTAGTTGCAACATTTTGTGACTTAGCACTAGGAAAAATAAGTCACGGCTATTATGTTCACAGCCAACATTGTTGATCAAGGGAAAATTTGTCTCAAAATCCTCAGCAGACCCTAGTTCAGATCTTAACGAGGGGAGAAATGAGGACCCTCAATGGCCTAGAACACTCAAATAGGAGAACAAGAAGAGACTGCCTTCCTTCGACAAAATGGTGGGATTGGCCCACATGCTTGGTAGTAATAAGATGGCTTCTGCCACAGGTGCTGGCAGTGATGTTAACCTGGAGTCATGAATAGTTCAGAAGCTCCAATACACCTCAGGAAAACATCACACATATCTGTCTTACTGGAAATCTCCCCAAAGTAGCTGTAAGAATGTACAAGGTTTACTTGTAGGCTGATGGTTCTCTCACAAAAAGTACAGAGATTTTCTCTGATGTGAGCACGATTACTTGAAAAAGGAAATAGCAAATTTTCTGTATTCATAAGATCTTTTTCTAGTGTGACATTTTTGCCACTAAACAAATTTAAGAAATGCAGCTAAACAGTCACCAAAACTGTTGAACACAAGGCCTTTCCCCAATATGAACTTTCTGGTGCCTTACAAGATGGGAGCTTCTGCTATAGGCTTTCCCACATTCATTGCAGACATAAGGCTTTTCTCCAGTGTGAACTCTCTGGTGGAGAATAAGGCTAGAGTTGCGGCTAAAAAATTTCCCACATTCACTGCACTCATAAGGTCTTGCTCCAGTGTGAACTTTCTTGTGTTGAACAAGGTGAGAGCTACTAATGTAGGCCTTCCCACATTCACTACACACATAAGGCCTTGCTCCAGTATGAACTCTTTGGTGTAGAATGAGGCTGGAATTGTGGCTAAAGCATTTCCCACATTCACTGCACTCATAAGGCTTTGCTCCAGTGTGCACCCTCTGGTGTACAATGAGATTGGAGCTATGTCTAAAGAATTTCCCACATTCTCCACACTCATAAGGTCTTTCACCAGTGTGGATTTTCTGATGCTTCACAAGTGTGTCTTTACGGCTGAAGGCCTTCCCACATTGACTACACTCATAAGGCCTTGCTCCAGTGTGAATTATCTGGTGCTGAATAAGTGTATCTTTGCAGCTGAAGGCTTTCCCACATTTGCTACACACATAAGACCTTGCTCCTGTGTGGACTCTCTGATGTTTAATGAGGCTGGATTTATGACTAAAGAATTTCCCACATTCAGTACACTCATATGGCCTTGCCCCAGTATGAATTCTCCAGTGCTCAATAAGGTGAGAGCTTTGACTAAAGAATTTTCCACATTCACTACACTCATAAGGTCTTTCTCCAGTATGAAATCTCTGGTGCTGAACAAGTGTGTCCTTACGACTGAAGGCTTTCCCACATTCACTGCACTTAAAAGGTCTTTCTCCAGTGTGGACTCTCTGATGCTGAACAAGTGTGTCTTTACGGCTAAAGGTTTTCCCACATTCACTGCATGTGTAATGTTGCTTTCCGGTGTGAAATTTCTGGTGCATTTTTAGGTGAGACAAGTGAATAAAGGTCTTTCCACACTCCTTACACACATGAGATATTTCTCCGCTGTGAATTTTTCTGTGATTAAAAAGAACTGATTTCTCCTTGAATACATTTGCACATGGTACGCATCTCAAAGATCTCACCTCAGTATGAGTTATCTGTTTGTTAAAAAAAGTGAAGGTGTTCAGGAAGGTTTTTTGATTATCTCCCCAACTGTAAACCATCTGTCCATCATGGTCTCCTTGGTGTTTCCTGAGACTGGAGCTCTGTGACAGAGGCTTTACGCACTCAGGCCTTTTGTAGGGACACAATCCACTGTGCTTGGGCTGGTGCTGGAAGAAGTCAAAGCTGTCTGGCAAGTTTATCTCTTCATCCCTGCATGAAAATGATGTCCCTGATGTGCAGACTGTCAAGGTCTTCATAAACGAGGTCCCTCCATCATCCCCTCTGAAGGGATTCTCTCTAGACTGTGGCTTCTTGTGCTGGTAAACTTTGGCACTAAAGAAGAATCCTCTCCCATGTGGCCCATACGTATGCAGTTTCTCCACAGGGCATGATCCCTGGTGTTCATCCAGGTGTAAAATGTCTTTCAAGAGTGGGCCACACATCTCACATGGATAGGCATTCTGGATGAAGAGACCTGACTCAGGAGGTCTTATCTCCAATTGTCTTTCTGCTGAAGTTCTCTGCTCAGAAAGTGCCTTCTCATTATCTGCATCACACCAACAACCTGAAAATAAAGAAATGCTGGTGAAGACAATGTTGACTTGGGTAGAAAGCAGTAGTGTCATTAGAAGAAACAGTCAACTGGCTTATAGGAGGAACCAGGGAGCCAGGATCAGGGTGAGGAAGGGTCACTTGACTTCACAGGTCACAGACTAGAGGAGCCTTAATGATAGGCAAAGACCTAATAATGGCATATAAGATAGGGAGTCAGTGGAAGGCACCTAATTCACGCCTCTGCAAAAGGTTTCAGCAGGGCCCTGGATGCTAGTGTCAAATAAGCTCTGCATAGACAGGTGTGTCTGGGACAAGGAAAATCTGACTCCAATACTAATGGTTCTCAAGGACTATTTAATGTGCACAACTTAAGACATGTTAAGACAGACCAGTGTCATAGAACATTTCAGAGGGAGCAAAGGAGAGTGAGTGACACATGGAGACCACAAAGGAGAAGAAATAGTCAAAAGACGGTTAACAGAAAAGAAATGGCATGTGGACAAAGTGCCAAGGATAAAGAAGAGTAGGAATGAAACTTGGCAACAAAACAGGCTCAACAGGGACCAGAACATAATTCAAGGTGGATCTGAGTCTAACCCTAATATGACTCTTCCCCAGCTCCCTTTTAGGGGGAGCCAGGTCTTCACCAATTCTCTCTTACTATAACTGAAGCAGTGTTGGCCCAACCAGACACCCAGGGCTTTCTGTCCCTATGCAACTGGGCATTACATGGGATCTGGAAGAGGAAAGTTTTCAGGAAACAAAGAGAAAGTGACTAGCTCAGGTCAGCCCACCCTATAGGAAACTAAACAAAATATGAGATAAACCAACCCTGAAACACAAGGTGAATTTGCCAGAACAGTTCTGTGACCACTTAGTACCTCTTATTATGGGAACAGAATTCCAGGAAAAAACTAGTCCCAGTGCAGGAGAACTGGCCACAGGTGCTATGATTCTGAAGTGGGAAGCAGATCAGAATTGCGGGGAGTGCAATTTATTGGTGACAGAAGCATGGTCAAAGGTGTCAGTCCAGACCAGTGAATCTCTGGGCTATGGGTCAGAGACAGACAGCTAATATACTTGTTAGGTAGAAGTGACTCCATCCACCCAGAATGTACCTGGTTTATCTGAAGCTAATATCAAGAACATCAGCCACATTCCTGCTGTAACAGCATCAGGTTCCAGTCAGAGAGCTCCACATACCACTCTAATGGTTTTGTTTATAGCATGCTAGAAAACCACACGGGAAAATCAGATTATGGTTACTCAGGTGATCATGACAGTTATGATTCAAGATGACTGAATTCAAGATTCAGTCAAGTTGAGCTGAATCCCTTTTAACCCATCAGAACTGAATTATATAATCTCACATGCTTCTCTCTTCTGTAATGTATGTCACATACAGAAGGTAACATGTCACCTCATACATCACCTACAGAAGAGACAGGCTCAGAGAAGACATTAATTCAGACTTGATAATAGCACTGTTTCCAAGGTAAAGAGGAAAAAAACAAAATACTGAAACTATGGACCAAAAAAAGTGCTTAGATGAAACTTGTAAAGGTAAATCTACACCATCCAAAAAGACACTCGTGCATCAACTGTCACACAACACGGCATCAGCAGCAGCATGAGGGCTATTGTTTTGGAACACAGCACATACGCTGATCAACAAGATGGGGTCCATGAGTGATTCCTAAGAAAATGGTAAGGTGTCAATGGTAAGCCCAGACACTTGGGCTCCCCTGTTTTCAGGTATGAGGCTGCCTCTGCTTGCACTTTGAAATGTGGGTACTGGAGTGACCATTTTGGATGGTAAGGCTATTTTACAGGTAACTAGCTTTCATCCTTGATATTTTTTTCTAGAGAATTCATGCCATATGCTGTATAGGTGATGTCTAACTGCATTGGCACAGCTAGTAGAAGGTGCCCAGCACCTGCACCTGGGGTTATCAAAGCCTCTGCTTTTTCAAATGCTCCCTGTTGGGGAATATTCTAGCTCCTCATAGTTCCTTTCTTAACCAATCAATGCAGTGGGAATAGGCTTGAGCCAGAGAAAAAGAGAAAGCCCACCAAAAACCCAGAAGCCCCACAGAAGCTTGTACATCCTTTACCATAAAAGGATTGGGAAGGTATGCACTTTATCTCACACTGTGCCTAGAATCAAACAAATATTACCCAGACCACCAGACCCATACCTGGGAACTTCAGAAGGTTTGGGACCCTAAATCTTGTTGGAATTGACAGCTCATCCCCTCATGCACAGAGGAGCATGTAGTTGTTCCACTTTTTTTCTAGTTATTTTAATAGGCTCCCTAAAACTTTACCCTGCCCTTTTCTTTGTCCCTTTTTCTTATCAGATTTTGTGACAAGGTACACCCTGTCCTGACTACATTCTCTCTCTCCCAGGTCAAAAACAGCCTTGCCTGCATAATACACATCTTGTCAACAATCCAGCTAAGCAGGGAGAAAACAAGGCTATGCCATTCTGAAGAACAATTTTGTAACAGTTTGCTTTTCATTCCAGCTATAAAATATGGCTTTACTGGCTCCTTGAAACACAGGCATAAGTTGCTTGTTGCACGCCCAATTTCTGCAGAATACCCTTGGCTTCCTTTGTTTTTCCACAGAATATCTGTCCTAAAAAGTCTGTCTCATTGGGCCATGCCTCTTCTCGTGCCCAAGATAATATCACCTATGTGGGAATTACTCTGTGGATTTGGCAGGCATTATGCAGGTGCTGCCAAAGGGACCAATGAGTGACAATATTGCTTCCTTTCTCAGTTTCAGTCTCACCAGAGAAATATCATCTCCTCCCATATCCCAGAATCTCATCACCCAGGCAGTGAGACACTCATAGGGCAGTTGTTTAAAAGAGTTTTTGCAATATCTGGCAATTCTGTCAGCCTATTCCCAAACAGCCATAGTTCCTTGAACTGGAGGAGCCCCCTCTTGCAACTGAATATGCTATCCTCTACATTTCATTGCATTAACAGTTGAGCAGAAAAGCAGGACTCACAGGCAGCAAGGGGGTCCATATTCCCTATCCCTCAGATCCTTCCCCACTCCCTTCCTCTCAGGGATTCCAATTTCTTGCATCCCACTCTGGTCCTGAGACAACAGCTCACACATGATTTTCCTCTCAGTAATCTGCCCCAAGCTGCAGAAATCATCAGGCTGGGGTTTTTAGATTGGTAATCTGGTCTTCCACTTTCTCAGTCAAGTAATAGGCTAAAAAAGAGGTAGATGTGTATCTCTTTCAAGCTGTAGATCTTGCAATTTCTTTGCTCTTCCTTTCACAGTCAGCTGGACATCAGTGGTCAACTGAAAAGCCCACAGCAATGGCCAATGTGCTACAGCAGAAATACAATCTTCCCCTACTACAGCAGGGTAAATAGCATTCAACAAATAACTGTGCCACACCCAGCAGCATTTCTGGGTCATTCCTGTGTACAAACAGTGGCCCATAAACATCTAACAATGGGTCACCCCTCCCACATATGGATACATGGCCAATATGAGATTTCCCCCCAAGAGCTTCTTTCCTCTTCCCCATTTTCTTGGTCTCCAGGCTGGCATGCAAACAGCTCTGGGAAAATCCAATCCCAGCATATGAGAACAATCTGCAAAGTGCTGTGAAACCAAGAGAAAAAGAAAAGAAAAAAGAAAAGGTAAATGAATCCAGAAATGGACAAAGTTCAATTTATGGGGGACTTAATTACAGCAGTGTAGCCAAGGACAGTAGCAAGAGATATCTGCAACTTAAATAGAGGAAGAGGGCTTATAAAGAGATCAGGACAGAAATGACTTCATTTAAGATAAATGTATACTGATTTATCTCCAGCTAAAAAGACAAGAGTCAAATTCCTGGTGCTGACAATGCCGGGTCAGGTCATAAAGCCACATACCACTCTAATGGTTTTGTTCATTTATAGTGTGAGGAAAAGGAAACTATGTGCACAAATACAGCAGTGGCAGTCAATATGGTTAAGACTCAAGGTGGCTGCAGCTAGGTGAAGCTAAATCCCTACACATATCCATGCCTCAGAAAATGATAGCTAGAGGATGAAACAGAACCTGTGAAACACAGGTAGAGAGTGGAGGGCAAACAGGGACAGTGAGTGGCAATAGGACAGTGAGTGTTCAAGGTGTGTCAAATCCTTTGAAGACTAAAACACCCTGAAACCCCAAACCTCTCTTCAAGGCTGTGTAAAGTGGTGTGAGGACTGTTGAGGAAATCCATAGCATCCACTCTGGTAACTCAAGAAAGGAGGGTGGGCTACAAGTATAGCTCACTGGAAGAACACTTCCCTAGTACAGGCAAAAGGCCTTGGGTTTGATCACTGCTAATGCAAAAATAAAAAATAAAATAAAATAATAAAAATAAAAATAAAATAAGATAAAATAAAAAATGTGGTAGGGGTGTGTGGAAGACTCACTGATGTGACAGTGCACAAAAGCTACACCTGGCAAAGAATTCAAGGACACCGAGATAAGTATAACTGTCTATGGATGGAATCCTCAAAGATGGCCAAAGTGATTCCTACTTACTGGTACTCTGACCCGCATGTAAGTCTCTTCCCTTTATTATAAGGTGCACTGACTAACTTATTTATAAAAGAGAATATGGGGAAGGAAATAGAATGTCACTTTTAAGATGAAGTTACAATACTGGGTTTCCATCCTAGGCACTATCTCTTGCTCACTTGCTCAAACAGAAGTCAACCTCCATGATATGAGGTACACTGAGAGGGCTTGAGCAAGGAACTCATGCTCTCAGTTCAAGAAGGGACAAAGTTGGGCTAGGGGTTTAGTTCAATGGTACAGTGCCTTCCTTGCATGCATAAGGCCCTATGTTCAATCCTCAGTACCCATCCCTCCAAAAAAAAGGGAGAGTGTAAGTAGACTCTTCCCAAGCAGGCCTTCAGAGGACACCTCAGTCTGGCTGACTTCACTGAAACCTCATTAAGAGACTCTGAGCCAAAAACACCCACATGTGCAGTGACCAAGATATCTAAGGCACTGAAACTAAGAGATAATAGTTCTCGTTGTGGTAAGTCTTTAAAATTTAGAGTGATTTGCCATGTAGCAATAGATAACTAAAACAGGGACTTACCAAGTGTGGCCACCAGTGCAAAGTTTTCCAACATCACATCACGATACAGGAATTTCTGAGCCTCTTCAAGGAGTTCCCACTCCTCCCAGGAGAAGTATACAAACACATCCTCGAAGGTCACACAGCCCTAGCATGATGGGGACAGTTGAGCCCTCAGGCAACATCTCTCCCCAGTCCCCCAGTTTATCCACTCACATAATAGGCAGCACTTGGTCCCTCTCCTGGCCAGTCTCCCAATTCAGGAGACACCAGGCCTTGGCGCCCCTAGTGCCTGCTCCTCCTCATATCTTTTTCATCATTGTGTCCAGACCTGGCCTTAACCAGGCAAGTGTGAAGATGCTGCCTAAACTATGAGCCTGGCATGGAGTGCCCCACTCAACTGACGACCAATATTGTTTTGTCCATACCATGGTTGCCAGATACGACCTAAACTCCACTCAGCCTTCTGCCAGGAGCCACCAATACGAGAGCTGTAAGGCTGTTAATCCACATTCCTTCCAACATGCACATCAGCCTCAACCAACCTGGCTGACTCTGGGACACCCAAGCACCACAACTCCTGGCCCATACCATCTCCATGGCATTCCTCCCAAGTCAACAAAAACATGCACCACTGCCACCTGGGCAGCTAAACAGACACAGCTCTCCATCCTTCATCCTCAGTTTCATCTTTCTTACTTGTTTACTATGACTTGCTACCATGACTTAAAGATATTCCCACAGCTTCACATATTGGTTATTGTCTTTGGAATTTCTTCAACAGAAACCCTCCCCAGAACCAAAAACCTGGATATCCAGTTTGCTAACTCCACTAGGGAGTCTCTAGGACTCCTTAAATGGACATGGCCAAATATCTAATATAAACACAAAAAACACTCCAAGAACTTCTCTATCATAGCTGACACCACATTCAACACTCTACCAAATAAAGCACAACAAAAGAAACCTTGGAGTCATTCACAATTAACTTTCTCTCCTTCACCCTTCACATCAAAAAAGACCTGTCACACTACTTAAAAAAAAAAAAAAAAAAAAAAAAACAAGAAATTCGCCAACTTCTTTCATCCACAACTCTCAGTCAGATGCTATCAATAATATTCCAGTAGACTCCTCCCTCGTGCCCACAGTCAGTTCTCAACCTGAAAGGCAGGAGCCTGTGAAAATTTGAGTCACATCATCTCTCTCCTCTGCTCCAAATCTCCCCTGGCTTTCCGCACACTCAGAAGAGAAGCCCGGTTTGCGATCTAATATTCTTGTCTTACCCCTGCCCAGGCTCTGCTCCCAATAGGTACACTAGAGCTGTGGTTCCTCCAGCACTCCCAATCCAATCTTCTGTCCAAGCGTTTGCACATGCCACTGGCTAGGTCCCATTCGCCTTTCCATTCGTCTTCCCACTGACTACCAGGAGAGTGACCTTCTCCTTAGAATACGCGGTCTGGAGTCAGGATCTTGAGCTAGTAATGACACCCATCGGGGCCCTTAGACTACAGTGTACGCAGGATGGCCGATGGGTCCTAGGATATCGAGGGCCCCTCAGAACACCTACCGAGTGTATTTGAAAAACATGCAGAACACGCGGGCATCTCACGACCGCCACCACACTGGTCCCCCCGCCATCGACACTCACCTACACACTGCAATGCGCTCCGACCTGCGCTTCCTGCCCAGGCCCCCCAACTCTCCACTCTGCAGCCAGAGGGATCCTGCTGAGACCGGCCTCCGCGTCTACAGACCCGCTAGGGCCCCGCCACCTCAGAAGCGAGCTGTCACTCCCGGCCAGACCCTGAGACCCTGCTCTCGCTGCTGGCCCGAGCCTTGCCCTCCTGACCCAGCATCTGCACACGCTGGCCCCCGTGCCTGGAAACCGCCTGTCTCTCATCCCACTGCCCGTTCCATGCTACGCTCGAGGCACGGGAGACGAGGCCGAAGCGTCCGGCGCTCTCCAGCCCCGGCGTCCGGGTCAGCGAGGGCCCGCGCGGCGCTCTATTCACCTGAGCCGCGTCCATCCGCGCGGACACCGCCGCCGGCGGGACCGGGTGGCGACACGCGGGCGAAGGCGGCGGATCCCGCCAAGCCCCAGCCTCCGCGGAACCGCCGCGCCTCAGCCTGCCCGGGACAGATGGAGACAGGGTCCCGGTCCTCGCACGGCGACGGCGAGCCCGCTCACCCACCGCCGCGCCCCGCCGCGGAGCTGCGAGGAGACCCGGCCCGCGACGCCAGCCCGCTCAGCCCCAGCGCACCGACACGCCCCGCGGGTGCGTCACAGAGCGACGCCGGAAGTCCCGCCCACACGCCGCGGCGGCAGGAAACGCCCTCCCCCAGCGGGTGTTGGCCCTTCGCGGTCGCGTGCTCCCCGCGCAGACTTCTGGGTAATGCAGTTCGACCCTGAGGCCTGCGGGACCCGGGGCACCTTCGGATTCACCCAAACGTCAGGATCACGGCTCGAGGGTAGGTAGGGGAGGAAGACGGAGGAAACCGTGTCTCAGTCGCGCTCCCTTTACAGGGGCGTACTCGGGTTTCCGTCGCCACATGGGACGTGTCAGGCCTCAGAAGGCTCCAGCAGGTGATGCAGTCTACAATCTCAACTGCTTCTAGCAGGACCAACTCTCAGCTTTTGGAGACTGGACTTCCATTGTTATAAACGAATACACCTTCCTCGTGGGGACTCTAGGCACCAACACTAAATGCCCTTCTAATTCTTTGATTCACAAATTGGAGTCCCATGTTTCACACATATGCATGCTACAGACATAAAAATGCAACTTCTGGGACCCAATCTATATGTTCCCTTGGGATTGGGGACCAACCTCATGTTACAGAACCGGAATTTTCCTTTAACTCTAATTTTAACTCACGTTCTAACCCGTCTCTCACTAAGATCCTGAGGCTTGCCTTGAACGTGCAACCCTACTGCCTCACACAGGCACCCAAGTAGGTGGGCTTTCGGGGTGCACCACCAGGCCTGGCCTACTTTCACCTTGTCAGTAACATGGACACATCTTCAGTGCGGGGCTAAAGAATGTTATATTAGTGACATCCACAGAATGCCTACTATTGGCTATATTAATGCATGCACACCAGACCTAGGTCTTTTCCTCTACCATGGTCCAGTCACCACTGACCTCAGGGGTGTCTGACTTCCCCTCAAGATGTGCCAGCCACTTGGCATTCCTGGAACAAGTCCACTGGGATTTATGTGTTCTTAGCTTGTCCCAACTCAGTAGTCACCTCCTCTGTGAAGCCTTTCTAACCATTCCCTCAGCTGGACCAATACAGTACTGAGACCCTAAACTCCCTACAGTGATCTTTAAGTTTCTTAAAAGTTCCAAGGTGGCTCACACATCCATACCTTTGCACATCTTGATGTCTCTGGTACCAATTTTCTTTACAGCAACACAAAACAATCTCAAAAAACTAAACAATAAAATACCTTCTCCATGTGTGTTTTTCAAAGTTTATTATAAATGAATTTGAATATGTCTTTTACTGTGTTTGTTTTAGCCAAAATATAGCCATGGAAAAATGTTGAGGATTTGAAGAAGACCTCAAGAGATTTAAAAACAAAAGGAAAATTAAAAAACAAAAAAACTCATCAGAAGAAATTGTTAGGAGACACCTGGGAAGATGGCATAGCTACATGATCACTATCAGGCTTTAGAGAAAATAATAAAGGAAGAAGTATATCGGAAGCAAGAAATGTGAGAGTGATAGATATTTTAAAATGACATGAATAAAAGCTGTTTTGGGCTCAGTTTTAAAAATCAAACATCAAGTATTCTTAAATGAAAAGACATCAACAATATGACTTGATTAGAAAGCTTCAGATCACACTGAATAAATATGAATCAAATTCCCTCTAGAAGAAATCTATAAGGACTCGAGAGACACCTAAACAGCAGGCAACTATCTATAAAGGAAATCTAAAATGGAAAATCTGAGACATGCTCTTAAAAACCATGCTCATAAAAACCAGATGGGGTGCATCACTAGCAAATGGGAGGGAGCCCTTACCTTCCAGCTTCTCCATGCGGAGAAAAGGGTGTGGGCCACACACTTTTACAGTTGATACTCCAGGGACTGGCTTCTAACTTGCCAGGTGGATGGCTCAAGATTTCATCACACTGCTCAAATAATGCCGAATTTAAAACTTGCAATATGTGTGTAACTGTGGACCCTGAAACCATGAGATGTATAGCAAAAATTATACTGCTTCCAAAAATAAGTTACAAAAAGATCAATTTCCATCTTGGATGCTGTTTCCTACTTATGTAAATTAGCCAGTTGTCTTTTTTTCACCTACCTATGGAAACAGCTGGCAAGAAACTTACACAGAGTTCTTGCCGTCAAGGATCTAACTCAATCGCACATAACTTTGGACGGTGCAAAATACTCACAAGGCCCAGGGCGCTGCCTTTGGAAGCTGGAGCGAAGGAGGTGTGGAACCCTAAGTACAAGCCCTTATGAATGCGTGTCCAGACAAACAAGAAGGTTGACGTCTTGCGTCCCACAATCGGAACCTCCCTCTCAACGACGGAGCAGTTAAGTGAGATGAAGTCTTCCAAACGACACTGAGGCGGGCTCCCCGACTCCATACCCACTACATTTGCTCTGTTCAGGAAAGCAGTCCCTGCAACACACTCCAGTCAACGTGAAGAAACAGTGTAGTCTCCCTCTGCGGAGCCGTAAGCCCTGTCCCTGCAGGAAACGCCCCTTTCCCTTGTCTCCCTTTGCTTGGTGCTTGAGGAAGCACAATGGAATGGGTTTCGAAGTAAAGTAGTTCCTGGGCTTTAGGCGTCCACAGGCATGCGTCTGTTGCGTTCCCCTTAGCAACGGCCAGGTGGCACTGCTGTGACAAATTTCATGAGGAAATAAAATTTCCGGGCTCCAACTACAGGGGTAGAGTTTTGCTTCCTAAAAGAAGTGTTTAAATTTCCGTAGCCATGGAGCGGCACAGAAGACACGTTCCCTGGCCTTCCTACCTGTGTTGCCCTGGGCAAGCTACTTCACATATCGGAGAAGTGAGGACAGAGATTATGAAAAAATAACATTTTGCTCTTGGGAGTAGCACTAGTAAACATTTCTTTAATTTGTTGTTTACAAAGTCATGGTTCCTGTACGGGGCAAAGTGGGGAGGGCCTTTAGCCTCCTTGGGAGGCTGAGCCGGGAGAATCACTTGAGTTCAAGAATTGGAGGACACCTCTGGACAATTTAGTGACACATCCTTCTCAAAATACACAAACTAAAAGAGAGAAGGAAATTGGAGTACCCAGACAGCTCTCCCAAGACTTGGAAACTGGATAGAAATGCAGGTTTTTTTTAACCCATTGGGACCTACTAACTCAGAAACTCTGGGGATGGGACTGTGAGTTCCAGCTCCTACCCTGTCCCTTTCACCAGTTCAGCTGTCTTAGTCTTCTTGCCCCCACCGTTGCAACCACTGCAAGTAGTTTTCCTGTCTTTGGTCAGGAAGATCTGAACAAGTAAACCCAGTCATGCCAGTCCTTTATTTAAATTCACCTTTCTTTTCTGTAACAGTCAGAAAGTTTGCCATGGCCTCCATGACTTTTCCTTGGCCTCTCATCTCCTGCATTTTATGCTTCCTCCTTCATTCTCCAACCAGATCCCTTTTTTTCTCTGAAATTTACTCCCAAGGGAAATTTGCTACAGACTCCTCTAGTATCTTCAGTTAGCAGCTTTTTTGTCCTTTGTTCTCAACTTAAATGTCACAGCTTTTGTGCTTTTGTGCAAATATGGCATTCTTCCTCACTTCAACCCACAAAATACAATTAATTTCCACTGCTCTAGTTCCCACCACACTGAGGTCCAGGACTGACCTGGAATTCTGTCTTCCTTGCCACCCAGTTCATCGACATTTCCCTTGTTTCAATGAGTACTTCTATATTCCACCAATAAATCCACAGCCTTTGTTTAATTTGCCAAATGTTGAGGGCCGTCTTGGACAAGATGGCACCTGGCAGTGAGCCAAAGGGCGCTGGCTGCAAAAATGAGGAAGTACCCCAAAAGGCTGTTTGCTGTTACTAGTTCCTTGGAGACTTATGACATGTTAACGCCAGGCTCAAGGATTGGCTATCTAATATCATGCTGCATGTGGACAGCTCGTGATTTATGTAGTGTTATGCTGGCATTCCCATGCATGCTCTCCTGTGTGAGAGAAAACTTTGCTATAATTGGCTGATAGCTAGGAGTCTGGGGGAGGAGAGAGGGAGAGAGAAGAAGGAAGAAGATAATAAGCAGAAGGCAGGAGACAGAGAAACAGGGAGGACGCAATAAATCTCGTCAAACAAAAGAGTAGTAGTGTCTCCTTTCTCTGCGCTGGTTCCACTGGACAGAACACCAAAGGTGGGTACCATCACACATAACTAAAGAACATTGAGGACTGCAGCTTTCCTCATGCATGATGGGCATCTGCTGAACTGTACCATAATGTTTTGGGTCAATTAGTGATAATTAGGAATAATAATGATAACAGGAATGCATTTGATAATAAGTACAAAAGTCTCCCCTTATACAGTGGAAATAGGTTCCAAGACCCCCAGTAGATGTGTCACTAATTTTTTTCACGAAACCTCGTTCTTCTTTCTGTTTGAAATTGTAGAACCAATAACAAGATGAAGCACTGATTGATCAGTGAAGGATGCTTTATTCTTGGTCAATAGGAAAAGCAAGGGAAAGTTTCACAGTCCAGCTTCTACCTATTGTGGAGTAGGATAGAAGGAATAGGAAATAGGTAGAAAGGGGAAATAAATTAAGGTCAAGGAAAAAATATTTACATTCTATGTGCTTTTCCAGGCCTGTCACTCCTTAAGCTAGTCTCTTTCCCAGGTCTGTTACTATCATATTTCTGGGAAATCTGTAAATCTACCTGTGTACTGTACTAACTCCCAAATAAATAATAAGAGAGAGATGCTATATTGAGAAACCTATAATTTAGAGAACTCTCCAGTGCTATCTACTGATCAGATAATGAAGACAATACCAGCCTAAGGATAATCTTAAGATAATCAGATATCATTCCTGCATACCCACACCTCACCAAGTTTCCTTTAAAAAAGCCAGAAACTGTAAAACTGTACTTGAGATGGCCTGAACTCTTCCTTGAATAAATCTACTTTCCTAAATAAATGTCCATGTCTCTGAGTGGTGAGTGCTGAAATTCTTTTCTATCATATAAGCCAAGGGTCCCACTGGTGTTGGGGGACGCAATTTTAAAAACAGACTGATCACCACTGAGAACTCCAATCTGAGAGTCTTTATTAGTCAGCTGACTGTCTCACACAATGCCAAAAATGGCTATTGGGAGAACAGCACTAACCATAGGGTTGCAGAGTTTTTTTAATACCATAAGTCAGTACACCATTCATAAGTCTATTGCTATGATTCAACATTACAAACTAACATCATGAGATCATAGGCAAAAAGGGAAGTACATCAAAATGACCTTAGTTGGGTACAAGTTAAAGAATGGTTACTAAAATCTAGAGAACCACTGTTGACATGGTACATTGTCTAAGAAAAATAGGAATCAAAAAGGGAACAATTTTTCATTATACAAGACTTGCCATTTTGCATTGCCAAACATGTCATGCTAAGCAACTGTTGATGGGTTCAGAGGTGGGGTGTTCCAACAGAAGCACTTCCTACATGACATGGAGTCTTGAGGTAAAGTGAAGTCTGTTTGGTCACTGCCTATATAGCCTGGTCTATAACATTTCCATGGAGCCAAATATGTCAACCCGTCACACTGGTACTTAGTCAAGTTTCTCCTTCTCTCCTGGAACTCCTCAGACCTTTCTGAGGCACCTTTTCTCCTGTGGCATCCGGAGGGGACACAGAGTGAAATGGGAAATGTGGGGAGTCTTCCATGTCTTGTGTGGATGAGGGGAAGAGTTTTTGTCAGAGGAAAATGGTGCTAGCAGTCAATTAAATACTAATAAAATTGTCTATTCAATATACACAAAAGCCAATACTCTTTTCAAAAGGAAGGGGGTGTGACAGAGTGGGCCATATCAGATCTGGCCTCCAACAAGATGGAGGACCTCACCTTCACCTTTATTTATAGTCACATAGGCAGAGGGACCCAGACCAGGAGAGGCTTCCTCTGTGAGGAACAGGATGGGGTGGAATTAGGGAAGTCATTTGCTTAAGAAATTAGCATATCAGAAGGTGAGCCCCTTCTATACAAGGCCACTTACTCCTGAGCAGTCTGAAACAATCTCTCATGGCTGCCAATTCCTGGGAGTTAGTCCTCTGTATCCCATGGCTCAGCCAAGCCTGATTCTGCTAAATATGGATGACTCCCCACAAGGAATCATGACACACACCTGTACTTGCACCTTCTCAAGAAGTTGAAGGAGGATGATCCCAAGTTCAAGGCCAACTTGAATAAGTTAGCAAGATATTATCTCAAAAAAAAAATTTTAGGGGGTGGTTGGGAATGTAGCTCTGTGGTAGAGTACCCCTGGGTTCAATCTTCATGAAAAAGAAAGAGGAGGATGGAGGAAGAAAGGCTGGGAGGAAGGAAAGAAGGAAGAAAGGAAGGGAGTAAGGGAAAAGGAAAAGAAAATTTTGGGTTGGAATTCAGCACTCAGTCTTAACAAACACTCTCATTACTAGATATAAGAAATAGAACTAAAATATTCATGGAATTTACATAAAAATACTCTTCACACACTGCTCAATAAGTAAAAACTATTATTGTTCTCATTAGCATTAACATATTTCCACACATATTCTGAGGAAGTCTGTAGGTATGCCTCTTTACAAGGATTATTGGCAAATATTAAATAAAATAATTCCCTGACTTGGGAACTACACATAGATATTGAGTGAAGTTTTACATAAAGGCACACATGTATACTAATTGATTTTTGTTATTGTTGTTTCTTCCAGTACTGAGGTTTGAACCAAGGGGTACACTATCATTGAGCTACACCCCTATCCTTTTTTATTATTTTTTTGAGACAGGCCTCACTACATTGCTTTGTCTGGCCTCAAAGTTGCAGTCCTCCTGCCTCAGACTCTTGGGTAGCTGGGATTACAGGAATGAAACACTTTTTCATTCCTGGAAATAGAAATACTTTTTCCTGGACATAGAAAAAAAGCATCTCTATCGCACTATTCATGTGAATTTTGAAGCAGACCAAACACTGTAGCTACTATTACTTGTGCACGCAGCTGGCTTTGGTTATTAAACAGCACAACACCACAAATTACCTCCACTGACATCCAACATATACTAGATCAGAGACATAGAAGGGCATCATGAAGTTGCCAATGAAATAAGTGCCAACCTGTATTTCTGCACACATTTCTAGTATTTTTTCAAGAAAAAGCTTGAAGTAAGACTATATGATATCAAAAATGAAAAACTTAATGAACTAACCCTAAAGTCTGTGTTGAAATCCAAGGGAGGTGATCCCAGTTGAAAGGTTTGCAATGATAGAAGGAATGAGAATTCAAGAGAGGCGTGTATCTAAGGATCAAGAATCCTCATTATCTGTACAAAACAGGAACAGTAACTCCTTCAGTAGAATTACTGTGTCAATACCAGTTCTCAATAAAATCCTCTATATTGCCCAAGAGCAAGGCAAAGTTATTAGTAATCTGAGCTCTGATGTGTTAAAGCCTTGCATTATAAATTTTGGCTTACAGACTAGTGAATATATTTCAAACTAAAAGAAAAATAAGAATATATAAATAACATATTTTAAAAGACAGTAGCAAGAAACAGAACTGAAATGAAGGACAAAATAAGAGGCATTTAAGAAAAAATATATTGGCTATTACATGAATATGGGAATAAGTACTGAAATTTGTTTTGTTTTCTTTTGCAGTATTGGGTCAAGATCAATAATAGACAATCCCCAAAAGCTTTTTAAGGTGTGTTTCAAAATTAAGCCACAAAATATTAAATAACCCATATAGAAAAGAAGCAAAGAGAGTTGAGGTATGTTCTCTTTGCAACATAATACTTTCCCTAATGCCGATTTGATAGGTCTTTTGTAAGTAGTATTCTTACAAATTAGGAGCAGTGGGAGGTCCACCCTTATATTTGATCTGCTCCTGGACTTGTCACCTGACCTCTCTGCACTTTCATTTCTGTATCATTTCACGGAAGGGGGTCTCCCTGGTCCCTGAAAGTGCTCAAGTTCTATTACTCAACATATATTTTTGTTGTTCTAAAATTACGGGATTCAATTTGAAGGGCTGCATAGGATAAACCCTAAATGACATCATCTGCATCATTTTCATAAGGTGCCATTAAGGAAGTCTAAAGGAATACCATTTCATGTACCTACTGTAAATGAACCCTGATAATTAGAAAGGTATACATTCATTTAAATATTTCTGAAAATAATACAGTACTTTTTCCTGGAAATAGAAAAAAAGCATCTCTATCGCACTATTCATGAGAATTTCAAAGCAGACCAAACACTGTAGCTACTATAACTTGTGCACATTTAAGTTACCAAACTAAGAATAAGTAAGAAAACAAGTAAATTATGGAGGACACTATTCTTTTCACTGTTGGATGGAATTTCCAATCCAGTGAGCTCATATGGGACATGCAAATCTTTTTCCACTTTTTAATGGAGAGGTGTGAGTTCAAGAATTATTTTTCTTTTCATACATGTTTATCAATGAGATTAGTGGACACATATTCAGTATACAGATTGATGACTCCCTACATATTTCCCATGTAATCTCAGGCAATGCAAAAGAATGAACATTCCCAATAGCTTTCCAGACACACACTTGCTTTCCCTCGGTTCATACTGCATACATGATCAACATTCTGTACTTTATCAGCGTATGAGGTCCACTTAGTGATGACCTTATTGAAAGTTTCACTGTATATACTTTGTGTCTGACACATCACTACAGATTTTTTAGGACTCTACCTTTTTGCTAAGGAACCCAGTTCTATGCCTGCCATGATTCCAGGCTCTGGATGCCTTGCTCTGGATTTTTTGGGTCACAATCACTGTCATTACTCCAGACCTCAACAGAACCCCTAGACCTACGAAGCCTCCAACCCAGCCCTACTTTTACTGGCAAATACCAAAGCCAACATGTTGGAGGATTTTTCAGAGAACATGATGACCATTTTCACAAGACAAAACTGCCATTTTGTTATATGAGTCAGATAGCATTCCCAAACCACAGACAGGTTGGGGTCTACACAGGTTTCAATTCCTTTTTTCCTGTAAAATTAATTCATCTTGTTGCATTAAAGCAGTTTTAGGCACCAGTTCTCATTCAATGACTCACAATTAAGCATATTACAGTTAACTGTCATTTGAATTATTTCCAGTTTTTGTGTTATTGTTATAAACCTTTTGCATACAAATATTTAGGCTTATGAAAGCATTCAAATCTAAAGGGTATGCCCACAAGTGCTGCCCTCTCTGACTGTAAGTACACCTAACAAATCCTTTGGACCGATCACCCTACTGCTTTCTGCTTCATTCTTGGGAATCCTAACCAGCCAAATCTCAGGACTTGCTGGGGGGAAACTCTTGTGGGAAATCCTGTCACATTCTGGTGCACCTCCTGCTAGTTTGGCAAAACAATACACATGACTTTAGATACAAAAATTTTCAACAAAATACTAACAAATGGTTGCACACATGCATGTGAAATTAGTGCATATGCACGTGCATGTGTGGGTGCACATGTATGCACGTGCTCGCTCTCTCTCTCTCTCTCTCTCTCTCTCTCTCTCTCCCCCAAACCTGCCATTTATTGCAGGGATGCAGAGCAGGTTCAACATTGAAAACTCAATCAAAGCAATTCATCATTATCAACAGGTTACAGGAGGAAAAATCATATAATTATAATATGCATAATAAACTCTAAGCAAGTTAGAAACTATCCACATTCGATAAAGAACATGTAATAAAAACCTATGAGCTGGGTGCAGTTGCATATGCCTGTAATCCTAGCAACTCCTAAGGCAGGAGTCTCACAAGTTCAAGGTCAGCCTCAGCAACACAACAAGGCCTTAAGCAACTTGGTAGACCCTGTCTCAAGAAAAAAAAAAAAAAAAAAGGTTGGGTATAAAGCTAGGTGGTAAAACACCTCTAGGTACACATCTCACTACACACACACACCAAAAAGAAAACAAAACTACAGCTGTTTGTTTAATGGTCAACATTGTTTTCCCCAAATATAAAAATATTATTTTTTACCATTTTATTCAACACCATACAGTAGATATAGGTAGTAAAGAAGAGAGGAAAAGGAAATGAAGGGATATAGATCAGGAAATTGGTTATTTATTTGTTAATAACATTATACTTTATTAATAAAATCCTGAGAAATCTATCAAAATATACAGTTAGACTTAATAAGTGAGATCACCAAAGTCAAAACTTACAAGGTCAATATGTAAAAATTAATTATATTTCCCTCTAACAGCCAAGATCATGTGCAACCTCAATTTCAAGTCTAGAGTGGTCAGTACCTGCAGAGACTGTAGGTTGAGGAAGGACTGCTTGATCTCAGGAGTTTGAGGCCAGTCGGGACAACAAAGAAAGACCAAAACAATGACACACAATGGGACACAGTGGCACACACCTGTAATCCCTGTGACCCAGAAAGTTGAGGCAAGAGTATCTTCAAGGTCAGCCTCAGCAACTTAGTGAGACCTTGTGTCAAAATAAATGGATTGAGGGTATAGCTTAGTGGTAAAGTGCCCTTGAATTCAATCTCCAGCACCCCAAAACCAAATAAATAAAATCTTCAATATCACATAAAATGGTCCAATAAAATAATCTGCAAAAAGTCTATAACAAAATATGTCCATTACTTACAAGCCAAAAATTACAAAACATGAAATAAATGAAGATCTACATAAACAGAGACATCACATTCAGGAACCAGAAGACTCAACATAGTAAAAGAAGATAGTATAGTGGCAAGTTTTAGCCTCTGCCAATAACAGAGAACTAGATTGATAAACTAGAGAACCCAGAAAGAGACCAACATGAAGAAACCCAAATGTTATTTGACTAAGACACAAAAGCAATTCAATATAGGTAGCATAGTATTTAGGGGAAAAAATGGTGCTGGAACACTGAAGAGTCATAGGCAACAGCAGCAAAAACTCAACCTAAACCTTAGTATAAAATCAACAGTATGGACCAGAGATTCAAACATAAAAGGTAAAGAGTAAAAATGTTAAAACAAAATATGACAGCCAGGTGCTGGAGCACATGCCTATAATCCCAGCAACTCCAGAAGCTGAGGCAGGAGGATTCCAAGTACAAAGCCAACTTCACAGCTTAAGGAGACCCCAAGTAACTTAGTGAGACCCTGTCTCAAAAAATAAAAAGGGAGCTCAGTGGGAAAGTGACACTGGAAGGGAGGGAGGGAAGGAGGGAGGAAGGGGGGAAGAAAGGAAGGGAGGGAAGGAGGGAGGGGGAGAGAGGAAGGAAGGAGGGAAGAAATGAAGAGAAGGAGTGAGGGGGAGAGAGAGGAAGGAAGGGAGGAAGGGAGGATGGGAAGAGGGAGGGAGGGGAAGGAAGGAGGGAAGGGGAGTGAAGGAGGGAGGGAGAGAAGAAAGGAGGGAAGGAAGGAGGGAGAGAGGGAAGGAGGAAGGGAGGGTGGGCGGGATGGAGGGAGGAAGGAAGGAAGGAAGGAAAAAGGGAAGAGAAGGGAAAAGAAAAGGAAGTGTATGCAGGACTTACAACTTGGTGACGAGTTCTGAAATAAGACGTAAAAGTGACAAAAGAACTACCATCACAATAAAGACACAGATTAACACAACACAAAATGATACCCCCTACAATGTGAATGTGAAGTTACATGTGGTCACCTCAAAGGCTTGGCAGGGAGTTCAAAGTAAACACACTATTATTTTTATCTTTCTGTACAACATGCTTTTTAATGTAAGGTAATACTACTACAAGTAGCTAAAATACTAGGCTCTGAGAGGAGGCAGCCAATAGGGACTAAGCTCCTGATGAAAAAGGCAACTCACACATAACTGCAGACTCATCTGTTGACATTACAGACACTTCACAGTGAATCTTCAATCTTTTATAACATTGAAAATGAGATTCCTACTTTGTGTGTTATTTTTCTTCAGAGTTTATCCTGCTCCTTTAACCTAGTTTAGCTTTGCATTTTTGTTTTGGTGTTAATTTGACCTCTAGAAAATTGCTGAGGGGTACGTGGAGAAGCCTAAGGAAGGGAGAGAAGTGAGAAAACTAAATCTGAGGAAGACCTAACTGGGACCTAACTGAGTTTACTGTGTTAGGAACACTATCTTCTCCTCCCACAGAAAAATAGAGACTACAGAGACTGGGACCAGGAAAGTATCACAGTGGGTAAGTGAAGGCACAAGAAAATAGTTGTTTAAAAAGAATCAACTTTGTGCAGTGAAGGTGTGCAGTTGTGTGTGCAGCCTCATCTCCTTAAAGAGGAGCCCTTCACCACACCACCTCTGGTCTCCCAGCAGACTGCTCCTGCTCCTCAGAGGCAATGTTAGCGGATGAAGGCAGCTTTCCAGGTCTTCCACCCTCACAGTCTAATTGTCCTGACACTGGACAGCAGTGAGTGTGCACACAGAATAGGGCTCTTTCATTTCTGAAACAAAACTCCCCTTTTCCCAAGTATAATCATAAAAGAATGACAAACTGCTTGTCAAAGTGTGAACAAAGATGTTCCTGCATTTCCTCCTCTTTTATCTCTTCCTGGTTGTGTTTTTGTCTCTGAGGACTGAACAACAGGACCTTGCACATGTAGAGCTGAGTTACACCCTGAGCCCTACCCTCCTCCTTTAAAAAATATACCTGAAGTGCTGGGCATATGGCTCAGTTGGTAGAGTGCTTGCCTTGCATGCAGAAGGCCCTGGGTTCAATCCCCAGCACTACACCCACACACAAAAAAGCATGGATATAATTTTGGCCTGGGGAGATAGCTCAGCTGGTAGAGTGCTTGCCTCGCAATCACAAGGCCCTGAGTTCGATCCCCAGTACCGCAAAAAAAAAAAAAAAAAGATGAATATACCTGAGATAACATTTTAACTTAAACAAAGAAGAAAGATGTGGCTGAAGGTTTTTCTAAGAGCACATGAGAGCTTCCTCTCTCATGGAAGAATTCCCAGATGTAGAAGTCTCTAGGCTGGGTCCATATTAAACACGACTCTTCAGATGCAAATGATGATTTATAATTTTTTTTTTTCATAGAGATGGCACTAAAAGAGTTTCTCTTGGCACGAATGGCCAGAGGCTGGGTTAGAAGTTGCCTTTGACCACTGATTTTCTTCAGTGATTACATTTAAAAGTCTTCTTAACATGAGTCCTAAGATGTTGACTAAGCTTTCCCACTTGATAGGCGGCCCCTCCTCTGCCAAGCTGACAGGGTTACTCCCAGTGTGCATCCTTTGGTGCTGTGTGAGAGATGAGCTGTGGCTGAAGGCCTTTCCACACTCACTGCACTCATAGGGCTTCTCTCAGTGTGAATGATGGAGTGTTGGATGAGGTCTGCACTCCAACATAAAGATTTCCCACACTCCATACATTCATAGGGCTTCTTCCCACTGTGAATCTGCTGGTGGCTTGTAAGGTGTGACCATCTGTTAAAGGCCTTCCCACACTCTATGCACTCATACAGCTTCTCTCCAGTGTGGACGCTGAAGTGGTGAATGAGAGGTTTTCCCACATTCTTTGCATCCATAGGGTTTTTCTCCAGGGTGGGCCCTTTTATGAAAGATGAAAGTGGAGTAGTGGGTGAAGGCCTTCCCATGATCACTACACATGTAAGGCTTCTCCCGACTGTGGATGCGCTGGTGCTGTTTGAGGTGAGACCTGCAGCTGAAGGCCTTCCCACACTCCGTGCACATGTAGGGCTTTTCCCCAGTGTGGACGACGTGGTGCTGAATGAGGTCAGCACTTTCACAGGTCTTCCCACACTCACTGCACTCAAAGGGTCGCACTCCAGTGTGTCTGCTGGTGCCACTTGAGGTACAACTTGGCTGAAGGCCTTTCCACATTCCGTGCACACATAGGGTTTCTCCCAGTGTGGATGATGTAGGGTCAAATGAAACCTGGCCTATTGCAGAAGGCTTTGCCAGTCTTTGCACACAAAAGGTTTTTCCAGTGTGGCTCCTGTTATGCAAGACAAAAGTGGAGCGGTGGGTGAAGATCTTTCCACATTCACCACACTTATAAGGCTTTTCCCCACTCTGGATGTGCTGGTGCCATATTTGGTGAGACTTGTGGTTGAAGGCCTTCCCACACTCCAAGAACTCATAGGGCCTCTCCCCCATGTGGATCATCTGGTGCTGGAGGAGATGAGCGGTCTTGCTGAAGGTCTTCCCACACTCTGTGCACTCATAGGGCTTCACTCCAGAGTGGATTCACTCATGTTGAATGAGGAGAAAATTCTTGTTAAACACTTTCCCACATTCCTTGCATTTGTAGGGATTTTCCCCTGTATGCAACAAGGGACCTGCACCTGGTTCACCTGAGTCACATACACAGCATCATCTAGAGAGACATGGAGAGTTCTTGAACACAAATCAGCCATTCCTACACCACCATGCCCAGAGATCATGTGCTCAGGAAGCTTCTCTATCGCTGGTCTCTGAAGTCCTGTCTGCATTTCAGATGTCCTAACCTGACCCCTGAGCTGCCCCAACTGGTAGTTCTCCAAGGCCCTCTGCATCAGTTGTTCCTTGTGCAAGGTTCACTCCAGCCAGGCCAGGCAAGCAGGGATGGGCTCTGTGGTTTTAGGTTTTGTGTTGCTACCTGCAGGAAATACAATGATCAAAAGGGCTTGTTAGTGATGGTGACATTAAAGAAATCAACAACTCAGTAAGAACAAGGAGATGGGAATGGTGGCTCTGTGCCTGGTATGGAGACCCCTGGAATCCACATTTGCAAGGTCTCTTTGTGTTCCCTGGATCCTTGAAACTTTTTTACTTTCCATAAAACATCACACCATTTTTTGCTAGAAAATGAGAAAATCTCGCCTGTTACTTTGTCACATTATACTAGTTTGAAATGCCTCAGGAGCTGCGGATATAGCTCAGTCGCACAAAGCCCTGGATTCAATCCCCAGCGCTGCCAAAAAAAAGAAAAAAGAAAGAAAAGAAATGCTTTGGTAATGAAGAAAGTCAATACTGTTTCAACCAACATCTTCATTTCTACAACATTCATTTACAAAGAAATAATGTTCAACACAGCCCAGAACAGGAGTCTTGAAACTTTTAAAGGAAAACTCAGAAGTGGCTAGAACAGGGGCCCTTGATCCATGTTGACAGGGGGAACACTGTGGCTTTGGCTCAGTGGAAGAGTGCATGCCTAGCAAGTGTGCAGCCTGGGTTCCATCCCCTGCACCACAAATAACCAAACAAAGATGGGTGTGAGGGAAGGGGCAATGGTGACACAGCCAAAGGGCCTGGGCAAGTGGCCATGACCCAGTGGGGAAGCCAATCACCACAAAACAGCCCCAGCGCCTTCAGCAGTCCAGATGTAGGGCAGAAATGCCAAATGTCACCTCAGTCTCTACCAAACAGGAAGAATGAGAAGAGCAGGGAACCTTCTAGTGTGATATTTGGAGGGTGGGAGGGTGGAGGCAGGGAAAGATGGAATGCAGAGGACATTTCCTCAAGTTCAGAAGGAAACATCATATATTATCACTATGCACAATTCAGGAGGCTGAAGCAGGAGGATTGCAAGTTCAAAGCCAGCCTGGGAAATTTGGCAAGACCTTGCCTCAGAAAATAAAAAGGGCTGGGGGTGTGGCTCAGCTCAGTGGTAAATACCCCTGGGTTCAGTCCATATTACCAAAGTATATATGTGTATGCATGCATGTGCTTGTGTGTACAAAATCAATATTCATGTGCACTAGCAGCGTGCAAGCAGTGCTAATAGCTTACTCTTACTGCCACTCACTGCAGCAGTCAGACACACTGTGTTCCACACAGGATCGATCGCATCCTCAACACAACGACATACAAACCATCATTCCCATCACTGCCTAGGAGCGAGGGTGGTGCCCTGAGATGCTCAGCACACCACATGTTCTTTCCTTCTGACACAGTCCCATGCACACAAGTGTGTCCAGATGTCTTGTCAGTGAAATATGAGGAAAGTCATGTGCATGGAAGAGGGTGTGATATCTTCTCTTCCTCATCTCCCCTCTGCCAAATGGAGCATGCCAGGGACACACTGACTCCTTGTGATGTGAACAGAAGGTACCTGGGTCCATGAATAACTGCAGTACAGAATCCCTGGGGTGAAAAAATAGTTTTTATATTCTGAACCAGGGAGATCTGAGTACACTTGCTAGTGCAGCTAGATCTAGCACAGCTGAAATCACAAAGATACAATGAGGTCTTGCAACAACCCCAGTTCACAAGGCTGTCTGTCAAAGCTACTTGTTGAGTCCAAGCAGTTGGAGCCAAGCAAATGACTTACAGACTGTGTCTGCTGAGTCCCCAGGAGCTGTGTGGCAGAGTGGCTGAGGCTAGGGGGCAGAGGAAACCACAGGTTAAAAGGCCCAAATTCCCAGAGAGGCCACACAAACATACATACACAACGAAGCCAGAATGGGGACAGGTATTTAGTGTAGAAATAGGGGATTGGGTCAAACCGAGGACATAAAGGCCATGAAAGTCATCTGCCTCGAAGTTGGAGACTGCCCCTGGGAGAATAGAATGTCAAAGATCCCTGGAGCCCACTGATTACCAAATTTACCTGCCTTTATCAAGGACTGCAAGCATGGAGCTGCTAATTAATGCCCCCTGGCCCTTACCTGCCTGAATCACCTTGGCCCTCCCCCTGCCCATGGCTTCTCACTTTATGCAAAACCAGGCCTAGTCACTAGGCAGGAAGGAGAGATAAAGGGGGAAGAGAACTGGAGAACAAAAGAGACCTTAACCGATAAAAGATGTAGGGTGCGCTCATTTCTGGGGACTTTAGAACATCAGTCATGTCTCCTTCTCCCTCCCGGGAGAAGTCTGTATTATTACCCTTAAGTAAAACATGCTTAATATGCTTGCCTTGGTGTGCTTCTCTAGTGTTCAAACTTCAACATTAGAGGAAGCAGAACTCGTCACCGGTAAACGACGAATCACACACACAAATCTGATTCCCTCGAAGTTCAGAGGCAGTGTCACCTCCAAGTCCGCCAGCTGCCACAACCCCAGCCTTCCACCTGTTGGCACCCATGTGGACAGGAGCCTTGGGAAAGTTCCCTCTTCACCTTCTGTAACTCCTGGCTGTGCTCTATCTGGCAGATCAGTTCTGATATGGACAGAGGGCAGCCTGTGCACAAGAACAAAGGAGGACACAGGGACCCCAGTGAGAAGAAAATCTCAGCCTAGCCTGTAGTTTCAGGACAGGGGTGAAAATGTAAAATGAAGTTGCTCCCATCAAAGTGAGCAAGATGCTGAACTGCCTTCTGGAAACAAAAGGCAAGGTAGCACTGCTGGGACCCAATACCACAGACAGGAGAAACAGGTGCAGACAGACTCGATTCTGGTCTCCACCCTACAGAAGCTCAGTCCAGTCAGATGTGTTTTCCTAGAGGTATTTTCTAACCACTCAAAGTCACATGTATTTGACTTATTTGAACTAGTAAGACCTAGGAATGTCTAGTTGCCCCTCAAATCAACTGGAACAAAATCTCTGTGGGTAAGCCTGGGCATCAGACTTAAATACTCCTGGTTGACCATGGTCTGCAAAGAGATACAAGTGCCTTGATATCCCTTTGGCACATAGCGTTCCCTGATGCTCTGTGGTTTGAGGTGGGCAGCTAACCTACATCAGGGACTGAGGAAGGAGGAAGCTGATATTCCAAGAAGGGCTAAATGACAGGGTCTTCCACTCCTGTTGCCTGTGGCACCCTGAAACTTCTGTGAGGGTACGTGCCCTGGACCAAGCAGAGGGAGCAAAAGGACAAAAAAAAAAAAAAAAAAAAAAAAAAGCAAAAACCAACCAACAAAACCCCAAATAATCAGGTCAGCCATATTATTAACCCAGGAGCCTTACAAGGTAAGATAATACATTTCTTAAAGGACTGAGGTGCTGCTCTGTCACTTTCAGCTAAATACTTATCTGTAAATTGGCTGGGGTTAAAGACACAGGACTCTGGAGGTGCACAGACCCACAGAAATGCTCACCAGGAAGATCCTGACCTACAGCTCAGAACTCATCAGTCATCACTAAGACTGGACTCTGATCAAGCAGCCCTTCCTTGAGCTCTCCAATCACACTCCCCATCACCTCACAGCCTTCCAATCTTTCTACCAAAATGCTGTTGCACCTATATCTTGCCACTCCCAGTTAACCCTTAAACTTAAGAGTCTGAGGTCTTCACTCCTAATAGTAAGTAAAAAACTGATATTTACATGGTAGAGTCATATATACCCCTGAGGACTATGCCTAGCAATTTAAATCCACTGTATTTTGTAAATTTTGAATTAAAAATACAAGCATTAAGAAAAAAAGTAACATTTTAAGTATTATGTCTTTTCATTCACAAAGAATGTATATGTCCTCATTGATTCAGTCTTTTTTAGGTGGTAAGCAAAATAATATATTGCTTTCCTATGGGCCTTGCATAAAAAATTTATCCTGGGACTTTCTCACAGCATGCACCTGAAGTGTACACTGTGATCAGCACCGTGCACAGATAAAGAAACTAAGATTCAGGCAGATAGTGACTGCCAGAGTCAGGGAAAGGAGGTCTGGCTGGGCCAAGATGGAAACCTAAGTTGCCTCAAGCATCTGGGCAATCTGACAACAAAGTCATCAAACCTCATTCCTGAGAACGCCGACTTTGCCAGTAAAGAGGATCATCACAAGAATGACGATGCTGATGATGTCAGCAATGGCAGTGAAAGCAGCAGGGGTCACAACTGATAACACAAGGCTGGTTTCACCATGCACTATTGTGAGCCACGTACATTCATGAGAGCTTGTGCAATGCTACACTGGCCCATTCTACCCATGAGATAACTGAGGCACGGAGAGGTGTTTGGTAACTTTCCCAGAAATACAAAGCTCAAGAGCAGCATGGCTAGGCCTAGACTCTGGACCCTGATCCTGGTCTCCCAGTGCTACACTAATGGGCCAGCAAGCACATCTATGTGGAGTCAACAGCCTTATACCAAGTGAGCTGTGGAGGTGAGAAGCAGCCATCATTAGGAAAATTCATTCTTTAGGAACAGGGGACAGTGAAGAGCAGTGTTGGTGACTCCAGACTTCCATATTTCATGAACTACTAAAAAAATAAAAAATTGGGAGGGAATTCCACATGGTGATTTGGGTACACACAGACATCTGCAGAAATATCATCTACTATTATCAATATCACACAGCAGAAATCACTTTTACTATCAAATAATGCAAAGAATGGCATCTCACAGTAAAGGTTTATCTCTTAAAGTGAATGAATTAAAATATAGGAGGGACTCACTATAATGGCCTTGTTTTCCATACTTTCCAAGGATGGGTATGCTAGAAGAATTTTAAAAAGAAATGTGAACAGAAAAACAACAATAATAATAAACAATAAACATATAGAAAGATAGGCAAGGAACGTGTGGGTCTCAGAGACAATCCATGTGACAGAAAAAAAGCCACTGTGCAAAGACAGGGAAAGAGAAGACCCAGAAGCCAGAGCACAGCCATGCTTCCTCCCAGGTGCTATAACAGTCCCCATGGGTCCTGGCTGGAAATGCTGCCTTTGGGTTCTGCAAAACACCCCTGTTTCCTTCCATCACATCCCTCTCCTTTGACTGCAACCAGAGGCAGACTGTTTTTTCCCCCAACACTTGAAGGAGATCAAAATAAAGTGGGAACAAGAAAAAAAAAAAAAAAAAAAAAAAAAGGCTGAAATTGTGGAGAGCAGGGAGGGCAGCTTCTGAGACCTCTTGACCAGTCAGGCCTTGAGTCAGAGGACAGAGGAGGGAAGCTTCTGGTGGCCCATATGAGAGAGGGGAGAGGCCTTACCCAGAGAAACCAGAAGCCTGCAGGTCTCCAGCATCACATCCAGTATAAGGTCCTCTGGGTAAGGTCTAGCTGCCTCCACTCCTCCTGAGTGAAGGTCTCAGTCACATCCTTAAACGTCACAGACACCTGGAAAGTCAAAGGAAGTAGTATTTGCTGTTGGCCTGTTGGATAGGATTAGTACCTGTCACGTGAGCACTCCAAAAATAGTGGAAACCCAAAGTCCCAATCAGCAAATGCCTCCAGAAGGTCCATTCTATACTGGGCTCAAAGAGGTAACATTGCCTTGGACACATTACAGCAGCAAAGAAGAGAGAAGTCTCCTAGGCAGAAAGACACTGGGGCTCGAGACAGGGATAGGACAATGCTTTATACACCGTGAGGCACAGAAAGTTAGTGCTCAGGATTATCAGAGGAATGGAGAAAATAAGTTAAAAAACCATGTCAGAAGAGAAACAGCACCCGAGTCTTACTGGTCCCCACTGTGGCCTGCTTTGTATTGGGAACTTTATATGATAAAGTAACTGAAGTCCCCCGCTCAGAAGCCAGATTCTTACAGTTAAAAACAAGCTCTGGAAATCATCACTTGCTCCTTGTGTAACTGTGGAGGCCTTATTTCATCTGTCTGAGCCTCTATTCCCAGATAAATACAACAGTATTTTCTACATCACTGTGAAAAGTCATACAAATTAAAAATATTTTGAAAGAAACACATAACAGGCCACAGCCCATGAGGTCAACATCATCATCATCTCCACTTCAAACCCAAAGACCTGAGGTCCAGAAAGCCCTATGAGCTCACCCCAAGTTTACATGCAGAGGCAGAATCTGGACCCAGGTTCCTCTAGTCTACAGTCTAATCATGCAACCATCACACTCATCTGTTAGTAAAGTTAATCCTGGGTTGATAAGGATGTAAAGAACTCCAGATAAATTTCACTGTCACGTTCATTTCCGCCACCTCTGAAAATAGTTCCACAGACATAGGTAGAAGAGCAGAGAAGAGGAATCACCACCAACCACCTCAAAGATGAATCATCTTCCATTGTGGCTCTTGCCTGGGAAGTGGCAGGGCCTGGGACCAGCTCCCTTGACCTCCTATATTCCTTCTGGTTTTCAAAGATGTCCAGGGAGAATAGATAAGGAGTCATCACTTCCTTTTCCTCCATGAATTTTGCCAGCACTCATTGCTGAGGCCAGGACACTAAAGGAATAGTGTACATTAGTCAAAGAAGACATAGCAGGTGGTGGTGGAGAACATAGGCCCTTAACTAGACATGATGTTTGGCCTTGATATGCGGGATGGAAAGGCCATCAAAAGGTCACGCCAGCCCTCTCTCCTGGAATGTGTCATCAGGTGGGGGCAGGGAACCACACAGGTCCTCTGTGGAGTCCTTTTAAACCAATACAGCTTTCTTGTGTCCCCATACAGTTCCACCTGCCTGAAATGCCATGTCCCCACTGCGCTCAGTATTACATTTGAGAAGGAAGCATGCTTCCCCCCGGCAAAATTTATTTTAGATGTCTACCCCAGCCTCCTAGTCCCTCTGGGTAGAGAACAAGGTACAAACACAGGCACTGTTAGTAGCTGCTGGTTTACAATATGATAAAAACTCTCATTCTCTGGGGCAGATAACAACCTCTGTAAACCTCAAGTTCCTCTTATATAAAACAGTGATGATGAAAGAACCTAGCTTTAAGATGCTGATAATTAAATGAAGCTTTACATAATTTCTATCAGTCCTCAGCTAAGAATCAATTCAGGTCTGGTACTATGGCTCTTCTACAACTACTTATTTCCTCTTTGCTCCCACAACATTCTGGACAAACTAACCCAGCAAGCTTCTTTAATTTTACCAAAATCCCTACACAAAAATTCCAGAAAGCGAAAGGACCTGGAAAGGTCACTTTAGCCTGACCTTAAGAAAAGGTCTCTCCAAACAAGTTAAGTTTGAGCAGAGACCACAGAATATTAGAAAGAAGCCCTGCAAAGACAGGGGCAGTGTCCCAGGCAAGACACACGCAAGGACAAGTGGGGTGGGGCAGGCGGAGGGTTTGCGAGTATCAAGAGCACCGAAAACGGAAGGAGACCGGGTCGGGGTGGTGTCCAGGGCGGGTTGGTAGGACCTGTGGCCTCAGTGAGAGGTTGAAGGCGTGGCAGGAGCCCTCGGAAGGAAGCCTCATTCACCCTCAAGCACTGTCAGAGGCCCGCGGTGCTGGAGGACAAGCCACGGCCGCTCGTCGTCAGTCAAAGGCAACAGCAAAGGGACACCGGGGGCCTCCTCGGCTTCCGAACCTCCCCGCCGGCAGAAGAGCGGCAAGGCCAGAGCCACCGCCGCTCACCTGCACGGGGTCCCGCAGCGCCGCCGCCGCCCTAGGCAGGGACGACCTGCCGACCTGCCCGCCTGCCCGCCGCACCCCGAGCCTCAGTCTCCCCGAGCTCAGCGGGCGGGCTCCCTGGACACCCGGCGGGACTCAGCGTGCCGGGCCCCAAAAGCGGGGGACCCGCGCCACGGTCTCTGTGGGCCGGGCGCCGGGAGATGTCGCAGCGCTGCCGCCGGAAGCGGCCTGTCCCGGGCCCTCAATGGCCCAGAGCGCGCCGCAGGGCCTCCTGGGTAGCCCGCCGCAGGGCCTCCTGGGTAGCGCGCCGCAGGGCCTCCTGGGTAGCCCGCCGCAGGGCCTCCTGGGTAGCCCGCCGCAGGGCCTCCTGGGTAGCGCGCCTTTCCACCCCCCCCCCCAACCCCTCGGGTGCTGGTCCGCCTCTGGCGCTGCTTAAAAACGAAAAACAAAGAAAAACCGTGGACTTGAGCCGGGGTCCAGACCGTTGGTTATCCGCCCAGCCGGGCCGAGTCTCGGGAGGCCCCGTGCGGCCCCCGTGCGGCGGCAGAGACGATGCCGGGCGTCTGCGGAGGGAGAGAAGGGGACGGTCAAGCCGACGAAAGGGGTGGGCGGTGTTCAGATGACCCCACGGCGGAGTCAGAGCCGGGGCGTAACCGCGGAGCGGGCGGTCGCTGCCGGAGAGCGCGCCGAGCGCGCGAGTGCGGGCACGAGAGGCGGGCGCCGCGGGGCCCTGAGGATCCCGGGGCTTCCGTGCACCCGGTGGCGCACAGGACCGGGAGACCGCGCACGCAGAGGCGCTTCCTCCAACCCGCAGAGCCGGGAGTGCATCCGAAGGCGCGTTGGACCCTCCGCAGAAGTTTCAAGCAGCAACAGTCACGCTAAAGCCGACTCCCTAAAGGCCCACAACCCAGACCCCTGGAATCCTGAGCCTGGGTGTCGGGTTCCTACTTGGACAGCTCCTCCTGGGTATGGACCCGCTTCCATCCATAGTTCTTGATCTTGTCTTGTTTGATGCAGTTGCACGGAAAAAGCTTATTTGCTTTGCTAGACATTACTCAGGAGTGGTGAGCCAAATGACGTCGGTACAATTGCCAAGACACGCCTTGGTCCTTTGTTGAGGTCCCCCAAGAGGAATGGCGCACACCACAACCCGTGGAGCCAGGTGGAAAAGCACCAGAATTGGTCACAAGTGAGGGGAAGCAAGGGCAAGAGCCTTTGCTGTGCTTTTCCAGCAAGGAATAGGCAGCTAAGGTGTAGGGTTGGCTAGTCGGTAAAGACCATCCTACTTCCTTGTCATCTGGCCCTGGGATAGTAATGGCAGGGAGTTGGTGGCTTCATTTGCCAGACTTTGATAAACAGGCAGAATAGTAAGAATTTCCATAAAGTTAGCGAGTAGGTAAGTGCAAGGGAAAAAAGTATAGTCTGACTGCCAGGTCCGTGCTCTTGACATTACTCCAAAGGAGGCAAAATAAACTGTAACAATTTAGCAAAGACCATTTGTTGTGAAATGCCTAACATAAACAGATTACTGCTTATGACCAAAATAAAAAAAAAAAATTGTGAGCAAATATTGTCTTTGAGCCTCAAAACTGAAGCATATCATTGAGCACTGCAGAGGAAACATTGCTAATCACTACAGAGGAAAGGCCATGTGTGGCCCAGTGTGCATGAAAAGTAAGCTGTACATACAGTAAGAGACCTCATTTCTCTTTCCTGCCTCGTCTCTGTAGAAGGCTCTCTTAGATGGAACCAACTGCTCCCACTCCCTCCAAAAGAGACTCGCAGATCCATAAATGACCAAGTCTGCAACAAGATGTTCTTTAATCTCAAATTAATGATGCAGGAAGTATTTATGAACTCCATATTCTTTGCTGTACTCAGAGGTTATAACATTCAATAGCAGGAATACGGGTTAGATGAGATATTACTGATATCTGCTATAGAAACACACAGCATTTATCTGGGCATTACATCTTTACAGAAAGGAAGGCTACATACAGAATATTTGCAAGTCAGACCACTTGAAGACCTATCTATGTGTAGATATTAGGCAGAGAAAAGGGGTCTTACCAGACTACCTCTTTTTTTCATTTGACCAGTGATTGAACCCAGGGGTGCTTAACCACTGTATCCCATTCCCAGCTTTTTAATTTTGAGTCAGGGCCTAGCTAAGTTGCTGAGGCTGGCTTTGAACTTGCAATCCTCCTGCCTCAGTCTCCCAAGTTGCCCCACAGTGCAGCCTATAAAGACAGCTATGCTAGCTTCACTAAATTAAATCCTAGTTTAAGAATTGCCACTGATTTTTAAAAAATGGTTTACAGGTAGAAGGCGTCATCTGAAAGCTACAACTATTTTATAGAAAATAGCATTTGCTTAATGACAAAGAAATTTGAATTTAGCAGTTGAGTCCCTTTTATGCCACTGGGAGATACAACACAGTAGCTTATTCTTTGACTTTCCATGTTTCACACTTGACTGGAGTTTGGGACTTTATTTCTAAAAAAATATTTTTAGATTGCACATTATTCCCAGAAAAGAGTGGCCAGCTCCAAGTGCCCTAATTGTTCACATCAACAACATGGCTTATGTGGAACACCTGCTATCCTTTTGGAGGTCTAGGAACACCTGCTATCCTTTTGGAGGTCTAGAATCGTAGTATGTCCGGGAAAGCATGTACAGTGCAAACTCTGCAATGAGCATCAAGAGTCCCTAAGAGACATATGTGGTCATTAAGTTCCAGATGAAGCTTAAATTAAACACATCCCATGTGACTTCACTGAGACAGGCTCAAGGATATAGTGCCTGGCTTTCTCAGTCTATGATATGAGTCTCTTCCCTTTAGTGTTTTATATCCTTTGGCTCTGTTAGATCATAACCATTGAATATGACAACATCTGAGTTAGAGATTTCCTAGAAAAATCATCAAACCTGGAGGTTGTCTTCAGGACTCCAACATAATCACTCATTACACTTCTAAAATATTGCACATCTGTCCATAAAAGTCCATGTAGATTCTCTTTGAGGTCATCATGTTGTATATGGTGCTCACCCTATATACAGCTTTATGGGGAACACTGGAGGACTCAAAAATGATAATAAAAGCACCCTGCTCTATGTGGCTGATCACTTAACATATAGTTAAGTGTCGACTAGGGAACAAAAGGTAGAATGCACAGAATGGGGCAGAGGCTCAATATGATAAAAGGAAGGGGAGAGAGGGCTGCAGTGTACATGGGGTAGGCAACAGGGCAAAACTAGGGGGATTCAGAGGTGCTTTTCAGGCACATCAAGCACAATACCTAAAGACAAATGCATGCCTTGGCCCTTTTCTGCTCCTATTTCCCTGTCTCCCTGCTTTTCTCATACTCGGGCATTCTCTATATTTTCTACAGTTACAACAACTACACAGTCATTTAAGAGTATGGTTAATCTCACTTGCTTGAAGGGACAGCCAAGATTGTATTCTTAAATAATTAAGAATAGGGCTGGGAAGATAACTCAATTTGTAGAATGCTTGCCTTGCAAGCACAAGGCCCTGGGTTCAAACCCCAATACCCAGCACTGTGCAAAAAAAAAAAAAAAAAAAAAAGTTTCAGATAAATGAGCCTGTTTCATCCATTCTATTAAAAATGAATGATGACCAGCAGAACAAAGATCCATCCTATGACAGCCAATCAAGTTAAAGATGGATTCTGGAATTAACCGTATGAACTCCAGACCCTAAGTTCAAGTTTCAGAAATGTGTGACCTTTGGCATATTCCCTCATCTTTCTATAAAATGGGTGAAGTAACTAAGAGATAATGATGTTATAAAGGTTAAAATAGTTGATACATGTAAAACATCCTAAACAATCTCTAATACACAGCAATACCATGTTTGCTTGGTTTTTATGTTGCTTATCTGTAGCCACATGGTTGATGCATGCATACTGGGATCACTGTGCATGAATACAGTAAAGATGCCAGATGACCTGTGGGTAAAAGATATGAGAAATGTTCAACTGGGAAACATGATTTTGGGAAGTTCTATAGACCACTGACAGTAAAATGCCTTGAGGGGGAATTCACTCATTTGTGGGGAACAAGAAAAGTAAGAAAAAAAAAAAAAAAAAAAAAAAAAAAAAAAAGGTCATGATGGATCCTGAGAAGTAAAACTGCTTATTGGATAGAAGACATAGTCCCTGCAATGGAAGACAACAGCAATTCAGAGAGGTGGTTAGCAGTATATAGGTCCAAAAGGGGAGCTGAGGGGTCTAAAAGGACCTCTGTGAGAATTCACACTGATGGAAGTAATTCTGTAGTGTCAGAGGAGTGAAAGGAATGTGAGTTGTGGGAAGGGGAACAGTTACACAGAGTATGTCTGTGAGAGAAAGGGAAAGGATGGGACGAGCCGGGTGGGTAAGCAGGGTATAAAGAGGCAATGAACCAGACTTAAGACTTGAACCCAGCTGCAAATTATAGGGAAAGAGATGGCAAATGAGAAGTTAAAGAGTTAAACAAGGGGAGTCTGAAAGGATGAACAGGTCAAGTGGAGGTATGTGTCAAACAAAGGGCAAGAGTGAGCCTCGTACAGAAGAGTTCACTTTGCTTAGAAGACATAAGGATTAGAGCTAGAGAATTTTATATACAAACCTACCCTGGAGAACACGACTGGAGTACTCTGCAGAGCACTCTCAATTACAAGATCAACTCACAGAAATATTTGTTAAGTTCAATACAAAACATTATAGAACTTCCATTCCTCCAACAGAATTTAGGATTCTATTCAAATATCAAGAGAAGACCATGAAATATACCAGAAGACCATGACTTTGGGATACACAGTTTTATGTGTATTCTGAAGAGTCCTTCTTTAGCATTAAAAACTTTGCAAAAAAATGTAAGATATTAAAGGCAATCAATGGAATTTAAATCATTGAAAAATATAAAAAAATAAAAATGGAAAACCCACTGGGAAAGCTCAGTAGCAGATTAAATATTTCAAAGGAAAGAATCGGTGAGTTCAAAGAAAGTTCAGTAGAAATTAATCAATATGAAGAAAAGAGAAAATAGATGAAGGGGGTGAAATGAGAACTGGGAGACCCCTGGGAAGTGACATAAGATGCATCATTAATGTTATGGAGTTCCAGAAAGAAAGAGTGGGGATAAAAAAGACATTTGGAGAAATTATGGCTAAAAACCTCCCAAATTTGATAAAGAACATAAACCTATAGATGAGAAAGCCAAATAAACACCAAACAAAATAAACTTAAAAACTTCCATGTTACACCATAAACAACTGAACATTTTCTTTGAAGGTTACTAAAAAAAACATTTTGAATGTAACAGCTTGATAGGAACCACACATTATAAACTAAGAACAGTGGATCAAATAGCAGGCTTCTCAGCAGACACCATGGTGTGCAGAAGAAATGGACATTATTAGTATTAAAAGAAAAGAACTGCCAACCCTAAACTGGGTGTAGTGACGCATGCCTGTAATTCCAGCAGCTCGGGAGGCTGAGGCAAGAGGATCTTGAGTCCAAATCCAGCCTTAGCAAAAGCGAGACACTAGGCAACTCCATGAGACCCTGTATCTAAATAAAATACAAAATAGGGCCGGGAATGTGCCTCAGTGGTAGAGTGCCCCTGAGTTCAATCCCCAGAACCCGCCCCCTCAAAAAAAAAAAAAAAAAAGGACTGCCAACTCTGAATCCTATATCCCACAGAAATATTCTCTGGAGACGAAGAGAACACAAGGACATCTTCAGATGAAAGAAACAATGAGCATATGTCCAGATGACTTTCCTAAAAGGAAGGCTAGAGGAAGTTCACCCACCAGAAAGATGTTAACAGGTGTGCAAATTCAAGAAGAGAATAAACAGTGGAATGGCTACACGAGGTAAAAGATGTCCTATGACTTCTGTTGACAGTTTTGTAAAATACTTTTGAAACAAAAATTAAATCTTACAAAGTGGTGCTCAGTGTATGAAGAGGAATTATCTAAGATGATTACTGTAGTTGGTAAAGGAACCTAATGGAAATAAGGTTCTACACATCAAGGTGCTAAGCTGTTATTAACCTATGGTAAGTTATATATGTAAATTGTACTAACTACAGTAACACTATAAATAATATACAGAGATATACAACACTACAGATACATCAAATGGAATTCTAAAAAATGGTGAAGTAACCCATGGGAAGAAAACAACAAAAATGAGAGAACAATTAGCAGGAACAAACTAAATCCAAATCATAAAATGCAGTTGAGAATGCCAGCATATCAACAGTTACTTTAAATGGCCTAAATATACCAATTAAAAGACAAATATATTAAAAGAATATAAAAGAAGAACCAGTGTATATGCTATTCATGAGAAACATATTTCAAATATGATGATAAAGGTCTGAAATAAAATAAAATATATATATAAAGTATATGAGTACTAGCCCCCCAAAAAAAAAAAAAAAAAAAAAAGAGTGGCTATATGAATATCAGATAAAGTATACTACAGAGCTAAGAGTACTTACAGGGGCAAAAACAGGATATTAACAAATGATAAAAGCCGGGAGTGGTAGTGCATGCCTGTAATCCCAGGGGCTCAGGAGGCTGACACAGGAGGATTGAGTCAAAGCCAGTCTCAGCAATGGCAAGGAACTAAGCAACTCGGTGAGACCCTGTCTCTAAATAAAATATAAAAATGGGCTGGGAATGAGGCTCAGTGGTTGAGTGCCCCTGAGTTCACTCCCTGGTATGCATCGCCCAAAAAAACAATTATCAAAAGGTCAATACACCAAGAAGTTTTAGCACCTACATGTGTGTACATACCAAACATAGAGCTGTGAGTATGTGAAAGAAAAATTGATAGAACTTAAAAGGAGGAACAGATAATTCCATTCATATAGTTCATATGGATCTTTACAGAAATTCCACCCAATGGCAGCAGAACACACATTTCTTTGCAAGCAACCATACAAAACCAGGTCATGAAAGACTTAACAAATTTAAACAGGGAAAAATGTGGAACAAATTAGAAATCAACAACAAGGAGACAAAAGGAAAAAGTCAAAAATCTAAGAAATTCATACATTAGAAAGGAAGCCTCAAACCAACAATTTCAGAATTGGTTGAAATACAATTAAAACATTAAAACTAGTAAGATGAAGCTAACAGTGCGGTGATTCAAAGAACTTCATGCTTACATTAGAAAAGGCTTCAAATCAATAAACACCCACCTCAAGAAATTAGTAAGAGCCAAATATAAGTAAGTCAGGTAGAAGATATAATACAGATCAAAGAAATGGGTCAAATTAAGAACACATAGTAATCATTGATACAAAGTTCTGATAAATTTTAAATAACCAAGAAAACTGATAGAGCCTAAAAAGATTACAAAGGCCAAAAGAGAATGGCTATAATAGATTACTCCCAGTTACTACAGAGGCTGAGGCAGGAGGATCACAAGTTCAAGACCAGCCTGGGCAACTTAGGGAAGACCCTGCCTCAGAGCAAAAAAAGGCTGGGGATGGAGCACAGAAGAGCACCCTGGGGTTCCATCCACAGTACTGTAACAAAAAAGAGGTGGAGAAAATGGATTATTTCCAATATCAGAAGTAAAACAGGGCAGGTAATTACACATTCTGCTGCAATCAACGGATAATAGGAAATAGTTCAAACAAATTAAACAATTTGCATGAAATGAAACAATTCCTTGAAAAGAATCATAATTTATCCAATTTGAAATACTCTTAATAGTTCTATACATATAAAATAAAATAAATATATAATTAAGCATCTTTTAGTATATGTGCTGCCAAAGTGAGCACAATAAGCATCTTTTAAAAAAACCTCCAGGGCCAAGTGCTTCACCAAGCATTACAAGAATTTCACCAATTGTACAAATTACCTTCCAAATACCTGAAAAGGGAAGAATGGCTCCCCATTCAGGTTGGGAGACGAGCACCACCCTGACACCAGACAAGACAATCCAAAAGCAGTGAAGACAACTACAGCTTCCTTATCATTAATGAAACCAGGGAAAACTTCCTCAACAAAACCCTAACAAATGGAGTAATGTAAGACAAAATTATATGCCATGACCAAGTGGAGATTATTCCAAGGACGCGAGTCTGTGTAAATATTCAAAGCCCAAATAAATATGACATATTGTATCAAGAGAATATAGGAGCAACATATCATGATCATATCAAATGACTGAGAAAAAACATTTGACAAATTCCAACAATCTGTAATTAAGTAAAAAAAAAAAAAAAGAATCTTAGCAAATTCAGAAGAAAATTTTCTACATTTGGCTAAAAAAAAATCTTATATCCAACATCATTATTTATGATAAACTGAACATTTCTTCCCTACTATCAGAAAGCAAGTATGGATGAGTTCTCACTAATCCTATTCAACATCATACGGAAAATCCTAGCAAGTGCAATAAAACAAAGAAGGGAAAGAAAAGGTATACAGACGAGAAGGAAGAAATAAAAGATTCTATTTGCAGAGGACATTTCTTTGTTTAAAATTCAAAGGATTCTCTCACAAATATAAAAACGGCTAGATATACTTCAGCAAACTTGAAGGATAGTAAGACAATATCCAAAAAATAACTACATTTTGCATACTGCCAAACATCATGTGGAAATTAAAAGTTTAAATATCAATGTTATTTATAACTGCTAAAAAAGGGTATATATCTTATGAAAAATATTATAGGAGCTATATGCTGTAAATTATAAAAGAGTAAAGGAATAAGTCAAGGAATACTTAAATGATATACCATGTTCACAAAACCATGTTCATGAACTGGATGACTCAACACGATAAAGATACAATTCTCAAGAAACTGATCTAGATTTAACTCCATTTTCATAAAGAATCTGATATTACAACATCAGAAAACTAATCCTAAAGTGTATATGGAAAGTCAAAAAATAGGAGTACTAAATCAACTTAATAAAAGAAAAGGAATCATTTTACCCAATTTTAAGACTTACTACACAGCTTCACCAATCAAGTAAACCTAAGAGTGGATCAAGAAAAAAAATTCTGAGAAAACATTCAGCCTTTGGTTTTTCGGTTTGTCTTGGCTTACCCAAAAAAAACAAAGGCTGAATGTTTTCTCTGATATGTGGATGCTAATTCACAATAAAGGGTGGTGGGTGTGCTAGGGAAGAAGAGAATTACTTTAGATTAAGTAGAGTGAAGGGAAGCGAAGGGTATGGGGACAGGAAGGATAGTAGAGTAAAACAGACATTACTACCTCATGTACATATATGATTGCATGACTGATGTGATCCTAAAACATGTACAATCAGAAAAATGAGAAATTATACTCCATTTCTGTATGATTTATCAAAATGCATAAATGCACTATCATGTATAACTAATTAGAACAAATAAAAAATTAATTAAATAAATAAATTTTTAAAAAATTCTGAATGGTGTTTGGAACCACATTAAAGAGAGTTTGCCAGTCTTATGTGGTGCGATAAGAAAGTGTCCATTCATTTGTATAGCCTGGGGCTGGGTGTACTCAGTGGTATACTGCATGCTTAGCATGCTCCAGGACCTGGGTTCAATTCCCAGCACTACACATACAAACACAAAAACATGTTTCCTCATTCCCTTAAATATAAAAGTATTTCATACTCACACCCTATTTATCTTAAAAAATGTATGCTCCACAGAACAGAGACAATGTTGTAGAACAAGAAAGTTTCTAGACTTGCCCTCAACTTTCTAACTCTCGACACTGGACAGCACTAAATGCATATACAAGACAAATAGTCAAGGTCCTTTGCCTCCTAAACCAGAACCCTCTCCACCCAAATAAACTAAGAAGTCCATGAACAAGTCCTGTAGACTGAGAGGGTGTGTGAAAGCTGCAGTGCCTGTGTTTGACTTTATGTCACCTCCTTTTTATGAACATTCCTGAGATAACATTGCACTGTAAATGAGATGCTGAAAGTAGTTCTAAGTGCAAAACAACTTCTGTGTCTTTCTCCTGGATGAATTCTCAGATGGAGAATAATGTAAGCTGGGCCAATTTCTAACGAGGCTTCATATAACAAATAAGGTTCTCTTATAGTGAAGACACTTGTGGGGTTTCTCTTTGGTATGAATGATCAGATGCCATGTAGGATGCTTCCTCTTCTAAAAGGTTTTCCTCAGCTGTTACATTCAAAAAGTCATCCCCCAATAGAAGCTCCTGAATGTCAACAGAGGTGTGAGCACTTGTGAAAGGGGGCCCCTCCTCTGCCACGCTGACGGGGTTCCTCCCAGTGTGCATCCTTTGATGGTGAGTGAGGGAGGAGCTGCGGCTGAAGGCCTTTCCACACTCACTGCACTCATAGGGCTTCTCTCCAGTGTGGATGATGGAGTGTCGGATGAGGTTTGTGCTCCAGCAGAAGGTCTTCCCACACTCGATGCACTCATAGGGCTTCTCCCCACTGTGAATCCGCTGGTGCCTTGTGAGGCCTGACCTGCGATTGAAGGCCTTCCCACACTCCATGCACTCATAGGGCTTCTCTCCAGTGTGGATGCTAAAGTGGCGAATAAGGTCTGCCCTGTTACTAAAGGCTTTCCCACATTCTTTGCACTCGAAGGGCTTTTCTCCAGTGTGGGCCCTTTTATGCAAGATATAAGTGGAGCAGTGGGTGAAGGCCTTCCCACATTCACCGCACACATAAGGCTTCTCTCCGGTGTGGATGCGCTGGTGCCTCTTGAGGTAGGACCTGTGGTTGAAGGCCTTCCCGCACTCAAGGCACTCGAAGGGCTTCTCCCCAGTGTGGATGACGTAGTGGTGGATCAGGGCCGCACTCTCACAAAAGGCCTTCCCACACTCACTGCACTCGTAGGGCTTCTCCCCAGTGTGAGTCTGCTGGTGCCACATGAGATACGACCTGTGCTTGAAGACCTTGCCACACTCAAAACACTCATAGGGATTCTCCCCACTATGGATGATGTAGTGTCGAATGAAACCCGGCCTATCGCGGAAGGCTTTGCCACATTCTTTGCACACAAAAGGTTTTTCTCCAGTGTGGCTCCTGTTATGCAAGACAAAAGTGGAGCGGTGGGTGAAGGCCTTTCCACATTCACCACACTTATAAGGCTTTTCCCCACTGTGGATGCGCTGGTGCTGGGTAAGGTGTGATTTGCGGTTGAAGGCTTTACCACACTCCATACATTTATAGGGCTTCTCCCCAGTGTGGACCATGTGATGTTGAAGGAGGTATGTGCTCTTGCTGAAGGTCTTCCCACACTCCGTGCACTCATAGGGCTTCACTCCAGAGTGAATCCTCTCATGTCGGGCAAGAAGGCGTTTCTTGTTAAATACTTTCCCACATTCGTTGCATTTGAAGATGTTTTCATTCTCCTGACTTGTAGGATCTTTACCTGTGACCTGGGGGTCACAGCCATGTACAGCATCTCCTGGACAGACAGGATCCTGTACAATCCTTGAACCTGGGTCCTCAGCTGCCCCTAGACCACCATGTCCAGGGGTAACTGTCCTAGGAAGCTTCTCCTGCAGTTCTATGCCTGGTCTCAAGAGTCCCTCCTGCACTGCGCATGGCCTGTCCTGATCCCTGGCTTCCACCAGCTGGGAGCACCCTGCGGCCCCTTTTGTTAACAGTCCCTGGAGCGGGGCACCCTCAGACAAGGCTGGCTCACAAGTAGTAGGTTTGGTGGCTTTAGGTTTTCCACTGTCACCTGGAAGAAAATTCAACACACAACAGGGCCTGTTAGTAATCACAGAAGAACAAGATCATCACATCAATGAAAACATGGAACTGAAAACAGCCTCTCTGTCCACTTTGTTACCTCTGAACCTGAGGAGTGCAACATCTTTCCTGGTGGCCCTTGGACCCCAAACACCTTGAAAGGGAGACCAGGGGAGAGGCCAGGTCAGCATGCGAGGGTCTGCAATGGAGTAACCTCCACAACTGCAGCCTGCACGAGGCTGGACAGAGCAACACTGACCCTGTCTGGGGTGAGTATCCCTACGTGACACCATCCCATGTTGCTCCAAGGTCACCAGGAAAGCGCAATGAACGAGGCCCACATGGAAGACAGGAAGTGTGATGAGAGATCACAGCGGAAGTCATGTCTGGCGTTTGATCAATGTGAAGCCTCGAACATGAGGTATTTCTCGAATTCCTGTCTCACACATGGTGGGCTCCCAGGATCACTATGGATGCCTAGACAGTTTATCTTGAAAGGATAACTCAGGAGAAGACTGGTCCATGCAAGAAAGACAAAACATGTGATCAGTTCAGGGCTGGAGCAACAACATCTAATCTGGGCCTTTGTAAAGGTTAAACCCCAGGTTTGCAATTAATTTTTTTCCTTCTTTATCAGTTTTTTAATTTATCTATGTATTTGTCTTTTTGGTGGTACTGGAGATTGAACCTGGGGACCCTGTACCACTGAGCTACATCCCCAGTCCTTTTTATTTTTCATTTTGAGATGGGGTCTGGCTATGTTGCCGAGATTAGCCTTGAATTTGTGATCCTCTTAAATCACCATTCTGAGTAGCTGGGATATAGGGCACAGCTTCACATTCAGGCACTGCTTGATTATTGACTCCTTGAAAGTCATTCCAAATGGAGAGGTTGGGTGAGGGGACAGAGGGTCTTCAGGGGGAGATATCATCTCAATTCCATATTTAATATTTACAAAAAGGTATCTCATTATGAGCCCCTAAATAGTGTATTCTAAAAAAATGAGTTAGGCTAAGATCTGGCAAAATGAGTAAGAAGAGCATGAGGGTATTAAGCGACAACATACCAACGAAAGCCTGGTGCAGTGGCCCACACCATAATCCCAGCAGCCAGGGAGCCAAGGCAGGAAGATTCCAAGTTGGAGGTCAGCCTCAGCAACTTAGTGAGACCCAAAGCAACTTAGCAAGACTAATCTCAAAATAAAATGTAAAAAGATCTGGGGATGTTGCTCAGAGGTAAAGTACCCCTGGGATCAATCCTGAGTACTATAGCTCTTGAAAGGGGACAGAGTGAAAGACCAAGTTACATGGGTAATAACTTAATGAACAGTGTGTATATAATGAAAACCAACAGAACTGTCTATCAATATGCCAATGACCTTCCCAGGTCAGCAACATTCCATCGACATACTGTCACATGTACAAACCAGATGGTTAACTCCCTGAGGACATGGAAGTTTCGTGTTTGGACAACCTTCTGACCCACACTTCATGCCTCTTTTAACATGTGTTCTTAGTCTGAAAGGAGCATGACTACCTCAGGGGTGTGGACTGGGATGCTCAACACGCCATCTGTTCTCCTTGGACACACAGCTTAGCCACTTCTCCCAGCACAGGGACCCAAGAGCGTGGTCAAATGCCTAGTTCCCTTGGGTGGGATGCGAGGAGACTGGGGTCTCTGGAAGTGGGGGTGATGGCCCTACCTGGAGAATGGTGGGAAGACCATCAGATAACAAGGAACCTGGAGGAGCTCCCCATGCCCCTCACAGGCCTGGGGACAGTGAGAATCACAACTAACACACGCAGAGCTGCTGGTCTTGAGAGACAGGTGCGACAGCTGGTACTGACTCAGCCACCCTTTTAAAAAGCAAGGGAGCCTTCAACCTCACTAGGGCCTCAGAGCTGGTGATGGCCAACCCCAGTTTCGTGGAGCCCTGGGACAGGTCTTAGCTCACCATCCTCACTCTTTCCCAGGACCTGGAACAAGATGATGGGTTTGGCTGACCAGAGGAGTACAGGTCAAAGGGCACCATGGCTCCAAAATCCAGAGGTCACAGTAGGATGCTCCCCAAGAGATTCCAGGGTCAGCGTCTTCCCTGTCTCAAGCCTGCAGGGCTCCCACTGGCCAAGGTCATGGCTCCTACCTGGACAGGTGCTCTGGGAGAGGTCTATCATCACCGTCCATAGCTGCTGTCCGTGCTCCAGCTGGAAGATCAGCTCAGGGTTTGGAATAGGATACCCTGTTCGGGGACAAAAAAAAGGAACAGAGGACACAGATTTTGTGAAAAGCAGTAAACACCCTCTGGCTCCTCCAGGCCTAGAGGATGGGGGCCAGTCCTTGGGATGAAGCCTCTCCCAGCAGAACAAACAGCTGACTCGGGACCTGGAACCAAGGCTGGCCATCCTTGCTGCATGCACACTTTACCCCAACGTGCACTCGGGAGCTGGCATGTGTGGGGGCTAGTCAAGCAAGCTGAATGCACTGCGTCATCTCTAAACTGAACGATATTTATGCAGTAATTCAGGGGGAAACAGACATTTAAAATATTCTCTTTTCACTCAAAGCAAGCTATGTGTAATTTGTCAGTTTTCCTTTCCTAGCCAAATACCTAAGTTTCAGCAATGCACTGAAAAAAAGGAGATCTACTTAGCTCACGATTTTGGAGGCTTTCGATCTAACTCAGGCAACCCACTGGTTCAGCCTCAGTATGAATGATGTTGTACCGGAGCAGGTGAGTGGGATCATGTGAAGATACAGATGTCAAGTGCAGGTCCACTGCATGGTGGAGGGGCAAGTTCTTACCCAGGGAGACCAGGAGTCCACAGTTTTCCAGCATCACCTCCTGGTACAAGGTCCTCTGAGCTGGGTCCAACTGCCCCCACTCCTCCTGGGTGAAAGTCACAGCCACATCCTCAAAGGTCACAGAGCCCTGGAAAGTCAAATAGAGGGAGTACTATTGTCGTGGGCTGCTCCAAGAGATAGGAGAGTCTGTGCTTCACCAAAAACATACAGAGATGAACACCTAAATCACAAGGTGTTTCTTTACTGAGGGCCCTGCTCCACGCTGGGCTCCGGGAGGGAGGAGGAGCTGCTTGAACATAATGCCGTGTAAGGGAGAAACACCGCCTATGCAGAACCATCAGAGTAGGGCAGTCAGTGGAATCGACTTCCGCAGTGAGATGCAGACAGGGCTCGATCTAGGACATCAGAGGCCTGGGGAAACAATGACAATGGCGCTGCCCATGCAACCTGAGTTTTTCTGGTCCAGCCAGGCGCTGCCCCAGGCTGAGGCCTCACGTTCTGTGTTCAAGTGACTACCAGTCCCCAGCTTAAAAAGTTAGACTCAAGGAATCCAAATGACTGAAATTGGCACTTGCCAGTTGCGTGACCTTAGGGACCTTTCATCATCTCTGAGCCCTGGTTTCCATATCAATACAGAAGCTCCCACTTTATCAACAAAAGTCATAAAATTGAAAAAGAAAATATCCTGTGCCATGGCCTTTAGGATTTCTATGACTCCTTCCAAAGCTTCTGAGGAAAACACCAGCATCATTCACCTGGCAGTGACCTGAGCCTAAAGGACCCCACCAATTCACCCAATTTCATGTTTGAGCTGGTACTGCATGAGCTGGATTTGAGGATTGTACTGCCAACATTTCTCCACCACCAATGTGAATCTATAGTAATGAGATCATTAAGTTTTCCCACTAGTTTTTGCTGTTCAATCTGTTTCAGCACCTCTTCAAAATATTTATGACATGGGTAGAGCCATCATCACTAAGTGCATGGGAAAAATACCTATAGGGTGCCAAACACCTAGGGAGTTGAAGGTCTAGAAAAGCTCACTTTCCACAACCCTTTACCCCTCCCCTGGGCTTCACAGTCCCAGGAAGATGGTACAAGGAACCATTAGTACCCCCACTCCCAAATGCTGACAGTTGGTAGCCTGAAGTCCAAGGTACTTCTAGACCAGGAAACTCAAGTGACTAAGGATAATGCAGCTGTAATCATGAAAACATGGGCTTCTGACTGGTTACAATGTTGTACAGATAAAGGTGGAATGAACATGGAACCAACTGCCACAGGATCTCAACAATCTGAAACATGTCTTAGCAGGTGGGGAAAAGAGACAATCATGGCAACCTCTCAGGCCATCATAGACCACCTTAAACAACCAATTCACCTTGCCTTTGTCTAAACAGTTCTCTCTGCTTATATCTAAAGCCCAAAAGCAACTTGCTGGAGGAGCACTCCTCACCTTTCAGAGTTCACCTTAGCTGTCAGCTTCCCAGCCCACTAAGCGTAAAACTAAAGGTTCTGATGATCTATATGCTAAATGTGTTTCTGCTGCCTCCATGCTGTGTGACATTGGGTAGTTAATTAAGGGTGTCAAAGTCTTGAACTATTCTGGTGTTAAACAGTGAGAGTAACAGAACCTAAATATGAGATCAGATTAAGTGAGGTGGTTAATAATGCCTCCCCTCAGCTTATGTCAGGGATAATGAAGGACAGCTATTATGGGTTTGGTAGTATTTCCTACTTCCCTCGGTCTCACAACATCCTAGAAAACATCAACTTAGCAACCTTTTAAAACTCTGCCAGATTCCCTATAGGGAAAAAAAAAAAAAAATCCAGGCCAAGGACAAGTGGAGAAGGGGTTACTTTTCAGCCTGAACAGCCAGGAAAGACCTCTCCAAAGAAGTGATATTTGAGCAGGGCCAAAAAGATGGAAAGAATGGCCTTACAGAGATCTGAGGACAGTGTCTGAGGCACAGTGAACTGCAAGAGCAATGGCTGACAGACTGAAATCTGCATGGTCAGGTTGGTGTATCTGAAGAGCAGTGAGCCAGGAAAGATAGGAAGGAGGCAAGATCAGAAGTAGTCAAGCAGGATGGATGAGGTAGCCACCTGCAGGTCACGGCGGAGAGTTTGTATTATGCTGTCATAGGAGCCGGTCGTGGGTAACCTCAACCAATTATTAAGCAACTATCAGAGACCTCGTACTCTCTGTATGGGTAAACTAGGTAAGGGGTAACTAGCAGAGTGTGTCCTACCATATTGGTGAAGAATGCACATACAGCTTTTCCTGGCTGGTCCTCCATTAGAAGCAGGAACAAAATTGGAAAACAGTTTAACAGTCGAGTCCTGGACGATGTGGGACCGCTGGTACAGAAGCTGCCTTGCAGCTTCCTGGACTATCACTAGAGAGAGCACCCTGGCTTCAGGCAAGCCAGACAGCGCAGGCTGACTTCCAGAGCCGTTTCTCGTAGCTGTTTGTTGCAGACAGGGGCTTGGCTTCCCGGCAGGTTGCTGCAGACTGTACCACGGTGCTGTTTTTAGGTATGATCTAAAACCGGATCTACCGTCCGGATACTAACGGACTAATCTGAGCTCCGCTTTTCATAAACATACACAACTGCGAAGGGAAACCGGGGGCCTTTTCGGCTTCCAGCCTCTGTCCACCAGCAGAGACGCCGCAAAGCCGAAACCCCGTCCACTCACCTGCGCCGGGTCCAGCAGCGCCGCCGCCATCCTGGGCCGGGGATGCCTCGGGCTTGGCGTGCCCGCCCCGGGACTGACCCTGGCTGCCCGCCGCGCTCCGCCGCCCCGGAGGCTCCCGGCGGGGGTCCAGGCGCCGAGGCCAGTCCCCGCCGCCCTCCGGCTCCTTTCCGAGCAGCCGTTGGAAAGTGGCCGCGAAACCGCCCGACTTTCCACAGCCGGCGTGGACGCCGCCGTCGCGTCCAGTGACGTCACCGCCGAGGGCTATGAAGTTCCGCCCCGGCTTCGAGGCTCGCCGGAAGTGCCTGCGTCCTGGGTCACCATTGGCCAGCGCCCCGCAGACTTACGCGCGGTGCCTTTTGGGTGACGGTGCTGCGCGCAGGCGCCGAGAGGGCGCGTTCCCTAACCGGCTGCCGGCGCCGTAGCTCGCTCTTCACCGTGGGCGCAGCTCCGCAGGAGTGGAGGCCTCGCGGTCTCTCCTTCCGTCTCCCGGGGAAGGGAGGCTCAGGAAGCAGGAGTTTTGCTCCGGGCCAGTGAGCAGACGCCGAGCCGGGCCCCAGCCTCCATCTCGCCTTGTCTGCTCCTTACCGATAACCCAGAGCAGGACACAGGCGTGGGTCCCGCAGGTGGCAGAAACACCGACACCCTCTGTGGCCTGCTTTTTCCCTCCCTTCCGCGGCTGTGGGACCGGGTGAATCATGTACAGTCGTGGGGGGTGCGTGGCAAAAAGACGATCAGTGTAGGTAATAAATAATTGGGTCCCATCGGGAGGATGAGGGCTGGTTGGAAAGGAAAGGAAATCACATGCTGACATCTCCAAAGCGCGTTCCCCCTCCTCCAACCGTTTGCTAAGGTAACCTCCCCTGCAGGAGCTGTTGATTAATGCCTCCTGAGCTGGTCCCCATGCCCAGCTTCCTTCCCGCCTTTGGGTCACTCTACCTTAACCTTTGGCCACCGTTTTGGTCACATATGCTGGGTGGGAGAGGAGAGAGACAAGATGAGGAAGAAGGGCATGAGACCAAAGAAAATCTAAAATGTATGAAAGGGGCAGGACACCGCCATTTCTTTGCATACCAGCTCTGAACCCCTTCTCTGTGGAGAAATCTGTCTTTGTACTATCCCTAAATAAAACTTGCTTTCTGTGCTTGTCTGGGTCTTTCTTGGGTGTTCAGTCTTCACATTTGGGACAATAGAACTCGGCCCTGGCAGTATCAGTCTTCAAATCCCCCGTTTCATTTCCCCATGGTCAACCATGACCACAAGGTATGAAATGGGAAAGTCTGGAAATGAGCAAGTCATAAGTTGAATTGTGCTGAGGTGATGACATCTCACATCCATCTGGGTCCTGCCCAGGACGAGGGTCATCCTTTTTCCCAGCAAACCTCTTAGTAACTTGGTTGTCACATTGCCTGTCACAATCACAGTACTTTTGTCCAAGTAACTGCGGGGGCATCTGGAATTCCATCCAGTGCTTGACAAAGATCCTCTGGAGGATGATTGCAAAGGCTCATCCTAAAAGGAATTGCTGGATGTTTTGCTCCGGAGCATGGTGCTTTTTCTGCTGTGTTTTTCTGATAATATATTACTCATTTCAGTCTGAACGGATTGCTTAAGGGGACGAGGGGAATACAACAAAAATTCCAGGAACTATTACCTACAATCTGAAAAACAATGGGTCTTTACCACTAACAAAGTTAAAAATAATTTTGCAACCATGCAATGAGTCCCTGAAAGCCTCTGGAGAAAATAGTTATAGATCTGCCTTTGTCTCCAACCGGCTGGTTAAATTCTAACAATGGTTTTGTTTATGTGTGGTAGTAAGGTAAAAAAAAATAAGGTTTCACATTTCTTCCTTCCTACAAAGAATATGTCACCCCTATAATAAATGTTGGTACACAATAACCATTGGGACCGCTGCCCTCCTGTAGCCCTTAACTCAGCAATTTAGATATTAACCAGAGGGACCTAATAGAAATGGTCATATGAGATTACTTGTCTATCGCTTTAACCGTGAGAATAATAAGAATAGTCTTAGGTCACATAGAGTTTAGATATTAAGGAAATAAACATTGTATTAGCTCATCGACATAGTTAGATATTCTTAAAACAATTGTGATTAGGTAAGGATGATCTGTAAGGTTGTTTTCTGCCTATGCTTTGGAAACTTCTTTAATATTAACCACAAGACTGCCATTATAGCCTGAAGAAAAATGTATATAAACCCAGCCTTCCCCAGAATAAAGTGGGAGTGATTGCACCAGAACTAGAGTCTGTGTCTTTCATTCTCCATCCATCGCCGACACTGTCTCCCTGCGCCCCATTTACCAGTGTGGAACCCATGAACTCCTGCTAGGGCTGGACCCCGGCAAGTAACCTTAATTTTGCTTAGTAACCCAAAAGTGCAGGCAAAAATACTGGCAATTTAGAGACATAAGGTGCTTCCTCAAAGTGTAAAGGGGTGATTTACCACAGACACATATAGTAAATGCATCCTATCTATAGGGGTCACTACTAGTCTGGTTTCAGTCAACCATAAGGGTTTTGGAATGCATCCCCTCAAATGAGGGAGGCCTACTGTATTGGCCCAGAGCACCTGGAGAGGGGTCCACCATTCCCTCAGGTCTGGAGGTTGGAAACATCCATGGCTTAGAGGAAAGCCCAGGACTCCAACTTCCAGTATGGACCTCTGGAATGTCTACAGGACCATAAAGTGTGAGTCACGGGCAGGTCAGCCTTTGATGACTGGGAGCGGGCTTCCGCCTGGACGTGAGAAGTTGAAACTTAGGAGCATACACTGCTGCTTCAAAGCATGGTACTGGGTGAGACCATGAGAAAAAACAAAGAGCAGGGCTGGGAGGCAGGTCGATGGAGAGCACTCATCTTGTGTGCACAAGGCCGTGGGTTCAATCCCCAGCACCTCCACAAAAAACATGAAGAAAAAATGGAAAGAGTGAGTCCTGAGCCAAAGCAGCATCAAGTGGTCACAGACAGTAAACCAACAACACTGGGTTAGAAATTGTAAGTCTGTTTAGAAGTAAGTGCATCCTGCACAGTCATAGTGTTACAGGGCTGGGCGGTCCAGGGAACTGAGGTAGCATGAAGACCCTCCCCTTCAAATCCCAGTCCTTGCAATGAAATCAGAAAGATTTCAGGCATGTTGCTCAGAGTAACAGTGAAGCATATGGAGAATAACAACCCCAAGGTGAAGGAGAGTCACTGGTTCTGAACTTCTTGTGATTTTCCTTGTCATCCACACCCAACCCGACAGCTAAGGTCCTCCCAGCTGTAACCACACACTTCCTTCCAGGACTCAGCCCCTCTAAACCTGGGAAAACGCAGACCCTTATGGTAGCCAGTCGCCATTTTCCCCCTTGAAAATGTGCCCCTCTGCTGCTTCAGAGAGCATTGCTGATCCAGTGAGGTCTATCTCCATTCCCTGTTTCTTTTGCATTCTCTCTCATTTGCTTTCAACAGGCATGAGTTTATTGCAGAAAAAGGGAAAGGGGCAATCTCAAGGGAGGGAGTGGGTCCTAAGAGGGACAATGTGCCTCCTCCTGCCCTCCAGGCATATTGTGCAAATTTCCAGAGTCCCACCCAATTCCACCTCTTGGGTTTTGACTGACAGCAGGATGACATCAGACTCAAGTCTCCACTTCCAGGACACCCTAGGTCACTTGGCCCACATTGACTGTTCTAATTGAAACCTTATGACACATTCTTACAGATTTTATGGTTAGGGAGTATCCTTATCCCTGACTCTCAGGATCTGGTCTAAGAAAAGGGTCATAGTCTATCCTGTCGGAGTAACTTGGTTTCCCTTATGGATATTATTTTGGACCTGCTTTGCTCCTGCAGGTAACAGGTAGTTTGCTGAGGACTGTGGTATATTCTGCCCACAAAAGCCATTTGGGGCTGCAGGTCTGTTGCTTCTTGGAAATAAACCATGTGGGGTCAGCACCTGGGCCCATTTGACCTCATGGCCCCACCACTCACATCCCCCTCCATCAACAGTAGTCTGCAACATGGACTTTTCTTCTCTGTACCATGAACGTGGGAGAGTAACCCACTCTTGGAATTGTCCCCTGCAGTGCTGGTGACAGGACGCAGGTCCTTGCTCATGCTGGGCGTAAACCCAACTTCTCATGAGTTGCAGGTATGTATGGTCATGAAAACAGAAGCAGTGTGCTGAAAAGGCTCTCAAGAATCCAACAGTTTGATTGGGAGTGGTGACCCAGGCCCACGATCCCAGCAACTGAGGAGGCTGAGGCAGGAGGACCCACGTTTCAGGACAGCCTCAGCAACCTGACAAGACCCTGTCTGAAAACAAAAAAGCAAGTCGTGAGCAGGACGCAGTCCTGAGTCCTGGGTCTCCCCACAAACCAGCACTGGAGTGGTCTTCTAGGACACCCAGTCACTCATCACAACCTCTAGAACCGTGCACTCCTGTTCAAAAATGTCCGTGTGCTTCAAGGTCAAGCTGTCACAGATGGTGACGACTGTATGCGCTCTGAAGGACAAAAATGATAAAAATCCCCTGCTGTGTGTGTGGCCATTCACCAAACACACAAAGCACAGAATGGGGCACGGGGAGGAAGGGAAGGGGCAGCAGTGCATGGGGCGTCCACAGAGATGCTGTCCACTGCAAAGCCAGCACCTCGTCCAAATGCCTGCCCTGGCCCTTCTCCACCTTCTCCTCACACCCCGGCCATCTGTTTTCCACAGCTACAACAGACAATGCACCATCAAGAACAAATGTGGTTCATCTCACCCAACCTGAAGAGATGGCCACCTGTACCGTCCAACAAGTGCTGCAGACTCCAGATGAATGAGCAGTGTGGTCAGCTTTAGAAAGACAGAACGGCACGGTGGTGCGTGCCTGTGACCCCAGCAGCTCAGGAGGCTGGAGGTGAGAGGATCACGAGTTCAAAGCCAGCCTCAGCTTAGTAAGGCCCTAAGCAACTCAGTGAGGCCCTGTCTCTAAAGTTTTTTTAAATAAGTGACTGGGGATGTGGCTGAGCGATTAATCACTCCTGGGTTCTAATCTTGGTGTCAAAAATTTTAAAACTAAAAAGAAAAGATGTTTATATTCTAGTGTTTTTGGTGGTCAGAATGTCTGGAATCAGTATAAGGGAGGAAAGCTATGTAGACATTGGACACACTTTGAAATCCCAAGTGTGAACCGTGCCAGAGTTTGTTATTTAACTATGTAACATCTATGGTATAGTTTGATTGCAATGACCCCCAAAAGCCCATGTGTTAAAGGCTTACTCCTGGCTTTATTGTACTGGGAGGCTGAGGCAGGAGGAACACAAGTTCCAGGTCAGTTTGGGCAACCTAGACCCCATCTCAAAATAATTTTTTTTTAAAAAATCTGGGCATGCAGTTCAGGGGTAGAGCACTCCTGGGTTCAATCCTGAGTCTAAAAGAATGAAATAAAATGCCAGTCCCTTCTACACTATTGGTGGGACTGTAAATGAGAACAGTCATCATGGAAATCAGCATAGGAACTCCTCGAAAGACACGCATGGAACCACCAAGCAACACAGCTGGACCACTCCCCAGGATTTATCCTAAAGAATTACTACAGTGAAACCCATACCCCAATGTTCATAGCAGCACAACTCACAACAGCCACACTGTGGAACCAGCCTTGGTGTCCATCAATGGATGACTGGATAAAGAAAATGTGTTATACACTCAATGGAGTCTTATTCAGCCATAAAGAAGAATGAAATTATGTCATTTTCAGGAAAATGGATGGAACTAGAGACCATGATGTTAAGCAAAATAAGTGAAACTTAGAAGGTCAAGGGTCCTATGTTTTCTCTCATATATGGAAATCAGAAAAAAAATTTAAAAAGGAAGAGATGGGATCTCATTAAAATAGAAAGGATACCAGTTATTTTCATCAGCTTTGCATGACTGTGACCAAAAGACCTGACACAAACAATTTTAGCAAAGGAACAGTCTATTTGGGGCTCATGGTTTCAGAGGTTTCTGTCCATAGACAGGTGACTGCATTCCTCAGGGCCTGAGGTGAGGCAGGACATCAGGGTGGAAGGGCGTGGTGGAAGAAGGCAGCTTAGGACATGGCAGTCAGGAAGCAAAGACAGACTGCTCAGCAAGGACAGATCAGAAACCCCAAAGGCTGGTCCCCAGTGACCCACCTCCTCAACCACTCCCCACCAGCCTACAATTAATCCTTTCATGTAGATTAATGTCTATATTAGATCAAGGCTCTGGTACCAAATCATCCTCCTCTAAACTTTCTTGCATCATCTCTCACACAAGGATTTTTGGGGGACACCTCCCCTCTAAACCATAACAGCAGAGTAGAAGGGACAGGGGGCAGGGGAGGCCTAAGGAATGAAATGGACCAAATTATGCTGTGTGCACATACAAATGTGTCACAATGAAGCCCCCTACTATGTGTGATCATAATGCACTAATAAAATAAATGGCAGAAATGAATAGAAAATAAATTACATCACCAAAACCATCTCCGGTGTCACTTGTGATTGAAGTGGTTGACTTGTGACTTGAAATCTGTCCCCTCCATGTCCTACAGCCTGCATCTGGACAGCCCTAGGGTACAGGTACCTGGACTAGGCAAGACACAGAATACTTGGCAAGAACCAGAGACAAGCTCATAGCAGAGGGGTGGATATGGTCGGCCTTGGTGCTGGGCGTCCATGAAGATGCTCCATGTCTGGAGGCACCTCCCCAGGAGGTCCCCCCAAATGCCTCTCATTAGCTGGGTAAACCTCCACATGTGCTTAAGTTTGGGAGCCTCAGTTTCCTTATTTGCAAAGTGGCAAAATAATGTGGCCGACCTCACTGGATTACCGTGAGGATTCAATGTCATGCCCGGAGGCTGCTCAGAGCGGGGCTTGATGGGCAGGAAGTGTCTTTCCAGTCTGGTGAGCACAGGCAGCCCCGAGGCAGCTCTGGCTCCAGGTCCCTGCCTGCTGCTGGAGCCAACTTCCCTCTGCCAGGGTCCTCCTGCACCAAGGTCTGCACCAGGGAACTCCTGAGCAGGGGAGGAGGAAGAATCACCAGAAGAGCTGGCAGGCAGATACACAGGAGGCGCCAGGCTTTGACGACAGGGGCAGGGGCCAGTGGGGACAAACCTGGGCATCCCATGGCCAGCCAGAGGAGGTCCTGGATGAGGAGCACAGTGGAGTGCAAAAATGGCCCTGGGTTTGTTCCTCCTCCCATGTTTATGAGGTTTGAAATACGCTTTTTGTGTCATCTCCATTTAAAAGATGAACATAAATATATTTGTTAGAAATGCTCTATTTTTGTTTGTGATCAAGCACGGGAGGAGCAGGCTAGCCCCAGCTCTCGAAGCTGCCCTGGGGCAGGGAGATGTGTGCTCTGACGTCACTGACCGGCTTCAGTGCTGTGGCTGGAACAAAGCAGGAGCACAGTGCTCTGAAATTGGCGATCTCACCCCCACACTCCCAAACTCACTGATAGGAGGAAGGGAGAGGGACGCAGTGACTACCTGAGAAGCTCCCGGGAGATGGCAGTGTGCCCAAGGTGACACCGGAGCTCAGCTAGAAAGGAGATCAGAGTGAACCTTCAGGAAGGCGAGAATGTGGTGGATGTGCTGGTGCAGAGAGCTACGGCAGGTGGGGAGAAGGTTGTGTCCAGGGCTGGACGGGCATCAGGGTTAGGTGCCGGGAAGGACAGATCTGTATGAATGCGAGAGGGCTTGGGGTCCCAGGACTTCTAGAACCTAAACTGAGCAGGGAATTGGGGTGACAGGATCCATCCTAAATGCCTCAAGGCAGGACCCTGAGGAGACCAGGGCTGCAAATGGACCAGCGAGGAAACCAGTGTGAAGACACCCGCAGCCGGGTGAGTCCACGGTGTTAAACTCATCACAGTTTCTGTGTTGGCCATCTGTGAGGCACTGGTGTGTGCAGCTCTTACAATCAGGAAGGTTTGAGCCTGGAAGAGGCCTGATCCATGTTCCAACAGCACGCTGGCACTTGTGTGTCCAGAGGGGACACACAGTTAGAAAGAAGTGAATAAATATCTGCTCTCAAGGGGCAAAAGTGGAAATCACCTCAGAACCGAAAGCTATGTTAAAAACTTTCTGATGAAATTGATAATGCAACTGGCGGTCACTGGACAGCCACCCAAGAGCCTGTCATCTCTGAGGGCTTGGGGATGTGGTTTCAGCACCTTCCAGAGAACACAGATGCAGCTCACACGACCACACCACTCTAGCGCTCAGACTGTGGAGGAAAAGCACTGAGGGAAGCCAGTCGTGGGAAGGGCTTCCCTCCTGAGAAAGGAAGCCTGGAGTTGCTCCAGTGGCCACCTTGAAAACTGATGAGAAAGCTCACTCATGTCACCAAGTCTGGGTGCAAAATCCACCTCTGAGAAATCCAGACTCAACGGGGAAAAACTGAAGCATTTCCCTAAAGTCAGGAACACACAGGGATGGCCACTCCCACAACTCCTGCGCAACACGGGCCCTGACGCCCCAGCCAGAGGACCAGGCAAGAGAAGCAGATTAAAGGGACACAAATATGAAAGGAAGAAGCCAAACCATCTGCTGATGACATGATCCTGTATCTAGAAGACCCAAAACTCCACCAGAAGACTTACGCTCAGTGAGATACACCAGGCTCAGAAGGAAGGTCGAGGGTCGAAGGCTTCCTCTCCTGCATGGGAGCTAGAGAGGAAGAAGGGAGGACCTCATGGAAACAGCAGGCAGACCAGTAGAGTAGAGGAGGGTGGGGGAGTGCGGGGGCCATACGGGGCTGAAATGGAGCAAAAAAATTACTTAGACACTTTGGGGGAAAAAAGAAAAAAAAAAAACCTTGAAATTTTGATTTGGAAATATATTAAAATATTTAAGATTTCAATATTTAATTTCTATCTTATAACAGGTCAAAGGGATGAACTCATGTAAGAAATACAACATATTTCATTAGAAAGAAATTGCATTTAGCTCAAAGACAGTAACGAATCCTTGACGCTCTTCAGCGTTGACCTTCCGTCGAGGTGGGCTGGATTAGCTGTGTGCACAGGGCACCCAGTCAAAGCCCTGGGTTCAAGCACCTCCCAGGACTTTGCTCTGCAAGCTGCCCCATGCCTTCCCTGGGCAAGACTCACACTGTCAGAGGTGGACCCAGAAGAGTTCCAGGCTGGGCCCAGGATCCTGGGTGGCCCTGGTCAGACCACAGGTGCAGTCAGAAGTGTCATGGGGCCCAGGCGGACTCCTCAGGCCCGTGGTCACAGGTGGAAGAAGAGCTATGAGCTGCTGGTGACACTTCAATGTGAAAGTCCCACAGCAATGGAGGCCGGCCACGCCCACCACATCCTGCACTGGTCCCTGGACTGCCAGCTCAGTCCACACCCGCTGCTCAGCCTTAGCTGCAGGATCCACACCATGCCATTGACACTGGCCGCTCTGCTGTGCCTCGGTGAGTCCCAGGGGAAGGGAGGCTGAGCCACGAGTGGAGGGCAGTGTGCTCATACTTCTTCATTCCAGGGCTTCACCTGATCTCAAAGACCAGCACCCAGAGGGTGAGTCCGTCCTTCAAAGTCTAAGAGTCACCCTTGTGTTCAGCTGTCTACCTGAGAATACCTAGGGGAGGTGGGCTCTGTCTTACTGGGAGGGTATATTAGTCAGGGTTCTCTAGAGAAACAGAATCAACAGGAAGTATGATTATAAAAGGGGATTTATTAGATTGGCCTACACGACCAGAAGCTGGATAGTCCACAATGGTCATCTGCAGGCTGGAGAGCTAGAAGAACCAGAAGCTGTGCAGTTCAAGAGACAGAAGCCCCAGAACAAGAAGGACTAACAGTGCTACCCTAGTCTGAGACCAAGGCTTCTGGAAACTACCTGGAGAATCACTGGCAGAGTCCGCTTTGGAAGAGTAAATAAGCGAGAAGCTGATATCCTCAGACAATCAAAGCAGCAATCAAGAACCCATTCAAGAAGAGGCAAGCTTGCATCTGCATCTGCTTCCTTGTACTTCCAGCTTTTATCCCATCCAAGCCACCATCCTATTGGGTGGTGCTGCCCACGCTTAGGCAAGGGCTCCACTTCAGTTCACTATCCACATTCAAATCACTCCTAGACATGCCCTCATTGACACACCCAGAGATCTCTTAATCATCAGCATCTCCTAATCCAGTCAAGTTGAAAATTCAAATTAACCATTACAAGTTCACCCTTGTCAACTTGACATCCAAACATGGCTCTTTACATCATACTTAATCTCCAAATCAACACATTAACAGTTCATAATTCTACCTAACATAACAATCCTTCATACAACCAAAAAATACTAGTTCTCTCCCCAGAATAGAAGAAAAAAACAGAAACATTACTGATGTTAAGTCAATCAATACTACATTACATGATGAACAACAGGAGAGTAATGAACATTTCCTCTTAATGCATGTGTAAGTATGCACAAACATATTCTTGACGGAATAGGGAAGAAACATCCATGGCAATTACAGTCCTCATTTCTGTAACTGGTCACATGGCCACAGTTGGTATTTATGACTACCTTCTTCTACTACCCATTTTGTTTTCCCTCTACCTTCAGCAAGCACCTCAGCAGGTTTTAGCTCTTTACCTGGAGGTGTGACCCACAGCTTCATTCCTGAAGGGTCTGAGACATTTGTCATCTTGCCTGGATTGGGTTGTTGTAGTTTCCCATTGGTCTTAATAACAGGACAGGGTAATACCCAGAGAACCCCTAAGGAATTTCCTGCACTCCAGGAGTACGCTTCTTTACCTTCATTGTGGAGTAACAGTCCAATGACCCCTTAGTAATCTGGGTCAATCACCCCCACCAGCACTGTAATGCCCTTCATAAACTGTTGACTCAGAGGCACGAGGAGTCCAAAGTGGCCAGGGGGAAGTCTTAACTTCCCAGTATAATTAAATCATTGTTGTATCTCCCCACTGAAGCATTCCTCCTCCTGGAACTAAGACTTCTAGGCCTGCAGAGCATAGGTTGCAGGGACAGGAAGCAAAAGCTTTCCTAGTGGGTTACTAGGGGTAATTGTGAGTGGTACCATTCCTATTTCTATCCCTTGATTCCTGGTCCCATGAATTCCAGCAAAAGGAAAGACATTAGCATTTAGTAGATGCTAATTCAGAGTATAGATATCCTTCTGAAGAACCTTGCCCCAGCCCTGCAAGGTATTGCCACCTAGTTGGCACTGTAATGTTGAGTGTGGTGATGGAGGATGGGAGAGCAGTTACTGAAGTCAGGGGTCTCTGGTGCCCTCATGGTTGTGGCATGCCTGGTTCCTGGGAATGTTTCTGTGCAAGAGCACAGGATGCCTAGCTAGTGTAGCAATGTACTGCATGAGGAGGCTGTGCAAGAGCCCTATCAATTCTAACCTTGATCTCAGGCACACAACTCCTAGGAAGAAAGGAATTCTTATGATAGACAGCCACAGTGTTTCACCAGCTTCACTTCCCAGGTTCCTTCCACCTTACAGTAAATTTAAACAATGAACTTTGCTGAGAGTTAAACAAAGCTCCTAACATTGCACTTTGTAACCATGCATTGCAACTGTGGAAAAGCTACATAGAATGTCCTAGTTTCTGTAACTTTCCTGAACACAAAGAATAATGGTTGCATAGTCTTTAACCTGATAGTAAGACACATATAAATAAAGATTGCTGGCATAAATCTTTAGACCTGCATCTCCATCAGAGAGCAGGCTCCACCTGATCCCAGCTTAATCTTCAAGATCTATGCCTATGAATTTTTATTTTCTAATCCCCCTTCACTCCTTGCCAGGTCTGAGAGATTGGTTGAGCTGGTCATGACATTGTAACTGCATCTTCAAGAGTCCATTCAATTATTCTATCAAACCAGCTGCTTCAGGATGGTGGGGAACATGGTAAGACCAGAGCTTGAGCCCATTGCATCACTTCTGTGGTTGTGAAGTGAGTTTCTTGGTCAGATGCAATGCTGTGTGGAATACCATGACAATGGATAAGGCATTCTGTAAGTCCACAGATGGTTATTTTGGCTGAAGCACTATGTGGAGGGAAGGCAAATTCATATGCAGAACAAGTGTCTATTCCAGTAAGGACAAACCACTGCCCCTTCTATGATGGAAGTGGTCCAATATAATCAACCTTCCACCAGGTTGCTAGCTGATCTCCCTCCGGGGAATGATGCCATATTGGAGGCTTAGTGTCAGTCTCTTCTGCTGGCATATTGGGCACTCAGCAGTGGCTACAGACAAATCAGCCTTGGTGAATGGAAGTCCATGCTGCTGAGCCACATGTGTAACTGCCATCCCTGCCACCATGACCACTTTGTTCATGAGTTCACTGGGCAATGACAGGGGTGGCTGGGGAAAGAGGCTGACTGCTATCCACTGATTGGGTCATCCTATCTACCTGATTATTAAAGTCCTCCTCTGCTGAGGTCACCTTTTGGTGGGCATTTACACGAGACAAATATCTTCACATCCTTTGCCCATTCAGAGAGGTCTATCCACATACCTCTTCCCTAAATGTCCTTATCACCAATTTTACCATGATGTCCTTTCCCGTTCCCTAACCCATGAGTTGGTGACAGTGCACATTTGGCCATTTTTCTTTCCAGGAAAAATGCACAACCAGATGCATTTCTGAAGTTCTGCCCATTGTGAAGATTTCCCTTCACCACTGTCCTTCATGGTTGTTCCAGAAAGGGGCAGAAGTGCTACAGCTGTCCACTTCTGGGTGGTACCTGTGTATTGTGCAGAACCACCCATGAACCAGGCCTAGTCTTCTCTTCCTGTTAGTTGTTCATAAGGTACACCCCATGAACTCATAGGTTCATGCTGAGGGACAGAAGGTTCTGCAACTGGAGTAGGAACCATGAGCATTTGGGCCACTTCTGCATGCAATCTACTTGTGCCTTCAGGTCCTGCCCATGCTTGATCATGTATGTACCACTTCCACTTGATGATGGAGTGCTGTTTTGCATATCCAACATTATGGCTTGGTGGGTCAGATAACACCCAGTTCATGATGGGCAGCCCAATAACAGGCCAAGAGCAGTTTCTCAAAAGGAGAGTAGTTGTCTGAAGATGATGGCAGGATCTTGCTCCAAAATACCAATGGCCTCCTCTGTGATTCACCTATGGAGGCCTTCCAAAGACTCTAGACAACATCCCTATCAACCACTGACATTTCAAGTACCATTGGGTCTGCCAAGTCATATGGACCAAGTGTCAGAGCAGCCTGCACAGCAACCTGGACCTGTTGCAGAGCCTTCTCCTATTTGGGACCCCACTCAAAACAAGAAACTTTTCTAGTCACTTGGTAGATGGGCTGAAGTAACACACCCAAGTGAGTAATGTGCTGCCTCCAAAACCCAAATAGGCCCACCAGGCATTGTGCTTCTTTCTTATTTGTAGGAGGGGCCAGATGCAACATCTTGTCGCTGCCTGCGGCAACAATCCGTGGATATTTGTTACCACCTGCAGCAACAATAGCGTGGGTATTTATCAGAGGTGGACAGGGAATAAACTACTTTTCCTATATTCACTAATTTATAGAGGAAGAGAGACTTTGAGAGGAAGAGAGGCTTTGCTTAGAGGAAGAGAAACCCTGCCTATCAGGAATAGAGACTTTGTTTAGAGGAAAAGTAACTTTGCTTAGAGGAAGGTTTTGGAGAAAGACAGGCTTCTATGCTTATCAGAGATCTATTTCTTCTTAGAGTTCTGCTGCTTCTTCTTAGAGGTATGTCCCGCATCCTGTGAACTAGGTGCTATCTGTCTGAGGTGCTTCTTAGTAGTGCGTCCCGCGTACTGTGATCTGAGCTGCTTCTTCTCTCTGCTAGCTGCTTCTTCTAGCTGCTTCTTCTCTCTGCTAGCTGCTGCTTCTCTCTGCTATCTGCTTCTTTCAGCTGCTTCTTTTTGCCTTCCACCTCCTGCCCACTTATATTCCCTCCAGGAGGCTGAGGGCGGGGCCACACCAGTTGAGATCAGGTGAGGAGCCAGCTGCCCTATCACGGCAAAGGTTAAAAGCAGGCCCAAGCAGGAGCACTCGGGATCACCTGTGCACATGTCGTGTGCATGGACTTAATTGAATACAGCCAATGATAAATCACCTGGGTGTGCTTATATTAATCAACCTCCTCACTGCCGATGTGATCAAAACAACCTCCAGCTGGCCACTAGGTGCCATCCTGGTGCAGCCCACATGGCACAGCCCCCAACATCATCTTATCCTTCACCTTAGAGGGAATATCTAAGCAGGCCCCACACCACTGGACTCCTAGAAACTTTACTGAAGTTGAAGACCCCTGAATTTTAGTGGAATTTATTTCCCATTCTCTGATATACAAATACTGTACTAGCAAGTTCAAAGTGATTGCTACCTCCTGTGCAGTTGGGCCAATCAACATAATGTCATCGATATAATGGACCAGTATAATGGACAATTAAGATCTCTATGAACTAAGCTGTGGCACAGTGCTGGTGATTTGACTGCTCCTGAGGAAAGACAGTGAAGGTATATCGCTGGCCTTGCCAGCTGAAAGCAAACAGTTTCTGGTGATCCTTATGCACCAAAATGGAGAAAAAAGCATTTGCCAAATCAATAGCTGCAAACCAGGTACCAGGAGATTTATTAATCTGTTCAAGCAAAGAAACCACATCTGGTACAGCACCTGATTAAGTTTAGGATAATCAACTGTCATTCTCCAAGATTCACCTGTCTTCTGCACAGGCCAAATAGGAGAGGTAAATGGGGATGTTGTGAGAATCACCACCCCTGCATCCTTCAAGTCCTTGATAGTGGCACCGATCTCTGCAATCCCTCCAGGAATGTGGTAGTGCTTTTGATTATCTATTTTCCCAGGTATAGGCAATTCCAGAGACTTCCATTTGGCCTTTCCCATCATAATAGCCCTCACTTCACAGGTTAGGAAACCAACGTGAGAGTTTTGCCAAGTGCTAAGTATATCTATCCTGATTATATATTCTGGGACTGGACGAATAACCACAGGATGAGTTGGGTGTCCACTGGACTCACTGTAAGTCAAATCTTGAACTCCATTGATCACCTGACCTCCGTAAGTTCCTACTTTGACTGGTGGGTCACAATGATGTTTGGGGTCTCCCGGAATCAATGTCAATTCAGAGTCTATTTCTAGTGAAGGGTTATGGAAAATAATATTCCTATAAGACAGCTCCCCAAGAAAAATGGAGGGACAGTGTGACCTGGGAGGAGGAAGGGAAATTAGCCATACCTTAAACCTCCCAGTAAATTCTTTCCTAATGACAATAAGCCCTAAAGGAAAGGGGCAGATACTGAATGCTGGGCCCTGAACTTTTGCCTTCTCCAACTGCAAATTAGTTCTAAATGGAGGCACAGCAAACATTGAAACTCTGGGAAATGATAGATTCCAGAGAAAGAAAAGCAATGGGCAAGATTTGAGTACTAATCCCTCTGGATCTGGACTTCTATCTCCCCAGATAAAAATGAATTTCAACATTTTTACAACTACCTTCCTAAGTAAAAGTTTTAGCCTGTACAACTATTCCCTGACTGTCCAAACTGCATGTCTGCTGTCTCAAATAAAACTAGAAAACCAAGATTTCTTCTGAAACATGGGGGCCTTCTCCATACCCAGAAAATGGGCTCTCCCATGCCTGACTGATTTACTTCTGGGCAGAATAAAGGAAAGTTTGCTGATCCAAGGCTTGCTTCCGGTCCCTACCTCTGTCATTTGTGGGCCATGAGTGTACATTTTGGTTCCCTGACCAGGAATGGGAGCAAAGTAAAATTGACCCTTCCCTGTCACCCTTTCCCTTCAGTTAAATGACCACTTCAACCTGTGAAGTGACCATTGAAGTGTCCAGCACCCCCAAGTATTTCTGAGGTCGGGGAACCCCCAGTCATGGCTCATGAAGCTATGGCTAAATCCCCAGACTGCTCCTCTCACCTCCCCCCACCCTTCAGAAAGAGACTCTTCACACCCTCCAAGTGCACTTTGAACGACTGCTGGTATGAGACACATAATCGACCCCAACCCTGGGCTAGGTTTTTGAGACCTATGATATGTTAATGGTGCAAGGATTTGTAGCAAATTCTTTATTGGTGCTGGAGGCACTCTTTCTTTTTTTTATTTATTTTAATTGTAAACAAATGGGATACATGTTGTTTCTGGTTGTACATGGAGTAACAGCATACCATTTGCGTAACCATACATTTACATAGGGTAAAGAGGTTTGATTCATTGTTATTTTTTTCCTGCCCCCCACCCTTCCCACCCCTCTTTTCACTCTATACAGTCCCTTCTCCCTCCATTCTTGCCCCCTTCCAACCCCCATTATTTGTCATCATCCACTTATCAGTGAGATCATTCATCCTTTGGTTTTTTGAGATTGGCTTATCTCACTTAGCATGATATTCTCCAATTTCATCCATTTGCCTGCAAATGCCATAATTTTATTATTCTTTATAGCTGAGTAATATTCCATTGTATATATATACCACAGTTTCTTTATCCATTCATCAATTGAAGGACATCTAGGTTGGTTCCACATTCTGGCTATTGTGAATTGAGCAGCTATGAACATTGATGTGGCTGTATCTCTGTAGTATGCTAATTTTAAGTCCTTTGGGTATAGGCCAAGGAGTGGGATAGCTGGGTCAAATGTTGGTTCCATTCCAAGCTTTCTGTGGAATCTCCACACTGCTTTCCAGAGTGGCTGCATTAATTTGCAGCCCCACCAGCAATGTATGAGTGTACCTTTTTCCCCACATCCTCACCAATACCTATTGTTGCTTGTATTCTTGATAATCACCATTCTAATTGGGGTGAGATGGAATCTTAGGGTAGTTTTGATTTGCATTTCCCTTATTACTAGAGATGTTGAGCATTTTTTCATATATCTGTTGATTGCTTGTAGATCTTCCATGAAGTGTCTGTTCATTTCCTTAACCCATTTGTTGATTGGGTTATTTACATTCTTGGTGTAGAGTTTTTTGAGTTCTTTATAGATTCTGGAGATTAGTGCTCTATCTGAAGTATGAGTGGCAAAGATTTTTCTCCCACTCTGTAGGCTCTTTCTTCACATTGCTGATAGTTTCCTTTGCTGAGAGAAAACTTTTTAGTTTGAATCTATCCCAGTTATTGATTATTGCTTTTATTTCTTGTGCTATGGGTGTCCTGTTGAGGAAATCTGATCCTAAGCCGACATGTTGAAGATTTTGACCTACTTTTTCTTCTATAAGATGAAGGGTCTCTGGTCTGATTCCAAGGCCCATAATTGGAGGCACTCTTTCTGACCCCGCTTCCCACACCCTTTATATCCTCTCCCTGATCCCTCACTCCCCTTATACCCTGCAAACCTCCAGTTCAGCAACCCCTTTGCCCTTTTGTTCCTTCACCCAGCAGGAGCCTTGAAGTTCTCCAGAGAGGTAAAACTCTGTCCATCTATTGGTCCAGTCTCTAGCAGATAGGCATCCTGCCCTGAGACCCCACCCTTTGGCCCATGGGACCGTGTCCCCCCATCATTGAAACTAGGGTGAAGATCTTCCCCCATTTTCCAATGGGACCATCCAGTTTGGTGTTGGAAAGAATATGGGGGATGCTTTGGTTTCAATCTGATGTCCCCATCACACCTCCCCAACATGGGAATCAGTCAGTCGATTCCACAGGACTCCCCTTTGGGTTGTCTCATTAGTACTTTTAAGGCACTTTACTCCCAAACTGACTTCAAAATCAAATGCTTTGTTAAGCTCAGCACTCAAATTTGATCACAATACAAATTAGATGCCCAAATATGGGACCTTTGAGTGAGGTCCCAGCCCAAAGTCATGTAAAAAGGAGCCTTATTTCAAACCCCTATCCCCAACTTACCTATGGAGTAAAAATTTAACCTGCTTGTCACTGAGAGAGAAAAACCACACTAACCAACCAAACAGCCAGTGGCATGTCTCAATAAGGAGCATAACATAGTAACCTCATTCCTCAAAAGTCAAGGGAGATAATATTTCATAATTTTCTGCATCTAAATCTGGCCTGATTACCAACTGGGGGAAAAAGGGTTAAAAATCCCTAGGTAGCAATTTCCCTGACCAGAAATTGCCAGCTGAAGTTTGCATTGAAATACAAACAGCCAACTCAGTGAGAGACTGAAACTAAAGAGAAACTTTCAATTTAACTTTCTCTCTTTCTCACTCTCATGCTACTTTACTAAAATAATTAACAGCCAGTATCTTTTTTTATTCAACTACAGAATTTTTAAAACATCTGTAACATTTCAATAGGGATTCACCTACAAAAAGCTACAAGGCCTTTGCTTTTGTGTTATGTGTATATTGTCTGTCCATATATGTGCGTGTGTCCATATATCATGTACATGATATCAAAATTGGCATACAGATAATGGGTGCCCATGAATTAAAATTTTAAAAATGGCTCCAAATACCTTTAATTCACATGGTTTAAGAGGTTCAGTTTACATTGGGTACACAGATGACAATGTAAAGCTATAAATCCTTTATTTCTAGGATTTTTCTTTGACAGAAGGTAAATGCTGTTCAATACACTTGTCTGATACTTTGATTCTTATAGTTAATAAGTAAATTATATTTGACATATATGGGCTTAATCTTCACAAATATGTTTGCTAGAAATGACTGATTAATTTGCAAAGTTAAAATACTAACAGTTAAATATAATATCAAGTACTCTTAACTTCTTGAATTCCATGGGGTGATACACTTGAATATTGTGTTTTCATAAATTGGGGAATAGATTTGATTCTAGGTACAAGGGGTTCAGAAGTTTTAACTGTGTTTCAGTTAGAGTACCATAAATAACATAAAGAATTTCTTCTCATTAAAATGGAGTAATTTATCTAAATTCAGAAATTTCATAAGGTTTGTCTCAAGATGTGAATTAAAAGAAGGTTCAACAGGGCTGGGGAGATAGCTCAGTCGGTAGAGTGCTTGCCTTGCAAGCACAAGACCCTGGGTTCAATCCCCAGCACCGCAAAAAAAAAAAAAAAAAAAAAAAAAGTTCAACAGATAGGAAAGAGAAAATAGAAGGTTCTAGATATAAAAATATATTTAGTAGAAGAAAAAAATGTTTCTGGGTAAGAAAGTCTTTGTGTGATGAAATACATGAGAGTCTAAGTAAGTGCTAAGAAAGCTGGTGTGTTAGTAAAGGGCATATTTCAACAACTTTGTGTGTAACTAAGTTGGTTATATGTACGTGAGACAATCAGTTAAAGCTATTTAAGGTTTTTTTCCTAAGGTTGAATACTAATATACTGATATAAAGCCAAGGTTTAATCCATATGTTAAAATGACAAGAATTTCTTAAAACATTAATTTACTCTCACCATTGTGTCCATTAAGTTTCATTCTTTAAAGTGACTAATTTTGAAGGAATTGGGATCTGTGCAACTCTGGTTGCACAGCCACAGCTGTTATTTTCTAGTATTATGCTACATAACAGAGTCTGAATTTTCCTTTAAAAGCTAAACTTGGTTAATATAGAAACATCAGTATGGCTTACTAAATGTGTTCATATCTTCCAGGTATACCTGTCTGTAAATCAGAAAATTTAAAAGAGCTTTTATATCAAGTGACTGTTCTCCAAACTAAACTTGTCTGTAATGGTAATTTTAAACTTATAAGAATAGCAAATTTTATTGGAGATTTATTTATATCAATTAACATTATATAACTGGACCTGAACCTTATGTTACCTTCTACACTGGGATAAAATGTAAATGCATTTCTAAAAGATAATGAAAACCTGATCTGTTTAAAGGTTAATATTGTGAAACATGAAAGCATTTTGCCACTTTTCCACACAAGAAAAGTTAAAGTTTTCTCAGCCTTTCTTTGATTCATGTTTAAATATGTTATATTTTGTTAGCAAATGTTCACATAGACTCAGGAAACAAAATATGTAAACTTTATAAAATGATATTTAAGAAAGAGGCAATGATCAGCTTCAGGACTAGAACATTACCTAAGATTTGTGAAGAGCCTCACCTTACCTGAGATTAGTCTTCACCTCCCACCTCACTGCATGTTAGAATGACTTCAAAGTATACCAGACTCCAGCTCATTTAAAGTTGTATTCAAAAGATTGATTTCTGTTGTAGTCTCAAACAGGGCATAACTCAGTCAAAATTCAAGATAACTATTACACAAACTGAATATGTGTTTGCTCTTGATAATTTAATTTCATATTTTTCTTGTAAGTTCTATAATTGTTAGCTGTTAATATTTTAACAGAGGTACTACTTCAAAAACACACAACCTAGGTTAATCTGAGATAATAAGCCATCACCTACAGGACAGATAGTATATAATGGTAACTTCCAGTACTAATACAGACCCCAGTTAAATAAAGGGGTAAATGACAGTAAGGTTATAGACACACTAGACATAGAAGCCCTTGTTCCAAAACTATTCCCTTACTCGTAGGGCTAAAAACATTCACTGGGATTAACATAGGAGCAGTGGGATTGGGAACCTCTGTTCACTATTAAAATCATCAGCACAGGTTATTGCAGATATCCAGCAGGCCACTGATTTGGTTCTGGATTTACAAACTCAACTGGACTCCCTGGCATCTGTCTTCTTGCAAAACCAATCAGGGAAGAATGCTGTTACTGTGTAAACCAATCAGGAGTGATGAGAGACAAGGTTAAACTGCTCCAGGACCACCTGGAATATGTAAATAGATCTGACTCAAGAGCTTTTCAAATCTGGAACAGTGATTTTCAATATAATAAGTTTAAAATTGTTACCCATCTTAATATTTCCTTTCATAAAGGATGCTCTCTCACAGCATGTGTATCAAATACCTATGTTTTATTGTCTGGACTTATTCAAGTACAATATGATGCCTCACAAAACATATTATGTTAAATGTGAAAAATGTATGTTACAACAATGTGTCAGGGAGTGGGCAAATAGCTCAGCTCACAGAGTGCTTACCTTGCGTGTGCACAGGCCCGGGTTCGAATCCCCAGCACCTCAGAAAACAATGTGTCAATCAGACTATATGACAAAGTTCAGGACAAATTGTTATGATTCCCAAAAGGCCAGTAGCCACTTAACTACCTGTAAAAGTGCTAAACATTTTATCTGAGGGCTCACAGCTGACATTGTTATCTTGGCGGGACGATGACCTCTGCATCTACTGCAGTGGTGGCATTGCACCAGCAAGCACAAACCACAATTTCCTTCAACAATTTCAAAAATTTTACTGAGATCTGACATATTTGAGTACATATTGATCAGGAACTTGATCCTTTTCATAATTCCTCTTTGGATGTGTTAAAATTACAATCTCAAGTTCTGGTCCTGGCCAATACAAAAACACCTACTTTTAATAATGAAGAAGTTTGAGATAGTTTACCTGAAGGAATTTCTTCTCTCAACACTTTAAAATACTTTTCTACACATGTAGCTGGTTATTGGCTGTAACTATACTGTTAATTTTATCTCTGTTCTTGTTTTGTGTCATTTGTCTGTCAAGCAGGATGGAGATGTTTAAAACATAAGGAAATTATGGTTCCAGAGTTAATCATGCTTCCTATGCTTCAGAGGACCTGGACTCCTGAAATCATGGAGAGTGCACCCTAAATTTAAGTGGGGCACAATGACCTTGATTAAGGAAAATAGGATCCCAACTATTTTACCTGCTACATACTTGAGGTGTATGATTCCTGGCATTTTAGAAGAACATGTCCTGTTTTGACACTGGAAAATTGTTTTCCTAGCACAAGTAAATTAATTAATGCTCAACTTTCTTACAATAATCTTTCTTCTCCCTATTCTTAATTTTGTACAGAAGCAGTTTCTTAATAAGGTAATATGCCCATTTCAAACTGCCTACAAGAACACACCTCTCCCACAGTCACAGCCTGATTTTCTGAAACCACAAAAGCAGGATTTGACCTACAATGACCTCTAGACTCTCCACACACACCCCTCCCCACTGGGGTCTCAATGCTCTATTCCAGAACTCTGAAAGGAGGGGTCCCACCACTTCACCTCTTCTCAGCTCTAAGCAACCAGATCTGACCCAATATGTCAATTCTTTCTCCCCTTTTAGAGTCTGGAATGAAGGGTTATGGAAAATAATATTCCCACAAGACAGCTCCCCAAGAAAAATGGAGGAACAGAGTGGCCTGGGAGAAGGGAAGAAAATGAGCCAAACATTAAAGCTTGCTGATTCAAGATTTGTTTCCCATCTCTTGCCTCTATTATTTGTGGGCCATGAGCTCACATCTAGTAGTTCCTGAAAGGTTTGATCATTGCCTTTTCCACAATGCACATTTACCCTGGTAAAATGTCTTAAGTCCCTTTGGGGAAGGATGGGAGAAAAATTAAAAGTTTTTGGTACTTCTTCAAGGGGAAATGGCCTCCCCTTCATTCAAGGGGTTCTGGATTGGTAAATTGACTCAAATCCAGAAAGTGGTTGAGGGGCCATGATTCTCCACTCTTATGATCTTGGGCAGGCTTTTGTACATTTGTCCTGGAATTTTTCTTCTTATATAAGTCAAGTAAGAATTTGGTGGGTTTCCCTCCAAGGCCCCTGCCACTATTGAGGATAGAATCAGCGACTCCACCCCAGTCAGTGAGAAGCCTGTTTCTGCAGTTACAGTTATGGATGCAAACACTTCTGAGTCACCTTCACTCTGAACCTGTCTTCAGAATTGGTGTGGTGTATTTATTTAACCACAGGAGCATATCTGGAAATGCAACTATCATTAATTTCATATTAGTTTGTACCGTATCTGTAGGTGTCCTGTAAATAATTCTAAGGGGAAAACTAAGCAAGTGGACATGGGTTTGTATCCTGCCAAGTTGGAGTGGGGCTCACAGGCCAGGGAGGGAAATGTTAGAAAGTGCTTCTATTTCAAACAACCAAAAAGTCATAAGAGTGGCTTGCAGCCAGGTGTCCACTGCCATTCTGGGGTGTACATCTTTGGAAAAGGAGGTGGCAAGATGTCCACTGGGTTCTCTGCCCTCTACTGCTCCTTCTGTAAGAAAATGGAATATTTTATGCTTAGTGCTCACACACATTTATTGTACTTTGTAAATCATTGTGGGAATGCAAACCACCTCACTAAATTGTAGAAGGAAAAGATTACTTTTGGTCTCAGTGAGTAACATCTCTATTAAGGTTTACACAGAAATTCCAGTCGAAGATGTTTGTTAAAGCTACACAGTGTGCACTATTAATTGAACATCTTTTTATTCATCCTGTACACAGATCCTTGTTTTGAGCTCTCAGAATTACTCAGACAACATTTTGTAACTGCTGCTGTTGCTTTCTATGTCCACCATTAAGATGGCACTTAAAGAGAAATAAAGGAGATGTTGCACAGTTTAAAAATAAAGAACTTGAGTTTCAAGATGGTGGCCTAGAGGGCGGCTGCATTTCACGTTGCTCCAGGACGCAAGATTCAAAAGAGGAGATAGTGAGAGGCTTGGGACCAACTCAAAGCCGCCGGGTGAGTCTCTCCCGTTGGGGAGGCGTCCCGGATGGGGCGGTAGCCCTGGAACACAGGGTATTTGTGAAGTGGAGTTGCTCGGTGAGACACCCCTCCCCCCGCTGGAGCGGTAAACACGGACAACTGGGATCATCGTAGAGGAGGCGGCTCAGCACAGCGCTTGGACTCGGAGCAACCATTGGGGCTCCGGGCAGCTGCCTGAGGAGGAGCTGCATGGTGAGCTGTTTAGACTCAGAGTAATTGCTTCTGAACACCGGGGGGGTGCCCGGAGTAAGAGGAGGAGCACGGCGGGTCGCTTGGTCTAGGAGTGACTGCATCAGAGCCACAGGTGGTTGCCAGAGGAGGAGGCAAGTGGTGAGTTGATTGCACTCAAAACGACCGCTCCTGAACACTGGTGGCCTGCCTGGAGGAGGAGCGCGGTGGGTCACTTGGTCTCGGAGCCACCGCCTCTGAACACCAGGGGGGCTACTCCGAGGGGGAGGAGGAGGAACAGGGCGGGTCACTTGGGCTTGGAGTGACTGCCTAGGGCTATGGGAGGTTGGTGGGAGGAGGAGACGCGAAGTGAGTTGCTTGGACTCCTAGTGACTGCATCAGAAACCAGGTTGCTGTCCGGTGGAGGAGGTGTGTGGCGGGTCTCTGGGTATCGGAGCTATTGTACAGGGCTCCAGGTGGCGGTTCAGAGGAGGGGCCACATAGCCAGGCGATTAGGTGCAGAGTAGGGTCCCAGGAGCTAGGTGGCTTCTTGCTGGAAGAGCCACACAGAGACTCGCCTAGGGGCGGAGTGAAGTTTCCAGGACTGCGGGCGGATTATCTGGGAGAGGCAGCCTAAGGAGACTCGCCTGCAGAGGGTGAGGCTCCCAGGCCCAGGAGGTAGGTCCGGGCCCCTGGGAACATTGCAGAGGAAGACAGCCCAGCCCAGGCGGTAGTTGTAGATTGAGGGGAACCTCTAGGAGGGGAACTGACCAGCAAGACGTTCCCACCGAGTGAGTCTTCCCTACCGGGAGAGGTTTTCCCACAGGGACGGTAAAACCAGAGACACGGGCACAAACAGGACTTGCCTCAGCCCACAGCCTAGTTCCCCATTGGATGACCACTGGTCAACAAGTGGAGACACTTCTGACCACTAGCAGGGAATATACGCCACCTGAGGGTCACCACCCTAGAGAGGCAGCTTCTTCGTGGAACTCCACATTATCAACTTCCTCCAAGACTTCAGGCTACTGAAGGATAAGAGGGGATATACTAGCAATCTTCAGGGACATTATAAGTCAATAGAGGAAATCTGCAATATCTTAATGACCCACTGATTCCTGAACAATATGAGAAAACAAGGGAAGAAAATGCCCCAAACAAATCTAGATGTTACATCAATAGAATCCAACGACAGCATGGCAGAAGAAATGACAGAAAGGAGTTCAGAATGTACATAATTAAAATGATTAGGGAAGCAAACGATGAGATGAAAGAGCAAATGCAGGCATTGAATTATGAGATGAAAGAGTAAATGCAGGCATTGAATGATCGCACCAATCGACAGTTAACAGAGCAAATTCAGGAAGCAAAAGATCATTTCAATAAAGAGTTAGAGATATTGAAAAAAAAACAAACAAACAGAAATCCTTGAAATGAAGGAAACAATAAACCAAATTAAGAACTCCATAGAAAGCATAACCAATAGGATAGAACACCTGGAAGACAGAACTTCAGATATTGAAGACAAAATATTTAACCTCGAAAACAAAGTTGAACAAACAGAGAAGATGGTAAGAAATCATGAACAGAATCTGCAAGAACTATGGGATATCATGAAAAGGCCAAATTTGAGAATTATTGGGATTGAGGAAGGCTTAGAGAAACAAACCAAAGGAATGAACAATCTATTCAATGAAATAATATCAGAAAATTTCCCAAATCTGAAGAATGAAATGGAAAATCAAGTTCAAGAGGCTTATAGGACTCCAAATACACAAAATTACAACAGACCCACACCAAGGCACATTATAATGAAAATACCTAACATACAAAATAAAGACAGAATTTTAAAGGCTGTGAGAGAAAAGAACCAAATTACATTCAGGGGGAAACCAATACGGATATCAGCAGATTTTTCAATCCAGACCCTAAAAGCTAGAAGGGCCTGGAACAACATTTTCAAGCTCTGAAAGAAAATGGATGCCAACCAAGAATCTTATACCCAGCAAAACTTACCTTCAAATTTGACGATGAAATAAAATCTTTCCATGATAAACAAAAGCTAAAAGAATTTACAAAAAGAAAGCCAGCATTACAGAACATTCTCGGCAAAATATTTCATGAGGAAGAAATAAAAAACAAAGAAGCAAATCAGCAAAGGGAGGAATTATCCTAAAGGAACTGTCAAATAAAGGAGGAACCAAGATGTGTCAAAAAAGAAATAAATTAATTAATTAAATTTTAAATATGAACCAAATGACCAGGAATACAAATCATATCTCAATAATAACCCTGAATGTTAATGGCCTGAATTCATCAATCAAAAGACATAGACTGGCGGATTGGATTAAAAAGAAAGATCCAACAATATGTTGCCTGCAAGAGACTCACCTCATAGAAAGAGATACCCATAGACTAAAGGTGAAAGGATGGGGAAAAACATACCATGCACATGGACTCAGCAAAAAAGCTGGAGTATCCATCCTCATTTCAGATAATGTGGACTTCAAGCCAATGTCAGTCAGAAGGGATAAGGAAGGACATTTCATACTGCTTAAGGGAAGCATAAATCAGCAAGATATAACAATCATAAACATCTATGCCCCAAACAGTGGCTCATCCATGTATGTTAAACAAATCCTTCTCAATTTTAGAAACCAAATAGACCATAACACAATAATACTAGGTGATTTTAACATGCCTCTCTCACCACTGGACAGATCTTCCAAACAAAAATTGAACAAAGAAACCATAGATCTCAATAACACAATCAATAATTTAGACTTAACAGACATTTATAGAATATACCATCCAACCAAGAGCGAATACACTTTCTTCTCAGCAGCACATGGATCCTTCTCTAAAATAGACCATATATTATGCCACAAAGCTAATGTCAGCAAATACAAGAAGATAGAGACACTACCTTGTATTCTATCAGATCATAATGGATTGAAGTTAGAAATAAATGAAAGAGTAAAAAACAGAAACTACTCCAACTCCTGGAGATTAAACAATATGCTATTATATGATGAATGGATAACAGAAGATATTAGGAAGGAAATTAAAAAATTCTTAGAGGTAAATGAGAACAAAGAAACATCATATCAAAATCTCTGGGACACTATGAAAGCAGTACTTATAGGAAGATTTATTTCATGGAGCACATTTAATAAAAGAAGTAAAACTCAAAAATAAACGATCTAACACTACAACTCAAAGCCCTAGAAAAAGAAGAACAGACCAACACCAAAAGTAGTAGAAGACAGGAAATAGTCAAACTCAGAGCTGAAATCAATGAAATTGAAACAAAAGAAACAATACAAAAAATTGACAAAATAAATAGTTGGTTCTTCGAAAAAATAAACAAAATTGATAAACCTTTAGCCACACTAACAAAGAGAAGATGAGAGAAAACCCAAATCACTAAAATTCGGAATGAACAAGGAAATATCACAACAGACACGACTGAAATACAAAACATAATTAGAAGCTATTTTGAAAATCTATACTCCAACAAAATAGAAAATTTCGAAGACGTCAACAAGTTTCTAGAGACATATGAATTGCCTAAACTAAACGAGGAGGACATACACAATTTAAATAGACCAATTTCAAGTAATGAAATAGAAGAAGTCATCAAAAGCCTACCAACAAAGAAAAGTCCAGGACCAGATGGGTTCTCAGCCGAGTTCTACAAAACTTTTAAAGAAGAGCTCATTCCAATACTTCTCAAAGTATTCCATAAAATAGAAGAGGAGGGAACCCTCCCAAACTCATTCTATGAAGCCAATATTACCCTGATACCTAAACCAGACAGAGACACATCAAGGAAAGAAAATTTCAGACCAATATTCTTAATGAACATTGACGCAAAAATTCTCAACAAAATTTTAGCAAATCGCATACAAAAACATATTAAAAAGATAGTGCACCATGATCAAGTGGGTTTCATCCCAGGGATGCAAGGTTGGTTCAACATCAGGAAATCAATAAATGTCATTCACCATATCAATAGACTTAAAGTCAAGAATCACATGATTATTTCGATAGATGCGGAAAAAGCATTTGATAAAATACAGCATCCCTTCATGCTCAAAACACTAGAAAAAATAGGGATAGTGGGAACATTCCTTAACATTGTGAAGGCCATCTACGCTAAGCCCATGGCTAATATTATTCTAAATGGTGAAAAACTGAAAGCATTCCCTCTAAAAACTGGAACAAGGCAGGGATGCCCTCTTTCACCACTTCTATTCAATATCGTCCTTGAAACTCTAGCCAGAGCAATTACACAGACCAAAGAAATTAAAGGGATACGAATAGGAAAAGAAGAACTCAAACTATCCCTATTTGCTGATGATATGATTGTATACTTAGAGGAACCAGGAAATTCCACCAGAAAACTGTTAGATCTTATAAGTGAATTCAGTAAAGTAGCGGGATATAAGATCAATGCACACAAATCTAAGGCATTTCTATACATAAGCAATGAAAGAGAAATTAGGAAAACTACCCGATTCACAATAGCTTCGAAAAAAATAAAATACTTGGGAATCAATCTCACAAAAGAGGTGAAAGACCTCCACAATGAGAACTACAGAACACTAAAGAAAGAAATTAAAGAAAACCTTAGAAGATGGAAAGATCTCCCATGTTCTTGGATAGGAAGAATTAATATTGTCAAAATGGCCATACTACCAAAAGTGCTATACAGATTTAATGCAATTCCAATTAAAATCCCAATGATGTACCTTACAGAAATAGAGCAAGAAATTATGAAATTCATCTGGAAGAATAAAAAACCCAGAATAGCTAAAGCAATCCTTGGCAGAAAGAGTGAAGCAGGGGGTATCGCAATACCAGATCTTCAACTCTACTACAAAGCAATAGTAACAAAAACGGCATGGTATTGGTACCAAAATAGAAAGGTGGATCAATGGTACAGAATAGAGGACACGGACACAAACCCAAATAAATACAATTTCCTCATACCAGACAAAGGTGCCAAAAATATTCAATGGAGAAAAGATAGCCTCTTCAACAAATGGTGCTGGGAGAATTGGAAATCCATATGCAACAGAATGAAACTAAACCCATATCTCTCACCATGCACGAAACTAAACTCAAAATGGATTAAGGATCTCGGAATCAGACCAGAGACTTTGCAGATTATAGAAGAAAAAGTAGGTCCAGAGCTTCAACATGTCGGCTTAGGACCAGACTTCCTCAACAGGACTCCAATAGCACAAGAAATAAAAGCAAGAATTAATAACTGGGATAGATTCAAACTAAAAAGCTTTCTCTCAGCAAAGGAAACTATCAGCAATGCGAAGAAAGAGCCTACAGAGTGGGAGAAAATCTTTGCCAATCATACTTCAGATAGAGCACTAATCTCCAGAATCTATAAAGAACTCAAAAAACTCTACACCAAGAATGCAAGTAATCCAATCGACAAATGGGCTAAGGGAATGAATAGACACTTCACAGAAGAAGATCTACAAGCAATCAACAAACATGTGGAAAAATGTTCAACATCTCTAGGAATAAGAGAAATGCAAATCAAAACCACCCTAAGATTCCATCTCACCCCAATTAGAATGGCGATTATCAAGAATACAAGCAACAACAGGTGTTGGCGAGGATGTGGGGAGAAAGGTACACTCATACATTGCTGGTGGGGCTGCAAATTAGTGCAGCCACTCTGGAAAGCAGTGTGGAGACTCCTTAGAAAACTTGGAATGGAACCACCATTTGACCCAGTTATCCCACTCCTTAGACTATACCCAAAGGATTTAAAATCAGCATATTACAGAGATACAGCCACATCAATGTTCATAGCTGCTCAGTTCACAATAGCCAGATTGTGGAACCAACCTAGATGTCCTTCAATTGATGAATGGATAAAGAAAATGTGGTATATATACACAATGGAATATTACTCTGCCATAAAGAATGATAAAATTATGGCATTTGCAGGCAAATGGATGAAACTGGAGAATATCATGCTAAGTGAGATAAGCCAATCTCAAAAAACCAAAGGAAGAATGATATCGCTAATAAGTGGATGAGGACACATAATGTGGGGTGGGAAGAGTTAGTGTTAGGGTTAGAGTTAGGTTTAGGGAGGGGGGCAAGAATGGAGGAAGGAAGGACTGTATAGAGGGAAAAGAGGGGTGGGAGGGGTTGGGGGAAGGGAAAAATAACAGAATGAATCAAACATTACCCTATGTAAATTTATGATTACACAAATGGTATGCCTTTACGCCATGTACAAACAGAGAAACAACATGTATCCCATTTGTGTACAATAAAAAAAAAAAAAAGAACTCATACATACAAAAGCCAGGATGCAGAAGTGCACATATGCATAAACTCAATGATAAAAATATATTATGTACAGAAAAGAAACCCCTAACAATATTTCTGCATAAATGACTTATGGAATAAATTTTTATTTGTATGCAAAAAATAAAAAATAAAAAATAAAGAATTTGGTGGGTTTCCTATCTATTTGGCTTCTGGAAACTCCATGATTAATTAGCCAAATTAATGCAAAGATCTACATGAATCAAGACATTGTGTCCATTTCTTCCCCTTTGCTGTCCATTATGGTAACTATGACCATCCTGTCTTTAGCAATTGCCATTTGGCCTCTTCCTCCCCGAGATCCAATCATTCCCATAACACTTAAGTTTTCTGATTGATTGCCCACAGCTCTCACAGTAAGGTGTGTCACACAAAGAAGAGCAACAACAGAGCTCTTCAAAGGTGCTGGTGCTCCCCTCACAAATTTGTTTCTTATAGTTCTGGTGAAGCGCATATCTTCTGGACCCCCAAGTATGGAGGAGAAGGTCGTCCATGACAGGTCCACTCCAGCATTCCAATCCCTCTAAGCCTCTGAATTCCTTCATCAACAGTAAACCAAAGGATGTTGAGCATTTCCAGTTCATTTATAGTAGGCCATCTTTGGGCCCATACTTCAGCCAACCAGCCAAACTATTAGTACCTTTTCCCCATCCTCTCAACCTGCCTAGGATCCCAATTCAGATAGAGGTAAGGAGGCTCCCTAGACTCTACTGAGTGGGATGCAAGCTGCTGACTAATTTGTCCAAGGTAAGTGAGATTGCCTATTCAGCAGCCAAATGAATTCCCAGCCATGTTCTTAGAGCCTCCTAGAGGAGGCTTATCGCTTGTATACTCCAATTGATCCGGAAGTTCCAGAAAATAGACAAGCACTGTTACCCAAATGGCCCCAGATATTAAAAAGAAATTACAGAAAGAGGAAGGATTTGAGGGAAAGATGCTGTCAGAATTGGTGGAAATAGCCCAGAAGACTTATAACAATAAGAACTCACCTGAGGACAGGCAAGCAGAATGCTTGGCAAAAATTATGGTAACAGCCATGGCAGGACCCCAAGTCTCTAAAGGACCCTCCAGACCAGGGTCCCATCCCAATAAGGGACAAATAAAAAGACCCCCTATATCAAGAGACCAGTGTGCTTACTGAAAAGAACAGGAACATTGGAAAAATGAATGTCCAAATAGGAGACAGAACGCAGCTGCAGTCCTCCAGATGAATGGACCTGAGGACTGATGGGGGTGGGGCTCCATTCAAATGAGCCCCCAGGAGCCCACAGTAACACTAGAGATCGGGGCAAACTTCAGCTCAGATTACTGTCAAAAAGCTAATCTTAGAGATCATTCCCTGATTTGACTTTCCAATAGTCATGGGGTTTGACAATGGCCCAAACTTCATAGCTCAAATAATCCAATTATTATGTAAGGCTTTAAATATAAAATGGAAGTTACAATGTATTTAGCTACCTCAGGATTCAGTTCAAGTCCTTTTGGCTTCTTCTCCCCCTCTTAATCCCTCCTCCTCCTCCTCCAACTTTGACTCAGCTAACAAACCACCTTGATACTGGTCTGCAACAGAGGCCCCTCCGGCCCCTAGCTCCTCCATCTCCTTTGCCCCATTCTGTTTCTGATTCCATTCCCTTGCCTAGCCCACACAGTCCTCCTGCCACAAGGTCCCATGTGCACATTCTAGTCCCCCTGTGGGAGGTGGCCGGTGTGGAGGGAGTAATCAGCACAATAGTCAGTGGCATGTTGCAGTAAGGAGTATGATATAGCAGCCCCATTTCTCATAAGTAGTGGGAGATAATGTTTCACAATTTTCTGCGTCCAAACCTGAGTTGATCACTAACCAGGAAAAAGGGTTAAAATGCCCTAAGCATCAGGTTTCTGCTAGAACTTGTTATCTCAGGTCCTTTCAGATCTCAGTCAAGACTTACACTAAAATGTAGAGGAAGACCGAAGGCACAGTGGGAGACCAGTCTCAAACCCAAGGAAAAAAAAAAGCAAAAAGTTTTACCTGAACTCCAGCAAAAGTAAATTTTATGGTGTTTTACTAAAGTAATTAATGACCGTATTATTTTTCCAGGGACTCTTGTTTTTTTTCCTTAAATTCTATATTTTTTGAGTTCATGACTTTTTTGATCAGTTCTTTTTATCCAACTCTAGAGTTATTTTTGAATATTTGTTACATTGCAATAGAGATAAATGTCACAAGGCCTTTGCTTTTGTGTTATGTGTCTATCATCTTGTCTATGTGCAACTAATATAAGTGCACATAAAATAAAAATTTTAAAAATGGATCCAAATACTTTTAATTCATGTGATTTAAAAAGGTTCAATCTAAATTGGGTAAACTAACAAAAGTAAAACATCTTATTAACTCAAGTCTCTAGGTGGTCAAACTAATAAAATGTTAATGTTTATAAAATGTCTAACATCAATTTTTTCTAGGTCTTTTCTTCAACAGGAAAGAGACAGCAAATACTGTTTAGTACACTTGTCTGATATCTTTTTTTTTACAACAAGATGAGTGAATTAGAGTTGACATGTATGGGATTACGCAAATGTGTTTGTTAGAGACATCTGATTAATTTACAAAGTTAAAATGCTAATTATTAAATAACATCGAGACCTCTTTAACTCCTTAAATTCCATGGGGTAACATACTTAAACATTATTGGTGTTTTTATAGATTGGTAAATAAAAAAGGGTTTAGAATTGCTTTGTGTCATTACTGAAAACAAGGTTACTAAGAGATATGTCCTAACATGTACAATTCTATATACAAAGGATTTCAAAAATTTCAACTGTTTCAGAGTACTATAAATAAACAAAATATTTAATCTTGTTAAAATGGAGTAATTTATCTAAATTCAGAAATTTCATAAGAGTTGTTTCAAAATGTGAACAAAAAAGAGGGTCAACAGATAGAAAAGAGAAAAGAAGAGGTTGTAGATATGGAAATATGTTTAGTGAAGAACAAAATGTTTCTGGGTAAGAAAGTGCTTACATGATAAAATGCATAAGGGTCTAATTAAGTGCTAAGGAAGTCTGTGTAAGTAAAGGGCAAATTTCAACAAGTTTGCATGTAACTAAGTTGGTTATATGTATGGGAGACAATCAAAGCTATTTAAGGCTTTTCCTAAGGTCAAATACTATTGTAGTGATATAAACCAAAGTTTAATCTATATGGTAAAATGACAAGGATTTCTTAGAAACACTAAATTACTCTTAACACTGTGTCTGTTAAGTTTTATTCTTAGAACAATTAGTCTTAAAATTTGGGGTTTATACAATTATGGTTAAACAACTGTTAGAGTATTCTACTATATTACAGAGTCTAAATTTTTCTTTAAAAACTAAATTTATAATATAAAAGTATCGAGGTAATTGTGGAATGGTCATTCTTTGTATATTAAATGTGTTCATATTTTCCAGATATACAAGTCTTTAAAGCAGAAAATTTATCAAGCTGCCATCTCTAAATTAAATTTGTTTGTAATGGTAATTTTAAACTCATAAAGAGTAAATTTTATTAGGAATTTATTTGTATCATTTAATGTTCTGTTTTAGGACCTGTTATCAATAGGGTATATATAAAATTTGTTACTTTTTACACTGAGATAAAAAATTTAAATGTAAATGTATTTCTAAAAGTTAGTGAGAGCATGGTTTGTTTAAAGGTTAATATCATGAAACATGAAAGCATTTTGCCAGTTTGCCACACAAAAGGAAAATTAAAAGCTCTCTCAGCCTTTCTTTAATTCATGTTTTAGATATACTGTTAAATTGTGTTAACTAATGTTTATATAGACTCAGGAATCAATATATGTAAATTTCTTAAAATGACACTTAAGAAAGAAGGAAAGATCAACATCAGAATTACAACACTTCACTTAAGATTTGTAAAGAGCCACACCTTACCTGAGATAAGGCTCTGCCTCCCCTCCCACCTTACTGCATGTTAAAAATAAGCCAGACTCCAGAATCTTTAAAGTTATATTCAAAAGATTGGTTTTTGTAAATTACTGTGATCTCAAACAGGATATAATGTAGAGCTCAGCCAAAATTCAAGATAGCTATTATAAAAGCTGAATATGTTTTTACTCTTGCTAATCTTATTTTGTAAAATTGTTACCTGTTTTGCAGAGGTACTGCTTCAAGAACACAGAACCTAGGTAACTTGTGATAATAAGCAATCACTTACAGAACAGATAGTATATAGTATATAATGGTAACTTCCAGTACTAATACAGACTCCAGTTAAATAAAAGGGTAAATAACTGTAAAGTTATAGACATTGAAGTTAAAGCCCAGTACTCTTACTTTATGACTGGTGAGAATGGCTTGCTGGATGGTTAAGGTCAAATTTAGAGATTGAGATTAAATCTCTATCAGAGATAGAGGCCAAGAAAAACTAGTATTTGGGTCTTGCCCTCAGTGTCAGCCTGAACCCAGGGAACAAGAGACCTTCTCTAAGAAGCTTTGCAAGTCTGGGTCACGTGACCTCCAGATCAGGGAGATTTATGAGGCCACTGGAGGATGAACAGCCAGTCAGTGCACCTGCTATAGAGGAGGGTCACTGGAGAAGGGAGACATCCCTGATGCTTCCAAAGGAAGTCACCTCATCAAGGAGACCCTACATAGCAAATGGCACTAAAGGAGCTAAGAAGCTGCTCTCAAGTTTTCCATGAGTAACCCCTGTGGAAACTCAGCTGATCCTTAACAACAGATAAGAACCAGGTCAATTTGATCAGCTTGATCTTGAACACCTAGCAAAACACGTAAAACCAAAACATAGCACTCCTGGGCATTTAAAAGAAGAAACAATAGTTAAACATAACTTAAGATGTACACTTATGTTTGCCCCAATAATAAGCAAAACTGAAGGCTACTAAAGAGATTCTTAAGCAGGAGTGCCTGATAACCATCAAGATAAACCGCTGGAGTCAAATTTTGGGTCATCTTAACATCTACAGATCTTCCTAAACAGGACCATGCCTACTAAATTGCCTACAGAAGTTCCTACAAGATCAGATACACAAGTTCCTGAGCTGGCAGACACACACAAGTTCACCAACCAATTGGCCAATCAACCGCTTCTCCTTCAAGACTACCAGCCCCTGACGCCCAAAGCTGAGACCTGCAATTCAGTTGACACATCTGGCTCCAAAAAAGTCTGCTCCCACCTAAAGCCCTCCCTAATTTTTTTTTAAAGGAATGAGACTCTTCACCCCTAACCAGCAGGAAGAAGCTACAGAAGAAAGACCATCGTCCAACCCCTGGTATCTATAAAAACAAAAAGGGTGGAATGTTGGCATCAGATCTGCTATTTTGCTGCCACCATTATTCTGCTCCCCCACATCACCTTACAACCCAGATCATTAGCATGCAAACTTCCTAGCCAGTAATTGATCCAGATTGTTAGCCCATGAACCTCCTTGCCAACCATTGGTCTGTTGTTATTCGCGCATGAAATTCCACTGCTTAAGAATGGCTCCCCCACCATTTTCTCTCTCTCTCTCCTCTCCTGGCTTTCACTCTCTCTTGTGCACACTCTTTCACCATGCAGGGAGACACTGTCTGTCTGCTTAATAAACTCTCTTGTGTGAGTTCCCATGTCCAGAATGGTTTCTGCATTTTCAGTTAGTTTGTAGTTCTGAATCATAGCAACAGACACTTATGATTGATGTACTGATTTATGGTATAAAACCCCTGCAACCCTACACTCAGGGCTGTCCTTCCAATAGCCATTGAGTGAGACAGTCAGCCAGTCGGCTCATAAAGACTCTCAAATTTGGACTTCTCAGTGCTGAATGGTCTGTTCTTAAGTTGCACCCCACATTAGTAACTTTAGGTCTAATCAATTTAGGCAGCCAACTACAAAGCCCACAAAACCAACTAAGGAAATTTATCTTTATAATTCTGTTTCTCCAGAGCCACTCCTGGTACCAATTTCTGTATTAGGGTTCTCTAGAGGAACAGAATCAACAGGAAGTATAATTATAAAAAGTGGGTTTATTCGATTGGCCTATGCTATCAGAAGTCAGATGTTCCACAATGTCCATCTGCAGTTGGAGAGCTGGGGGATCCAGCAGCTGTGCAGTCCAAGAGGCAGAAGCCCAGAACAAGAAGGATCAACAGTGCTACCCTAGTCCAAGACCAAGCCTTCTGGAAACTACCTGGAAAATCATTGGCAGTCTGCTCTGGTAGAGTGAAGAAGAGAGTCCAATATCCTCAGACAACTGAGACAGCAATCAAGAACCTGTTCAAGAAGAGCCGAGCTTGCATCTGCATCTGCTTCCTTGTTCTTCCAGGTTTTCTTCCATCCTGTTGGGCGGTACTGTCCACGCTTAAGGAGGGGCTCCAGTTTAGTTCACTATCCCACATTTTGGATCACTCCTAGACTCGCCCTATGGACACACCCAGAAGCCTCTTAATCATGGGCATCTGTTAATCCAATAAGTTGACAATTCAAATTCACCATTACAGAGGGCTGGAGGTCAGCGAGTGGGTGGGAAACGACAGCGCAGGAGGCTCACCTGCACCCACAGTCTTTGGTTCCTTTCCAGAGGTCTTCTTTCCACCTGTCAGCTGGGCCAGGCCCAGTTTCATGGTTCTAAAGGGGGACGGGGAGAATCCAGGAGGCTGTAGAGTATCGACTACACTTTTTTTTTTTCAGGGCTCTATTTTATTGACGGCTGTCAAGACTTAAGAGAGTGATGAAAATTACCAGTAAAAACTTAAACCACATACACACACACACACACACACACACACACACACACACCTCCCCCACCCCCATGCCCCCAGCTGGTGTGTAACAATGGAGGCAGGGCTGGAGACAAGGGCACAGTCAGGTGTGAGGCCCCACAGGTACATAAGACAGCTGCCCTGGATGGCAGACGGGCAGTTTTTCTGTCAAGACCTAAATAACAAATATGGCCAAGGGCTGCACACAATGGCACACAACTTTAATCCCAGTGAATCAGGAGGCTGAGGCAGGAAGACTGCAATTTGAGCCCAGTCTCAGCAACCTATGGAGACCATCTAAAAATTAAAAGTGCTGTAGATGTGGCTCAGTGGTAAAGCACCCCTGGGTTCAACCCCCATACCGAAAAAGGGGGGTAAAAGGACTCAGTCTGCTATTGAAGCTCAAAAGCACCCATAGATAATATATAAATAAGTGTGTCTATATTCAAATAAAGCTTCGCCATTGTTATGGGGCACAACTTAAAAGAACAGACTGATCTCCACTGAGAAGTCCAAATTTGAGAGTCTTTATTAAGCCAGCTGGCTGCCTGTCTCACACAATGCCCCAAAAACAGCTATTGGGAGAACAGCCTTGACCAAGGGCTGTAGGGTTTCTTATGCCAAAAATCACATCAATCGTAAGTGTCTGTTGCTATGATTCAAAATTACAAACTAACATCATGAGATCATTGACAGAGGGGGAAGTGGGTCACCTAGGTACAAACTAAAGAATGGTTACTAACATCCACTCAATCACTGTTCACATGGTACATTGTTTAGGAGCAATAGGAATCAAAAGAGAGCAATTTTTCCTTACATAGAAATTGTCATTCTGTATTGTTAAACACGTTACACTAAATAACTGATGATGGGCACAGAGGCAGGTGTTCCCACTGGAGAAACTTGTTTCCTACATAACGTGGAGTCTCAGAGCAAAATGGAGTCTGTTTAGTCATTTCCCTTAGAGTCTGGCCTGTAACCTTCTCATGGAGCCAGATCTGTCATCCCATCACTTTCCCCCTGGTTTTATGTACATAATAAAATCATTGATTCATTAGTATAGAGGTGATTTTAGTGGGTGTGTAACACCATCAGTTTAATAGATTGGATTTTATCTATAATATATTTAAACAGTTTATCATGCATGACCTAATTACAAGCCCTAACATAATTAGGATGAGAGGTCCCGCCATTGTGGTTATTAAAGTACTTAACCACGGGGCAAGAGAACAAATTTTGATACCAATTTTCCTTTGGTTTTCCTCCTGCTCCTTGAGTCTTTTTCTAATTAAAGATAAACTATCACGGATGACACCTGAGTTGTTAGCATAGAAACAATAGGTCTCCCTTAAGAACATACATAATTTTTTCTTATTTTAAAAACAGCAAATTTAACCCTCTTTTGTTTTGTAAACTACCTCAGCAGGTGAATCAAGGGAATTTTTAAGTGGCTTACAGAGTTTTTTTAATTCACTTAAGTTCAGATCTATTTGTCTACTTATGGTTTTGAAATTTTGGTTTCCTGGCTATCTTTATTCCCACTAGGAGGGGAACTAAGGCAGGGGCCACTCATTTAGATCAATGCGTGAGTCCCATATGTTTCCTTTTTTCCTCCCCATCATAATAGTACACCTGGGGAAAGATGGGAACAGTAACACAGAATTCATCCCATTTGGTAAAGTTGAAGGGCATGGAGTTATTCCTGACATAGTCCAAGTAAGAGAAAAAAACACAGTTAACATTTTTTCAGTCTTATCTTTAGACGGTGGTTGGGGTCTCTGAGGGCTGTCCATTTTTCTGTTGTCTTGACTCAGATGTGATGAGTCCATGTTGTGAGTAAGGTCCCTCCATTTCAGCTGGGTGTTCTTTTTTTTTGGAACCATTTCATGTAGATGTAGTCTCCTGGCTGGAATAGGTGTTGGAAATTGGTGGTCCTTGGGGCTGGTTCTCTCATAAGTTGAACCTGTTGGAGAGACTTAACAACAGGTTGGAACAGGAGCAGGTTCTTGGTAAGGATGGAGGAAGGGCTCTGGAAGCATTAGCATTTTAATCTCTCAGGGTATTAGTTAGAGGTAAAGGGGGCAGTTTTTGTTCATCGATAACTCCCAGAAAAGACGCTCCGCAGATACAGGTCTCACATGAGGAACTTTTATTCAAGCGGACAAAACGTGTCCACTCAGGGGAAAGGGGAAAGGGAAAGGAGGGGGAAAGAGAGAAAGAAGATGGCGCACGGTTCTTTGTATTGGAATTTCGCGGGCTGGGAGGAACCAATCACGGAGGAGAATTATTACAGACTGACTGATGGACCAATGACATATTGGAACGTAATGTAAGGGGGGGGCAGGAAGGTTACAGCGACGTAAGCCGGAAATTCCTGTAACGGGAGAGGCGGGCTTAATACAGATTGACAGGTGATGCCTGTAGCGGGAGAGAGAAAGGTGGCTTTATACCTAACACAGGGGTCATTTGTCTCCAACTTTGTGGATGAAAACTGGCCCTTATTTTTGTGATATAACCCAACTTACCTATCCAAATTGACTGTCTTTTAAAATTTTTATTATCCCTTTAATTTTAGGGACTTTTTACTGCTGTAAGGAAAAAGGACAATGACTGCTCTCGCTGCTTCCAAATGAGAGGGGCGATGTGGGGCGGGGCAAGCAGTAAAAAGTTCCTTTTAGAAATTGGGTCTTTTTAGAGGGAAAGGTCTTGTTTTATGAAAGAAACAAAAAACCATGAGTACAAAATAAATAGCATCTGGAACATGTCAATGAATATCATGAGATGATAGAAATCAATAATCTCTTATCAGGAGGTGCAAGAGCTGAGATGTTGTTCACATAAAAAGGCCTAAGAAAGTCTAGCAAGGCTGGAGAGGATAAGGCCTTAATTGTAAATCTTTAACACTTTCAGAGTTATCAGGAATGTAAATACAACATTTAGTTAAGTTACCTAATATCATCTGATTTTTGTAAAATATCTTTTTACTGGTGTGATCTCTTTGTTTAGTACAGATCCCTTTATTTTTGTTACTTAAGTCTAGAGAATCATACTAGCAAACATTAATGAAGTCCACCTGTACTGGAGGTTAGGAGGATCTGTAGGCCTTAAACTGACTAAAAACTTATAACTCTAGTAGTTTCTCTTGATAGTTATCATGCATTTTTGTCTAAGAATCTTTTTTGTCACCTCCAGTTTTACTTATTTTGGGGGCTAACATAAGTGTACATCTTAAGTTACATTAAAATAACTATTGTTTTGTTTTTAAAATGTCCAGGAATGACTGTGCTTTGGTTTTAACTATTTTGCTAGGTGTTTAAGACCAAGATGGTCAAATTGACCTTGTTCCTGTCTGCTGTTAAGAGTCAGCTGAGTTCCCACAGGGGTCTCTCATGGGGACTTGAGAGCAGCTTTTTAGCTCTTTCAGGGTCATTTGCTAGGTAGGGTCTCCTTGATGAGGTGGCTCTTTTGGAAGCATCAGGGATGTCTCCCTTTCCCAAGGACCCTCCTCTGCAGCAGGTGAACTGATTGACTTCTTATCCTCTAGTGATCTCATCAATCTTCCTGATCGGGAGGTCATGTGGCCCAGAGTTGGAAAGCTCCTTAGAGAAGTTCTCTTGTTCCCTGGGTTCAGGCTGACTAAGGGCAAGAGCCAAATATTGATTTTCTTGGCCCATTTATTTTAATCTCAATTTTTAAGTTTTAATCGTAAACATCCAGTAAATCAGTTTCACCAGTCATACAGTAAGAGTACTGGACTTTAACTTTAATGTCTATGACTTTACAGTCATTTACCCACTTTTATTTAATTGGGGTTTATATTATCTGTCCTATAGGTGAACTTTTTTAAAAATTAATTTAGATTGTTCTTGAGGCAGTACCTCTGCAAAACATTAATTTGGCAACAGTTATAGAGTTTACAAGGAAAATACAAAATGGAATTAACAGTAAAAACATATTTAGTTGTGTAATAGCTATCTTAAATTTTGGCTGAGCTATATATTATATCCCCTGTTGGAGATCACAGTAATTTTACAACAAAAATTTAATCTTTCAAATATAACTTTAAATGAGCTGAAGTCTGATTTATTTTGGAGCCACATGTATTTATTTTGTAACATGTAGTAAGGTGGGAGGCAGAGCCTTATCTCAGGTAAGGGGGGCTTTTCATAAATCTTAGGAAAAGTGGTCAAGTTATGAAGCTGATCTTTATTTTCTTTTTAAATATCATTTTATAAAGTTTACGTATATTGTTTTCTAAGTCTATATGAATGTTAGTTAACACAGTATGATATTACACCTAAAATATGAATCAAAGAAAGTTGAGTTTTAACTTTTTCTGTGTAGTAAAGTGGCAAAATGTTTTTCTGTTTTATGATATTAACCTTTAAACAGATTCAGACTCTCATTATCTTTTAGAAATATATTTACATTTACATTTTAAACTTGGTGTAGAAGGTAACATAAGGTTCATGTCCATTACAGAAGACTAAATGATATAAATAAATCCCCAATAAAATTTCTTATTCTGATAAGTTTAAAATTACCATTACAACTTTAGGTTGGAGAACACCAGCTTGATAAAATGTTTTTTTAAACCTTTTAAAGATTTGTATACTTGCAAGATATGAACACATTTAATAAATAAGAGTAATAGAATCATAATTACATTGATGTTTTTATATTAACCATTTTTCTTAAAATTTAGACTTTGTAATGTAGTACAATACTCTAAAATAACAGTTGCTGTTTAACCAGAGTTGTACAAACCCCCAATTTTTAATAGTTGCTCTAGAGAATAAAACTTAACAGACACAATGTTAAGAGTAAATTAATGTTTCAAGAATCATTGATCATATTAGCATATAGACTGAAATTTGGTTTATATCAGTACATTATTATTTGACCTTAGGAAAAACCTTTAATAGTTTTAACTGTTGTGTTACTTACATATACACATAAACCTTTTAAAATTTATCCTTATTTATACTTTTTTAATCTCAAACTCTCTTGCTGTTTACTCAATTGTATTATAGCTTTATTTTATCACAAAGATATTTTACTTAGAAACTTTTTTTACTAAATATATTTTTATATCTAAAACCCTGTAATGTTTTAATCTGCTGATCCCTTTTTAAATTTATATTCTGAAACAACCCTTATAAATTTCTGAATTTAGATAAATTACTCCATTTTAATCCAATGAAATGCTTTGTTACCTACAGAACTCTATTTAAATACAGTTGAAACTTTTAGACCCCTTATATAGAATAATACCTGTTAAGACTTTTAGTAGCCATTTTTTCAGTGATAACATAAAGTAAATTTAAACCCTCTTTTTTTATTTTTTTTAGTTTACAAATATATTTTTTTCTTTACTTTTTTTATTATTGTACACAAATGGGATACATGTCGTTTCTCTATTTGTACATGCGTAAAGGCATACCATTTGTGTAATCATAAATTTACATAGGGTAATGTTTGATTCATTCTGTTATTTTTTCCCTTCCCCCAACCCCTCCCACCCCTCTTTTCCCTTTATACAGTCCTTCCTTCCTCCATTCTTGCCCCCCTCCCTAAACCTAACTCTAACCCTAACACTAACTCTTCCCACCCCACATTATGTGTCCTCATCCACTTATTAGCGATATCATTCTTCCTTTGGTTTTTTGAGATTGGCTTATCTCACTTAGCATGATATTCTCCAGTTTCATCCATTTGCCTGCAAATGCCATAATTTTATCATTCTTTATGGCAGAGTAATATTCCATTGTGTATATATACCACATTTTCTTTATCCATTCATCAATTGAAGGACATCTAGGTTGGTTCCACAATCTGGCTATTGTGAACTGAGCAGCTATGAACATTGATGTGGCTGTATCTCTGTAATATGCTGATTTTAAATCCTTTGGGTATAGTCCAAAGAGTGGGATAACTGGGTCAAATGGTGGTTCCATTCCAAGTTTTCTAAGGAGTCTCCATACTGCTTTCCAGAGTGGCTGCACTAATTTGCAGCCCCACCAGCAATGTATGAGTGTACCTTTCTCCCCACATCCTCGCCAACACCTGTTGTTGCTTGTATTCTTGATAATCGCCATTCTAATTGGGGTGAGATGGAATCTTAGGGTGGTTTTGATTTGCATTTCTCTTATTACTAGAGATGTTGAACATTTTTCCATATGTTTGTTGATTGCTTGTAGATCTTCTTCTGTGAAGTGTCTATTCATTCCCTTAGCCCATTTGTCGATTGGATTACTTGCATTCTTGGTGTAGAGTTTTTTGAGTTCTTTATAGATTCTGGAGATTAGTGCTCTATCTGAAGTATGATTGGCAAAGATTTTCTCCCACTCTGTAGGCTCTTTCTTCGCATTGCTGATAGTTTCCTTTGCTGAGAGAAAGCTTTTTAGTTTGAATCTATCCCAGTTATTAATTCTTGCTTTTATTTCTTGTGCTATTGGAGTCCTGTTGAGGAAGTCTGGTCCTAAGCCGACATGTTGAAGCTCTGGACCTACTTTTTCTTCTATAATCTGCAAGGTCTCTGGTCTGATTCCGAGATCCTTAATCCATTTTGAGTTTAGTTTCGTGCATGGTGAGAGATATGGGTTTAGTTTCATTCTGTTGCATATGGATTTCCAATTCTCCCAGCACCATTTGTTGAAGAGGCTATCTTTTCTCCATTGAATATTTTTGGCACCTTTGTCTGGTATGAGGAAATTGTATTTATTTGGGTTTGTGTCCGTGTCCTCTATTCTGTACCATTGATCCACCTTTCTATTTTGGTACCAATACCATGCCGTTTTTGTTACTATTGCTTTGTAGTAGAGTTGAAGATCTGGTATTGCGATACCCCCTGCTTCACTCTTTCTGCCAGGGATTGCTTTAGCTATTCTGGGTTTTTTATTCTTCCAGATGAATTTCATAATTTCTTGCTCTATTTCTGTAAGGTACATCATTGGGATTTTAATTGGAATTGCATTAAATCTGTATAGCACTTTTGGTAGTATGGCCATTTTGACAATATTAATTCTTCCTATCCAAGAACATGGGAGATCTTTCCATCTTCTGAGGTTTTCTTTAATTTCTTTAAACCCTCTTTTTATTTAACAATTTATAAAAACACCAAAAATGTTTTAAGTATGTTACCCTGTGGAATTTAAGGTGTTAATAGTATTTGATGTTATATTTAACAGTTAGCATTTTAGCTCTATAAACCAATCAGATGTCTCTAACAAACACATCCATGATCAATCCCATATATGTTAAATCTAATTTAGTTATTTTTAAATTATCAGAGAAGTGTATTGGGGCATATCACTCATTTCTTTCCTGTTGAAGAAAAACCTACAATGGATATTAGACATTTTATAAAATTAACATTTTAATTTTTTGACCACCTTGAAACAAAACTGTGTTAGTAACTTGAAAGCCATATTTTTGTTTACCCAATTTAAAAACCTTTTAAATCATGTAAATCAAAAGCATTTAGATCCATTTTTTTATTTTAATTTTTGAGCTCACATGTCAATTTTGGTACCAAATATATGTAGACATGACAATACACCAGTGTACATATACATAAAATAAACAGATGGACAAAGACCTTGTAGTTATTTTTTAAAACCCATTACATTGAGAATTAACCCTTGTAAACTGGCCTCTGAATGAAAGAGCATTAAGAAAACTTTATAGTTGGAAAAAATAGGTCTGATCAAAAAATTAACATAGGCACACCAGATCAAAATTATAAACTCAAAAAAAAAATAGAATTTTAAAAGTCTTTTTGGCCTGATGTGTCCCTCTCATCAGAGATGAAAAGGAACTAAGAGAACATAGACAAGGTTGTGCCCTATCCCTCCCTGAAGGAGATTCCCAAGGAGACAGCAAGGGAGCTGCTTCCACCGGTCTCCTGGGAGAGCCCCTCAGGTGGGGTCTTGTTTTACCGGGTTTTCCTGGTCTCCTGGAGAGCAGTCATCAAAATGTCAGCCTGGCACTTTGGTTGACCAACTGCAATAGTTGGAAGTTTCTATTGGCAGCAGTTTACATTTTAATGTAAGCTTTAGTGAACATGGTTAAAAACCTCTTTAGCCATTTTTTTTCCAAATTTGACTATAAAACATTTGATCAGGATGTCCAGGCTGCCCAAAGACAATGTGGTGGTCCCCGAGGAGGCCATCTGACCTCGAAAGCTGGCCATTCTCTCTCACAGAATTGAGGGAGAGAAAAGATGTCACAGCAGGTCCTGTGGACTCGGCCCTTCTCTGGAATTCCTGGAAATTGGTCAATATGTGTTGAAGGGTGTGCAGGACCAACACGAGGGAGACCGACCCACGTCCACACTCAAGGCAGCAAAAAACAGAAAAGGACAAACAAAAACGTCCCAGTAGCCGGTGTTCCCGAGTTCCCCGAGAGTGAGCATCCCAGGCGGCCGCAGGCCGGGTTGGCCACGGAGGGAAGGAGCCTGCGCCACCGAGATGGCCTTGGAGGCTACTTCCCTTTCTCCACCAGGTGCGAGTCCCGATGTGGTCAAAGAGGGACTCTCCTCGGGAAACCAGGGCGGTGGGAGGAGGAATCCGCGGCCCGTGCTAACGTGGCCATCACTGAACTGTTCTTCCAGGAGAAGGGCATTCGCTGCGCCCCGACGTGTCCCCGGCGTAACCAGCACACGCGAGCGCACTGGGGTTCGCGCTCAGGACAGGGGACCTGCTGGCACACAGCGGAGGGCGCAGCTCAGAACAGTCCCAGGACCCAACATCCGACTGAAAACCCGAGGCTGGACAAACGCCCGACGCCGCCCAGCCACGCACGCTCGGACGAAGCCATCGCCCCGGTGTTGGGTTCCAACCAGCCACAGCGGGACAGGGCCTCCAGGGACCGGCAACCTGGGACGCGGTCGGCTTCATGGACTCACCGGACTTGGGAGGACAAGGAGTGGGGCTCGGGCGCTCTAATTCAGCCTGCGGAAGGCACGAGGCGCGACGCAGCGAGGCAGGGCATCCGGCCACAGAGGCGCGGCCGCCGCCCTGGCCACGAGGGCAGAGGGCACCAGTGGACTGCGCTGGGCAAGGGTGAGCGCCCGCGCCGTGAACCAAAAGGCTGGCGACAGCGGCGGCGCGGCCACCGAGAACACCCGCGCACGGATCGACTAGCTGAGCGGCAACCGAGTGAGAGTGCGCGAGAGAAAACGGTGCCGCTGGGCTCCTGCAAAGGACCGCAACTGGCCTGGACGCCAGCGACGAATTTTCGCTATGGCCCTCCGTGGTGCTGTCACCGAGAATCTGGAGACACGAAGACAAGAGTGGTACTGCGCCCCAGGCTCAGTGCAGATGTGTGCTCTGGCAGAAAACCGTCGGGGGCGCGCTGCTGGTCAGAGAGCCACTGGGAACGCCGGGAACTTGGACCAGGAACGTGGTGCCAGCGGGCCTGGGACAGAGAAAGGGACCATCGAGGGTGCAGAGAACCGCGATGCCACCTGCGGGCGGGCGCTGGACCCGCCTAGGGCCCCGCACACAGCGGACGCCTTTGTCCAGGCCAAAGGCAACTATGGCCTCTGGCTCCATCAGCGGTGCAGCGGGTAAAACTAGGCCAGCGCTGAGAAGGGAGCGGCAATTCCATGAACCTGGGCTGGTTTCAGAATGGGACAGGTGTTCCAGAGAGACATCGTGCACAGAACTTTCACAGATGAGAAGCTCCAGGTTACCAGTCCTGCAGGATGCACGGCACCTCGGGTTATGATGCAGCTGAGACTGAAACATGGGACCTCATGGGGAGGAATGTTTGGAGAGAAGGTAGAGATTAATTCTGCAGTCTTGACTTGGATTCTCAGCTGCCTGTTTTGTTTCTCTACTGCTGAATGCTAAGTAAGAAGGAGTAAGTGGAAGAGAGAGAGACAGAGAGAGAGAGAGAGAGAGAGAGAGAGAGAGAGAGAGAGAGAGAGGAGGCTTTAGACTTTAAATATCAAATAACCAAATATGGTTCAAAATCAAATTCTTATCTCAACCTTTAATAGACTTAAGTGTCATTTAAGTTTTCTAAGCCACAGGTGGTAGTCATTGTTCAATCTGTGAAGTGAGGACCAAGATCGTTCAAATTTCAAAAAGTAGCTTTTAGGATTTTAAGAAATCATACAGGTGACTGGATCAGCTGCTGGGAGGCTGAGATAGAAGGAGTGAATGTTTGGAGCCAGGCTGAGCAACTGAGAGAGACCCTGTCTCCAAAGGATTAAAAACCTAGGAGATGTAGCTTTAGTATAAGTGCTCTGTCTTCCATTCCCAGTAGTGGAGAAGAAAAAAGGAAATAAAAGTAAAGTGACAGTTCCTGAGACATAATACAACTAGTAACCTTCGAAAAGATAGAATCATCCTTATGTGGTCAAACTGTTAACACCAGAAGCAAAACCCCAATGAAGGACCAATGCATACCTGTGACCCTTTAAAGATCGCCCTAAATGTAAGAGGATTTTTTACATCCTTGTACCAGATCCGCATTATTTTTTTTTTCTCTTTGAGAAAGGGTGTTCCTAAATTTTCCTGCTCTTCTAGAACTTGAAATTCTCCCACCTCAGCCTTCTGAATAGCTGGGATCACAAGCATGGCCCACTGCTGCTTGGCTATCAGGTTCACTTAAAAATGGACAGAAACATACATTATTTAGCATCTCATAGGTCCACAGTCTTCTCTGTTTTACCTTCAATGTCATAAACCTTCCACAAATATTCACTTAAGCATATACAGACTGATTACTTTTGCCAGCTATTCTGAAAATAGCTGCCAATTTGGCACGTTCTCTTTCAAATATGGAATTTTTTTTTAAAAAGTTACCTGGAATGTGGAACTACCTAATAATGTGCTTATTAGGGACTGGGAAGGGTGTGAGGGAAGATGGTAGAAGAGTGGATGGAAGCAGCAATGCACTCCGTATGTATGTGTGGAAATATAACATGAATCCCTTCCATGTGTACAGTGCTTACGTGTCAATAAACAAATTTTAAAATCACCACATACAAAAAAAAAAAAAAAGAAAAGAAAAGGACAAACAAACACAGAACAGGTAAGACACCAAAGACAATGACAAGTGCCCACTCCTGATTCCTGCCCAGAGGGCCTGGGAACGACTTGCCAGGCCCGGACTCGGGAAGTAATGCTGCGTCCAGCCTTCCTCAGAGTCCCCAGATGCGGGTCCACCAGAAACAGACTGACTGGTCCCCGGGGGGCAGAAACAGGTGACTCTCTGGGAGAATTTAGCTCAGTCCTGGGTTGGGAATCCACACACCATGCAGCCTGGGGCTGAGGAACGTCTCTCAGGGGCCTTCCCTAGGAGCACCGCTGTGGCCTCTCCCCTCCGCAGGAGTTCCCAGGTCAGGGGTGGGCGGTGGTTACCCACCAGGCAGCGAGGATCTCGCTGGGGCCTCCAAATGTTATGGGGTCAACTTAAGAACAGACCGATCACCACTGAGAAGTCCAAATTTGAGAGTCTTTACTAAGCTGACCGGCTGACTGTCTCACATGATGCCCCCCAAAATGGCTACGGGAGAACAGCCAGGACCACAGGGTTGTAGGGGTTCTTATACCAAAAATCACATGAATCATAAGCATCTGTTGCTATGATTCAAAATTATACATTAACATCATGAGATCATCAACAGAGGGGGAAGTGGGTCAAAATGATCCTTACCTAGGTACAAACTAAAGAATAGTTACTAACATCCACACATCACTGTTCACATGGTACATTGTTTAGGAGCAATAGGAATCAAGAGAGCAATTCTTACTACATAGGAGTTGCCATTGTATATTATTAAACATGTCACACCAAGTAACTGATGATGGGGACAGAGGCGGGGTGTTCCCATGGGAGAAGCTTATTTCCTACATAACATGGAGTCTCAGAGCAAAATGGAGTCTGTTTAGTCATTTTCCTCAGAGTCTGGCCTAGAAAATTCTCATGGAGCCACATCTGTCAGCCCATCACAACTATGAACACTGAAATTTAAACTTCATACAATTTTGCTCCTGGTGAGGTGTTATTCTCCCTTTGACTGTTTCCCCAACCAGCCGGCCCTCGTACCTAGGAGGCCAGATGGGGCCCACAGGCCTAAGACCCCCACTTCTTCTAGATGGGACTGAAGGAAGGAGCGGAGCTGGCGCTCAAGCTGGAGACACTGGAGCCTCCAAAGCAGGGATGTCAGTGTGCAGAGGTGGAGGCTGGGGAGAGTCTGGGGTACTCCAGGGTGGGAAGACTCGCGGGATGCACACACAGGGGGCTTCCTAACCCTGAATTTCCGGCTGCAGCACAAGCCCTTCAAAGCCCTGGGAAGGAACACCCAGGATATTCACGCTTCACGTTTATGTTTTAAAAGATCTTCAGCCGGTGCCGCGGGTGCAACAGACCCTGGCTTCAGCAGAACGGAAGGGCCCCGAAGGCGGCTCAGCCCCCAGAAGGGACCTGGGGACGGCCTGGCCTGGCCTCAGCCACCGCCGCCCGGCAGAGCAGTGGACCCGGGCTGGTGTTGGAGGGGCGCCCAAAGACCAGCGGGGATGGGCAGCAGGCGGGCCAAGGGACCCGGGCGTCCCGGCGCACGCTCGAGGGTGGGCACGCGTCTCCCCAGGGTCAGGGAGGCGGAGCTCTTGCCCAGCGGCGCAGGGACCTGGCTCGCCGGCTCTGCCAAAAGAAGGGACCCGAGTCCCGGCAGCGCCAACTGCAGTCGCAGAGCGACGGTGCGACCCTGTGCGAGGGGCACCCGGCGCCCTCCCCACGCCCACGCGCACCAGCGCCTGGGTCCTGCTCCTCAGCCTCTGCCTCCCTCCGCCGGCCCCGCGTCCTGGTCCTAACCGGGAAGCGGCAGCCATCACGGGCTCCGGGCCCGGGCGACCTAGAGGAAGGCCATGCCGCAGGGCTTCTGCCGCCAGCTGTCCTGCCGCGGAGGACCTGATCGCCAGCAGACAGCTGGTGGGCAAGGCACAGGACCACGCCGGACCGCTGCGCCACGCTGTCCGCCGGCGAACAGGTTCTGCCGTGGGTCACTGTGCCCAGGGGTTTACTGAGAAGGGTCCTCAAAACGCCCGGGATGCCCTCGTGAAGGAGGCTCACTGGGAGAGGCACTGAACGGGGATGGAGTCCATCCGCCAGCGCGTGGGGGCTCCAGCCCTGGGGGTGTCCCCGAAACATGAGCAGGGTCTGCGGCCTTTGCCCACCGCCTCAGACTCCTCGTTGACGGACGTTGGACCGGTCCTGGTCGGGGAGCCAGCCTTGGGGCGGGCAGCCCTCTTCAGCCGAGGGAGGCGATCCTCCGACTTCAGCAAGGTAAGCAGGCCCGGCGGGCTTCAGGAACAGCTTGTGCAGGGTGCACAGTAGCCTCGGTCTAGTCACGGAGCCAACAGGTGGAAACAGCCCACGTGCCCGTGGATGGATAAATCATCAAGCAAAGTGTGGTCCATCCCACAAGGGAGAGTTGAAGGAAGGAGATCCGTCCCCTGCTCCAGCGGGTGAACTGGAGGGCACTCCTGCGTGAGATGGGCAGTGCCAGCAGGACGGGTCCCGCAGGATTCCGTCGTGGGGCCTAGAGTCGAATCCCCAGAGAGCAGGATGTGGACAGAAACCAGGGATGCACCCACACACCGTGGGGCACAGGTGACCCCACCCAAAGAACGGCCTGGCCCTTGCTGTCAGGCGTTCCAGGGTTGAAGCCCTGCGGTGGAGGGGAAGCCGGGAGGGGTCCTGCCTGAAACAGCGTCCTCAGGGTACAGCCCCTCCCTTCCGTGTCCACACTGGGAAAATGAAGACCTAGCAGGAGGTTTTTCTCACCCTGCAGGAGGCGCTGTTGACGCCTCAGCCCGTGATGTCCAGTGGGACCTCTCCCCACCTCCTGTGCCTCCTCAGCACCAGGCTGTGGGGCAGGACCCTTCCGGGCTGGGTGTGGCGACCAAAAGGTCTCACTGCCGGAGGTCCTGCGGGCAGCAGTTCACACACCGAGGACACCCCCTCAAGGGGACCAAGCGCTGTGCTGGTCCTCTAGGCTGTTCACTTATGTAGATAAAGTATCTATGGGGGAAATTCTGCAAAGCTCTAACTAAGACATATTTCAAGGGCAGGGATGTGGCTCAGTGGTAGAGGCTTGCCCGGCCCGCACAGGGTGCACCTGGGTGTGATCCCCAGTGCTGCAAAATTATGTATTAGTTACATATTTAAACCATGCAGAAGGCTAACCAGACATTCCCAATCCTGAGCTAGCTCCACTACCTTGTGTCTTTGTTTTTAATATAAGTTGGGTTGTACGTGGGATAGCTTTGTACCCACGTGGAACCCAGAATTTTGACTCAGATCCACGTCTCATAACTTGACCACTCCCCCCGACTGAATTTCTGAAGTATTTTCATTTGGTGTGAACTGTTGATCTGACATCTTCGCCTAACTGCATCCCCCTGAACACCAGCACCCAAAGGCCAGGTTCCTATCAGCTGAGCACAACCATGGAGAGTGACCACAGCTTCGTGGCGCACTTGAGAAGGCCCTCCTTGCTGGACCTCAGAGTAAAGGACACCGGGTCCTCCGTGGCCAGAGTGGCTGAGTCAAGTCATCCCACCTTCATTCTCGAGATATAAGAATTGTCAGCCTTTCAACTAAATGGTTGACGAGAGGCGACTGCTTCTGAGATGGACTTTGGCACTGTCCCATCTCAGGTTTCCGTCCAGTCCCGTCACCTGCCACTTACATTTGGTGGAAGTTGAGTGGGGATATGGGCGGACCCCTCGGTCAGCGCCTGGGAACCAACGCTTGAACAGGACGTTGAGCTTTTAATTCTATAGCTGCCTTGATGTGTCTTCTATGAATTACCAGAAATAGCTCACAGCACAGGACGGGCCATCCCGCCTCCCACTGCTGAGGCATGGCGGGGAGGGACAGATAGGGACAAGTCTGAGGTTTCCAGTGAGACCACGTGGCCAAACGGTGCTTCTGAAGTAACAGGACGGACCAGAGCAGGTCGGAAAACCATGGCCAGCGCCGAACCCGAACCCGGCGGGAGCTGACTCTGTAAATAAAGTCCTGCTGGCACAGAGCCCTGCCCCTCCGTTGACCCAGGGTGGCCGCTGCCCTGCTGGAGGGCAGGGTTCAGCAGCGTGGCAGGACCATGTGGCCTGCAATGCCTAGCAAGTGCCTCTCCGGCCTTTTGAGAAAAAAATTCGCCAAATCCTAAGTTAGGATATTAAAGAAAAAAAAAAAAAAAGTAACAAATACACTGATCCTGGGGCTGGGATGTGGCTCAGTGGTGGAGCGCTTCTGGGTTTGATGCTCAACACCACATAAAAATAAAGGTGTTATGACCATGTACAATTTAAAAATTTAAAATATATATAGACACGGATCCTGCAGACTCACCAGCGGCGACTGAATTGGGCGGACAGAAGGAACAGACACCCTGGGAGCGTGCTCCCTGGGCACCCTTTTCCCAGCGACACCCTGCTTTCGCCCACGTGCACATCGACAGAAGCAGCTCCGAGATCAGCACTTTATTACCCGTGAGGTGCGCGATCGAGAGCGGGTGCAAGACTCGCAGAACTCGCCGTGAAGCAGGGACATCGACCCGATTCCAGGTCTGACCCCTTGACCTCCACTAAGAGGCCCCATCCCCCGACACGTCGTCAGTGGGGAGAAAGACTCAGGCTGTCGAGAAGAAGAACCGGCAGCAGGAGGGAGCCGTGGAGCCCGGGGCACTCTCCACGGTCAGCCGGGGGTTGCTCTCCTTCACCTCCCTCAGCAGCACCTGCAGCCTCGCCTTCCACTCGTCCATCTTCAGCCTGGAGGACCAGAGAACGTCAGCGGTTCCAGAACACCTAGTTTCGTCGTCCCCCAGGGTCCTTGCGGACCGCCCAGGTGCCCAGGAATCGGTCTCAGGCTCACGCAGGCAACGTTTCTGGATCCACACAACAGGGACCCCGAGAAACGTCCGAGTACAGGCGGACATCACCTGAAGGACGGCCAGCGGCCCCCTGGCTGCAGTCGTTTCTGCGGTTGCCACGCAGTGGACCAGGCCTCTCTGCAGGCACACCTGTTCTCGGGTGGCCCCTCCCACCACCACCCCTGTCCACCCGGGGGAGCAGCCCTGCGCTGCCCGCTGGAGAGACAGGCACGCGCCAAGCCAGGTGACCTCCCGAGAAGGCTGGCTGCAGACAGGCCAGTCCTCGGTTCCCACACCAGAGGCTGGGCGTCCATCTGAACGTGGAATAGAGATTCCCGGAGGGCGGGACGGCGGGGGACAGAGGAGGCTGGAGAGCAGCACCGCAGGAGGAGCGGCCCTGGTGTTCACGGCTCAAGGAGGTGGCCCTGGTTCACGTCACCTGCGGTGCGTTTTCAGTCACCAGAAGAGGAGCCCAGAGGCTCCAAACGCCAAGTAATAAGGAGCAGGAAATACGAACCGTGCCGATTGGGGCGGCGCTCGCTGGGTACGGCTGGTGCGGTGTCCTGCTGGCCCGGTGGGTGGCGCACACCCGCAATCCCAGCTACCCAGAGGCTGGAGGACTGCCAGTCAGGGCCAGCCTGGGAAGCTTGGCAAGACCCCCGCTTCAAATAAGCAAAGGGCTGGGCGTGCGGCTCAGCGGTAGAGCCCCTCCCGGTCTAATCCGCAGCACCTCAGAACACATCGCAGTCCCCCATGAATGCGTGCAGCTGTTACATGTCAATCAAGATTATGTTTAGTCTTTTCTCTCATGATTCTCTCTCCTACTCACTTTCTCTATTCTCCTCCCTTTTCCACTCTCTAGCGCGTGCCCTTTCTCGTTCCCTTTCTTTTCCTCTCATTTTCTCTTACCCTGCAGGGAGACACTTTGTTTGCTTAATAAACTCCCTTATGTGATTAAAAAAAAAAGATTATGTTTAAACGTCCAGGGAGGTAGGAACAGTAAAGACCCGGATGTGATCAGTACACAGAGCCTGGTGAGAGTGCACAACTTAGGTATGCACCGCTGGAAGCGCCAAGCAAAAGACCAAAGGAAGCCAAAGACAGATGGAGTCACTGCAGGGATATGGAGGTTCATACCTCAAGGAGACCTTGAAATCTGAGGGCCAGGGCTGGTTCTGGAGAACCAGCTTCTGCACAGCGGAGACCCAGCGACCCTGGAACCCTGGAGGTAGCAAAGCAGGAACCACGCTTCCTGGCTGGGCTGTGATGGTCGTCCATGCTAACCCCACCCCCACCCCCGCACACGCGCGAGCCCCGCCTGTGCGCCAGGGTGCTCTGAGCCATCCGCATGCCCAGTACCGAGTGCTCCCGACAGTGCTGGACAATACTCAGTCCAACGGGAAGAGCAGTCAGGAGCAGCAGGGAGTGGACAGAGCCCCCTGGGCCAGGCGGTGCTTCGAGGTGCCTCAAGAGGTTTCTGTGGGCATGCTCGCCCAAGCCCCCAGGCTCGGACCTCTCCAAGGCGTACCTGAGCGTCCTCAGGGGCCCGCCGCCGTCCTTCAGAGCCTCCAGGAGCTCAGCCACGCCACTCAGCCCCAAGGCGTTCTGGCCCAGGTCCAGCGTCACCAGCGTCCGGTTGCTCTTGAGGGCAGATGCCAGTCCCTGACAGTGCAGAGGGGTGAGGGAGCACCCCGAGAGCCTGTGGAGGGGCAGAGCGGCTCACCCTCCCAGAACCCACAGTGCTGCCAGGCGCGGCTGCCTTCCAGGGTCAGCAGTGAGAAATGGGGACGGGGATCGGCCCCGTGGCGTATGCCGCGGAGCGGGGGCGATGGTGTTGAAACAGAACCAGCAGGAGAGTTGCTGGGGGGGTGTGGGTTTTACTTAGAGCAGGCAGGAAGTTCCTGAGAACGACGACCTTCAAGGCGGGAAGACCCTGCAGCCTGTGGCAACTGGGGAGAAGCTGAGGGCCAGGGAGGCGGAACGCAGAGAACTGGGCTCGGTGGCAGAGCCCTCGTCTCACCGTGCCAGGCCCAACACACATGGCACTGTCCTAGTCAGCTCCCAACACGAGGGCCCCGCAAGAACCTGTAGGATGTTTGCTATAAAAGCCTTTATGTTTCACTTGTGAGGCGATTTGAGGCTCTGGAGACAGAGATCATGGTGTGACCTGCAACTCCACAGGTCCCTTGGGGTGCTGGGTGAGCTTGCCTAGGAGATCAAGGATGGAGACCTGCAGGTCAGGTCGGACGGCACCACACCCATGTGGGAGTTGGAGGCTCAGAGGTGGACTTGCCGCGAGGGCAGGTGGTCGAACCCCAGGCACCTGGCAGAGCCGGACACAAGCTGGGGAATGCACCTGGGAGCTGGGGAGTGATTGGGTTGCTTTTATAGACCTTCATCAGGTGTGACATTGATGTCACCGCCACGTCCCCCCTTTCCAGAGCCCCTTGGAGACCAAGTGGCTTTGCTCGTGGAGGGCAGGGGAGTTTCCGTGGGGGCAAACGTGTGCCGCGTGAGCTCATGGCAGAGCCCCACCCGCCAAGAATCCCAGGACCTCCCAGGTAGAGCCAAAGCAAAAGCAGAAGCACCCAGGGCTCCAGGGCTTGCTCTGGTCTCTGCAGCAGAGCTGTGGGGTCACCACACAGCCCTGGTCCTCTTGCCATCAGGGTTCCAGTTGCAAAGTGGGCTGCCTCAGTGCAGTGCACTCCCCAGGAAGGGAGGCGGGGCTCACAAACCTATTTATGGGACTGATGGGTTTCCTGGGGGTAGCAGCCCCTCTTCAGCCCCTGTAGCAGGCTCTCTGCTTCCTGACCCAGGATCCCAGCAGAAGCAGCACGTTGCTGAAACCCACCTCGCAGGAAGCCACTCCCACCTACAACCCACCTCCTCAGCCCTCTGACAGCTGTGAGCACATAGTCACCTGCGTTCCCCTAGAGGGGTCCAATCCTGAAATCAGGGGAGCTACACTGCCCCAACCTGAGGTATGTTGGAATATAGAAACTAAAGCTGTCCCAATACCTTAGAGCACAGGCACCTACCCGAGGTGTTTCAGGCTGGAATTTGGATTCCTCAAGGCATCACAGAGAAACCACAGCCCGCCAGCTATGGCATTCAGACCCAGGTCCACGTGTGTGAGGCTGCAGTCTTCCTGAAGCAGCTTCGAGAGCTGTTTGCAGCCATGTTCGGTCACATTGCAGCGCCGCAGCCTGCAGGGTGACCAGAGACACCTGTTGCCAGACCTCAGCCTCCCGTGGCCTCATGCTTCCAGATGAGTGTGCACCCCAGAGCATGCAAATGCAGAGACCTTGCTTCCACCCAGCCCAGGGGCAGAGGCTTGGACCAGCCTTTGTCTATGGACTTTCCTACAGGGAAACACCTCCCAAGATACAGGCCGTCCTTGGGCACAGCCTCTTACAGGTCAGGAGCTTGGGCTCTGGGTTCAGGCAGGCCTGGGAAGGATCCGAGGCCTCATTCAATTTCTGCATTGTTAGAGCATTGAGGTTCTACCTGCTGTCTATTCTAACTCTCAGACTTAATTGCCCAGAACTGTGGGGCACCCAGAAAACTGGACGTTCCTCATGACTCAGGGGCCATGCTTCAAATTTGAACATCATAGGCCCTCTAATAAGACTGGACTTCCTCAGTGCCCGTGTTGAGAGGCCTTACTAGAGGATGACAGTGACCCGGGCCATCGGGCAGGTGGACCTCACACCCTATACCCAAGCATGCTGAAGACTGGAGTGTTCAGATCAGAGTGGCAGATACGGACAAGGGGAGTGTCACATCTGTGCCCAGAGTCGTCAGCAGCATGTGACCTCATGTCCTGTAGGACACCAGGTAGACAGTGTCACCTCAGGGCCGACTGCAGCTCAGCCCTCACCCCCTGCCCAAGCACAGCATCGCAGGAGACCACAGAACCCAAGGGACACCGAAAGACCAGGTAGACAGATGGTCACCAGATGAGAGATACCAGTTTGTTGTGCAAAATCCCAAAGCCATGTATGAACCTCGAGAGATGGGGAGCAAAACCAGGAGGCCAAATTAAGCTGCACTAGGCTACGCAGGTGTGGTCAGGTGTCAACTGTACGTTTGGAGTAACAACTCAGTCGACAACTCACTACAGAGTGGGCTTCATGCCCACCTCACAGACATGCCCATGGACAAGCTTCATGGATAAGCTTTGGATTTCTATAGTTAGTAAGATCAAGGTATCCATCTCAAGGTTATGAGGATTCTTAAAAATGCTGCTTGCAAAACTTAGCGTAGCCCCTGATAGGCAGGATGTGCTGTTTAGATGCCTAAGTCAGGGCCATCTGCCTGGCAGCGTCCGACATCAAATCCGCAGCCCACACGAACCGTCCCTGGGCACAGACATGATATCCCCTTTTGTACCTGCCACCTGAATCTGAGCACTCTAGTCTGTTTGGGACAGGCCTGGACCTAAGGTCATCCTGGATTAGGCTATCAGGAGCTTCCAGAAGCCACAGTCCAAGCCTATAGGCAGTAGGTTTACGGGCAGCAAGAGCCCCAGAGAAACCAGCACCGACGACTCCTGAACAGAAAGAGGTCCCGGCCCTGTGCATCCTCGGGAATGCTGTCACAGCTGCCACCTTGGTGTGAGCAGGTGGCTCATGCTGGGCCTGCCCCCACACCATCGCCAGAGAACCAGAGTCCAGAACAGACCCAGCCCAGCTTCCCCAGAACCAGCCCACTCAGTCCTCACACCCACCAGAGACCCCACACCCCACCAGACCAGGAACAGTCACCTTCTGGCCCCCTACTCAAGTGTCCCAGCTCCTACCAGAGAACTCAGTCCATCAGCACTGCAGGGCATAGGGCGTGAATTTCACGACCACAGAGTAAACATGATGCAGAACCACCTACCTGTCCCAAACCCACCAGAAGAATCTGGAAAAGCTGGCAAACGTTCACACCTTTCCTGTTCCCACCCACCCCTTCCCAATTCTCACCACGCGCCCACCAGTCACACCTGAACGAGTGGCCAGGTGCCCCCAGCCCCTCCCAACCCGCGCTCCGACAGCCGGCCTCACAGCAGCCCAGGACTCACACCAGCACCTGCAGCCGGCACTCGGGATAGCGCAAGCCCTCGCACAGGGTCTTCACCCCGCCGTCCCCCAGGTCGTTCTTGGCCAGGCACAGGTGGGTCAGCCTCTGGCCCACGATCAGAGTGGCAGAGAGGTCGCTGCAGCAGGCTTCCGTGAGGTGGCAGTTCTCCAGCCTGCGGGAACCACGGGAATGGCAGGCTGCAGGGCAGCCACGCCTAGTCTCCCGCCGCCTCCCGGCAGGGGTCCGGAAGTCCACTCAATGCCCCGCCCCCTCGCCACCCTGTTGGTGATCACAGGGGACGGAGGGACGGCGTGAGATGCTGGGCTGTCTGGACCAGATGGAAGCAGGCGTAGTGCCACTGGGCAGTTCCACGGGCCGCCCACACGTCCAGGGCCACCGTTCCTCCCCCCACAGGAGGCCCAGGAGGAGGGGGACTTACGACAGCCTCTGCACGGGGCACTTGGGGTGCCTCAGCCCCGAGCACAGCAGCTTGGCGCCCCCGTCCTGCAGCTCGCTGTCCGAGAGGTCCAGGCACGTCAGGGAGTGGTTGGCTTGGAGGGCCAGGAAGAGGCCCGCCCACTGCTGCGCGGGGGCAGTACAGGGCCCCAGCCTGTGGGGAGAGGGCGCGCGTCACTCTCCTGGAAGGATGGAGGCCGCATCAGCTCTACTGCACAGCTGCAGGGAGTGCCTTGGTGGACCTCGCTCTTCCAGGAGCTGCAGGCCTCTGCCCGTTCCAATGTCCACGGCCTTCTCATCAACATCCCGCCTTCTCGCCAAGAGAAATTTAAAACTGCTAATGCAATTCCACGTGACGTTCACCAACACGGCCTGCTTAGAGCTAAATAAGTGATTCTGTAGCCAAAAAGAAAGTTGATGCTCAATACTCAAGATGTTTCAAAAGCGATCAGACCAGAGGAAGGCTAAGCAACAAGGTGCAATCTGGCACCCAGGCAGCCAGGTCCAGGGTGTGCAAGGATGGCCAGGATGGAGAACAGGAGCACTCAAGCCGATGTGTGTGGGTGGCATGGAGGCAGGTGTCAGAAGAGGCCACGCTCAGGGGCCACAAGGGCAGCTCTTCCGTCCTTCCGTCCTTCCCCACACTGCCTCACCGGTGCCAGGCTCCGCCCTGCCCCCAGCTGCCCCAGCCCCAACCCACTACTGGGGCAGCAGCGGTCCCTGCAGATCAAACCAGCCCACCCACCCACAGCTGGGCTCCAGCCCAAGCTCTGCCTCAGGCGGGGCTCTGGGGACCTCGGGTAAAGTCAACACCTTCACTTAGCAAGTCAAGGCCACAGTGAAGGAGTCTCGCACAGCATCTGCCATCTGCCACGTAAGACCACAGCCCAGGCTGGTGCCCTTCCCTTGGGGCTGACCCTACCACACGGACACTGTGGGTCCACTCAGAAGCCCAGTGCAAGCGGGAATGTAGAGTGCCTCAAATCAAATGAGCATTAGACACGGGAGTCAACCCGCCGTCATTTTGGAGACTCAGCATGTCTACCAAGAAACATCTTACCAGTGTCTTAAAGCCACAGATGAACACACACAGGGTGGCTGGAAATTGGCACCCAGAGCTCTCCTTGGCTCCAAGGAAAAGCAGCTCACGGCCCAGTTCTTAAAGTCCCCGCTCGTGGGTGATGCCCGTCAGGACTGTCAGGACGCGCATTTCCAACCCCAGAACCTGTGTCGCCAGCCGTGCCCTGGCCTGCTACTCAACTGAATCCGAGGGGCAGGATGCCCCCAGTGACCACTTTGGAGACCAGGCCAGGAGCACCTGTTCAGCAAGCTGGGTGACAACAGCATTTCCAGCCAGCGAGCACCAGAAGCTGGACACCCGGCTTCTCACTGTCACCGAGGGGTCCACCAGGGCCCTGGCCGTCCTGGGTCAGCCCAGGTGGGAAACCAGGAGCCTGCAATGTCACCCGCCCCGCCCTGCAGTAGGGGGACAGTGCTCTGGGTCTCTCTCTGCACTTGGGCATAACATCAGAGCAAAGGCACAGCTGCTGCCCCAGCTCCACTTGAGAAGCAGCTCCCTGTCCTACTTGGTATCGGTCAGAGCTGCTCCCTTCCCCTGGTCCAGCACGCACCACCACATGGCCCACGTGGGAGACCGCGGACAGCAGTGACCCTGAGGCCACCTTGGGGTAAGGGGGCAGCTGTGACCACATAGCTCACCTGGGGGAGTAGCTGACTGCAAGGCCACCTAGGGGGGCAGCTGTGACCTCGAGGCCACCTTAGGGGACAGCCTTGACTGCGAGGCCCACCTCAGGCATTGCAGGCTGCACCTGGCGTGTCCAAGGGTCTCCCCCAGCAGCAGCAGCAGCATCCTGGCCTCCTGGACGGTGCCTCCCACAGTCAGGTGAGTCAGGGTCTTCTTGCCAACGAGAGCCAGACAGAAGTCCTGGTGAGCGGTCACAGGGGAGCAGCTCCCGACCCTAGGGAGACAGAAGTCCTGGTGAGCGGTCACAGGGGAGCAGCTCCTGACCCTAAGGAGACAGAAGTCCTGGTGAGCGGTCACAGGGGAGCAGCTCCCGACCCTAGGGAGAGGAAGTCCTGGTGAGCGGTCACAGGGGAGCGGCTCCCAACCCTAGGGAGAGGAAGTCCTGTGAGCGGTCACAGGGGAGCGGCTCCCGACCCTAGGGAGACAGAAGTCCTGGTGAGCGGTCACAGGGAAGCGGCTCCCGACCCTAGGGAGACAGAAGTCCTGGTGAGCGGTCACAGGGGAGCGGCTCCTGACCCTAGGGAGCTGGGGTGGGGCCCCAGCCGGCCCGATTCCTTCTCCAGGCCCCTCCACCTTGCCAAGGTGAGGTGAGAAACCGTACTGTATTTCTGACAGGCGTGTGCTGGGGAGAAAGGCAGAGGTGTGTCCTCCCCTGAACGGGTACTTGTAGGTCTTACGGAGCAGCCTGCAGCGGGGTCAGGCGTCCACTTAACCAGCGGCGGTCAGCGAGCCCCCTCGCCACCCACAGGACGAGAGACCCAGAGGCCATCGGCGCAGCAGGGTGTAGCTCGACCGAGTTCCCAAGGCCCTTCACAGCAACTGGAGCCTAGGCTCAGCTGTTCTGCCAGACTGCTTGGGTCCGGGAAGACCTGTGGCTTTATCGATCCGGGAAAGGATGTACTGACCACGGAGCTGTCTGTGCCAGTAGGCGCGGGCAGCATCCATCATCCACGGTCCTGTGAGCATGGGCTCAGCTCACGGGCCAGCTTGGACTCTGGGCTATTCGACCCTCCTGTGCTGCCCCCACGCAGTCAAGGCAGCAGCAGAGCAGAGCCGCCCATGCAGATCCTCCAGCCCCCTCTCGGCATAGCATCCCGTCTCCCCGTCACTGAAACAACTCGTCCCATGGAGGACGATCTTCCCATCCCACAGACCGCATGGCCCCCAGGCTCGAGGGCACAGGCCTCGTGGGGTGTCCCTCCTGGGAGCTGCCCCAGGGCTGCCGCCGGGGAATGGGAAGATGGCCTGGGACCTCGCCCAAGACCACAGCAGGGCTTGCACGCGGCCGGCCCTCCCCTCAGAGCAGATGGCTTCCCATGAGCCTCCGTCTCTACATCCCACCAGGTCACCTTTTACCTCCGAGCAGGTGCCTTCAGGCCACAGGAGCTAGGGTCGCTGTGTCACCAAACCAGTGACACCTCTTGCAAGTTGGCTGTTTCTAGTCACTCCCCAGCCCCGCTAGCCATCGTGGCTGTGGAGGTGTCCGAGGGACTGGACCAAATCCTACGCGTAACGCAGCAACCTCGGCTTTCCTGTCAAAGCGCTTCTCTCACCTGCCACAACGTACCCACCATTGCTCTCTGCCTCGGAGTTTGACGCTTTTAGAGAGAACGATGGTTACCAGAGGCTCAAGGAAGGAAGACATTAGGATACAAAATTTCAGACAAGAAGTGCAAGTGGCCGACCTCACCCCATGGTGACTGGTTACGTTCATGCCCAGGCCGCACGTTGCTCTATCGGCTGGGTTTCAACTGCACCCGTGAGGGGCTTTTACAGACATCCCAGCTCTCCATCAGATTTCCTGAATTCCCTGCATGTGGTACGTTTCTCCCACTGGACACGTTCTAGGATGGGAACCATTTCCTGTCCTCATACTCTAAGCACCTGGTTGGAGCCTGGTCAGGATTCAAATATTGCTCCCGACCTCAAAATGCAAAGCTCGCCCCGTGCAGGGCTCTGGTCCAGGACTGGCTCTGCTTACCTCACTCTCTGCAGACGGCAGGAGGTGTGGGTTATACAGTCGCAAAGAACCCTCACGGCCAGCTGGCTCAGGAAGCTCCTGCTGATGTCTAATGAGCTCAGGTTCTCATTGGAGCAGATCACAGAGCAGAGGTCCACCCAGAGGCACGAAGTGTCACTCTCCGGCCGAGACCTGTGAAGGGAGGGAAGGAGCAGACTGGAGAGCGTGGCAGGCGCTGCAGGACGTGCTGGTCCTCTGCAGTGCGACTGCCCCGCAGCAGCGACCGCAGCGTCTGTCCCAGGAACCCACACCCCGTGGGCGCCCTCCACTGTCTGTGGCCTAGTGGAGTCTAAGGCATGGCAATGGGGGTAGTTTCAGCGATGCCGTTTTCCTGTGATTTTGACCAGAACTTGAAATTCCATCACTTGGACTTGGGTTGACTTAAGAGGGTATCAGAGGCACATAACAAGGCCTAGCTGGGTGCTGAGCAGGTGCCTGGGGTCCCAGTCACTCGGCACAGGAGGCAGATGAGAGGATGGCTTGAGGCCAGGAGTCAGGCCAACCTGGGCAACAGACAGACCCCAGCTCGAAACTGAAAGTATAAAGCTGTAGTTAAAGATACGCATCCAATGCGTAAAATCTGCTAACAGGACAGATCCCGTCTTAAGTTTTATAACGGATAAGGTGGCAGAGGAATCTTTGGAAGGTGATGGGTGTACGGCATCGCCTGGGACGAGGCCTCACAGGGATACCGATCCCCAGCTCATTCCGGTGCCGACCATGCCCAGCATTTTCCTCCACCACTCCTAGTAAGGGGTATGGGCTCTGGCACCTGTGCACAGCGTGGTCTCTAGGGGCACGCTGTGGCTCTCCAGGTCACCAAGGGAAGACAGGAGATGTTTTCATCACAAGATGAAGCTCACTAACGTATCTGTCACCTCCGCGCCATTTCTAACCATTCCACCACGTAATCAAAACAACCCTGTGCTCCATACACGTGTGTAATCGTTACTTGCCAACTAAAATTAAGACTAAGTTTTTTTAATCCAAAGAAGGTTTTGGGAAAGGAAAAACCATGTGGGAAAAATGTCAGGTCTTGATGGAGAGAGAATATGTGAAATGGTAGAAGATCCTGGACCATCCAGGGCCCGTCCCCACATGAACAGAGACACAGGGCAGTGAAGCTGGTCAGCACACAGAGCTCTCACCTCACACCACGAAGGTAGGGCTCCAGCGCGGCCTCCTCCTCCGGGAGCACCCCCTTGGCCACCTGCAGCGAGAGCCTCTGCAGGTCCCCACAGTGCCGGAGGCAGAAGGAGCAGTGCACGAGGTCCCGGCTGCTCGTCAGGTACAGGGACGCTTCCTGCAGGGTGGCCGTGGCCTCGCTCACCAGCTCCTCCTCCTGAGACTCGTAGAGGCAGTGGAAGACCTCCTGCAGGCCCACTGCCCACAGCACGGGCTGCTCCTGCTCCGACGTGCGCTTCAGCAGCTCCTGCTTGGCCTCCGAGGACGTCTGGCAGCTGAAAGTGGCCTCCAGCTCCCACACCCTGGCCGCACTCAGCAGGCCCCACAGGAAGCGGCCGGCCTGGGCCAGCAGGGGGTTCCTTGCTCGGGCCTCCCTGGAGAACAGCTCCTGCACGCCCCTGATGTCCCACCCTGAGCCCGGCCACTCGTCCTCCCCCGGGCACCTCAGGACGTAGAACATGGCTGCCAGGAACTGCTGCACACTGACGTGGACGAAGGAGAAGCAGCCCACACAGTCCCTGTCCCTCTGGAGGACACACCTATCCAGGAAGGGTTGGAGGTCGGCCTCCTCCACCCCAAGTCGCCCCAGGTCTTCTCTGTCAAACAGGGACAGCTGTGTCCACAGGCCCTGGGCAGCCAGGAGACACAGGGCCTCCAGCGGTTCTCGCAGGTGGCACTGGGGATGGGCACCAGGTGCCGGCGTGAACTGGCCGCAGAGGAACCTCAGGAACAGCGACGTGGTGGTCTGGCAAGATAGGTTGGGGTCCTCCCCGTGCTGCATCTGGAGCTTCAGGCACGTGCAGAGCAGCTGGCACACGGCGGGCGCCGAGCCCAGGTTGAACAGCACCGGGTTGCGCCTCACGGCATCCAGGGCTCGCCGTGCCTGGTCCTGGTCCTCAAAGTGTCTCAGGAAGCAGGCCTCCCTGTCGCCCTCCGAGAAGCCCTCCACCTCCACCAGCCGCGGCTGCTCCACCAGGAGCAGGAGCTCCCGCAGGGCCCCGGGCCGCGTGGTGACCAGCAGGGTGGCCTTGGCCACCATCTTCCTCTTCAGCAAGCTGCTCAGCAGGATGGGCGCCGGCTTCTGCTGCTTCCAGTCGCTGCAGGTGTCGTGGGTCAGCGCCCCCGCCGGCACCCTCAGCTCGTCGAAGCCGTCCACCACAAACAGGGCGCTCTCCGCCTGGGCCAGGACCTCCAGGACGTCCTCCTGCAGCTCGGGGCAGTCCTTGGAGATCAGCTCCGCGAAGGTGCACGGGGCCATGTGGTTGAGCTCCCTGCAGCTGAGGTAGAAGGCGCAGTGCAGGGGACCCAGCCTGAACTCCGTCCAGTCCAGCAAGCACCGCTTGGCCAGCGTGGTCTTCCCAACGCCCGCAGCACCGTGCAGCACCACCGTGTGCGGCCTGGACTCGGGGCCCGTCTGGGGACTCAAGAATGGTATCAGCCTCTGGCTTCTTTGGGTGACGTCATAGAAATAGTCATTGTCATCTGGCCAAAATATGCTCTTCCAGGGTGAAGCGGGTTTGTCCGTGACAATTCTTCCTCCCTCCTCGACCCCTGTAGGGATGTTCAGGAGAACGTTGGGCTTCCCATCACCTTCTGAAGATTTTGTGAAGTGCCAGGAAAAGAAAGACCAGGAGGGCACGGTTTGCCTCGTACGCCCTCAAACCCCCAATTTCCCACGTCAGCCGGGGTTCACCCACCCGCCCCTTCTTCCTCCAGGTCTCTCAGCATGGCACAGCCCATCCCTTGGCCCCGGGCACCCTCTGCAAAACAGAAGTAGCTGGACCTGTGGGGCTGTTGGTGTCTCCTGCACCAACAGGCAAAGCAGGCAAAGGCTCGGATACAGGGTCTGGGTTATTGTGGTAGGAGACAATACTGACCACGTTCAGGCTGGGGGACAGCTCAGTGGTGGACTCTGGGTTCAGTCCCCAGCACCATGAAGAATAAAAGGTGTATAGTTGGTACTTCCACAACGTCACAAAACCATCACCACCATCTGTTCCCAGAACTCTCTCACCATCCCCAACACCCAGGAAGCTCCCATCACCCCTCGCCAGCCTCTGGCTGCCGCAGACCTGCATCTCGCCTCCGGGCTTGTCTATTTGGGGCATTTCCTATAGACAGGCTCCCGAAACGCGTGGCCTTCTCCGACTCCCTTCCCTGAGCTCAGTGCCGACTGTCCTTCCAAGCTGTCCTGCCCTGCGTGGCGGGGAATAGCCGTGGCGTGGACGGGGGTTTCAGCCATACTCACCCACGGGGACATCCTGGTCGTGCCTACCTTCTGGGAACCGGGACTTGTGCTGCCAGTGCACTCGCACAAGTTCCCTTTCAATACCCGTCCCCAACTCTTTTGCACACATACCTGGGAGAATTGCCGAGTTCTACTTTTGAAGAACCACCAACCTGAGAAAAGTCAGAAACCTAAAGCAGGCACCACGCACTGAACCGTGTGACCCAGGGGCTGATCTTGAAGCCCTAACCTGAAGGCTGAAGATGAGAAGCAAGGGATGTGAAATGAGGCCAAGAGGACTTGTGTCCTGGTAAGAAGGGCCCAGGACACAGAAGGCAGCCTGCGGCAAGCAAGGAGAGGCCTCGGGAGAGGCCAGCCGGCCAGCACCTGCATCTGGCACGTCCAGCCCCCAGGACAGCAAGAAAGCAGCTTTCACTGAAGCCACCTGGTCTGCAGCATTCTGCTCTGGCAGCCGGAGTAGAGGAGACCAGTACCCTTCAGAACCACCAGAAGCAGTGCCCAGCCCTCCTGGGCTTCCGGGAGGCCTCCTGGTTTGATGAGGAACAGGCCTGTGACACACAGATGCCATTGACTGTGAACGAAGGTGGTAGAGAGCACAGGAACCTGGTCACGCTGCCCCAGCCCTTGCCGACATGGTCCAAGCTCATTGCTCCCTTTTGAGTCTTTGTTCTCCTGCGCGTATGTTTCCAGAATCTGGGGCCCTGTGAACTCTGAAAGTGAGGGCATTTGGGCTTTGTCACTCTTGAGAAGTACGCCACGAAGACATCTTGAATCCAGCTTTGGGGTCCAAGTCCCCTCCTGTCACTATGCCACGATAACCAAGGCTAGGTAATTGATAAAGAACAAGATCTCCTCACAGTTCTGGATTTAAAAAAAAAAAAAAAAAAACCCAAGAGGGAGGTGCCGGGAGGACCCACTACCTGGCGAGGGCTGCTGTCCGCCTCCAAGATGGCACTCTTGCTGCATCATGGTGGACGGGGAGGACAAGAGCCGCTCCCTCCAACCTTTTTTATAAGCAGCCGATCCAGGCACGAGGGCCACAGCTTCCTGACTTAGGCCCACCTCAACAACCATGTTTGGGGGCACAGCCGCACTGGCATTGGAGCCCACTGGGGAGCCCCCAGCCTGACAGCATGACATCCCAAGATCACAGAGCAAGCGGACCCGTTTCAGGGTTCCAGGGTGCTGCACTCCAGAGAGCCATGAGGGAATTCTCTGGCAACTCGACACTCATGCCTGGCGCCCAGGGAGAAAAAGGCCTCAGGGCTTCTCCCCCCACATTTCAGAGGTGGCCTGACCTTGGACTGGGAAGATACTGGAGGGCCGAGCACAGCGGGAGGAGAGGCACGTTAGGCGGCCAGGTTTTGACGGGAGTTGAACTTCCTGTGGGACTGAGGATCAGAGGGAGCAGCCTGCAAGATGGCGCTGGCTGGAGAGCCCCTGGGAGGCCTGGATGGCTCAAGGGACGGGACAAGCAGAGCAAAGCAGACCACCGGCTACTGGGAACTGCCGTCAGGAAGACGAGGCAAAGAACCTCTGCCTGAAGAATTGGGAATAGTTCTACAGAGATGGGAAGAGAACCAGGGGGCAGGAAGCTGGCCAAATTATGTTATATGCATGTGCAAACGTCACAGCATATCCCCCTGTTATGTGTAGTTACAATGCACCAGTTTTCATGGTTTAAATTATTATGATTAAATATTGAAGTGATACTATTTGGAACACACTGGATTAAATATTGACTTTTAAAAATGTTCTATAGAAAAGAATGAAGACAACATAATCTTATCTCCATTAACATAAGATGAAAAGACCGACTGGCACTAAGTATCTGCTCGGTGGAAGCCCCAGGCCCTATGGAATGTGCAATGTGACATTCAGACTTCTCGTTGGCTTGGAAAGCAGGTCTCCTGCTAAACAGAGCAACGAGAGATGACGGTGTTCCAAATGTTGGCAAGATGCACCGACCTGGAGCTGCGATTCCGTCTCACCCACACACGAGCATCACACAGGAGCTTTTAGCACTCAAATTCCCTGATTCACCAGAATCTGTTCTGGTGGGACCAGAACAGCAGTATTTAGGATTCTGTGGGAGCATGTGCAGACCAACTGCCTGAGAACGGGATTGGAAAACCATGGCCCACAGTCCAAACATGGGCTGCCTCGTTTTTACAAATAAAGTTTTATTGGTACAAAGTTGCACCCATTTATCACCAACATCCACTTTCAAAATACTAAAGTCCGCCACCAGCTCCGTCATCCAGGCAGCCCCCATGCCTGTGCCCGCTGCACCAGCAGGATCCAGGTCACCCTGATGCCCACCGTGCTGGACCCTGCCTGCTGCAGCTGCAAGAGAACCCGACCAACATCCAGAACTTCCAGCTGCCCCCAGGAATGGTCCTTGTGCGGAGTGAGAATGGGCAGTTGCTAATGATCCTTCAGTAGGCCCTGGTCCAAATGCAGACCCAGGCCCAGCCTCAGTACCATGGTGCCCCACCCTGCAGCCCCCACAAGTGCCCCTCTCATCCAGACCTCCACTGTACAGGCTCCTGGCACACCTATTATTGCACAGCAGGTGACCCCAACTACTACAATTAAGCGAGTGTCTCAGGCCCAGACGATGGTACAGCCCACTACAACCCCACAGTCTCCCCTGGGGTACAGCCTCAGCTGGTCCTGGGCACTCTTCCCAGGCAGCTTCACTCGGGAGGGCCACAGCTGTGCAGGCAGGGGTACCTCAGTGCATGGTCCCAGGGGCAGCTGCCACGGAAACCATGGAAAATGTGAAGAAATGTAAAAACTTTCTCTCTACGTTAATAAAACTGACTTCATCTGGTAAACTGTCCACAGAGGCAGCAGCTAATGTGAAAGAACTAGTGCAGAACTTACTGGATGGGAAGATTGAAGCTGAAGACTTCACTAGCAGGTTATACCGAGAACTCAATTCTTCACCTCAACCTTACCTCAAAATACAAAAGTCAGGGCAAAAAAAAGCAGGGCGGGGCTGCAGCTCCGTGGTGGAGCGCTTGCCTAGCACACAGACGTCCCCAGGTTCCAACCCCAGCACCACGAAAGAATTGTGCAGCTGTTGGACCCCATAGATGTGTACGATGATTGTGTGTAAATTAAGGATTAAGTTGTGCAGTTCTGACACAGACCACATGGTCTGTGAGGCCAGAAATAATTTGTTACTAGAACCTTTGCACAAGAAATTCCCCTCCTGCCCAGGAGGAGAAGATGGGTGGACGTTTTTCTTTCAAAGCAATAGGTTGGTTGAATTTCTTCTACGTGGGAACTTGAACATCAACAGAAGGCTGATTTATTTGGTAGCAAATTAGGAACTCGGATATTTTTCAAAGGCATTCAACACACAACTTCAAACCCACTAGGGTTTGCTCAGTGGTAGGTGCTTGCCTAGCATGAGGCCCGGGGTCTGATTCCCAGCACTGAAAACAAAACCAAAGCCCCCACAACTCGTGAAAGAGAAAGTGGGACTGTTCACAGCTGGGGAGACATGCCTTCTGCTAAATGCCCGGTGGGTTCCTGGTTTGGACCTGGAAGCCAACAGGTTATTAGGGAGGCTGATGAACTCCGCTCTAGAGTATCGTTAACAGCTCCACAAAGTTCGCTTCTGAGTTTTGACAAAGGTGAGCCGTCGGCTTTAGAGGGTGCTGGGTGAAGGGTGCATGGGATCTCTCGGGACTGTCTTTGCAGCTTTTCTATCAATCTAAAGTTATTCCAGAACTAAAGGGTTTTAGATGCGGAACATATCGGAGGAGGTAAACTGAAATTGCGAATGTCTGCAATGCGCCATGATCGTTAAATTAGCCAACAGCCAAGGACAGCGCAGGGTGGAAGGAGGCGAGAGAAACCGCATCCGGCGGGATCCCCCGTGAAGCGGCCCTGACACCCGGTAGACACGGCTGGAGCTCAGAGCAGGGGCTGCAGGTGGTGATGACACTCCCGGTGTCTCCAAGGCCCCTGGGGACTCCTGCTCTGCTTACAGAAGCCCAGGGTGCTTACCTGGGATGGGAGGCGATTCCGTGCTACTCATCTCCAAGCCGGGCAGGTCACGTTCCTTAGCCGATTGTTCGGGAATCTGTGGATCAATCCCCACCGGTTTCTTGCTGGTGGCCTCTTCCACTCACACCGCGAGCTCCTCTGTAGGTCGTCCTCTGGCTCAGGGAGGATCCTTAAAAGATTTAAAACTCCTTAACTCACCCTCGTTCAGCCTCTGCAGAAGGGCCTGCAGGCGAACTTCTGGCTGCAAAGAGTCAGGAAGCAACTCGGTGGCTATGGCCTGGGACTGCAGCGCCCGTGGACACCACCTGGCTGCTCCACCTTCCCTTCCCTCGAGCAGAGTCCCACAGGGTGGGGCGTGGGACCCAGACCTGTGACCTCCGTGACTGTGCCACCCGAGTCCTGGGGAGAATCAAGATCTCCCCACCCCAGTTGTAGACACGGCCCCAGCTCAAAGCTACAGCAGGTGCGTCCACTGCAGAGGGGCTGAGGGACCTTCTCTGGGAGGCACAAGTGCCGTCTGATCAGGTGGGGGTGAGATTTGCTCCACTGGGTAAACCTACTAGAAGTTACTCTTCACTTAAAGTGGGTGAGTTTAATGGGATAGAAGTTACAGTCTAGAAAACTCAGACAAACCAGAATTAGGAGGAAAAACCTCAGAGGCATTGGGGGCTCCCTCTCCAAATCTGTACTTACCAGCTCGGCCCCAGGCCCCTGCCAGTCCTCCGAGGCTTACAGCAACGCTCCAGGCTCAGAAAGTTCCAGGGCAGAATCCCACCAGAAGAGAGAGGTCAGCCTAAGCAACGGCACCCAGCTCCCTGGGGCCAGGACCAGCTCCTGTACCGGGTGCAGAGGATGGGGCTATATGAGGCCCTCCCACCAGCCTGGCTCTGCGATTGGCCCTGGGGTGGGGTGGGGTGGGGCAGGCCTTGCTGCCAGGGCGGAATGGGCTGGGGATAGAGTGGGGGGTCCTCAGCCTCTGATGGGACTCACGGGAGGCACCTGGCCTGTCCTCAGCCGTTGTGACTTAATTGACCTGGGGATTGGGAATCAGGACCCCTACAAGACCACAGGTGACTCTAAGGGGCAAGCCCCTGTCTGGATCACCTGGGTCAGGTGGACAATCATGATACAATGGGAAACACACCCTTTGAGTCCTGTGCAGGGCCCCTGCTCCGAGCTGCAAAAGCCCCTTTAGGATTTTCTAATAGGTGCATCTTTTGTTAACTATTTGGTCTTTTGTCCTCCCCCTTCCTGAAATAGCTCCAGAGGGTGGACAAAGGTGAGAGAAGCCGACCATGGTGGCACACGCCAATAATCCCAGCTACGCAGGAGGCTGAGCCAGGAGAGTCGCAGGTTCAAGGCCAACCTGGGCAACTTAGCAAGACTCTGTCACAAAGATAAAAAGGCCTGGGGTGTGGTTCAGCAGCAGAGTGCTTGTCTAGCGTGCAGGAGGCCCTGGGTCTGATCCCTGGTCATACACACTCACACACACAGTGGATGGTGCCCGTTGCTCTTCGTTAACACGCTCCTGCAGGCACACCTGGGTTTGTGTTAAGGGGTGGCATTTGGAAAATCCCGAGGTGTGCGTGCCACGGTGGGGGGCGGGGGCTTATTGCCAGGGAACCAGTGGTAGAAATTGGGAAATTTCAGTCCCACCCATCTGGCCTCCAGGAAGGGCTGGACCCAATTGGTCACTAATGACCACGAAGGTGGTTAACCAGGCCCACCTGAGGAAGCTCCAAAAACTGGTCTCCTTGCTGGTGAAAAACTCACCTGCATCCAGGGGTGCAGCACCCCAGCTCCCTGGGCGCAGGAGCTCCAGGAGCCCCTCCCGGCACTGTCCTCCTGACTGTCCACCCTTACCCTTAAAACAGCCTTGTAAGAAGCGGGTCTGTGTGAGAACGTGTCCCCAAGTTCTGTGAGCCAGTCCAGCAAGTTAATACCAGGAGGGGTCACGGAAGCCCCCAGTTCAGAGGCAGGTGGTCAGATCCAGGTCAGAACCTGGGACCGGCGACTGGCATCTGAACTGGGGTGGGAGGTGAAAAAGATTCTCGACCAAACTCGTCAGGCCCCCGAACCTCCCCCAGGCCTGTCTTGTACTTCCTGGAAAACCCGGTTTTAGCAGGTCAGTCTCGCCAGAACCCCACCCACGATATCTGCCCACCCTCCCTGTCCCATCCTCCACCCCCAGGTGACATGGGGTCACCCCGCCTTCAGCAAGAACCCGCCAGCTCAATTTAGTGAGAACCCCCTGGTCCCTAATGCCGCCTCCTATTTTCCATCCACTGCCTGCCCCCGCCCCCTGGGTGACTCTGAATCCGCCTGCCCATGCTGTGGCCCTGAACCTGTCAGTGGTCCTGAATAAAGTTCTTCTCTTCACATCTTGTTTGTCCCAGTGCTGGGGATCAAACCCAGGCCTCGCACATGCTGGCAGGCGCTCTGCCACTGAGCCACGCCCCAGCCTACAGAGTCTTTTTAACACACAAACGCAGAGAAGGAGAAATTGTGCTCTTCTAACTTCTGTTCTTCCCAGGAACAGGGCTGAGTGTGAGGTAGCAAAGCCCACATTGCTCGATTCCCTGGGGAGAACGACAGGATGAAACAGACTTCTGCTGGGATAAGTGAGCTGGGGTGGGGTACACAGAGCCTGCAAGGATGACCGACTGTCGAAGAGGACAGTGTGGCCGGCAGAGCCTTGCAGACCCGGTAAGAAGCACCATCCAAAGCAACCCACGGGCCGCGGGTAGGCTTGGTGGCAGAGCGCTGCGCTTCCCCCCAGCGGACAGCCAGGCAACAGAGCGCCCAGGCCTTCGGAAGTTACCCAGCTCGGGGCTGCATGGAGCAGGCAGCGGGATGTCTGCCTCGGAGGGAGAAGAGGAGCCCTGTCTAGACTGGGGGTCTTAGACAGACTCTGGAAGCCAGGAGCGAGCTCACGGGGGCTCTGGGGAAACAGCAGCAGCTGGGCGGGAGCCCCGAGCACAGGGTTCGGGTGAGATGAAGCTGTCCCCACTGCGTGCAGACCCCTGAGAGGGTGTGGGGCCGTGCCTGCCTCCCAGCTGACGTGACCCTGGCACATAGTAGGTGTGACCTATCTTACGGGGTAAAAAACCAAAAACACACCGTCCTGAGTTTTTCTTTTTATACTTTGGGGTCTGGAAAGAGGGAGTGTGTTCCAGAGCCATGAGAAGGTCAGAGCAGAACTGAGGGTGCCTGAGGAGAACTGCGTCAGCAAGAGGAAGCTGGCCGAGTGTCCCCTGGTCCAGAGTTCCTGGAGGGCAGGTCGCCAGGTGCCTCAGCACGAGATGTGCACCACAGTGGACTCAACAAATCCGCTTTAGAAACTGGACCTCGAGAGACAGCATCATGACGTGGAGCTGGTTCCTCGGGAGTGTCCAGTTCAGAGTTTTGTTGTCCAGGTTTCTTGTTTTATTTTGTAGTGCTGAGGATGGAACCCAGAGGCTCATGCACGCTTGGAAAGCACTCAGCCACTGAGCCATACCCCAAACTTTTAGTTTTATTTTCAAAAATTTTTTATTTTGAGATAGAGTCTCACTAAGTTGCTTAAGGCCTCACTAAATTGCCGAGGCTGGCCTCAAACTTGTGATCCTCCTGCCAAAGACTCCCCAGCTGCTGGAATCACACATGTGAACCACCACGCCGGCTTTATTTTTTATTTTGAGGGAAGCCATTGCTAAATTGCTGAGGCTGGCCTCGAACTTGCCTCAGCCTCCTGAGTAGCTGGGATTATGTGTACCACCACGCTGAGCTTCAGTTCTGAGTTTCTTAAACAACCACACAAATGCACACCTAAGACTAACACATGCACACACAAATATACACATGAACAACAAGTGTACGGAAGTAGGCCTTGGAGACGATAGAGTACTACATGCTTGAGCAAAAAGAGAACGTCTCTGGAATCATACGTGTGATGTACATGTCACCGTAATGGCACACTCTGCCTGACCTGTATGTCTTGTATGCAGCAGTTGCATGTCACACTAGCTGTGACTGTAACACCGCTGGGCGTGATGGACATATTAAACACAGGCAGGACCGAGGGGACTCATTTTCACATAATCTTACATATGACTCATGTCCACGTGCTGTGCATGTGGATCTGTGCAGCCACCTATACACGACTGCTTGGCCAACAATGGACAGTGTGTGCAACGGAGACCCGGGAGGTCACGCTGCCCGGGGGCATCACAGCTACGCTCCATGATGTGCTCACATAACAAAACCCCTTACCCTCAAACTCCCCTCTCAGAACGCGCTCCCGTCTCAGCAGTACGTGACTGTGTGTGTGCAGGATGGTGGGAGAGGGAAAATTGCTGAGGATGGAGTTTCAAGGGAGAACGACCGGAAACGGAAGAGCGAGCTCAGCCTCCCATCAGGGCCGCTCTGGCTGTGCTCTTAGGACAGCCCCCTGCTGTGCGAGTCCAGACCCAGGGCCTCACGCAGCCAAACACGCTCTGCCACTGAGCACATTCCCAGCCCCAGTGCGTCTATTTAAAACAGTCCATCCCCCTGGCTATAAAAATCCACACTAAGGACAGGGGAAAGTGTTCCTTTGAAGAATGGCTTCTGACATTTGGCCGATAGAATGACAGCTGTGGATGCTGTGGTCACTGAGACGGCTCCCCGGTCCACCCCGGGCGGGCTGCAGGAGGTGGGCGGAGGCCTGGCGGGGCTGACGCGTGCATGACGAGCTACGTTGCTGTGTCCTGACTTGGCCATCCTCCCTCCGCACCGCTTCCCCGCCCGCTTCCCCGCCTCCTCCCTCGGGGGCAAGATGGAAACTTCCCCTCGCTCCTGCGGCCCTGCCACAGGACCTGGACCTCCTGGACTGCGGGCTGAGCCGCCATGCCTGCTGAGGGGGGACCTCCTCCTTGGGGACGGGCAGTGGCCTTAGAAGCCCCCGTCACACCGTGGTAAGTCGAGGGCCCACTCGCGGGTGGCGTTGTCTGTCGTCTCTCTGGCAGGAAGCGGCCGCCTTTCTGTCTTCACCTCTCCCTTCCTCTGCCGTCCCCACGTGGCCATCCTGGCCCCCAGGCGTCCCCACAGCTGCTTCTCTGACCCAGTCCGGGTCAGTCCTCTTAGGCCAGGCCAGCCTTGGCAGGACGGAAGGAGATTAGTGTGGGTGGGAGGGACGTGAGCGGCTGAGGCTGAAGCAGGGAGGGGACAGATTGCCAGGACACAGTGCAAGAGCTCTCCTCTTACCAGACAGGAGACCCCAAGACCCGAGACCCCGCGAGGAGGCCAGGGCATGAGGGGCAGAGGAAGAGAGGAGATTCTCATCCAAACCGGGACGGCTCCCTCAGCACTCGCCTCCCACGCGACAGTGGACGTCCGGGTGCTCTGATGTCCTCACAGAAGGTCCTTGGAGGTCCACGGCCTTTGGTCCCTTTGTTGTGGGGTACAGCAAACCCCAGAGTGCACGTGTCTTCCCCAGCAGACAGGTCACAACAGGAGCCCGGCGGCCCAGCTGCAGAGCCAGCCCACGGCCCTCCAGTCTTCCAAGTCCCGCAGAGGCCATCTGCTTCCTGGACTCCGTGGAGGAGGACATGGGCACAACCGGATGGTCCTGAGACTGGGTAACAACTGCACCTTCTCCGTGCCTCTGGGGAGTGTGCCAAGTGGGTCCTGCCTTTTTCTTCAGTGATGGATACCGAGCCCCGGGCCCTGCACGTGCGAGGCCAGCGGCCTCCTGGGCCACCCGGGCCACCCTTCCAGCCCTGGATGGTCTTGTGCCATTCCCGCCCACGCTCCCCTTGCCCTTTCCTTCCCTGGTCTCTCCCTCCTCCAGCCAGCTTCTCAGGATCCCCTGACCCTGAGCCAGTCTAGCTCACTGAAAGAAAAGTAACTGAAGCTAGAGACCTCAGCGGATCAGCTCGCTTCCCCATTAAGCAGAGGAAGGGCATTTTCCCGGGAGCGGGAAGTGGTGACGGAGGACAGGAGGGGTCTGACTTTCAGTGTCTAAGTGGGACTGGACTCGTCTGCAGACGTGTGGGTTGGGCGGTCAGGGGGTCAGCTGCTCAAGCTCCAAGCCTGCATCAGGGAGCCAGGTGAAAGTCCAAAATCCACTGCTGGGAAAGGAGAAAGTCCAGAGCCAGGAGCCCACGAATGCCCCAGCATCACACTGTCCCCCTTGCTCTGGGGTGGGGTTGTCATTCCCCCTTTCCTTGGGGGTATTATTTTCCTACCCTTCGTTTTCCCATATCTGAAAGGGGCGATGAATCGGGGCATTGATATCACATCTGGCTGCTTCCTGCTGAGAATGGGTGAAGAAGGGGCGCCCCTCTCCAGAGTCCTGGGAGAGAACATGGACACCCCGGCAGCTGAGGCTGGAGAGGGTGCACGTGGAAAGTCCTTGAGGTCCTCGGAGGCGAGGTCCCCTTTTTGTGGTGTCGGAGTCAGATTTTGAGCACGGAGGATAATGGCTCTGACAGGCTCCCAGGAGGGAGGGGGAGCTGAGCAGGTCACCTACCAAGCAGCTGTTTCTGTACAAAATCAAGAATATGGAGAGGAAAGGTTGTTATGAGAAAGATGGAGAGTGACTCGTTTGCTAGTGCTGGAACAGTTTTCCCAGATCTAAACAGGATACATTCTTCTACAATGCCAGGAAACACACACCTGAAGCACGTAGCAGGTAATACAGTGGGGACCCTATTTTCCTCCTTCATCAAGGTGCTGTACTTAGATTCAGGTGCATTCTCCATGATCTCAGGCGTTCGGGTCCTTTGAAGCATAGCAAGCATGATTAACTTTGGAACCATATTTTCCTGAAAGTTTAATGGCCTCCCTCCTGCTTGACAGACTATGCATAACGAGAACAGAAATAAAATCACCAGTACGGTTGAACCTGATTGCAGGGAGTCATCCATGACTCCTCTGAGAACCCAGCAAAGCTGGAGCCATTAACCAGGAATTCCTGGCCTCAGGAACTCACATGGGATATCCACCATTCTGGAACGTGAGTCCAGTGGTATCCTGTGTTAGCTCACCACTCAGGTTCAAATACAGGCACTGGAGATGAAGTGACCTGCTAGAGTCAAATGGCCTGCTTACCTCCACCCCCATCCTGCTTTTCACAAAGAAGCTCCTACTGTTCCCCTTTGATCTGTCCCGATACAAATAAAGCAAGCGCAAGCTGCTTCTTTGGTCAGAGCTAGACCCTGCAGGACGGCTCAATCGGTCACACCCTGCTTCAAAAGCATTCTTGCCGTTTGTCTTTATTTATGATATATGTGTCTCTTAGCTTTTACTCTGCAGCCAGCCCATCTCTCTGTGGGAACCCTTTCCCTCTCCCACATGGGATGTGATCTAGTACAGGCAGGCGACTGAACAGGGAACAAAGACGGAAACAGAACCCTACATAAACCCACTGAATCTCATGAAATCATGTTTTTTTAAAGCTTCCTTAAATTGTGATATTAAAGTTTCAGTGTTGCTGAGTAACACATGGAGTGGTAGCAGAAACCAGGTTCCATTATACCATAGGGCAGAGGCTAGACTGTGTATTTCTGGCAAAAACAACCTTTCATCGTGGAGACAACTGAAGGACCTGACTCTTCAGGCTGAATAGATAGTTCAACAGCAGGGAGATAGTAAGACTCCAACCACTGTGTTTACAGCCACACTGGCCTTGCTGAGCTGTCAGGCAAGCAGAGTCCATGGAGAGACTCATTGACCCATTTCCCAGATCCACCTTTACTGCACCCAGCAATGTGGACTGCAGAACCCATCCCAGTATTTACTAACAGTACTCACATGATGTGAGATTTTACAGATAAATGGATTACTTATCCATGCTACTGGATTTAATTATACTGGCTCCAGTGGGAAACTACCTGTCAATTTGAGGAGTAAGGAAGACCAAGGCACAGAAGCCAGTCCAACTTTTGGTAGGCAAGCATAAATGTGAGCCTTGCAAAGGAAAAATGCCTCAGAATTTGAGGGACACCAAAGCTGCAGAGATGACACAAGTGTGTGTCTTAAGTTCCATTAAAAAAAACTATTGTCTCTTCTTTTAAATGCCCAGGTATGGCTGTACTTTGGTTATAACTGGTTTTGCCAGGTGTTTAAGACCAAGCTGGTCAAATCGACCTTGTTCCTCTCTTTCATTAAGAGTCAGCGGAGTTCCCTCAGGGGGTCACTCTTGGGAACTAGAGAGCTGCCTCTTAGTTCCATCTGCCAGGATGGGTCAGGGTCTCCTTGATGAGGTGGTTTCCCTTGGACACATCAGATATGTCTCCTTCTCCAATGACCCTCCTCTCTGCAGCATGTGCATTGGTCAGCTTTCTGTTCTCCGGGGTCTCATTTATCCCCCTGATCGAGAGATCATGTGGCCCAGAGTGGCAAAGCCCTTAGAGAAGTTCCCTTGTTCCTTGGGTTCAAGTTGACTCAGAGCACAAGAGTCAAATATTGGCCATTTTTTTCTTGGTCCTTTTATTCTTAAGTCTTCAAGTCTTAGTCTCAAACATCCAGCAAGCCAATTTCACCAGTCTTAAAGTAAGAGGACTGGGTTTTACCTTTAATGTGTACAACTCTACAGTCATTTGCCCCTTTTATTTAATTTGGGTCTGCGTGAGGACTGGAAGTTAGCCTTACATTCTGTCTATCCTGTAGGCAATGGCCTATTTCCTCAAATTAACTTAGGTTCTTACATTGAAAGGCGCTAACAGGTAACAGCTAAAGTTTACAATGAAAATACCAACTGAAATTAATGTGAGTAAAACATCTAGTTTGTATAATAGCCATGAACTAAAAAACATAATTTTTATAATTTTAAAATGTTACTTTAAATTTTAGTTTGATGAGTACCACCTTGGTAAAATGTTCTTTAAACCTTGTGTATTTGGAAGATATGAACACATTTAGGAAAATTCAGGATCTATCATGTAGTATAACACTTTAAAATAACAGTTTTTGTTTAACCAGAGCTGTAGGAACCCTAATTTCTTTAAGACTAGTTGCTCTAAAGAATAAAACTTAACAGTCACCAGAGATTATCTTGATAGATTAATGTTTTAAGAAATCCTTTTTATTTCAATTATAAAGGATTAAACTTTGGTTTATATTAGTACGTTAACATTTGACCTTAGGCAAAAGCCTTCCTTATGATATTTCAGGATTTTCCCAATTACTCCTCTTAATAAGGTAAAATACGCTATATTAGTACTTTAATTGAAACACAGCTAAAACTTTTTGGACTCTTTGCATATACCTGTTAGAACTTTAACTCTTAGTAACCTTGCGGGGGGTGATCCAAGATGGCGGACTAGAGGGTGACTGCATCCCCAGTCGCTCCAGAACCCAGGAGTTAAGAAGGGGAGACATTGAGAGACTCAGACTAAAATAGAGCCACGGGTGAGTCTGCCCACTGGGTAAAGCTCGGCCCGGGTGGCAGGCCCAGATAGAGGTGGCTTATCGGAGCAGGGCAGGGCAGCTAGAGTCTTCCACAGGCAGCCCTGCGCACTCTGGCCGTGGGCCCCTCCCACACAGTCAGCTTCTCCAGGTTCTCGGAGCAGGCCCCCTAGTGAGAGCCTTTCTGATCAGAACAAGCTCCAAGTCCCGGAGCCAGCGTGGCGTACTCCGGCCCGCAAGAGGCTTCAGGGACCAGGACAGGGCAGCCAGAGACTTACCCAAGCAGCCTGGCCCCCTGCGGTGGGAGGCGCCTTTCAAGGCTAGCTTCTCAGAACAGACCGCCCAGTGAGAGCCTTTCTACATAGAGCCAGCCACAAGTCCCCGAGCCAATGGAGAGCTTCAATCTGCAAGCAGCCTCTGGGATCAAGGCAGGGCAACCAGAGACTTCTCCAGGTGGCTCTGCCCACTCCGGCCGCAGGCTCTTTCCACGGGGCGATCCAAGATGGCGGCCTAGAGGGTAACTGCATCTCCAGTCGCTCCAGAACCCAGGACTCAAGAAGGGGAGGCATTGAGAGACTTGGACAAAAATAGAGTCACGGGGTGAGTCTCCCCCACTGGGCGAAACTTGGCCTGGGCAGCAGGCACAGATAGGGGTGGCTTATCAGAGCAGGACAGGGCACCTAGAGTCTTCCCCAGGTGGCCTTCCACACTCCAGCGGTGGGCTCCTCCCACACAGAAAGCTGCACGATGCAGGCTCCCAGTGAGAGCCTTTCTGCACAGAGCCAGCTCCAAGCCCTGGAACCAGTAGGGGGCTAGGGGCAGCTTTCTTCAGAAGCACTGCATTATCAAGTTCCTCTAAGACTTCAGGCTACTGAAGGCTGGGAGGTGATACACTGGAAATCTACCGGGACACTATAAGCCAATAGGGGAAATCTGCAATATCTCAGATTCCCACTGACATCTGACCAATATGAGAAAACAAGGGAAGAAAATGTCCCAAACAAACCTAGATACTACATCAATAAAACCCAATAACAGCACAGCAGAAGAAATGTCTGAAAGGGAGTTCAGAATGTACATAATTAAAATGATTAGGGAAGCAAATGAGGAGATGAAAGATCAAATGCAGGCATTGAAGGAGGAGATGAAAGAGCAAATGCAGGCATTAAATGATCGCACCAATCAACAGTTAAAAGACCAAATACGGGAAGCAAGAGATCATTTCAATAAAGAGTTAGAGATACTGAAAAAAAAAAAACAAACTGAAATACTTGAAATGAAGGAAACAATAAGTGAAGTTAAAAACTCCATAGAAAGCATAACCAATAGGATAGAACACCTGGAAGACAGAACCTCAGACATTGAAGACAAATTATTTAATCTTGAAAACAAAGTTGGCCAAACAGAGAAGATGGTAAGAAATCATGAACAGAATCTATGAGAATTATGGGATATCATGAAAAGGCCAAATTTAAGAATTATTGGGATTGAGGAAGGCTTAGAGAAACAAACCAAAGAAATGAACAATCTATTCAATGAAATAATATCAGAAAATTTCACAAATCTGAAGAATGAAATGGAAAACCAAGTACAAGAGGCTTATAGGACTCCAAATACACAAAATTACAACAGACCCACACCAAGGCACATTATAATGAAAATACCTAACATACAAAATAAAGACAGAATTTTAAAGGCTGTGAGAGAAAAGAACCAAATTACATTCAGGGGGAAACCAATACGGATATCAGCAGATTTTTCAATCCAGACCCTAAAAGCTAGAAGGGCCTGGAACAACATTTACCAAGCCCTGAAAGAAAATGGATGCCAACCAAGAATCTTATACCCAGCAAAACTTACCTTCAAATTTGACGATGAAATAAGATCCTTCCATGATAAACAAAAGCTAAAGGAATTTACAAAAAGAAAGCCAGCATTACAGAACATTCTCAGCAAAATATTCCATGAGGAAGAGATGAAAAACAACGATGCAAATCAGCAACAGGAGGCACTAGCCTAAAGGAATAGCCAAATAAAGGAGAAACCAAATCATGTCAAAAAACAAATATGAGTCAAATGACTGGGAATACAAATCATATCACAATAATAACCCTGAATGTTAATGGCCTGAACTCATCAATTGAAAGACATAGACTGGCAGATTGGATTAAAAAGAAAAATCCAACAATATACTGCCTGCAAGAGACTCATCTCATAGAAAGAGATACCCATAGACTAAAGGTGAAAGGATGGGGAAAAACATACCATGCACACAGACACAGCAAAAAAGCTGGAGTATCCATCCTCATTTCAGATAATGTGGACATCAAGCCAAAACTAGTCAGAAGGGATAAAGAAGGACATTTCATACTGCTTAAGGAAAGCATAAATCAGCAAGACATAACAATCATAAATATCTATGCCCCGAACATTGGCTCATCCACGTACGTCAAACAAATCCTTCTCAATTCCAGAAATCAAATAGACCACAACACAATAATACTAGGCGATTTTAACACACCTCTCTCACCACTGGATAGATCGTCCAAACAAAAATTGAATAAAGAAACCATAGATCTCAATAACACAATTAACAATTTAGACTTAACGGACATATATAGAATATACCATCCAACAAAGAACGAATACACTTTCTTCTCAGCAGCACATGGATCCTTCTCTAAAATAGACCATATTTTATGCCACAAAGCTAATGTCAGCAAATACAAGAAGATAGAGACACTACCTTGTATTCTATCAGATCATAATGGATTGAAATTAGAAATAAATGACAGAATAAAAAACAGAAACTTCTCCAATACCTGGAGATTAAATAATACACTATTATATGATGAATGGATAACAGAAGACATCAGGAGGGAAATAAAAAAATTCTGAGAAGTAAACGAGAACAAAGACACATCATATCAAAATCTCTGGGACACTATGAAAGCAGTACTTAGAGGAAGATTTATTTCATGGGGCGCATTCAAAAAAAAAGTAGAAATCAACAAATAAACGACTTAACACTATAGCTCAAAGCCCTAGAAAAAGAAGAGCAGACCAATACCAAAAGTAGTCGAAGACAGGAAATAGTTAAAATCAGAGCCGAAATCAACGAAATTGAAACAAAAGAAACAATCGGAAAAATTAACAAAATAAATAGTTGGTTCTTTGAAAAAATAAACAAAATTGATAAACCCTTAGCCACACTAACAAAGAGAAAGAGGGAGAAAACTCAAATTACTAAAATTAGGAATGAACAAGGAAATATCACAACAGACATGACTGAAATACAAAACGTAATTAGAAGCTATTTGGAAAATCTATACTCCAACAAAACAGAAAACCTCGAAGACATCAACAAATTTCTAGAGACATATGAATTACCTAAACTGAACGAGGAGGACATACACAACTTAAATAAATCAATTTCAAGCAATGAAATAGAAGAGGTCATCAAAAGCCTACCAACAAAGAAAAGTCCGGGACCAGATGGGTTCTCAGCCGAGTTCTACAAAACCTTTAAAGAAGAGCTCATTCCAATACTCCTCAAAGTATTCCATGAAATAGAAGAGGAGGGAACCCTCCCGAACTCGTTCTATGAAGCCAATATCATCCTGATACCTAATCCAGACAGAGACACATCGAGGAAAGAAAATTTCAGACCAATATCCTTAATGAACATCAACGCAAAAATTCTCAACAAAATTTTAGCAAATCGCATACAAATATATATTAAAAAGATAGTGCACCACGATCAAGTGGGTTTTATCCCAGGGATGCAAGGTTGGTTCAACATTCGGAAATCAATAAATGTCATTCACTGTATCAACAGACTTAAAGTTAAGAATCACATGATTATTTCAATAGATGCAGAAAAAGCATTTGATAAAATACAGCATCCCTTCATGCTGAAAACACTAGAAACAATTGGGGTAGTGGGAACATTCCTTAACATTATAAAGGCCATCTACACTAAGCCCATAGCCAATATCATTCTAAGTGGTGAAAAACTGAAAGCGTTCTCCCTAAAAACTGGAACAAGGCAGGGATGCCCTCTTTCACCACTTCTATTCAACATCGTCCTTGAGACTCTAGCCAGAGCAATTAGACAAACCAAAGAAATTAAAGGGATACAAATTGGAAAAGAAGAACTCAAACTATCCCTGTTCGCTGATGACATGATTATATATTTAGAGGAACCTGGAAATTCCACCAGAAAACTTTTAGAACTCATAAGTGAATTCAGTAAAGTAGCAGGTTACAAGATCAATGCTCATAAATCCAATGCATTTTTATACATAAGTGATGAATCTTCAGAAAGAGAAATTAGGAAAACTACCCCATTCACAATAGCATCGAAAAAAATAAAATCCTTGGGAATCAATCTCACAAAAGAGGTGAAAGACCTCTACAATGAGAACTACAGAACACTAAAGAAAGAAATTAAAGAAAACCTTAGAAGATGGAAAGATCTCCCATGTTCTTGGATAGGCAGAATTAATATTGTCAAAATGGCCATACTACCTAAAGTGCTATACAGATTCAATGCAATTCTAATTAAAATCCCAATGATGTACCTTGCAGAAATAGAGCAAGCAATTATGAAATTCATCTGGAAGAATAAAAAACCTAGAATAGCTAAAGCAATCCTTAGTAGCAAGAGTGAGGCAGGGGGTATTGCAATACCAGATCTTCAACTCTACTACAAAGCAATAGTAACAAAAACGGCATGGTATTGGTACCAAAATAGACAGGTAGATCAATGGTACAGAATAGAGGACACGGACACAAACCCAAATAAATACAATTTCCTCATACTAGACAAAGGGTCCAAAAATATGCAATGGAGAAAAGATAGCCTCTTCAACAAATGTTGCTGGGAAAACTGGAAAACCATATGCAACAGAATGAAATTAAACCCCTATCTCTCACCCTACACAAAACAACTCAAAATGGATCAAGGACCTCGGAATCAGACCAGAGACCCTGCATCTTATAGAAGAAAAAGTAGGTCCAAATCTTCAACTTGTTGGCTTAGGATAAGACTTTCTTAACAGGACTCTCATAGCACAAGAAATAAAAGCAAGAATCAACAACTGGGATAGATTCAAACTAAAAAGCTTTCTCTCAGCAAAGGAAACTATTAGCAATGTGAAGAGAGAGCCTACAGAGTGAGAGAATATCTTTGCCAACCATAATTCAGATAGAGTGCTAATTTCCAGAATCTATAAAGAACTCAAAAAACTCTACACCAAGAATACAAATAATCCAATCAAAAAATGGGCTAAGGAAATGAACAGACACTTCACAGAAGAAGATGTACAAGCAATCAACAGATATATGAAAAAATGTTCAACATCCCTAGTAATAAGGGAAATGCAAATCAAAACTACCCTAAGATTTCATCTCACCCCAATTAGAATGGCGATTATCAAGAACACAAGCAACAACAGGTGTTGGCGAGGATGTGGGGAAAAAGGTACACTCATACATTGCTGGTGGGGCTGCAAATTAGTGCAGCCACTCTGGAAAGCAGTATGGAGATTCCTCAGAAAGCTTGGAATGGAAACACCATTTGACCAGCTATCCCACTCCTTGGCTTATACCCAAAGGACTTAAAATCAGCATACTACAGAGATACAGCCACATCAATGTTCATTGCTGCTCAATTCACCATAGCCAGATTGTGGAACCAACCTAGATGCCCTTCAGTTGATGAATGGTTAAAGAAACTGTGGCATATATACAATGGAATATTACTCCGCAATGAAGAATGATAAAATTATGGCATTTGCAGGCAAATGGATGAAATTGGAGAATATCATGCTAAGTGAGATAAGCCAATCTCAAAAAACTAAAGGACGAATGATCTCGCTGATAAGTGGATGAGGACATATAATGGGGGGTGGGAGGGGTTAGCATTAGGTTTAGGGTTAGGTTTAGGGTTAGGGATAAGGAGTGTGGTAAGAATGAAGGAAAGAGGGGCTGTATAGAGGGAAAAGAGGGGTGGGAGGGGTGGGAGGGGTGGGAGGGGTGGGGGGAAGGGAAAAAAATAATGAATCAAACATCATAGCCCTATGTAAACATATGGTTACACAAATGGTATGCCTTGACTCCATGTACAAATAGAGAAACAACATGTATCCCATTTGTATACAATAATAATAAAAATAAAAAAAGAAAGTTTAAAAAAACAAAAAGTAACCTTGCGTTAGTGAAGACCCAATATAGCCTGGGCTCTGAGCAAATTTAAAATACATAAATAGACTGCATAGAATACAAAATGCAGAAAAATATAGTAAAATATGAATAGTGGTTGTATTCAGATCACAGATAAACAAAAATGTTTTACCCTTTTCCCTGTATTTGTCAGAATTTTCCAAAATTTGCTCAAGGAGAACATTTTAAATAAGTACATTTGAAAAGATAAAAAGTATGTATTCTTTGAGACAGAAATCTACCTTAAGGACTGTTCTATACTAAGGAAAAAAGTCATGAATATGCATATACCAATGCTACCAAGATGCTTGTCACTGCATAAATTATAATAGTGAAGATTTGGAAACAAAGCAGTCTTAAACTATTTTAAATTTTTATTTGTGAGTGCCCTCTTATCCATATGCCAATTTTGATACCATGTGCGTGGTATATGGACACAAGCACATATGTAGACAAACCATACAAGACACAGGTGTGCACACACGCACGAGAGGAACAGGAGACAGAGCCCTTGTAGGTAGATGACCACAGGTAGGAGGCAATGCCACAGGTGTTTAATAAGGCGTCTGTGAGATCTAAACTGTTAGAAATTACAGTAGCGCTCATCAGACAGACTTTCCTATTACAACCTAAATGCAGAGTCAGTGTGGCCAGCCAGTGGACAGCGCTGGGTGTAAGTGAGGTGGTTGTTCTAGGAGAGGAGCGTGCAGAATGTCCATCAGATCAGAGTGCTCCTTGGTTCAGATGTTGGAAGGAGAGAGCTCTGCAGTCCTTAGGTAAAGATCCTCAGGGTGGGGAATCCTGTACAGATGAGATATTCCAACTTTTCTCCCTGTGCTGTGGTATTTAGGGAGAGCAGCCTTCTGGTTTACCAAGAGGAGATAAGACAGTCAGCCATTTAGGTCCCCACAAGCCAATTGAAAACTGGCACTTTTTTTTTTTTCTTTTGATCTCAAACCAGTTTTCCCAGTTGGTAAACAGGTCAGGTTTGGATGCAAAGAATTGTCAACTGCGATTAACTATTTCAGTTTAAGGGAGGGCATATGCCAGCTAGTTGTGCCCATAAAGTTTCATACATGGTGGTCTTTTTCTTTCCAGATAAGGGAGTCTGATTTTAAAGCTGGGGGTGGGGTCCATCCTGAGAATCTCTCATGATGGGTCTCTGTGTAAGAGGAAGACAGGATGAACACAATCAGGGAGAAGCTGTCAGAAACAGAGGCAGAGAGTGGCCAATATCTGGTACCCTGAGGGCTGTCGGGGTGACTCGAGACCTCCATGCAGCACCAGGGAGGGCTGGCCAGCTGCCTTCCGTTGTCTCAGGTCTCTGTCCCATGCACCCCATTGCTCCCACAGAAAAAGAAACTGCAGCAAGTAGAGCAGAGCAGAGTTGGCATGGTGAGGGCTTTCAGTGAAGGTGAAAGGAAGCTGGCAGGGAGGGAACCTCAGACCGTTGCCAGCCCATTGGAGAAAACTGTCTGAATCCTGGAGAACGTGGGGGTTGAATTTGGACTATTGACTAGGTTGTCTAATTTATATTGGGGCCAGATCTGAATACTAAGCCTAATGAAGGGGAGGTTATTGGGTTATTTATGAGACAATCTAAGGGGGAGTCCTGGACTGAGCCCCCATGTTGGAGAGGTTAGACTGGGTGATGGTCCTTTGATGTATAACCGCCACCAGACAGCAGATGCCACCAGAGAATGAGCAGATGTCCCCAGCTACTACCGCTTGGGGCAGGGCACCCCTGGGGTCCAGATGAGCCAAAGGCGAGGTCCTAGGCAGGGTGCCTCCTGTGAGAATGAGAAGACCTGTGATGCGTGAAGGAACAAAATGGCAAAAAGTGGCCTACCACCCAGAGGTCTTAGGGTGCAAGGGAAGGAGATCGGGGAGGGGAGAGGGTTAGGAGCAGGGTGGCTCAAACACCAATAAAGGACCCGGTACAGAGCCTTGCTCTGTCCACACCGCAATGAGGCGGCAAAAACCTAGCCCAAGGCTGGGGTCAGTTTCTGGTTGCATACCAGCTACCCTTAGCCAAAGTGGACAGCGGAGGGTGGGAAGGGTGGGAGGGAAGGGGAACACTCAGTCTAGGAGCTCAGCCACGGCCCACAGGCCATGGCTGGGGCCTCCCGACGTCAGAGAACCACAGGAATGCCAGATGATCAACAGTCGCTTCCTGGGTCTCATCTACTGCTTAACGTGACTGTTGGGGAAGAGGTCCATTAGGATGGGAGGGGAATACCCCTTACACCTGTCCCTGGGTTTGGGCACCATAATGAAAGTAAAAACTGAAACTAGAGACTTCAGTGGATCAGCTCGCTTCCCCATTAAGCAGAGGAAGGGCATTTTCCCGGGAGCGGAAGTGGCGATGGAGGACAGGAGGGGTCTGACTTTCAGTGTCTAAGTGGGACTGGACTCGTCTGCAGACATGTGGGTTGGGTGGTCAGGGGGTCAGCTGCTCAAGCTCAAAGCCTGCATCAGGGAGCCAGGTGAAAGTCCAAAATCCACTGCTGCGGGAGAGGAGAAAGTTCAGAGCTGGGAGCCCACACATGCCCCAGCGGTCACACGTCCCCCTTTCTCTGGGGTGGGGGTTGTCACTCTCCATATCCTTCTCTCACCACCTGTCCCAGAACCTGGCCAGGCATCTGCAGATCTTCGCATGACCAAGAACGGACAGGCCCCAGGGCACAGTGACAGACAGTGCCTATACCTCTCAGCCCGGCGCTGCTCGCCGCGAAGCAGCTGCAGTTCTCAGGCCCTGCAGCAGGTGCTGCCAGGGTCTCTGGTCCTTTCTACATGGCCCCCGGGAGCTGGCCTCAAAAGTGAGGAGATGGAGAGTGATCTCCCTGATTCATCCTCGAAGATGAACAGTGGGTAAACCACATGTGCTGGCTCACTGGACTGCCTTTGCGTATTTAATGAAAAAGGAATTTGAAAGCTACAGCCAGAGGCTAGGGCAGGAAGGGGAGGAGGAGGAGGAGGAGGGATAAGCTTTATTTCGCTTAATAGCCCAAATGAGCAGGAGTAGTAATGCTGGCAAGTCAGAGACATAAGGTGCTTCCTCGAAGTGTAAAGGGGTGATTTACCACAGACACATAGAAAATCATCCTATCTATAGGGGTCACGACTACTCTGGTTTCAGTCAACCGTAAGGGTTTTGGAATGCATCCCCTCAAATGAGGGAGGCCTACTGTATTGGCCCAGAGCACCTGGAGAGGGGTCCGCCATTCCAACATCCATGGCTTAGAGGAAAGCTCAGGACTCCAACTTGCAGTATGGACCTCTGGAATGTCTACAGGACCATAAAGTGTGAGTCACGGGCAGGTCAGCCTTTGATGACTGGGAGCGGGCTTCCGCCTGGACGTGAGAAGTTGAAACTTAGGAGCATACACTGCTGCTTCAAAGCATGGTACTGGGTGAGACCATGAGAAAAAACAAAGAGCAGGGCTGGGAGGCAGGTCAATGGAGAGCACTCATCTTGTGTGCACAAGGCCGTGGGTTCAATCCCCAGCACCTCCACAAAAAACATGAAGAAAAAATGGAAAGAGTGAGTCCTGAGCCAAAGCAGCATCAAGTGGTCACAGACAGTAAACCAACAACACTGGGTTAGAAATTGTAAGTCTGTTTAGAAGTAAGTGTGTTCTGCACAGTCATAGTGTTACAGGGCTGGACGGTCCAGGGAACTGAGGCAGCATGAAGACCCTTCCCTTCAAATCCCAGTCCTTGCAATGAAATCAGAAAGATTTCAGGCATGTTGCTCAGAGTAGCAGGTGAAGCAAATGGAGAATAACAACCCCAAGGTGAAGGAGAGTCACAGGCTCCAAACTTCTTGTGATTTTCCTTGTTATCCACAACCAACCCGACAGCTAAGGTCCTCCCAGTTGTAACCACACACTTCCTTCCAGGACTCAGCCCCTCTAAACCTGGGAAAACACAAGCCAGTCACCATTTTCCCCCTTGAAAATGTGCCCCACTGCTGCTTCAGAGAGCATTGCCGATCCAGTGAGGTCTATCTCCATTCCCTGTTCCTTTTGCATTCTCTCTCATTTGCTTTCAACAGGCATGAGTTTATTGCAGGAAAAGGGAAAGGGGCAGTCTCAAGGGAGGGAGTGGGTCCTCTCAGAGAGAGGGACAATGTGCCTCTTCCTGCCCTCCAGGCTTATTGTGCAAATTTCCCACCCAACTCCACCTCTTGTGTTTTGACTGACAGCAGGATGACATCAGACTCAAGTCTCCACTTCCAGGACACCCTAGGTCACTTGGCCCACGTTGACTGTTCTAATTGAAACCTTATATCACATTCTTACAGATTTTATGGTTAGGGAGTATCCTTATCCCTGACTCTCAGGATCTGGTCTAAGAAAAGGGTCATAGTCTATCCTGTCGGAGTAACTTGGTTTCCCTTATGGACATTATTTTGGACTTGCATTGCTCCTGCAGGTAACAGGTAGTTTGCTGAGGACTGTGGTATATTCTGCCCACAAAAGCCATTTGGGGCTGCAGGTCTGTTGCTTCTTGGAAATAAACCATGTGGGGTCAGCACCTGGGCCCATTTGACCTCATGGCCCCACCACTCACATCCCCCTCCATCAACAGTAGTCTGCAACATGGACTTTTCTTCTCTGTACCATGAACGTGGGAGAGTAACCCACTCTTGGAATTGTCCCCTGCAGTGCTGGTGACAGGACGCAGGTCCTTGCTCATGCTGGGCATAAACCCAACTTCTCATGAGTTGCAGGTATGTATGGTCATGAAAACGGAAGCAGTGTGCTGAAAAGGCTCTCAAGAATCCAACAGTTTGATTGGGAGTGGTGACCCAGGCCCACGATCCCAGCAACTGAGGAGGCTGAGGCAGGAGGACCCACGTTTCAGGACAGCCTCAGCAACCTGACAAGACCCTGTCTGAAAACAAAAAAGCAAGTCGTGAGCAGGACGCAGTCCTGAGTCCTGGGTCTCCCCACAAACCAGCACTGGAGTGGTCTTCTAGGACACCCAGTCACTCATCACAACCTCTAGAACCGTGCACTCCTGTTCAAAAATGTCCGTGTGCTTCAAGGTCAAGCTGTCACAGATGGTGACAACTGTATGCGCTCTGAAGGACAAAAATGATAAAAATCCCCTGCTGTGCGTGTGGCCATTCACCAAACACACACAAAGCACAGAATGGGGCATGGGGAGGAAGGGAAGGGGCAGCAGTGCATGGGGCGTCCACAGAGATGCTGTCCACTGCAAAGCCAGCACCTCGTCCAAGTGCCTGCCCTGGCCCTTCTCCACCTTCTCCTCACACCCCGGCCATCTGTTTTCCACAGCTACAACAGACAATGCACCATCAAGAATGAATGTGGTTCATCTCACCCAACCTGAAGAGATGGCCACCTGTACCGTCCAACAAGTGCTGCAGACTCCAGATGAATGAGCAGTGTGGTCAGCTTTAGAAAGACAGAACGGCACGGTGGTGCGTGCCTGTGAACCCAGCAGCTCAGGAGGTTGGAGGTGAGAGGATCACGAGTTCAAAGCCAGCCTCAGCTTAGTGAGGCCCTGTCTCTAAATTAAAAAGAACGGGAAAGTGGCTCAGGGGTCAATCACCCCTGGATTTAATCCCTGGTGCCAAAAGTAAATAAATAAAAGCAGAGAGAACGGTGACCAGAAGAGCAAAGACCCGCCCTCTGAGGAGTGACAGGAAATGGGACGGCCATTTCGCGTGGCCTCCAGCCCCACACTCAAGCTGTGTGTGGCCCTGGCTACCTCCTCTGTGCCTGATGGTCCTGGCCACAAAACCAGGGAGATGACGTTACCTGCCAGAGTGAGCACAGCACTCAGCCCGTGAGAGGCACGAGGCAGGGCGCTAGGTGAAGGAACCGACGCCCCACCTGGCAACGGGGCTCCGGGCAGAGGGCAGCCGCTCACTTGCAGAGATCTCGGGAAGCAAAAATCCCGAATGGGTGGAAGACACAACCCTCTGGAGGGCAGACAAGACACTCAGGCAGTAAGGACGGCGTCACAGATGGGCCGCTGTGCAAAGGTGCATGAGGAGGGGACAACGGGGACAGCTGGGCGGCCTCCAGTCAGCAGCAGGTGCCGAGTGGGGAAACCTGAGGGCGTGGGGACAAGCACGGGCAGGGGCCCAGCCTTTGAGGAAGGTGAAGGGAAAGGCAGAGCTCACTCAGGGGCACAGCCCAGACTGAGGATGCGGCCCAAGAGCTAACAGGCTGGACGGTGGGAGAGAACCTGGCACCAGGCACCAGGCACCAGGCAGGCGGCTGGCCACGGTCAGCCCCGCAGGCACCACGCAGGTCACGGAGGAGAGTCTGATCCAGGCAGGCGGCTGGCCAGGTCAGCCCTGCAGGCCCCACGCAGGTCATGGAGAGTCTGATCCAGGCAGGCGGCTGGCCAGGTCAGCCCCGCAGGCCCCACGCAGGTCATGGAGAGTCTGATCCAGGCAGGCGGCTGACCAGGTCAGCCCTGCAGGCCCCACACAGGTCACGGAGGAGAGTCTGATCCAGGTAGGCGGCTGACCAGGTCAGCCCTGCAGGCCCCACACAGGTCACGGAGGAGAGTCTGATCCAGGCAGGCGGCTGGCCAGGTCAGCCCTGCAGGCCCCACACAGGTCACGGAGGAGAGTCTGATCCAGGTAGGCAGCTGGCCAGGTCAGCCCCGCAGGCACCACACAGGTCATGGAGGAGAGTCTGATCCAGACAACCTGCTTTTCCCTAACTTGGCCTTGGTCAAGCAGGAAGACCGCAGTGAGAGAGACCCTCTCACGTGGAATGCCAGTGCCTTCCAGAGACAGCTGCTGAGCGACCAAGAGGCTGGCAGGGGCTCCCGACCGTGCCCCCGCTGCCCAGACCGGAAGGCAGAGTCCCCCTGGCAAGCCCAGCCTGGGCGTGAACCTTTTGAGGGGAAGCAGACCCTTTGAGCACACTGACCCCTCGAGGCAGCATCCTCCGAAACGCACTGTGGACCTCTTCAGCTTGTGGGTTTGGATGGAGACTTGTCACCTTGGCTTGCAATCACCGAGCTCATCCAGACTGCACCAGAGGGACGCACGCACGCCGCACCTTCTTGGTGTGTCCACTGATAGCTTATCCCTGACATCTCCGAGGGCAGCACCATTTGGGGTGGGGTCAGTGTTTAAAAACACCCAGTGGTCCAACAAAACCTGTGTCCCAGCACCGTTATTTGTCTGAAGGTATCACAAGTGCTCAACAAAGGATTTAAACGACTTAAGATTTGATCTGCAAAGGGCAAAGGGAGCTGAGGGTTTCCAGGACCTCAGAAGTCTCAGAAGTCCTTATTCTGAGACAAGAATAAGCTGCAGGTTCACGTCTGCGCTTCCCACAGGTGTTTTCCTTTTGAATCAGCCCACTTCAGAGGGGCGGTCTTCACTGTGGCCTCTTTGTACACACAAAAAAGTGTAATTTGATCAATCGCACTCCCCAATTTCAAGACAGATATCTATCCATGAGCTTTTTATTTATTTATTTATTTTTGGTACCAGGGGTTGAACCCAGAGGCACTTAACCCCTGAGTCACATCCCCAGCCCTTTTTATATTTCATTTGGAGACAGGGCCTCAGTGAGTCACTGAGGCTGGCCTTGAACTTGCGACCCTGCGGCCTCTGCCTCCTGAGCCTCAGCGCCTGGCTCACCCATGTTCTTTAGTCTGTACTTCCAGCTGCTCTTTCGGACTCAGTCCAAAAGGAGCCCAGTCAGGATGCACTGGCTTGGACACCCTGCCTCTCCTGTACATCCACACTCCTGTGGGCCTAGGACCCTGAGGAGTGGCCTTTCCAGAGCAGCAAGACAGGGCTCTCTACTCAGCACCTGGTGGGTGGGCAGTCCCTCCTCCCCACTGCATGAGCACCCTGGTCAGCAGTCCAAAACTAAAATCGATGCCCATCTGGAAGGTAAGTTTGCTGGCCCGCTTCTGTCCCACGCCGCCCTAACACCTAGTGTGTTGCTCAGTTTTCACTCACTTTCCTCTGACCCTTTACCTGACGGAAGCCTATCATGTGATTGAGTCAGCCATGGCTTTTCAAACTCAGGTCTACAATGACTCTTTTCTTTCTCCCGGAGTTCCATTAGGTCATTTCTCTCCATTGCTGCCCCACCTCTGCTAAGACACTTAGATGTTGTATCTGGGACTCAATTTTGGAAGAACAAATTCCTATTTGGGAAAATGAACACGAGGACGCCCACACTCTAGTTCTGGAAACTTCTGGTCCCTGTTCATTCTTCTGCAGGACTGTCTCGGAACTTTAGTGGTACCTGGTGGAGGATACTGGTGACCAGCGACTCTAATTACAAATCACAAAACAACTCGTAAGTATCTGTGTAGAGTACATTTCAGAACGATCTCTACATAGGAAAATTTCTAATATTAATCTACACAAATCCTGAATTTCCAGGAGGTGTATTCCCTTGGCTGAATGAATACTTAAACTGAAATTGATAATTTTTTTAAATTACACACCGGAAATATATTTGATATTAATCAAATTGATGATTATAGTCATTTACAGTTTATGCTAAACATTAATATTGTTTTGAAAATATTTGTATCTGATGTTTGCACCTATGATTTTATTTCCATGATTAATGTAAAATAATAGGTATAATGTACAATGTTTCTGAGGATCCTACGCTGTTATTTAAATGAAAATGCTCACTATGTATTGCCTGAAGTGTTTTTATTTCATTTCTCTCAGACTTGAAATGGTCTTGTAAAGAAAACTTCCTGTGCCTAGACTCTAAACAGATACCTTCTTTCATGTGTGCCTCCTACTTTTATAGATGAACTATTATTTTTCCAGAGAAACTAAAAGAATCTCGTTAAAGACCAAGCAATGCCAGCATGAAAGACAGGGTCTGCACAGTGGAGGCAGGGAGGGGAATGTGCCCCACGAAGGCTGGGGTGAGCCTGGAGGACTGACCCCTTCTCTGGGCACAGGAGGCTCAGAAAGCCAGGGCTTCCACAGACCTCCCTGGAGAGGAGACGCGAGGCGACCTGCAGTCCCTTTCATCTCACGAGACTACTCAGAGAAGTGTCTGTGGGGTCCGACACACAGGCTGTCACAGGAAACCCAGGCACCGTGGCGCCTGCCTGGAGTCCTGGAGTCCAGCACTCAGGTGGAGCACGGAGGAACACTGCAGCACACACGTTCAGACCCGTCTGGGAAACAGGCACTAGAAAGGAAAAATTTTTAAAAACCAATGGCTATGAGCCTACCACTGCTCCAGATAATTTAGGATTTCTACTCAAATACCACAAGAAGCCACCACAACCATGACTTTGGAATTCACAGTTCTGTGTTTTCTCAGAATCCTTCTTTGGCATTATGCACTAAGCAAAGAAATGGAAGATAAAAATGAAAATTAAATAACTGAAAAATACACAACCAAAAAGAAACTCAGCAGGCAATCTCAGCAGTAGATAAGATATGACAGAGGCAAGACTCTGTGAGCTCAGTGAAAGGGCAACAGAAATTCATTGCTATGAAGGAAAGAAAGCAGACGGGAGGAAACAATAGCGGGCAAGTGCCTGAGGGGACTCTAGGCAGCACAGGTCCCCAAAGCAAGAATGGTTGAAGAAATATGGATCGAAGTTCCCCATCCCACAAAGGGCAGGAACCTACACATCAAAGAGCTGACCAGGATAAACAAAAAGTTCCACATCACACACACAATCGAACTTCTGCAAAGCACTGTGAACAGAGCCTGACAGAAACAACACGTTACAACCCACCATAGAACAATGGTCTACCTGGTAGGGACTCCTCATCTGTCATCATGGTGACAATCATGAGAGGGGAAAAAAAAACCAACCAAGGTGGACAGAAGGGACAGACAGGCTTACCCAGTGCTGGATCTGTGGAGCCCAGATCCTATGTCCCACAAAAATGTCCTTCAGGAATGAAGGGACATCAAGAAAACCTGGGTCTCCAGCAGAACTACCCCAGGAGAAAAGCCACAGGACACTCGCCAAACAGAAGGAAAGATGACCAGGGTCTGGAGAAAACCCACCAATGGCCTGGGTGACGGTGAACACACTTCTCAGGACTTGTAAAGCACTATTTGCAGCGGAGCCAAAACACACATCTCCCAACAGGGTGCTGAGCATCAGAAGAGAAGCAGTTCAACAAATCTAACAGGAATGAAGGGGGTTTAACAGAAGTAACCTTTCTACACAAAGTGCTAAACTGGTAATACCATTAAACTGGCAAATTAGATACTCACATTTCAAATACTATAAACCACTTTAAAAGAAGATGCCAGATATATCAAATAAAATTCTAAAAACTGTTGAAGTGACCCACGGGGAAAGAGAAACCCAAAAATATAAAAAAGAAAGAAAGGAACAATAGATAGGGAACAAATTTAAATGGCAGATAAAAGCACTGACATCAATAATTATTTTATATTGTCTAAATATACAAATTAAGACAGAAATATCTAAAATAAAAAAGCATGACCCAAGCATATACTATTCATAAAAAGCTCACTTCAAATGATAGACATGGTTGAAAAATCAAACTGAAAATGTAAACCATACAAACATTAAGAAAATCACAGAAATGACTATACGAAAACAGATTAAATCAAGATTAAAGAGACTAAATGGATGTCAGCCAAGAACACTAACAGTGGCATAAAAGGACATTACCTGGGGGTAAAGGAGTCAATAAAAGATGACAGCAATCTCAAACATATATGTGCCAAACAACAGAGCTCTGTGACACAAGAATCATGGAACTTAGAGGAAAAGCCCTGGTGTCCTCCAGAGGCCCAGGTGCACCGCGAGGCAGCGGGTCTGTGAGGACCTGAGCCTACGGAGGGGATGTCAGGGGGCGGTACCCTCCTCCCTCTGCGTCCTGTCTGCTGCGGGCCTCGCCCATAGGCCCCAAAACCACAGCCCAGCAACTGTGGGCTGAAACCTCCCCCAAAACCCTTCCTCCTCTCAAGTTAGCTCACACATTCTAACGTGGAGTACACAACCCACAATTACAATTCGAACATTGACAGACCCTTAGCAACTGACAGAAGTGCCACACGGACTCTCTCCTGGGACTCAGTCACATGAATGTGAGAGCCAGACAATGAGCGAGACCTAGAGAAAAACAGAGGAATGGGGATCCTCTACCCAGTTGGGCCAGCAGAGCAGTGGTAAGCACCCCCAGCAAGAGTGCCACCATTGAGAGTCAAGGTCCTACACCAGGTCAGCAGACAGGAGGGAGCCCTGGGGTTCCAGGGCCTGACTGGAGGCTGACCTCCAGAAACCTCTCTGCCAGGCTGGGATGTGGGAAGCAAGACCCTGGAAGGTCTTAGAACGAGGTCTTGGGAGCGATGTCAAGGTGGCAGATGTCAAATCCAGAGCCCTGTCAAGTGCCAGAGCAGGCGAAGGGCAATAAGAGGGTTAAATAAAGACAAGCTCAAACAACTCAAGCCATCTTACGCTGGATATTTGACAAAATCCTCAACAGAGTTTTACAAAGAAAACTACCCTGGACAAAAGATTTAAAAGAAAAAACAAACACTAGTCAGAAAATCACTAAGATACAGAACATCTGAATAGCACCATCAACCAACAGGACCAAGCAGACGCACACACTCTATCCAATGAAGCAGAACACAGGCTGCTCTCAGGCAGCCACACAGAAGAGGATGGACCATGTGCTGGGACAGAAAAATGAACACAAAAGGAAAAAAAAAAAAAAAAGGTCAAATATAAAATACAGCAGAAATCAGTAACAGCAGGAAATAACTGAAATACTAGGAAATTAAGCAGCATACTTCTAAATAACTCTAATAATAAATTAGAGATCAATATCAAAAGGAATCAAAAAATTCCAGAATTGAGAGGATGGGGATGTGGTCCAGCAGTACAACACTTGCCATGCATGTGTAAGGGTCTGGGCTCCATCCCAGCACCACAAAAAAAAAAAAAAAAAAAAATCAGTATTTAATGAAATAATAGTTCTATGAGGGAAACTTACAGAATTAAATGCTCACCTGTAAAGGTGAAAAGCCTCAATCAATAATCACCACCACACAAGAAAACTACCAGGAGCCAACACAAGGAAACCAAGTAGAAGATATAACATGCATCACAGCAGAAATGAGTGGATTAACAGAAACAGAAGAAAGTCAACGACCCAAAGTACTGACTGACTTGAAATGACCAAGAACACACATGCTGCCTAAGAAGGACGACAGGTATCCAGGACTGACAAGGATGAAAAGAGCATGGATGCTGGCACAGTGGTCCCCCTGTAATCCCAGCGTCCTGTGGACGTGGAAGCAGGACTGTTGAGATCAAGGCCAGGCTGTGCAGACCTACGGTCGGCAGAGGGACCTTAACGAAATGCTGTACGCGTAGCCCGAGTAGCTAGGAAATTCACATGCAGTGGAGCCACTGCAGAAGGATGGGATATCAGAAGGGGAGCCCTGGTCAGAGCACAGGGTCAAGCCCTCACCTAGCCCTGGGTCAGAGCTCAGGGTCAAGCCCTCACCTAGCCCTGGGTCAGAGCTCAGGGTCAAGCCCTCACCTAGCCCTGGGTCAGAGCTCAGGGTCAAGCCCTCACCTAGCCCTGGCCACAGCTCAGGGTCAAGCCCTCACCTAGCCCTGGGTCAGAGCTCAGGGTCAAGCCCTCACCTAGCCCTGGGTCAGAGCTCAGGGTCAAGCCCTCACCTAGCCCTGGCCACGGCTCAGGGTCAAGCCCTCACCTAGCCCTGGCCACGGCTCAGGGTCAAGCCCTCACCTAGCCCTGGCCACGGCTCAGGGTCAAGCCCTCACCTAGCCCTGGCCACGGCTCAGGGTCAAGCCCTCACCTAGCCCTGGCCACGGCTCAGGGTCAAGCCCTCACCTAGCCCTGGCCACGGCTCAGGGTCAAGCCCTCACCTAGCCCTGGCCAGGGCTCAGGGTCAAGCCCTCACCTAGCCCTGGCCAGGGCTCAGGGTCAAGCCCTCACCTAGCCCTGGCCACGGCTCAGGGTCAAGCCCTCACCTAGCCCTGGCCACAGCTCAGGGTCAAGCCCTCACCGAGTCCTGGACAGAGCTCAGGGTCAAGCACTCACCGAGCACGCCCAGGCTCTGGCTCCGACACCAGCACCACACCACGAAGTGGAAACAACCAAAGACAACCTCCAGAAGGTATCTCACATGACGTGCCTGTGTAGCTCTGTACCTAATAAAACAAACACACAACCCAAGAGCCTTCAGAAAATTCTAAAAATCCTGGCACGAAGGTTTACTATAGAATGCCACCAATCATCACTAAATTAACCATAGGGTTCTCCAAAACCCAGAAGTGAATTCCTCCAACTCAAAACAGACATGGCAGTTACAACAGACCAGACAAACACCAGAAAGCAGCGTGCATGGGCCAGGCACAGTTGTGCACACCGCTGTCCCAGCTATTCAGGAGGCTGAGGCAGCACCACTCCAAGATCAAGGCTGGCCAGGACAACTGAGTCACAGCCTGCTTTAAAAAACCAAAACAATACAAGAAAGCAAGGATTAGCTAAAAGACAGTGTCCCTGGATTCAATCCCCAGTACCACTGGGGAAAACACACACATGCACATGACACTATCCATCAAAAAAATTACAAGAGGGAGGGACATGAAAAAAGAGAGAAAAACTTCCTCACCAAAATACAAGCAAATGGAATGATATCATATGACATTAAAAAAAAAAAGAATTATAGGGCTGGGGTTGTGGCTCAGTGGTAGAGAGTGTTTGCCTAGCATATGTGAGACACTAGGTTTGATTCTCAGCACTGCATATAGTAAGTGAATAAAATAAAGGTCCATCAGCAACTAAAAAACAATAATAATAATAATAATAAACCATACTCTACAAACAGTGATTTATTCTAAGAATGCAGGCTGGTTCAATATTCAATTTTTTTTTTCTTTTGGTACCAGGGATTGAACCCAGGGGCACTTATTCACTAAGCCACATCCCCAGCCTTTTTTTGTATTTTATTGCTAAGGTGCAAGGGCTGGCTTTGAACTTGTGATCCTCCTGCCTCAGTCTCCTGAGCTGCTGAGATTATAGGTGTGCATCACCGTGCCCAGTTCAATAATCCAATTCTTATCAATACATTATGTCAATAAGATATAGAAGGAAAATCATATGATCCTATCATGTGATATACAAAATGCATTTGACAAAATTCATGACAGAATCTCAAAACACTGGGAACAGAGGGACATTTTCTGTTTGAGGATGCAGCTCAGTGGCAAGGAACATGCCTAGCAGGCATAAGACCCTGGCAACCACATCCAGCCGTCTCTCTGCTGCCCAAACACTTATACTTAACAAGGAAAAACTGAAAACACTGTTTCTGTGCCACTCTGAAGAAGCAGGCCAGTATGGCTTTCATGCTCCATGTGGGAAGCACTGGATGTGCTAGAACACACACAAGAAGATCAGAAGGAAGAAAAAGCCATTTGTGGAGGACATTTTTAGGTGGAAAACCCCAAAGATTCTGTGAAAAGAAATGGCTAGAAATCATTATTTAAGCAAGACTGCATGATGGTAAAACCACGCACAAGGACATTATCATTGGGCATAGTCTCAAATACGTGAAAACTGAAAATCCATAGAAACGCCACACAAACTTGAAAGCAAACCAAACACGAGCAAAAAGCCCTAGGTGTGACTCCTAACAAAAATGTGCAGGATCTATGATGCCAAAATCATAAAACACTCATGAAACAATTGAGGAAATTTTAAACAGACACACACTATATTCATGAACTAAAGACCCAACACAGCAGAGAGATGTTCAATAAACTGATCAGATTTAATTTCCATGAAAAGTCTACCAAGATTTTTTTGTAATATTGAAAAGACTTATCCCAAAATGAATATGGAAAGTTAAAGGAACAAGAAATGCTAATGAGTTTTAAATAAGAATAATCACTTTACCCAGTTTGAAGAATTACAACTCAGCTACAGTAATCAATACACAGAAACCAAGAAAATGTCCACGTTAGGTTTTTAAAACCACATGAAGAATCAGGAGAAATGGCACATGCCAGTAATCCCAATTACTGGGATCCAGGAGGATCACAAGTTGAAAACCATCCTGCGTAACTTAGCAAAACCCTGATACAAAGCTTTAAGAAAAGAGAGAGAGAAAAAAGGGATCTGGGTGTAGTTCTAAAATAGAGCACTTGCCTAGCATGTGAGGCCCAAGGATTGATCACTAAAACCAAACCCCCCCCAAAATAAAAACAAAACATATGTATGTAAAAAAAAGGGTCCTTTTTTTTTTTTTTTTAAAGTCAACCCTTAAATAGTTTTGTTTTTGTGTTTATTTAGTGCCAAAGATTGAACCCAGGGGCACTTAACCACCAACCCACATCCCCAGTTCTTTTGTATATTTTATTTAGAGACAGGGTCTTGCTGCGTTGCTTAGGGCCTTGCTAAGTTGCTGAGGCTGGCTTTCAACTCATGATCCTCCTGCCTCAGTCTCCTGAGCTGCTGGGATTACAGGTATGAGTGCCACTGCACCCGGCTCAACCCTTAAACAGTCTTAACTGGAAAATACGATTCATATGTGAATTCTTATTGCCTTAATACAAATTACTTAATGGCCCAAGCCCCTTTATTTCTCATAAAGTCAAGGTCCTCAAGAGTAAAGAAACATTATGGAATACAGAAAATATAAAGTGAGAGTTTGCAGACCTCCCCTCAACTAACTTTCCGATAGTGGACACCAAGAAATATATATACAAGACACACTTTAAGGGTCAGGCCTTTGACCTCTGAAACTACACTCCCCTTGCCCCAGATAATCTAGAAATTAAAGATAAAGTGCCACAGGCTTGGCAGAAAGTCTGAAAAGACCTGTGTTTGTGTTTCATCATCTTCTACATCCCCTCCTTTTAAAAATAATTCCTGAGAAAACACAGCACTGTAAACGTGGAGGAAGGTATAGCTGACGGTTGTCCTATGTCCAGGTGTCTCCTGGGTGGACTCAGAATAAGGCTCTGGGCTGGGCCCATTTCCACCTGAGTCTCCAGATAACACATAACGTTTCTCATAGTGAAGACACTTGTGGTGTTTCTCTTTGGTATGAGCCATCAGACGCTGAGGACGATGTTTCCTCCGGCAATAGATTTCCCTTGGTGGTTACATTCAAAAAGTCTTTCCCCATGAGGAGTTCTCGGAGGGTAACGGAGGTATGAGTGCGTGTGAAAGGCGGCCCCTCCTCTGCCACACCGACCGGGTGCCTCCCAGTGTGCATTCTCTGGTGCTGAGTGAGGGAGGAGCTGCGGCTGAAGGCCTTTCCACACTCACTGCACTTATAGGGCTTCTCCCCTGTGTGGATGATGGCGTGCCGGATGAGGTTTGTGCTCCAGCAGAAGGATTTCCCACACTCCATACATTCAAAAGGCTTCTCCCCACTGTGAATCCGCTTGTGCCGAGTGAGGCCTGACATGCGGGCGAAGGCCTTCCCACACTGCACACACTCGTAGGGCTTCTCTCCGGTGTGGATGCTGAAGTGGCGAATGAGGTCCTTCCGGTTGGTGAAGGCTTTCCCACATTCCTTGCACTCGAAGGGCTTTTCTCCAGTGTGGGCCCTTTTATGCACGATGTACGTGGAGCAGTGGGTGAAGGCCTTCCCACAGTCACCACACACAAAGGGCTTCTCTCCGGTGTGGATGCGCTGGTGCCTCTTGAGGTAGGACCTGTGGTTGAAGGCCTTCCCGCACTCGAGGCACTGGAAGGGCTTCTCCCCGGTGTGGATGACGTAGTGGTGGATCAGGGCCGCGCTCTCCAGGAAGGCCTTCCCACACTCGCTGCACTCGTAGGGCTCCTTCCCAGTGTGAGTCTGCTGGTGCCACAGGAGGTACGACCTGTGCTTGAAGACCTGGCCGCACTCAAAACACTCATAGGGATTCTCCCCGCCGTGGACCACATAGTGTCTCAGGAACCCTCCCCTATGCCGGAAGACCTGCCCGCACTCAGCGCACACAAAGGACTTCTCTCCAGTGTGTCTCCTGCTATGCAAGACGAAATTGGAGCGGTGGGTGAAGGCCCTTCCGCACTCGCTGCACTGGTACGGCTTCTCCCCGCTGTGGATGCGCTGGTGCTGGGTGAGGTAGGACCTGCGGTTGAAGGCCTTCCCGCACTCCAAGCACTCATAGGGCCTCTCCCCCGTGTGGATCATCTGGTGCTGCAGGAGGTGCGTGCTCTTGATGAAGGTCTTCCCACACTCCGTGCACTCGTAGGGCTTCACTCCAGAGTGGATCTTCTCGTGTCCAGCAAGGAGGTGTTTCTTGTTAAACACTTTCCCACATTCGTTGCATTTGAAGATATTTTCCTCCTCATCCTGTACAATCCTTGAACCTGGGTCCTCAGCTGCCCCTAAACCACCATGTCCAGGGGTAACTGTCCCAGGAAGCTTCTCCTGCAGTTCTATGCCTGGTCTCAAGAGTCCCTCCTGCACTGCACATGGCCCGTCCTGACCCCTGGCTTCCACCAGCTGGGAGCACCCTGCGGCCCCTTGTGTTAACAGTACCTGGAGCGGGGCACCCTCAGACAAGGCTGGCTCACAAGTAGTAGGTTTGGTGGCTTTAGGTTTTCCACTGTCACCTGGAAGAAAATTCAACACACAACAGGGCCTGTTAGTAATCACAGAAGAACAAGATCATCACATCAATGAAAACATGGAACTGAAAACAGCCTCTCTGTCCACTTTGTTACCTCTGAACCTGAGGAGTGCAACATCTTTCCTCCTGGCCCTTGGACCCCAAACACCTTGAAAGCGAGACCAGGGGAGAGGCCAGGTCAGCATGCGGAGGGTCTGCAGTGGAGTAACTCCACAACTGCAGCCTGCACGAGGCTGGACAGAGCAACACTGTCCCTGTCTGGGGTGAGCTTCCCTAAGTGACACCATCCCGTGTTGCTCCAAGGTCACCAGGAAAGCGCAACGAATGAGGCCCACGTGGAAGACAGGAAGTGTGATGAGAGATCACAGCGGAAGTCACGTCTGGCGTTTGATCAATGTGAAGCCTCGAACACGAGGTATTTCTCGAATTTCTGTCTCACACATGGTGGGTTCCCAGGATGACAAGTGGCCATTTACACAAACAGGTACTCATGGTGGGCCCCTAGACAATTTACCCTGAAGAGATGACTCAGGGAAAGACCTGTCCACACCACTAACAGGAGACTGGCAGGCTTAAGATACCACACGTAAGCTGGACCTCAGTAGAGAAGCAGGAGACGGAGCCCAGGGTCAGCGAGTCTATCACTTAGCTCATGTCAGGAAGTGCCAGTGAAATCCTAGCAGAGGCTCTGGTGAGTCTCCAGGGCTACCAACACCCAGGCACATACTGCTGTGTTAACATCATAGTTAGTTTTTGGCCACTATGACCAACACCTAGCAACAACAACTTAAGAGGAGTAAAAATTTATTCAGCCCCTCGATGCAGGAAATTTTAACACTGCATATAAAGACACTGAAAAAGGTCTGCAGCAACAGAGAATTGATCAGTATAAACTGATGACTCTCCCCAATCCATGAGGGACTGGCACAAAGATGAAACCGGCAACGAAGAGAGAACATGAAGCTCAGAGACACTGACACATAGGATCTGGTGGACGGAGAAGGAAGCATGGCAATGCGAGGAGGAGAGAGGTTCCCCGGAGAGAGAAGGAACGTCGACGACTCACACAGGGACTGGCAGGGAGAGGGCTGACATCTCGACGTGTTCCACGCCAGCTGAGATCAGCAAGACTTAAGTACTGAGCACCCCCAGCAGGACTGAACACGTTCTACACAAGGCATGGGGTCAGTCCTGTACAGAGAGTCACGAACAGACTGTATTAAAATGAAAGCCTTGGCCAGGTGTGGTCGCACGCCTATAACCCCAGCGACTCAGGAGGCAAATTCAGGCACACCTCAGCACCTTAGTGAGGGCTTCAGCAGCCTACTGAGACCCTGTCTCCAAATAAAAATTAGAAAAGGATTGAGGATGTGGCTAAGTGGTTAAGCACCCCTGGGTTCACTCTCTGGAACCAAAAACATAAATAAAAAGTAAAAATCTTTATTAAACCCCCGAGACATTAAAGAGAGTTAGAGAAAAACATAGCTATGAAAAATATATCTGTAGCTCATACAACTGATAACAAGTATGACCAGGAACATACAAAAAATCCCTGTAAGTCGAGAAGAGAGAAGCAAACTAAAACTTACCCATGCAAGAATCTCATATCATTATTTTGCGCCAACTTAATGGGCACAAATTGAGCAATCTGCTTATCAAACATTGAACAGGATATACGTTGACAGAACCCACCATATTTTCCTGAAGAGCAAAGTGGGTTAGGCCCTTTAGAAACAGTAAGAACGATCATACAACCGGGCCTGAGGTGCACAATTGTAAAGCCAGCAGCTCTGGAGGCTGAGGCAGGAAGATCACAAGTTCTAGGCCAGCCTCAGCAATTTAGCAAGGCCCTAAAGCAATTGGGTTAGACCTTGTCTCAAAACTAAAAATAAAAGAAAGGACTGAGAATGTGGCTCAGTGCAAAATGTCCCTGGATTCAATTCCCAGTACCAAAACATAAAAAGAATGATCCCACAACCTTCAACAGCGGCAGTCTCAAATCCAATCATTTCAATCCTAGAATCATTATTAAAAATGCCCCTACACACAAGGATGATGATCAATAAATTGGAAAATCCACAGCTTCACTGCTTGGGAGCACAGAAACACGCAAACAATTAAATATCTGGAAAGGGAATGAAGGTATAGACACAGTGTAAACTATGAATATTTGTTTAGTTTTCAGGTGTAAGGAACCTGAACACATTTTTATTTGGAGAAGAATGAAATAGAAAATTGGAAAAAAAAAAAAAAAAAGCATACAAGTGAAGAAGGTCCACAGAAGGCTGTGATCCAGACTTGAGCACAGGAACTGTGGCCATGGCAGGGCAGGATCTCATCCCCCAGGAGAAGATAAGCTACAGCTCTAGGTGTGAGGGCCGAGAGCCAAGCAGCACTTGGGAGGGATGCTTCATTCCCACCTTGAACACATGCTGACACATCTGCAGCGCTATGCTGAGATGTCTGTGCCTGGACAACTGTCTGGAGGGCTGAGGTCGGGATAGCCTACTGGCTGGCAGGCTGTCCACTGGCCCTTGGGAGGAGGAAGAGGGCAGATCACACTTCCATTCTCAGGCCCTCAGACAGTCAAGGGAAGAGCTGAGGCCAACAAGGGGGACAGTAACTGAGGGGCTGTGAGACACACAAGACCCCAGTGCTGACTCAGCAGACCAAGGGACCAGCAGGGGGCAGAGACCATGGCTCTGCCGTGGCACCACCAACCCACAGATGGCGCTGCTGCCTCAGCAGCCACAGGTGGAAGAGACCCTGAGTCTCTGCTGCCAGTGCCAGACACGCAGGTCTGTGGAAGGAGAGATGGCAAGGAGGACAGGCAGACACGGGGGAAGGAATCAGCAGAGAAAAGCCCCTCCTCAGACTTCAGAGGGAAATGTGAGATGTTTTCACTGGCAATAACGAACACAAAAAGAACAACAAAGCTTATTTTCAAGGAGCCATTTGCCACGCTGGGACGCTATTCTGTGTTTTCATGAAGCAAGTGACAACTCCCCCAGATACGACCCAATGCAGAGATGACAGCGGCAGTCGACTTTGAGGACTACCTCAGGGTGTGGACTGGGATGCTCAAGACGCCGTCTGTTCTCTTGGACACACAGCTTAGCCACTTCTCCCAGCACAGGGACCCAAGAGCGTGGTCAAATGCCTAGTTCCCTTGGGTGGGATGCGAGGGGACTGGGGTCTCTGGAAGTGGGGGTGATGGCCCTACCTGGAGAATGGTGGGAAGACCACTCAGATAACAAGGAACCTGGAGGAGCTCCCCATGCCCCTCACAGGCCTGGGGACAGTGAGAATCACAACTAACACACGCAGAGCTGCTGGTCTTGAGAGACAGATGCGACAGCTGGTACTGACTCAGCCACCCTTTTAAAAAGCAAGGGAGCCTTCAACCTCACTAGGGCCTCAGAGCTGGTGATGGCCAACCCCAGTTTCGTGGAGCCCTGGGACAGGTCTTAGCTCACCATCCTCACTCTTTCCCAGGACCTGGAACAAGATGATGGGTTTGGCTGACCAGAGGAGTACAGGTCAAAGGGCACCATGGCTCCAAAATCCAGAGGTCACAGTAGGATGCTCCCCAAGAGATTCCAGGGCCAGTGTCTCCCCTATCTCAAGCCTGCAGGGCTCCCAATGGCCAAGGTCGTGGCTCCTACCTGGACAGGTGCTCTGGTAGAGGTCTATCATCACCGTCCATAGCTGCTGCCCGTGCTCCAGCTGGAAGATCAGCTCAGGGTTGGGAATAGGATACCCTGTTTGGGGACAAAAAAAAGGGACAGAGGACACAGATTTTGTGAAAAGCAGCAACACCCTCTGGCTCCTCCAGGCCTAGAGGATGGGGGCCAGCCCTTGGGATGAAGCCTCTCCCAGCAGAACAAACAGCTGACTCGGGACCTGGAACCAAGGCTGGCCATCCATGCTGCATGCACACTTTACCCCAACGTGCACTCGGGAGCTGGCATGTGTGGGGGCTAGTCAAGCAAGCTGAATGCACTGCGTCATCTCTAAACTGAATGATATTTATGCAGTAATTCAGGGGGAAACAGACATTTAAAATATTCTCTTTTCACTCAAAGCAAGCTATGTGTAATTTGTCAGTTTTCCTTTCCTAGCCAAATACCTAAGTTTCAGCAATGCACTGAAAAAAAGGAGATCTACTTAGCTCACGATTTTGGAGGCTTTCGATCTAACTCAGGCAACCCACTGGTTCAGCCTCAGTATGAATGATGTTGTACCGGAGCAGGTGAGTGGGATCATGTGAAGATACAGATGTCAAGTGCAGGTCCACTGCATGGTGGAGGGGCAAGTTCTTACCCAGGGAGACCAGGAGTCCACAGTTTTCCAGCATCACCTCCTGGTACAAGGTCCTCTGAGCTGGGTCCAACTGCCCCCACTCCTCCTGGGTGAAAGTCACAGCCACATCCTCAAAGGTCACAGAGCCCTGGAAAGTCAAATAGAGGGAGTACTATTGTCGTGGGCTGCTCCAAGAGATAGGAGAGTCTGTGCTTCACCAAAAACATACAGAGATGAACACCTAAATCACAAGGTGTTTCTTTACTGAGGGCCCTGCTCCACGCTGGGCTCCGGGAGGGAGGAGGAGCTGCTTGAACATAATGCCGTGTAAGGGAGAAACACCGCCTATGCAGAACCATCAGAGTAGGGCAGTCAGTGGAATCGACTTCCGCAGTGAGATGCAGACAGGGCTCGATCTAGGACATCAGAGGCCTGGGAAACAATGACAATGGCGCTGCCCGTGCAACCTGAGCTTTTCTGGTCCAGCCAGGCGCTGCCCCAGGCTGAGGCCTCACGTTCTGTGTTCAAGAGACTACCCAGCTTAAAAAGTCAGACTCATGGAGTCTGAAACCAGACATCCCTTCCCGATGGTTTTACCTGGGAAACTCCACTTCTAGATCAAGAAGGTAGTTCCACTTGATCAGTAACGGTGGCGGGACGCCCATGTTCGGTGTTGGGGGGTTTCCTCCTCCCTCCACAGCCCCCCGGCCCTCCTGCCATCAAGCCCACTGTCACAGTAAGCGGCCAAGGCTGAGCTTACCATTCACACACCCTAACACCACGGGCAGAATGTGACCAGTGACTAAGGACCGAGGCTGGGCAGCGCGTGCGCCGTGCCTGCTCCTAAGAACACTGAAGTCAACTGGAACGCCTGTGCGCGCGTGCCCGCAGAGGCGCAGCCCTGCTCCTGCGGAGCCGGGCGCAGGCTGCCGACCCCGGGCGCTAAGGGCCCTCAGACCCCGGGGCCGCGGGTTACCCAGCTCCTGCCCGTTTGCTGGACGCCGACGGCCCTGTCCGCGGGCCGCCAGGCAGCACAGGCGCAAAGGGCCGCCGCCCCGCGCGGGCCACGGCGCCTCCCGACGACCCCCGGCCTTCCCCCGGCCGGCCCGCGGGGACGGTGCCCCGAGGCCGGGTGCTCGTCGCGCCCGGCGTCCCGCACTCACCGGCGCGGCCATCGCGGGCCCGCGGCGCGCTCCTCACGGGCCCTCGGGCCGCCGCGGCGCTGGCGGCGGGTGAGGCGAGGTCCGCGGGCGGCCAGGACAACGCCGCAGGCGGACGGGCCGAAGGATGGTGCGGGCGGCGAGGCCCGCAGGACCAGCCCGGAAGTCCAGACCGCAGAGACCTGAGGGCAGAGACAAATGGCGCCGCGGCTACCGCCCGGAAGTCCCGCCCCCGCAGAAACCCGCGGGTCCCGGGCGGTGATTGGCCCGGCGCCTGCCGCTCGCGCGGAGCACAGCCTTCTGGGTACCGTAGTTTCCCCGCCCGTGCGCGGCGCTGGACTCCCAGCGTATGAGGGCGGAGGGCGGAGGACCCGGCGGGGAGGCCGGGCGGGGAGGCCCGGCGGCCCTTTGGTCGGTAGGGCCGGAGTGGAGGACGCGCCGCACTGCAGCGGCCTGAGACTCGGAAGGCTCGGGTGTCAAGGCCGCGCCGCGCTGGACGGCGGTGGGAACTTCAGCAGGGAGAGCCCGCGGGTCCCGGGGTGCCATTCAGGCCACGCGGTCCCCAGGCGGCGGCAGGGGGGCCGGACCCAGCCTTCTTTCCCGTGTGCCGACCGCGGGCGAAGGGCCTTGTCTGGCCTCGTGCCTCCTCGGGTCCTTAAACGCGGGCCACCGTGAGCCGAAATAAAGTCTCCTCCGACACGTTGGTCGCCCCGCTCTTTGTCGCACGTCGAGCAGCTGTGACAGCGAATGGGACAACAGGGGCAGCGCCTGCCGCCTTCAGGTGCCGGCCAGGTGTGCCGCGCCCCGTTGGCCCAGCTCTGCGGTTCCCGTCGCCTCCACGGCGCGAGGGTGCGAGAAGCTCCCAGCCCCGGCCCGCCCACACCCGCGCGGACTCGGTGCTGGGGTCCGCTTTTCCACCGCCGTGACCAGAACTCCCGAGGAGCGACTGTAGAGAAGGGGAGTTTATCTGGGGCACAGGTCAGAGGTCTCAGTCCAGAGACAGCTGGCTCCATTCCTGGAGGACCTGGACTCAGGACGTGATTTGAGGCAGACTCTGCTCCTCGGGGACAAGATAAAACCCCCAAAGGCCGCCCTGGACTCAACTTGGTCACCATCCAGCTGATCACCTGAGGGGATTAATGAAATGGTCACATTCCGGGTTCAACCCGATCCCCTCAGATCTGAACCTGAAAACCCACTTACTCACCTGCAGACCTTGCAGAGCCCACTCAGATCAACTCCACACATTTGCGGACACACTCGACTCACATCCAAAACTTGCTAACCAACTCACTTCAAATGCAGACCTTGCAGAGCCCACTCACCTCACCTGCCAACCTTGCAGAACCTGCTTACCTCACCTGCAGAACTCGTAGAGTCACACACCTCACCTGCAGAACTTGCAGAGCCCACTCACCTCAACTCCAGACCTTGCAGAGCCCACTCACCTCAACTCCAGGCCTTGCAGACCCACTCAGCTCACCTACAGTCTTTGCAGACCCACTCATCTCATCTCCAGACGTTGCAGAGCCCACTCACCTCACATGCAGACCTTGCAAAGCCCACTCTCCTCACCTCCAGTACTTGCAGAGCCCACTCATATCAACTCCAGACCTTGCAGACCCACTCAGCTCACCTCCAGACCTTGCAGACCCACTCATCTCATCTCCAGACGTTGCAGAGCCCACTCACCTCACATGCAGACCTTGCAAAGCCCACTCTCCTCACCTCCAGTACTTGCAGAGCCCACTCATATCAACTCCAGACCTTGCAGACCCACTCAACTCACCTCCAGACCTTGCAGAGCCAACTCACCTCAACTCCAGACCTTGCAGAGCCCACTCAGCTCACCTCCAGACCTTGCAGACCCACTCACCTCAACTCCAGACCTTGCAGAGCCCACTCACCTCACATGCAGACCTTGCAAAGCCCACTCTCCTCACCTCCAGTACTTGCAGAGCCCACTCATATCAACTCCAGACCTTGCAGACCCACTCAGCTCACCTCCTGACCTTGCAGACCCACTCACCTCAACTCCAGACCTTGCAGAGCCCACTCACCTCACATGCAGACCTTGCAAAGCCCACTCTCCTCACCTCCAGTACTTGCAGAGCCCACTCATATCAACTCCAGACCTTGCAGACCCACTCAGCTCATCTCCAGACCTTGCAGAGCCAACTCACCTCAACTCCAGACCTTGCAGACCCACTCAGCTCACATGCAGACCTTGCAAAGCCCACTCTCCCACCTCCAGACCTTGGAGAGCCCACTAACCTCTCCTGTAGTCCATGTCGAGCCCACTGACTTCACCTGCATTCCGTGCAGAGCCCACTCACCTCACCTACAGACCTTGCAGAGCCCACTCACCCCACCTGCAGTCCTTGCAGAGCCCACTAACCTCACCTCCAGACCTTGCAGAGCACTCTCACCGAGTCTGCAGTCCTTGCAGAGCCCACTCACCTCACCTGCAGAACTTGTAGAGTCCACTCTCCTCACCTCCAGACCTTGCGAGCCCACTCACCTCACCTGCAGTCCATGCCGAGCCCACTCACTTCACCAGAAGTCCTTGCAGAGCCCACTCACCTCACCTCCAGTCCTTGCAGAGCCCACTCACCTCACCTACAGACCTTGCAGAGCCCACTCACCCCACCTGCAGTCCTTGCAGAGCCCACTAACCTCACCTCCAGACCTTGCAGAGCACTCTCACCGAGTCTGCAGTCCTTGCAGAGCCCACTCACCTCACCTGCAGAACTTGTAGAGTCCACTCTCCTCACCTCCAGACCTTGCGAGCCCACTCACCTCACCTGCAGTCCATGCCGAGCCCACTCACTTCACCAGAAGTCCTTGCAGAGCCCACTCACCTCACCTCCAGTCCTTGCAGAGCCCACTCACCTCACCTCCAGTCCTTGCAGAGCCCACTAACCTCACTTCCTGAAATTGCAGAGCCCCTCACCTCATCTGCCGACCTTGCAGAGCCACTCACCTCACCTGCAGACCTTCCTTACCCACTCACCTCACCTGCAGTCTTGCAGAGCCCACTCTCCTCACCTCCATTCCTAGCAGAGCCCACTCACCTCACCTGGAGACATTCCTTACACACTCACCTCAACTGCACTCTTTCAGAGCCCATTCACCTCACCTCCAGTCCTTGTAGAGCCCACTAGCCTCACCCGCAGTCCTTGCAGAGCACACTCACCTCACCTCCAGTCCTTGCAGACCCACTAACCTCAACTCCTGAACTTGAAGACCCCACTCACCTCATCTGCAGACATTCCTTACCCAATCACCTCACCTGCAGTCCTGGCAGAGCCCACTCTCCTCAACTCCAGTCCTTGCAGAACCCACTCACCTCATCTACAGACCTTGCTGAGCCCCCTCACCTCAACCCCAGTCTTTGCAGTGCCCACTCACCTCAACTCCAGACCTTGCAGACCCATTCTCCTCACCTCCAGACGTTGCAGAGCCCACACACCTCACCTCCAGTCTTTGAAGAGCCCACTCACTTCACCTACAGACCTTGCGGAGCACACTCACCTCACCTCCAGTGATTGCAGAGCCCACTCACTTCACCTACAGACCTTGCGGAGCACACTCACCTCACCTCCAGTCCTTGCAGAGCCCACTCACCTCATCTCCTGACCTTGCAGAGCCCCTCACCTCATCTGCCGACCTTGCAGAGACCACTCACCTCACCTGCAGACCTTCCTTACCCACTCACCTCACCTGCAGTCTTGCAGAGCCCACTGTCCTCACCTCCAGACGTTGCAGAGCCCACTCTCCTCACATGCAGTCCTTGCAGAGCCCTCTCACCTCACCTCCAGTTCTTGCAGAGCAAACTCTCCTCACCTGCATTCCTTGCAGAGCCAACTCACCTCACTTCCAGACCTTGCAGAGCCCAATGTCCTCACCTCCAGTCCTTGTAGAGCCCATTCACCTCACATGCAGTCTTTGCAAAGCCCACTCTCCTCAACTGCAGAACATACAGAGCCCACTCTTCTCACCTCCAGTGCTTGCAGAGCCCATTCACCTCAACTCCAATCCTTGCAGAACTCCCTCTCCTCACCTGCAGTACCTGCAGAGTCCTCAAACCTCACCTGCAGTCCTTCCAGACCCCACTCACCTCATCTGCACACCTTGCAGAACCCACTCACCTCACCTGCAGTCCTTAGGGAGCCCACTCACCTCACCTCCATCCTTGCAGAGCACACTCACCTCAGCTCCAGTCCTTGAAGAGACCACTCTACTCACCTCCAGTCCTTTCAGAGCCCACTCACCTCACCAGAAGACATTGCAGAGCCCACTCACCTCACCTTCAGACCTTGCAGAGCCCACTAACCTCACCCGTAGTCCTTGCAGAGCCCACTCACCTCACCCGTAGTCCTTGCAGAGCCCACTCACCTCACCCGTAGTCCTTGCAGAGCCCATTCACCAAAGCTCGTCATTGCAAAGCCCTCTCACCTCACCTGCAGTCCTTGCAGGGCCCACTCACCTCATCTCCAGACCTTGCAGAGCCCATTCTCCTCACCTCCATTCCTTGCAGAGCCCACTCAGCTCACCTGCAGTCCTTCCCGAGCCCACTCACCTCACCTGCAGACCTTGCAGACCCCACACACCTCATCTGCAGACCTTGCAGAGCCCACTCTCCTCACCTCCAGTCCTTGCAGAGCCCACTCTCCTCACCTCCAGACCTTGCAGAGCCCACTCACCTCACCTCCAGTCCTTGCAGAGCCCACTCAGCTCACCTCCAGACCTTGTAGTCCCACTCACTTCACCTGCAGACATTCCTTACCCACTCGCCTCACCTGCAGTCCTTGCAGAGCCCACTCACCTCACCTCCAGACCTTGCAGTGCCTGCTCACCTCATCTCCTGACTTTGTAGAGCCCACTCACATCACCTCCAGGCCTGTAGACCCACTCACCTCCCCTCCAGACCTTGCAGAGCCCTCTCATTTCTCCAAACCTTGCATCACCTCACACAGGAGATTTCTGGGATGCCTCGCATCCAAACCATAACAAGTGGCTTCCTGTGTTTTCTGCCTCCATCCTCCCCCATCTGGAGCTCATTCCTGCCGGCCCCAGAGCCAGCCTCTGAAAACCCAAGTGCAGAGGAGGAAGGCCAGTGTGGATCCTCCAAGCCCCTGCGTGGGTGTTCAAGCTCTCGTACGACGTCTGTTCTTGAGTGTGAGCCTGATTTGTGACTCAGGTCTGGACACATAAACTAGGCCCAAATACTGGAATGCATGATTCTGAGTACATGGTTGTGTTCATCGAGTGGGTTGCTCACCTTGCTAACTCTCTTTCCCCGTAGACTTGGCGAAACATGCAGCCATGTCAGTAAACCCCATGTTGTACTGCGGGTGACTTCCAGGACCCAGGGTAACTCACCAGCACACAGTTGGAAACTGACATTACCAGTCCTTACATGGCAAGAAAATAAGTTCTAGCAAAAAGTCAAGTGGGTTTCTAGCCGGGCTTGGTGGCACACACCTGTGATCCCAGTAGCCTTGGAGGCCGAGACAGGAGGATTGCAAGTTCAAAACCAGTCTCAGCCCTTAGCAAGACCCTGTCTCAAAACAAACCAAAAATAAAATAAAAAGGGCTAAGAATGTGACCTGGTGGTTAAGCATCCTGGGGTTCAATCCCCAGAAAATAAAGTGTGAACCTCACAAGGACAAGGCCACTGGTTTTATTCACTGCTGTATCCTGAGTCATAAACAATGTTTGGTACTTAGCAGTCCCAATGCAGATGCCTCAGTAAGATCTCCTGACGCCCTTGCCCTCAGTCTTGGAAAGTTATGTGTGCTTATGTTGTTTTTATGACAGTGTCTCACTCTGTTGCTGAGCCTGGCCTCAAACTCCTGGGCTCAGGTGATCCTCCTGCCTCAGCCTCCCAAGTAACTAGGACTACAGGCACTTTCCACTACATCTAGCTGCTAACTTTGGTAAATTAATCATTTGGATGTACCACAGCTCATTTTCCCAATCTCCAAATGAAGGACATCTTGTTCGTTACCAAGTTTAAGCAACTAGGAATGATGCTGCTATAAAATCCATGTCTGAGGTTATTTATGGACATGAGTTTTCAGGTCACTTGAATAAATACCAAGCAGACAGTTGCTGAATTCTATGGTAAAATTATGTTCAGTTTTGTAAGAAACTTGCAAACTGTCTTCTGCAGGGTGTGTTCCGCTTTGAATTCTTGCCCAGCAATGAACAAGAGATCCCTGGGGCCCGAGTGTTCACTGGTGTTTGTCATTGGAGTTTTGGGCTGGGGCATCCTGAGTCGGGTAGTGGTGGCACGTTGGTCAACGTGAAGTGCCCTAATGCCACGCCAGGTTGAATGTCTTTCTTTGTGCCTACTTGCCGTCTATCTTCTTGGTGAGATGTCTGTTTTGGTCTTTTGTATTTTTTTAATTGGGTTTTTCATTTTCATTTTGAACTTAAGAGCGCCTTGTATGTTTGAGATAACAGTCATTTTGGGGTTTGTTTACAGTACTGGGGTGCTCTACCACCAAGCTTAGCCCACCTCCATTTTGTAAGTCATATTTTCAGACAGGGTCTCACTAAGTGGCCCAGGCTGGCCTGGAACCTGCGATCCCCTTACTTCAGCCTCCCGAGTCACTGGGATCACGGGATTACAGGACCACAGGCGCGTGCCACCCCACCAGCAAACGCTTGGCTGGTCCGTTTTGTTTTGGGTGGTATTGGGGTTCAGGCCCAGGTGGACAGCAGTCTTTTGTCAGGTGTGTCCTGTGAGGACGTCGCTCACACTTTGTGGCTGTCTTTTCATTTTCTTTACATTGTCTTTACAACCAGAAGTTTATGATTCAGGACTTTTTTACACTGGGGATCTAAGGCAGGGCCCCAGGCCGAGCCAGTGCTCCACGGCCGAGCTACATCTCCAGCACAGAAGTCTTGGACTTCAGTGAGTCCAGTTTATTGGTCTCTTTTCACGTACCGTGATGTGGGTGCTGTACCTGAAAAGTCACCACCTACCAGGGTCACCGAGGCTTTCGTCTGCATTGTCTTCTAGAGCATTATGGTTTTGCATTTCATGTTTAACTCTGCGATGGATCTCGAGGGTTTGTGTGTGTGTGTGAAAGGCGTGAGGTCAGTGCCTAGACTGGTTTTCCTGTGACCGTCCCTGTCCAGGGACTGGTTGAGAAGACTCATCTTGCTGGGTTTTCCTGTGACCGTCCCGTGTCCAGGGACTGGTTGAGAAGACTCATCTTGCTGGGTTTTCCTGTGACCGTCCCGTGTCCAGGGACTGGTTGAGAAGACTCATCTTGCTGGGTGCATCGGCACACCTGTCCCCTCAGCGACTCAGGCTGAGGCAGGAGGATGGCAGGTGGGAACCCAGCCTCAGCAACTTAGTGAGACCCTGTCACAAAATAAAACATAAGAAGGCCTGGGGTGTGACTCAGTGATAGGGCACCCCTGGGCCCAATCCCTTGTGCCAAACAAATTTTAAAGAAAAAACTTACCTCTGCTCTGCTGTTTTGCTTTTGCTCTTCGTTGATCGTTTTGCTGTGTTTATGTATCTACATGGGTCTGTTTCTGGACTCTGTTCTGTCCCATTGTCCTTGTTGCCTATTTATTCACCACACGGCAGAGTGTGGCTTCATAGTAGATTTAAGGCTGAGAAGCTGGGGCACAGCTCAGCGGTCCAGCCTTGCATAGCAAGCTTGAGGGGCCCTGGATTGGATCCCCAGCACTGCAAAGAAACACCCACCCCCCCAAAAATAAAATTCTCTGGGTTGAGGGCTCATAGACTGCATCCCTAAGTGTTTGTGTACACCTCCAAATTGGTGAATGAGTCTCCAAAGCCCCCAGTCTAATTTAAAATTGAATATTTTAGCAGGGCATGGTGGTGCACACCTGTAACCCCTGTCATCCGGGAGGCCGAGGCAGGAGGATCTCAAGTTCAAAGCCAGCCTCAGCAAAAGAGAGGCGCTAAGCGGCTCAGTGATACCCTGTCTCTACAAAATAGGGCTGGAGATGTGACTCAGTGGTCAAGTACCCTTGAGTTCAATCCCCAGTACCCGTCCCCCCCCCAAAAAAAAAAAGAAAAGAAAAAAATTGAATATTTCATAAAATGGTCTGGAAGGATTTGTACTAAAATGGAGAAACCGGCTTTGGTTACTTATCTTTTGTGTGTTTTGCCGGAGCAGGGGAGGGGAAGGCTATTTACACTAGTGGATATTGACCTTGGGGTGCTCCACTACTGTGCCACATCCCCAGCTCTCTTTTTGGCTTTTTCTGTTTGTTTGTTTTGAGACAGGGTTGCTGAGGCCAGCTTTAAACTTGAGATCCTCATCTCAGCCTCTGAGTTTCTGGGATTTTAGGGATGGCCACCATGCCTGGCTGGTTACCCCTTCTTAGAGTCTTGGTTTTGATCTACTATCAACTATCTTATACCCCTTACCTTTCTGAGAGCATCTGAGAGACCATGGTAGTGGTGGTAAGGGATGGGAGGAGACACATGAGCTGACATTCAGGTCCCTCTGCATGGCAACCATTTCTGCTGTGAGGCTCTTGCCAGAAACACATGACCTGAGACCAGAGAGGTGACCACAAACAGTCCAGACTGAGGGACACACAGAAGAAATGAGGGTAGATGCAACAAAACATATATTATACCTGACGATTCTAGGGGATAGTCAAATGTGTGCTCATAGGGGTGGGTTGAAACTTGGGGAAAGGTTTGGTTTTCAAACCGAGAACATGGCCCCCAAACCACTTGACTACCTGACCTTGATTCCACCCGAGGGTTTCAAACAGGAAAGTCTGGGTGTGAACTCCATTGATTTCAATCCTTGCCATCTAGGCCTGGATCAATATCCAGAGGGAGCTATGGAGAGAGGGAAGAAGGCACTGGACAGCGTGGAAGTGGTGGCCCTGCGGCGCTAGGCTTCAGTGACCATCCAGCTGACCGCCATCTGCCGTCCTCCTCTCAAGAGGGCTTCTGGTTTTCCCTGGAATGCATTTTCTCTAGTTTGCGTTACTCTTTTTGTAGTACCAGGGATTGGACCCAGGGTGCTCTACCACAGAGCCACGTTCCCCAGCCCTTTTTACGTTTTATTTATTTATTTTTATTTTTTTTTAAATTTTTATACTTTAAAATTTTTTTAGTTGTTGATGGACCTTTATTTTATTCATTTATTTATAATAAATGGTGCTGAGAATCGAACCCAGTGCCTCACACATGTGAGGCAAGTGCTCTACCACTGAGCCACAGCCTCATCCCCTTACTTTTTGTTTTGAGACAGGGACTTGTGAAGTTGTGGTCTCAGTCTCAGGGGTCACTGGGATTACAGGCATGCACCAGTAGCCTGGCTGGTGTATGCTATTCATACTGGCACAATTGACATTTGGCACAAATCCTTCCTGGTTACATAATAATCACTCATGCACCACTAAAGTCTTCCTTTGGGTAGTGGGGTCAAGTCCAGGCTTGGGCACAAAGACCCTCAGGTACTTCCTGGGGTACCAGGGTCTGCCCTGATGTCCTGGCTGTAGGGCTCAGCCTTGTTCTCCTTCCCAGACGACATCCTGTCCTGTGGCACAGAGCCAAGGATTTTCCCGTGCATTGGTGTCATGGTTTACATATGAGCTGTCCCAAAGGCTCATGTGTGAAACCATGCAGGGAAGTTTACAGATAAGTGATTGTTATTAATAAATGCATCGGTGCCTATAGGCATGAAGTAGGTGGTAGCAGGTAGGGTGGAGCTGGAGGAGGTCCCTGGAAAAGTGCATTTTGTTCTCCTTGAGCAGAGGTCTCTCCCTGCTTCCTGATCATCATGTCCAGAGCCTCTTTCCTCCACCACACTCTTCCACCACGATGTTCTGCTCACCTTGAGCCCACAGGAAAGGAACCTGTGGTTGATGAATTGAGACATCTGAAACCTGCCCGAGGAGACTCCATGGTGTAGGACAGCAGCTCTCAGGCTGTGCCTGCCCTGGTGACTCCATGGTGTAGAACAGCAGCTCTCAGGCTCTCCCTGCTCTAGTGACTACATGGTGTAGAACAGCAGATCTCAGGCTGTGTTGGCCCTGAGAGACACCATGGTGTAGAACAGCAGCTTTCAGGCTGTGCCTGCCCTAGTGACTCCATGGTGTAGAACAACAGCTCTCAGGCTGTGCCTGCCCTCAGTGACTCCATGGTGTAGGACACCAGCTCTCATGCTGTGCCTGCCCTGGTGACTCCATGGTGTAGAACAGCAGCTCTCAGGCTCTGCCGGCCCTGGTGACTCCATGTTTTAGAACAGCAGCTCTCAGGCTGTGCCTGTCCTGGTGACTCCATGGATAGGACAGCAGCTCTCAGGCTAGTCCTGCCCTGGTGATTCCATAGTGTAGAACAGCAGCTCTCAGGCAGTGCCTCTACTGGTGAATCCATGGTGTAGAACAGCAACTCACAGGCTGTGCCTGCCCTAGTGACTCCATGGTGTGGAGAACAGCAGCTCTCAGGCTGTGCCTGCCCTGAGTGACTCCATGGTGTAGAACAGGAGCTCTCAGGCTGTGCCTGCCCTAGTGACTCCATGGTGTAGAACAGCAGCTCTCAGGCTGTGCCTGCCCTAGTGACTCCATGGATAGGACAGCAGCTCTCAGGCTGTGCCTGCCCTGGTGACTCCTTGGTGTAGAACAGCAGCTCTCAGGCTGTGCCTGCCCTGAGTGACTCCATGGTATAGGACAGCAGCTCTCAGGCTGTGCCTGCCCTGGTGACTCCATGGTGTAGAACAGCAGCTCTCAGGCTGTGCCTGCCCTGAGTGACTCCATGGTATAGGACAGCAGCTCTCAGGCTGTGCCTGCCCTGGTGACTCCATGGTGTAGAACAGCAGCTCTCAGGCTGTGCCTGCCCTGGTGACTCCATGGTGTAGAACAGCAGCTCTCAGGCTGTGCCTACCCTAGTGTCTCAAAGGTGTGCAGAACAGCAGCTCTCAGGCTGTGCCTGCCCTGAGTGACTCCATGGTGTAGAACAGCAGCTCTCAGGCTGTGCCTGCCCTGAGTGACTCCATGGTGTAGAACAGCAGCTCTCAGGCTGTGCCCACCCTAGTGACTCCATGGATAGGACAGTAGCTCTCAGGCTGTGCCTGCCCTGGTGACTCAATGGTGTAGAACAGCAGCTCTCAGGCTGTGTCTGCCCTCAGTGACTCCATGGCGTAGGACAGCAACTCTCAGGCTATGCCTTCACTGAGTGACTCCATGGTATAGGACAGTAGCTCTCAGGCTGCGCCTGCCGTGAGTGACTGAATGGTGTAGAACAGCACCCTTCAGGATGTGCCTGCCCTGAGTGAATCCATGGTGTGCAGAACAGCAGCTCTCAGGCTGTGCCAGCCCTGGTGACTCCATGGTGTAGAACAGCTGCTCTCAGGCTGTGCCAGCCTAGTGACTCCATGGTGTGCAGAACAGCAGCTCTCAGGCTGTGCCTGCCCTGAGTGACACCATGGTGTAGAACAGCAGCTCTCAGGCTGTGCCTTCTCTGGTGACTCCATGGTGTAGAACAGCAGCTCACAGGCTGTGACTGCCCTGTTTTACTCCATGGTATAGGACAGCATCTCTCAGACTGTGCCTGCCCTGGTGACTCCATGTTGTAGAACAGCAGCTCTCAGGCTGTACCTGCCCAGGTGACTTCATGGAGTAGAACAGCACCTCTCAGGCTTTGCCTGCCTTGAGTGACTACATGATGTAGAACAGCATCTCTCAGGCTGTGCCTGCCCTGGTGACTCCATGGTGTAGGACAGCAGCTCTCAGGCTGTGCCTGCCCTGGTGACTCCATGGTGTAGAACAGCAGCTATCAGGCAGTGCCTGCCCTGGTGACTCCATGGTGTAGAACAGCAGCTCTCAGGCTGTGCCTGCCCAAGTGTCTCCATGGTGTAGAACAACAGCTCTCAGGCTGTGCCTGCCCTCAGTGACTCCATGGTGTAGGAGAGCAGCTCTCAGGCTGTGCCTGCCTTGGTGACTCCATGGTGTAGAACAGCAGCTCTCAGGCTCTGCCAGCCCTGGTGACTCCATGTTTTAGAACAGCAGCTCTCAGGCTGTGCCTGTCCTGGTGACTCCATGGATAGGACAGCAGCTCTCAGGCTACTCCTGCCCTGGTGATTCCATAGTGTAGAACAGCAGCTCTCAGGCAGTGCCTCTACTGGTGAATCCATGGTGTAGAACAGCAACTCACAGGCTGTGCCTGCCCTAGTGACTCCATGGTGTGGAGAACAGCAGCTCTCAGGCTGTGCCTGCCCTGAGTGACTCCATGGTGTAGAACAGGAGCTCTCAGGCTGTGCCTGCCCTAGTGACTCCATGGTGTAGAACAGCAGGTCTCAGGCTGTGCCTGCCCTGAGTGACTCCATGGTGTAGAACAGGAGCTCTCAGGCTGTGCCTGCCCTAGTGACTCCATGGTGTAGAACAGCAGGTCTCAGGCTGTGCCTGCCCTAGTGACTCCATGGATAGGACAGCAGCTCTCAGGCTGTGCCTGCCCTGGTGAATCCTTGGTGTAGAACAGCAGCTCTCAGGCTGTGCCTGCCCTGAGTGACTCCATGGTATAGGACAGCAGCTCTCAGGCTGTGCCTGCCCTGGTGACTCCATGGTGTAGAACAGCAGCTCTCAGGCTGTGCCTGCCCTGGTGACTCCATGGTGTAGAGCAGCAGCTCTCAGACTGTGCGTGCCCTCATTGACTCCATGTTATAGGACAGCAGCTCTCAGGCTGCGCCTGCCCTGAATAACTCCATGGTGTAGAACAGCAGCTCTCAGGCTGTGCCTCCCCTGTTGACTCCACGGTGTAGAAGAGCAGCTCTCAGGCTGTGCCTGCCCTATTGACTCCATGGTGTAGAACAGCAGCTCTCAGGCTTTACCTGCCCAGGTGTCTCCATGGAGTAGAACAGCAGCTCTCAGGCTTTGCCTGCCCTGAGTGTCTACATGATGTAGAACAGCAGCTCTCAGGCTGTGCCTGCCCTGGTGACTCCATGATGTAGAAAAACAGCTCTCAGGCTATGCCTTCCCTGAGTGACTCCATGGTATAGGACAGCAGCTCTCAGGCTGCGCCTGCCCTGAGTGACTCCACGGTGTAGAACAGCAGCTCTCAGGCTGTGCCTGCCCTGGTGACTCCACGGTGTAGAACAGCGCTCTCAGGCTATACCTGCCCTGGTGACTCCATGGTGTAGAACAGCAGCTCTTAGGCTGTGCCCGCCCTAGTGACTCCATGGTGTAGAACAGCAGCTCTCAGGCTGTACCTGCCCTAGTGACTCCATGGTGTGCAGAACAGCAGCTCTCAGGCTGTGACAGCCCTGAGTGACTCCATGGTGTAGCAAGCAGCTCTCAGGCTGTGCCTGCCCTGGTGACTCCATGGTGTAGAACAGCAGCTCTCAGGCTGTGCCTGCCCTGGTGACTACATGGCGTAGATCAGCAGCTCTAAGGCTGTGCCTGCCCCGGTGACTCCACGGTGTAGAAGAGCAGCTCTCACGCTGTGCCTGCCCTGGTGACACCATGGTGTAGAACAGCAGCTCTCAACTGTGCCTGCCCTGGTGACTCCATGGTGTAGAACAGCAGCTCTCAGACAGTGCCTGCCCTGGTGACACCACAGTGTAGAACAGCAGCTCTCAGGCTGTGCCTGCTCTGGTGACTCCACGGTATAGAACAGTGCTCTCAGGCTATACCTGCCCTGGTGACTCCATGGTGTGGAACAGCAGCTCTCAGGCTGTGCCTGCCCTGGTGACTCCATGGTGTAGAACAGCAGCTCTCAGGCTGTGCCTGCCCTGGTGACTCCATGGGGTAGAACAGCAGCTCTCAGGCTGGGCCTGCTCTCAGTGACTACATGGTATAGGAAAGCAGCTCTCAGGCTGCGCCTGCCCTGAGTGACTCCACGGTGTAGTACAGCGCTCTCAGGCTATACCTGCCCTGGTGACTCCATGGTGTAGAACAGCAGCTCTCAGGCTGTGCCTGCCCTGGTGTCTCCATGGTGTAGAACAGCAGCTCTCAGGTTGTCCCTGCCCTATTGACTCCATCATGTAGGACAGCAGCACTCAGGCTGTGCCTGCCCTGAGTGACACCATGGTGTAGAACAGCAGCACTCAGGCTGTGCCTGCCCTGAGTGACACCATGGTGTAGAACAGCAGCTCTCAGGCTGTGCCTGCCCTAGTGACTCCATGATGTAGAAAAACAGCTCTAAGGCTGTGCCTGCCCTCAGTGACTCCAAGGTGTAGGACAGCAGCTCTCAGGCTGCGCGTGCCCTGAGTGACTCCCCGGTGTAGAACAGCAGCTCTCAGGCTGTGCCTGCCCTCAGTGACACCATGGTGTAGAACAGCAACTCTCAGGCTCTGCCTGCCCTAGTGACTCCATGGTGTGCAGAACAGGAGCTCTCAGGCTGTGCCTGCCCTGAGTGACTCCATGGTGTAGAACACCAGCTCTCAGGCTGTGCCTGCCCTAGTGACTCCATGGTGTAGAACAGCAGCTCTCAGTCTGTGCCTGCCCTAGTGATTCTTTGGATAGGACAGCAGCTCTAAGGCTGTGCCTGCCCTGGTGACTCCATGGTGTAGAGCAGCAGCTCTCAGGCTGTGCCTGCCCTCATTGACTCCATGGTATAGGACAGCAGCTCTCAGGCTGCGCCTGCCCTGAATAACTCCATGGTGCAGAACAGCAGCTCTCAGGCTGCGCCTGCCCTGGTGACTCCATGGTGTAGAACAGCAACTCTCAGTCTGCGCCTGCCCTGAGTGATTCCATGGTGTAGAACAGCAGCTCTCAAGCTATGCCTGCCATGGTGACTCCATGGTGTTGAACAGCAGCTCTCAGGCTGTGCCTGCCCTGGTGACACCATGATGTAGAACAGCAGCTCTCAGGCTGTGCCTGACCTAGTGACACCATGGATAGGACAGTAGCTCTCAGGCTGTGCCTGCCCAGATGACTCCATGGTGTAGAACAGAAGCTCTCAGGCTGTGCCTGCCTTCAGTGACTCCATGGTGTAGGACAGCTGCTCTCAGGCTGTGCCTGCACTAGTGACTCCATGGTGTAGAACAGCAGCTCTCAGACTGTGCCTGCCCTCAGTGACTCCATGGTGTAGGACAGTAACTCTCAGGCTATGCATTCCCTGAGTGACTCCATGGTATAGGACAGCAGCTCTCAGGCTGGGCCTGACCTGGTGACCCCACGGTGTAGGACAGCAGCTCTCAGGATGTGCCTGCCCTGGTGACTCCACGATGTAGTACAGCGCTCTCAGGCTATACCTGCCCTGGTGACTCCATGGTGTAGAACAGCAGCTCTCAGGCTGTGCCTGCCCTGGTGACTCCATGGTGTCGAACAGCAACTCTCAGGTTGTGCCTGCCGTAGTGACTACATGGTGCAGAACAGCAGCTCTCAGGTTGTCCCTGCCCTATTGACTCCATCGTGTAGAACAGCAGCTCTCAGGCTGTGCCTGCCCTCAGTGACTCCATCATGTAGGACAGTAGCTCTCAGGCTGTGCCTGCCCTGAGTGACACCATGGTGTAGAAAAGCAGCTCTCAGGCTGTGCCTGCCCTAGTGACTCCATGATGTAGAAAAACAGCTCTCAGGCTGTGCCTACCCTCAGTGACTCCATGGTGTGGGACAGCAGCTCTCAGGCTATGCCTTCCCTGAGTGACTCCATGGTATAGGACAGCAGCTCTCAGGCTGTGCCTGCCCTGAGTGATTCCACGGTGTATAACAGCAGCTCTCAGGCTGTGCCTGCCCTGCGTGACACCATGGTGTAGAACAGCAGCTCTCAGGCTGCGCCTGCCCTGAATAACTCCATGGTGCAGAACAGCAGCTCTCAGGCTGTGCCTGCCCTGGTGACACCATGGTGCAGAACAGCAGCTCTCAGGCTGTGCCTGCCCTAGTGACACCATGGATAGGACAGTAGCTCTCAGGCTGTGCCTGCCCTGGTGACTCCATGGTGTAGAACAGAAGCTCTCAGGCTGTGCCTGCCCTCAGTGACTCCATGGTGTAGGACAGTTGCTCTCGGGCTGTGCCTGCCCTAGTGATTCCATGGTGTAGAACAGCAGCTCTCAGGCTGTGCCTGCCCTCAGTGACTCCATGGTGTAGGACAGCAACTCTCAGGCTATGCCTTCCCTGAGTGACTCCATGGATAGGACAGCAGCTCGCTGCCTGTGCCAGTCCTGGTGACTCCATGTTGTAGAAGAGCAGCTCTCAGGCTGTGACTGCCCTGGTGACTCCACAGTGTAGAACAGCGCTCTCAGGCTATACCTGCCCTGGTGACTCCATGGTGTAGAACAGCAGCTCTCAGGCTGTGCCTGCCCTAGTGACTCCATGTTGTGCAGAACAGCAGCTCTCAGGCTGTGCCAGCCCTGAGTGACTCCATGGTGTAGAAAGCAGCTCTCAGGCTGTGCCTGCCCTGGTGACTACACGGTGTAGAACAGCAGCTCTCAGGCTGGGCCTGCCCTCAGTGACTCCATGGTATAGTACAGAGGCTCTCAGGCTGTGCCTGCCCTGAGTGACTCCACAGTGTAGAACAGCAGCTCTCAGACTTTGCCTGCCCTGAGTGTCTACATGATGTAGAACACCAGCTCTCAGGCAGTGCCTGCCCTGGTGATTCCATGGCGTAGGACAGCAGCTCTCAGACTGTGCCTGCCCTGGTGACTCCATGGTGTAGAACAGCAGCTCTCAGGCTGTGCCTGCCCTGGTGACTCCATGGTGTAGAACAGCAGCTCTCAGGCTGTGCCTGCCCTGCTGACTCCATGGTGTAGAACAGCAACTCTCAGGCTGTGCCTGCCGTAGTGACTCCATGGTGTGCAGAACAGCAGCTCTCAGGCTGTGCCTGCCCTGAGTGACTCCATGGTGTACAACAGCAGCTCTCAGTCTGTGCCTGTCCTAGTGACTCCATGGTGTAGAACAGCAGCTCTCAGGCTGTGCTTTCCCTGGTGACTCCATGGTATAGAAGAGCAGCTCTCAGCTGTGCCGGCCCTGGTGACTCCATGGTGTAGAACAGCAGCTCTCAGACAGTGCCTGCCCTGGTGACTCCACGGTGTAGAACAGCAGCTCTCAGGCTGTGCCTGCCCTGGTCACTCCACGGTGTAGAAAAGCAGCTCTCACGCTGTGCCTGCCCTGGTGACACCATGGTGTAGAACAGCAGCTCTCAACTGTGCCTGCCCTGGTGACTCCATTGTGTAGAACAGCAGCTCTCAGACAGTGCCTGCCGTGAGTGATTCCATGGTGCAGAACAGCAGCTCTCAGGCTGTGCCTGCCCTGGTGACTCCACGGTGTAGAACAGCGCTCTCAGGCTATACCTGCCCTGGTGACTCCATGGTGTAGAACAGCAGCTCTCAGGCTGTGCCTGCCCTGGTGACTCCATGGTGTAGAACAGCAGCTCTCAGGCTGTGCATGCCCTGGTGACTCCATGGGGTAGAACAGCAGTTCTCAAGCTGGGCCTGCCCTCAGTGACTCCATGGTGTAGAACAGTAGCTCTCAGGCTGCGCCTGCCCTGAGTGACTCCACGGTGTACAACAGCAGCTCTCAGGATGTGCCTGCCCTGGTGAATCCACGGTGTACAACAGCGCTCTCAGGCTATACCTGCCCTGGTGACTCCATGGTGTAGAACAGCAGCTCTCAGGCTGTGCCTGCCCTGGTGACTCCATGGTGTAGAACAGCAACTCTGAGGCTGTGCCTGCCGTAGTGACTCCATGGTGTAGAACAGCAGCTCTCAGGTTGTCTCTGCCCTTTTGACTCCATGGTGTAGAACAGCAGCTCTCAGGCTGTGCCTGACCTCAGTGACCCCATCATGTAGGACTGCAGCTCTCAGGCTGTGCCTGCCCTGAGTGACACCATGGTGTAGAACAGCAGCTCTCAGGCTGTGACTGCCCTAGTGACTCCATGATGTAGAAAAACAGCTCTCAGGCTTTGCCTGCCCTCAGTGACTCCATGGTATAGGACAGCAGCTCTCAGGCTGTGCCTGCCCTGAGTGACTCCACGGTGTAGAACAGCAGGTCTCAGGCTGTGCCTGTCCTGATGACACCATGGTGTAGAACAGCAACTCTCAGGCTGTGCCTGCCCTAGTGACTCCATGGTGTGCAGAACAGCACCTCTCAGGCTGTGCCTGCCCTGAGTGACTCCATGGTGTAGAACAGCAGCTCTCAGGCTGTGCCTGCCCTAGTGACTCCATGGTGTAGAACAGCAGCTCTCAGGCTGTGCCTGCCCTAGTGATTCCATGGATAGGACAGCAGCTCTCAGGCTGTGCCTGCCCTGGTGACTCCATGGTGTAGAGCAGCAGCTCTCAGGCTGTGCCTGCCCTCAGTGACTCCATCGTATAGGACAGCAGCTCTCAGGCTGCGCCTGATCTGAATAACTCCATGGTGCACAACAGCAGCTCTCAGGCTGCGCCTGCCCTGGTGACTCCATGGTGTAGAACAGCAACTCTCAGTCTGCGCCTGCCCTGAGTGACTCCATGGTGTAGAACAGCAGCTCTCAGGCTGTGACTGCCATGGTGACTCCATGGTGTTGAACAGCAGCTCTCAGGCTGTGCCTGCCCTGGTGACACCATGGTGTAGAACAGCAGCTCTCAGGCTGTGCCTGACCTAATGACACCACGGATAGGACAGTAGCTCTCAGGCTGTGCCTGCCCCGGTGACTCCATGGTGTAGAACAGAAGCTCTCAGGCTGTGCCTGCCCTCAGTGACTCCATGGTGTAGGACAGCTGCTCTCAGGCTGTGCCTACCCTAGTGACTCCACGGTGTAGAACAGCAGATCTCAGGCTGTGCCTGCCCTCAGTGACTCCATGGTGTAGGACAGTAACTCTCAGGCTATGCATTCCCTGAGTGACTCCATGGTATAGGACAGCAGCTCTCAGGCTGCGACTGCCCTGACTGACTCCATGGTGTATAGAACAGCTGCTCTCAGGCTGTGTCTAACCTAGTGACTCCATGGTGTAGAACAGCAGCTCTCAGGTTGTCCCTGCCCTAGTGACTCCATTGTGTAGAACAGCATCTCTCAGGCTCTGCCTGCCCTCAGTGACTCCATCATGTAGGATACCAGCTCTCAGGCTGTGCCTGCCCTGAGTGACACCATGGTGTAGATCAGCAGCTCTCAGGCTGTGCCTGCCCTAGTGATTCCATGGATAGGACAGCAGCTCTCAGGCTGTGCCTGCCCTAGTGACTCCATGGATAGGACAGCAGCTCGCAGGCTGCGCCAGCCCTGGTGACTCCATGGTGTAGGACAGCAGCTCTCAGAATGCGCCTGCCCTGGTGACTCCATGGTGTAGAACAGCAGCTCTCAGGCTGTGCCTGCCCTGGTGACTACACGGTGTACAACAGCATCTCTCAGGCTGTGCCAGCCCTGGTGACTCCATGGTGTAGAACAGCAGCTGTCAGGCTTTGCCTGCCCTAGTGACAACATGGTGTAGAACAGCAGCTCTCAGGCTGTGCCTGCACTGGTGACTCCACGGTGTAGAACAGCGCTCTCAGGCTATATTGCCCTGGTGACTCCATGGGTAGTACAGCAGCACTCAGGATGTGCCTGCCCTAGTGATTCCATGGATAGGACAGCAGCTCTCAGGCTGTGCCTGCCCTAGTGACTCCATGGATAGGACAGCAGCTCGCAGGCTGCGCCAGCCCTGGTGACTCCATGGTGTAGAAGAGCAGCTCTCAGGCTGTGCCTGCCTTGGTGACTCCACAGTGTAGAACAGCGCTCTCAGGCTATACCTGCATTGGTGACTCCATGTTGTAGAACAGCAGTTCTCAGGCTGTGCCTGCCCTAGTGACTCCATGGTGTGCAGAACAGCAGCTCTCAGGTTGTGCCGGCCCTGAGTGACTCCATGGTGTAGAAAGCAGCTCTCAGGCGGTGCCTGCCCTGGTGTCTACACGGTCTAGAACAGCAGCTCTCAGGCTGTGCCTGCCCTGGTGACTCCAAGGTGTAGAACAGCAGCTCTCAGACAGTGCCTGCCCTGGTGACTCCACGGTGTAGAACAGCAGCTCTCAGCATGTGCCTGCCCTGGTGACTCCACGGTATAGAACAGCGCTCTCAGTCTATACCTGCCCTGGTGACTCCATGGTGTAGAACAGCAGCTCTCAGGCTGTGCCTGCCCTGGTGACTCCATGGTGTAGAACAGCAGCTCTCAGGCTGTGCCTGCCCTGGTGACTCCATGGTGTAGAACATCAGCTCTCAGACTGTGCCAGCCCTGAGTGACTCCATGGTATAGGAAAGCAGCTCTCAGGCTGTGCCTGCCCTGGTGACTACACGGTGTAGAACAGCAGCTCTCAGGCTGTGCCTGCCCTGGTGACTCCACAGTGTAGAAGAGCAGCTCTCAGGCTGTGCCTGCCCTGGTGACTCCATGGTGTAGAACAGCAGCTCTCAGGCTGTGCCTGCCCTAGTGACTCCATGGTGTAGAACAGCAGCTCTCAGGCTGTGCCTGCCCTAGTGACTCCATGGATAGGACAGCAGCTCGCAGGCTGCGCCAGCCCTGGTGACTCCATGGTGTAGGACAGCAGCTCTCAGAATGCGCCTGCCCTGGTGACCCCATGGTGTAGAACAGCAGCTCTCAGGCTGTGCCTGCCCTGGTGACTACACGGTGTAGAACAGCAGCTCTCTGGCTGTGCCTGCCCTGGTGACTTCATGGTGTAGAACAGCAGCTCTCAGGCTTTGCCTGCCCTAGTGACAACATGGTGTAGAACAGCAGCTCTCAGGCTGTGCCTGCACTGGTGACTCCACGGTGTAGAACAGCGCTCTCAGGCTATATTCCCCTAGTGACTCCATGGTGTAGAACAGCAGCTCTCAGGCTGTTCCTGCCCTAGTGATTCCATGGATAGGACAGCAGCTCTCAGGCTGTGCCTGCCCTAGTGACTCCATGGATAGGACAGCAGCTCGCAGACTGCGACAGCCCTGGTGACTACATGGTGTAGAATAGCAGCTCTCAGGCTTTGCCTCCCTTGGTGACTCCACGGTGTAGAACAGCGCTCTCAGGCTATACCTGCCCTGGTGACTCCATGTTGTAGAACAGCAGCTCTCAGGCTGTGCCTGCACTAGTGACTCCATGGTGTGCAGAACAGCAGCTCTCAGGCTGTGCCAGCCCTGAGTGACTCCATGGTGTAGAAAGCAGCTCTCAGGCTGTGCCTGCCCTGGTGACTCCAAGGTGTAGAACAGCAGCTCTCAGACAGTGCCTGCCCTGGTGACTCCATGGTGTAGAACAGCAGCTCTCAGGCTGGGCCTGCCCTTAGTGACTCCATGGTATAGGACAGCAGCTCTCAGGCTGCGCCTGCCCTGAGTGACTCCACAGTGTACAACAGCAGCTCTCAGGCTGTGCTTGCCCTGGTGACTCCACGGTGTAGAACAGCAGCTCTCAGGCTGTGCCTGCCCTGGTCACTCCACGGTGTAGAACAGCGCTCTCAGGCTATATCTGCCCTGGTGACTCCATGGTGTAGAACAGCAACTCTTAGGCTGTGCCTGCCCTGGTGACTCCATGGTGTAGAACAGCAGCTCTCAGGCTGGGCCTGCCCTCAGTGACTCCATGGTATAGGACAGCAGCTCTAGCTGCGCCTGCCCTGAGTGACTCCGTGGTGTAGAACAGCAGCTCTCACGCTGTGCCTGCCCTGGTGACTCCATGGTGCAGAACAGCCGCTCTCAGGCTGTGCCTGCCCTGGTGACACCATGGTGTAGAACAGCAACCCTCAGACTGTGCCTGCCCTAGTGACTCCATGGTGTAGAACAGCAGCTCTCAGGCTGTGCCTGCCCTGGTGACACCATGGTGTAGAACAGCAACTCTCAGGCTGTGCCTGCCCTAGTGACTCCATGGTGTGCAGAACAGGAGCTCTCAGGCTGTGCCTGCCCTGAGTGACTCCATGGTGTAGAACAGCAGCTCTCAGGCTGTGCCTGCGCTAGTGACTCCATGGTGTAGAACAGCAGCTCTCAGGCTGTGCCTGCTCTAGGGATTCCATGGATAGCACAGCAGCTATCAGGTTTTGCCTGCCCTGGTGACTCCATGGTGTAGAGCAGCAGTTCTCAGGCTGTGCCTGCCCTCAGTGACTCCATGGTATAGGACAGCAGCTCTCAGGCTGCGCCTGCCCTGAATAACTCCATGGTGCAAAACAGTACCTCTCAGGCTTCGCCTGCCCTGGTGACTCCATGGTGTAGAACAGCAGCTCTCAATCTGCGCCTGCCCTGGTGACTCCATGGTGTAGAACAGCAGCTCTCAGGCTGTGCCTGCCCTGGTGACTCCATGGTGTAGAACAGCAGCTCTCAGGCTGTGCCTCCCCTAGTGACTCCATGGTGTGGAGAACAGCAGCTCTCAGGCTGTGCCTGCCCTCAGTGACTCCATGGTGTAAGACAGCTGCTCTCAGGCTGTGCCTGCCCTAGTGACTCCATGGTGTAGAACAGCAGCTCTCAAGTTGTCCCTGCCCTAGTGACTCCATGATGTAGAACAGCAGCTCTCAGGCTGTGCCTGCCCTCAGTGACTCCATGTTTTAGGACAGCAGCTCTCAGGCTGTGCCTGCCTTGGGGACTCCACGGTGTAGAACAGGGCTCTCAGGCTTTACCTGCCCTGGTGACTCCATGGTGTAGAACAGCAGCTCTCAGGCAGTGCCTGCCCTGGTGACTCCATGGTGTAGAACTGCAGCTCTCAGGCTGTGCCTGCCCTAGTGACTCCATGGATAGGAGAGCAGCTCTCAGGCTGTGCCTGCCCTGAGTGACTCCATGGTATAGGACAGCAGCTATCTGGCTGTGCCTGCCCTGGTGGCTACACGGTGTAGTACAGCAGCTCTCAGGCTGTGCCTGCCCTGGTGATTCCACGGTGTAGAAGAGCAGCTCTCAGGCTGTGCCTGCCCTAGTGACTCCATGGTGTAGAACAGCAGGTCTCAGGCTGTGACTGTCCTAGTGACTCCATGGTGTAGAACAGCAGCTTTCAGGATGGGCCTGCCCTCAGTGACTCCATGGTGTAGGCCAGCAGCTCTCAGGCTGTGTCTGCCCTCGTGACTCCATGGTGTAGAAGAGCAGCTCCAGGCTGTGCCTGCCCTCAGTGACTCCATGGTGTAGGACAGCAACTCTCAGGCTATGCCTGCCGTAGTGACTCCATGGTGTAGAAGAGCAGCTCTCAGGCTGTGTCTGCCCTCAGTGACTCCATGGTGTAGAACAGCAGCTCTCAGGCTGTGCCTGCCCTAGTGACTCCATCGTGTGCAGAACATCAGCTCTGAGGCTGTGCCTGCCCTGGATGACTCCATGGTGTAGAACAGCAGCTCTCAGACTGTGCCTGCCCTAGTGAATCCATGGTGTAGAACAGCAGCTCTCAGGCTGTGCCATCCCTGGTGACTCCATGGTATAGAACAGCAGCTCTAAGGCTGTGCCTGCCCTGAGTGACTCCATGGTGTAGAACAGCACCTCTCAGGCTGTGTCTATCCTAGTGACACAACGGTGTAAAACAGCAGCTTTCCGGATGCGCCTGCCCTCAGTGAATCCATGGTGGAGGACAGCTGCTCTCAGGCTGTGCCTGCCCTAGTGACTCCATGATGTAGAACAACAGCTCTCAGGCTCTGCCTGCCCTCAGTGACTCCATGGTGTAGGACAGCAACTCTCAGGCTATGCCTTCCCTGAGTGACTCCATGGTATAGGACAGCAGCTCTCAGGCTGCGACTGCCCTGAGTGACTCCATGGTGTGTAGAACAGCAGCTCTCAGGCTGTGCCTGCCCTGAGTGACTCCATGGCGTAGAACAGCAGCTCTCAGGCTGTGACTACCCTAGTGACTCCATGGTGTAGAACAGCAGCTCTCAAGTTGTCCCTGCCCTAGTGACTCCATGATGTAGAACAGCAGCTCTCAGGCTGTGCCTGCCCTCAGTGACTCCATGTTTTAGGAAAGCAGCTCTCAGGCTGTGCCTACGTGGGGACTCCACGGTGTAGAACAGGGCTCTCAGGCTTTACCTCCTGGTGACTCCATGGTGTAGAACAGCAGCTCTCAGGCAGTGCCTGCCCTGGTGACTCCATGGTGTAGAACAGCAGCTCTCAGGCTGTGCCTGCCCTAGTGACTCCATGGATAGGAGAGCAGCTCTCAGGCTGTGCCTGCCCTGAGTGACTCCATGTTATAGGACAGCAGCTCTCTGGCTGTGCCTGCCCTGGTGGCTACACGGTGTAGAACAGCAGCTCTCAGGCTGTGCCTGCCCTGGTGATTCCACAGTGTAGAAGACCAGCTCTCAGGCTGTGCCTGCCCTAGTGACTCCATGGTGTAGAACAGCAGCTCTCAGGCTGTGCCTGTCCTAGTGACTCCATGGTGTAGAACAGCAGCTTTCAGTCTGCGCCTGCCCTGATTGACTCCATGGTGTAGAACAGCAGCTCTCAGGCTGTGCCTGCCCTAGTGACTCCATGGTGTAGAAGAGCAGCTCTCAGGCTGTGCCTGCCCTCAGTGACTCCATGGTGTAGGACAGCAACTCTCAGGCTATGCCTGACGTAGTGACTCCATGGTGTAGAAGAGCAGCTCTCAGGCTGTGCCTGCCCTCAGTGACTCCATGGTGTAGAACAGCAACTCTCAGGCTATGCCTTCCCTGAGTGACACCATCGTATAGGACAGCAGCTATCAGGCTGCGACTGCTCTGAATGACTCCATGGTGTGTAGAACACCAGCTCTCAGGCTGTGCCTGCCCTGAGTGACTCCATGGCGTAGAACAGCAGCTCTCAGGGTGTGCCTGCCCTAGTGATTCCATGGTGTAGAACAGCAGCTCTCAGGTTGTCCCTGCCCTAGTGACTCCATGGTGTAGAACATCAGCTCTCAGGCTTTGCCTGCCCTAGTGACTCCAAGGTGTAGGACAGCAGCTCTCAGGCTGTGCCTGCCCTGGTGACTCCATGGTGTAGAACAGCAGCTCTCATGCTGCGCCTGTCTTGGTGTCTCCATGGTGTAGAACAGCAACTCTCAGGTTGTGCCTTCCCTGGTGACTCCATGGTGCAAAACAACAACTCTCAGGCTGTGCCTGCCCTAGTGACTCCATGGTGTGGAGAACAGAAGCTCTCAGGCTGTGCCTGCCCTGGTGACTCCATGGTGTAGAACAGCAGATCTCATTCTGTGCCTACCATGGTGACTCCATGGTGAAGAACAGCAGCTCTCAGGCTCCGCCTGCCCTGGTGACTCCATGGTGTAGAATAGCAGCTCTCAGGCTGTGCCTGTCCTGGTGACTCGATGGTGTAGAACAGCAGTTCTCAGGCTGTGCCTGCCCTAGTGACACCATGGTGTGCAGAACAGCAGCTCTCAGGTGTGCCCGCCCTGAGTGACTCCATGGTGTAGAACAGCAGCTCTCAGGCTGTGCCTGCCCTGGTGACTCCATGGTGTAGAACAGCAGCTCTCAGGCTTTGCCTGCCCTGACGACTCCATGGTGTAGAACAGCAGCTCTCAGGCTGCGCCTGCCCTGAGAGAATCCATGGTATAGGACAGCAGTTCTCAGCCTGCGCCTGCCCTGAGTGACTCCATGGTGTAGAACGTCAGCTCTCAGGCTGTGCATGCCCTGAGTGACTCCATGATGTAGAACAGCCGCTCTCAGGCTGTGCCTGTCCTAGTGACTCCATGGTGTAGAAGAGCAGCATTCAGGCTGCGCCTGCCCTCATTGACTCCATGGTGTAGGACAGAACCTCTCAGGCTCTGCCTGCCCTGAGTGACTCCATGGTGTAGAACAGCAGTTTTCAGGCTGCGCCTGCCCTCAGTGACTCCATGGTGTAGGACAGAAGCTATGGGGCTATGCCTGTCCTAGTGACTCCATGGCGTAGAACAACAGCTCTCAGGCTGTGCCTGCCCTAGTGACTCCATGGTGTAGAAGAGCAGCTCTCATGCTGTGCCTGCCCTGGTGACTCCATGGTGTAGAACAGCAGCTCTCAGGCTGTGCCTGCCCTGGTGACTCCATGGTGTAGAACAGCAGCTCTCAGGCTGTGCCTGCCCTGAGTGACTCCATGGTATAGAACAGCAGCTCTCAGGCTGTGCCTGCCCTGAGTGACTCCATGGTGTAGAACAGCAGCTCTCAGGCTGTGCCTGCCCTAGTGACTCCATGGTGTAGAACAGCAGCTCTCAGGCTGTGCCTGCCCTGAGTGACTCCATGGTGTAGAACAGCAGCTCTCAGGCTGTGCCTGCCATGGTGACTCCATGGTGTAGAACAGCAGCTCTCAGGCTGTGCCTGCCCTGGTGACTCCATGGTGTAGAACAGCAGCTCTCAGGCTGTGCCTGCCCTGGTGACTCCATGGTGTAGAACAGCAGCTCTCAGGCTGTGCCTGCCCTGGTGACTCCATGGTGTAGAACAGCAGCTCTCATTCTGTGCCTACCATGGTGACTCCATGGTGAAGAACAGCAGTTCTCAGGCTCCGCCTTCCCTGGAGACTCCATGGTGTAGAACAGTAGCTCTCAGGCTGTGCCTGCCCTGGTGACTCCATGGTGTAGAACAGCAGCTCTCAGGCTGTGCCTGCCCTGGTGATTCCATGGTGTAGAACAGCAGTTCTCAGTCTGTGCCTGCCCTAGTGACTCCATGGTGTGGAGAACAGCAGCTCTCAGGCTGTGCCTGCCCTGAGTGACTACAGGGTGTAGAACAGCAGCTCTCAGGCTGTGCCTGCCCTGGTGACTCCATGGTGTAGAACAGCAGCTCTCAGGCTGTGCCTGCCCTGGTGACTCCATGGAATAGAACAGCAGCTTTCAGGCTGCGCCTGCCCTCAGTGACTCCATGGTGTAGGACAGAAGCTATGGGGCTATGACTGTCCTAGTGACTCCATGGCGTAGAACAGCAGCTCTCAGGCTGTGCCTGCCCTGAGTGACTCCATGGTGTAGGACAGCAACTCTCAGGCTATGCCTTCCCTGAGTGACTCGATGGTATAGGACAGCAGCTCTCAGGTTGCGCCTGCCCTTAGTGACTCCATGGTGTGTAGAACAGCAGCTCTCAGGCTGTGCCTGCCCTGGTGACTCCATGGTGCAGGAAAGCAGCTCTCAGGCTATGCCTTCCCTGAGTGACTCCATGGTATCGTACAGCAGGTCTCAGGCTGCGCCTGCCCTAAGTGATTCCATGGTGAGTAGAATAGCAGCTCTCAGGCTGTGCCTGCCCTGAGTGACTCCATGGAGTAGAACAGCAGCTCTCAGGCTGTGCCTGCTCTAGTGACTCCATGGTGTAGAACAGAAGCTCTCAGGCTGTGCCTGCCCTCAGTGACTCCATGGTGTAGGACAGCAGCTCTCAGGCTATGCCTTCCCTGAGGGACTCCATGGTATCGGACAGCAGGTTTCAGGCTGCGCCTGCCCTGAGTGACTCCATGGTGTGTAGAAGAGCAGCTCTCAGGCTGTGCCTGCCCTGAGTGACTCCATGGTGTAGAACAGCAGCTTCAGGCTGTGCCTTCCCTAGTGACTCCAGGCTGTAGAACAGCAGCTCTCAGGCTGTGCCTGCCCTGAGTGACTCCATGGTGCAGAACAGCAGCTGTCAGGCTGTTCCTGCCCTAGTGACTCCATGGTGTAGAACAGGAGCTCTCAGGCTGTGCCTTCCCTGAGTGACTCCATGATGTAGAACAGCAGCTTTCAGGATGTGCATGCCCTCAGTGACTCCATGGTGTTCGACAGCAGCTCTCAGGCTGTGCCTGCGCTAGTGACTCCATGGTGTAGAACAGCAGCTCTCAGGCTGTGCCTGCCCTCAGTGACTCCAAGGTGTAGGACAGCAACTCTCAGTCTATGCCTGCCCTGAGTGACTCCATGATGTAGAACAGCAGCTTTCAGGATGTGCCTGCCCTGAGTGACTCCATGGTGTGTAGAACAGCAGCTCTCAGGCTGTGCCTGCCTGTAGTGACTCTATGGTGTAGAACAGCAGCTCTCAGGCTGTGCCTGCCCTAGTGACTTCATGGTGTAGAACAGCAGCGCTCAGGCTGTGCCTGCCCTGGTGACTCCACGGTGTAGAACAGCAGCTCTCAGGCTGTACCTGCCCTCAGTGACTCCATGGTATAGGACAGCAACTCTCAGGCTATGCCTTCCCTGAGTGACTCGATGGTATAGGACAGCAGCTCTCAGACTGCCATCCCTGAGTGACTCCATGGTGTGTAGAAGAACACCTTCAGGCTGTGCCTGCCCTGGAGACTCCATGGTGTAGAACAGCAGCTCTCAGGCTGCGCCTGCCCTGGTGACTCCATGGTGTGCAATGGCAGCTCTCAGGCTGTGCCTGCCCTAGTGACTCCATGGTGTGCAGAAGAGCAGCTCTCAGGCTGTGCCTGCCCTAGTGACTCCATGGTGTAGAACAGCAGCTCTCAGGCTGATCCTGACCTGAGTGACTCCATGGTATAGGACAGCAGTTCTCAGGCTGCACCTGCCCTGAGTGACTCCATGGTGTAGAACGTCAGCTCTCAGGCTGTGCATGCCCTGAGTGATTCAATGGTGTAGAACAGCAGCTCTCAGGCTGTGCCTGTCCTAGTGACTCCATGGTGTAGAACAGCAGCTTTCAGGCTGCGCCTGCACTCAGTGATTACATGGTGTAGGACAGAAGCTCTCAGGCTGTGCCTGCCCTAGTGACTCCATGGTGTAGAACAGCCGCTCTCAGGCTGTGACTGCCCTCAGTGACTCCATGGTGTAGGACAGCAACTCTCATGCTATGCCTTCCCTGAGTGACTCCATGGTATAGGACAGCAGCTCTAAGGCTGCGCCTGCCCTAAGTGATTGCATGGTGAGTAGAATAGCAGCTCTCAGGCTGTGCCTGCCCTGAGTGACTCCCTGGTGTAGAACATCAGCTCTCAGGCTGTGCCTGCTCTAGTGACTCGATGGTGTAGAACAGAAGCTCTCAGGCTGTGCCTGCCCTGAGTGACTCCATGGTGTAGGACAGCAACTCTCAAACTATGCCTTCCCTGAGTGACTCCATGTTATCGGACAGCAGGTCTCACGCTGCGCCTGCCATGAGTGACTCCATGGTGTGTAGAAGAGCAGCTCTCAGGCTGTGCCTGCCCTGAGTGACTCCATGGTGTAGAAAAACAACTTCAGGCTGTGCCTGCCCTAGTGACTCCAGGCTGTAGAACAGCAGCTCTCAGGCTGTGCCTGCCCTGAGTGACTCCATGGTGTAGAACAGCAGCTGTCAGGCTGTTCCTGCCCTAGTGACTCCATGGTGTAAAACAGGAGCTCTCAGGCTGTGCCTGCCCTGAGTGACTCCATGATGTAGAACAGCAGCTTTCAGGATGTGCCTGCCCTCAGTGACTCCATGGTGTAGGACAGCAGCTCTCGGGCTGTGCCTGCCCTAGTGACTCCACGGTGTAGAACAGCAGCTCTCAGGCTGTGCCTACCCTCAGTGACTCCAAGGTGTAGGACAGCAACTCTCAGTCTATGCCTGCCCTGAGTGACTCCATGATGTAGAACAGCAGCTTTCAGGATGTGCCTGCCCTCAGTGACTACATGGTTTACGACAGCAGCTCTCAGGATACGCCTGCCCTGAGTGACTCCAAGGTGTAGAACAGCAACTCTCAGGCTGTGCCTGCCCTGGTGACTCCATGGTGTAGAACAGCAGCTCTCAGGCTGTGCCTGCCCTGGTGACTCCATGGTATAGGACACCAGCTCTCAGGCTGTGACTGCCCTAGTGACTCCATGGATAGAACAGCAGCTCTCAGGCTATACCTGTCCTGGTGACTCCATGGTGTAGAACAGCAGCTCTCAGGCTGTGCCTGCCCTAGGACTCCATGGTGTAGAACAGCAGCTCTCAGGCTATTCCTGCCCTGTGTGACTCCACAGTGTGCAGAACAGCAGCTATCAGGCTATGCCTGCCCTAGTGACTCCATGGTGTAGAACAGCAGCTCTCAGGCTAGCCTGCCCTGTGTGACTCCACATGGTAGGAACAGCAGCTATCAGGCATGCCTGCCCTGAGTGACTCCATGGTGTAGAACAGCAAGCTCTCAGGCTAGCCTGCCATGAGTGACTCACTGGTGTGTAGAACGCAGCTCTCAGGCTGTGCTTGCCCTGAGTGACTCCAGGTGCTAGAATAAAGCTCTCAGGCTGTAGCCTGCCCTGGTGAACTCCATGGTGTAGAACAGCAGCTCTCAGGCTGTGCCTGCCCTGAGTGACTCCATGGTGTAGAAATAGCAGATATCAGGCTGTGCCTGCCCTCGATGACTCCATGGTTTACGGACAGCAGCTCTCAGGATACGCCTGCCCTGAGTGACTCCAAGGTGTAGAACAGCAACTCTCAGGCTGTGCCTGCCCTGGTGCCTCCATCATGTAGAATAGCAGCTCTCAGGATGTGCATGAGATCAGTGACTCCATGGTGTAAGACAGCAGCTCTCAGGCTGTGCCTGCCCTGGTGACTCCATGGTGTAGAACAGCAGCTCTCAGGCTGCGCCTGCCCTGGTGACTCCAATGTGTAGAACAGCAGTTCTCAGGCTGTGCCTACCCTGGAGTCTCCATGGTGTAGAACATCAGCTCTCAGGCTGTGCCTGCCGTGGTGACTCCATGGTGCAGAACAGCAACTCTGAGGCTGTGCCTGCCCTAGTGACTCCATGGTGTGGAGAACAGAAACTCTCAGGCTGTGCCTGCCCTGGTGACTCCATGTTGTAAAACAGCAGCTCTCAGGCTGCGCCTGCCCTGGTGACTCAACGGTGTAGAACAGCGCTCTCAGGCTATACCTGTCCTGGTGACTCCATGGTGTAGAACAGCAGCTCTCAGGCTGTGCCTGCCCTAGGACTCCATGGTGTAGAACAGCAGCTCTCAGGCTATTCCTGCCCTGTGTGACTCCACAGTGTGCAGAACAGCAGCTATCAGGCTATGCCTGCCCTAGTGACTCCATGGTGTAGAACAGCAGCTCTCAGGCTAGCCTGCCCTGTGTGACTCCACAGTGTGCAGAACAGCAGCTATCAGGCTATGCCTGCCCTAGTGACTCCATGGTGTAGAACAGCAGCTCTCAGGCTAGCCTGCCATGGTGACTCCACGGTGTAGAACAGCAGCTCTCATGCTGTGCTTGCCCTGGTGACTCCACAGTGTAGAACAACGCTCTCAGGCTATACCTGCCCTGGTGACTCCATGGTGTAGAACAGCAGCTCTCAGGCTGTGCCTGCTCTGGTGACTCCATGGTGTAGAATAGCAGATATCAGGCTGTGCCTGCCCTCAGTGACTACATGGTTTACGACAGCAGCTCTCAGGATACGCCTGCCCTGTGTGACTCCAAGGTGTAGAACAGCAACTCTCAGGCTGTGCCTGCCCTGGTGCCTCCATCATGTAGAATAGCAGCTCTCAGGCTGTGCTGCCCTAGTGACTCCATGGTGTAGGACAGGAGCTCTCAGGCTGTGCCTGCCCTGTTGACTCCATGGTGTAGAACAGCAACTCTCATGCTGTGCCTGCCCTGGTGTCTCCATGGTTTAGAACAGAAGCTCTCAGGCTGTGCCTGCCTTTGTGACTCCATGGTGCAGAACAGAAACTCTCAGGCTGTGCCTGCCCTAGTGACTCCATGGTATAGGACAGCAACTCTCAGGCTGTGCCTGCCCTGGTGACTCCATGGTGTAGAACAGCAGCTCTCGGGCTGTGCCTGCCCTGGTGACTCGATGGTGTAGAACAGCAGTTCTCAGGCAGTGCCTGCCCTAGTGACTCCATGGTGTGGAGAACAGCAGCTCTCAGGCTGTGCCTGCCCTGAGTGACTACATGGTTTGGAACAGCAGCTCTCAGGCTGTGCCTGCCCTGTTGACTTCATAGTGTAGAACAGCAGCTCTCAGGCTGTTCCTGCCCTGGTGACTCCATGGTGTAGAACAGCAGCTCTCAGGCTGTGCCTGCCCTAGTGACTCCATGGTATAGAACAGCAGCTTTCAGGCTGCGCCTGCCCTCAGTGACACCATCGTGTAGGACAGAAGCTATCAGGCTGTGCCTCTCCTAGTGACTCCATGGTGTAGAACAGCAGCTCTCATGCTGTGCCTGCCCACAGTGACTCCATGGTATAGGACAGCAACTCTCAGGCTATGCCTTCCCTGAGTGACTCGATGGTATAGGACAGCAACCCTCACGTTGCCTTCCCTGAGTGACTCCATGGTGTGTTGAAGAGGAGCTCTCAGGCTGTGCCTGCCCTGGTGACTACATGGTGTAGAACAGCAGCTCTCAGGCTGCGCCTGCCCTGGTGACTCCATGGTGTGCAATAGCAGCTCTCAGGCTGTGCCTGCCCTAGTGACTCCATGGTGTGTAGAAGAGCAGCTCTCAGGCTGTGCTGCCCTAGTGACTCCATGGTGTAGAACAGCAGCTCTCAGGCTGAGCCTGCCCTGAGTGACTCCATGGTATAGGACAGCAGTTCTCAGGCTGCACCTGCCCTGAGTGACTCAATGGTGTAGAACAGCAGCTCTCAGGCTGTGCCCGTCCTAGTGACTCCATGGTGTAGAACAGCAGCTTTCAGGCTGCGCCTGCACTCAGTGATTACATGGTGTAGGACAGAAGCTCTCAGGCTGTGCCTGCCCTAGTGACTCCATGGTGTAGAACAGCCGCTCTCAGGCTGTGACTGCCCTCAGTGACTCCCTGGTGTAGAACAGCAGATCTCAGACTATGCCTTCCCTGAGTGACTCCATGGTATCGGACAGCAGGTCTCACGCTGCGCCTGCCATGAGTGATTCCATGGTGTGTAGAAGAGCAGCTCTCAGGCTGTGCCTGCCCTGAGTGACTCCATGGTGTAGAACAGCAGCTCTCAGGCTGTTCCTGCCCTAGTGACTCCATGGTGTAGAACAGCAGCTCTCAGGCTGCGACTGACCTGAGTGACTCCATGATGTAGAACAGCAGCTCTCAGGCTGTGCCTGCCCTCAGTGACTCCATGGTGTACGACAGCAGCTCTCAGGCTGTGCCTGCCCTAGTGACTCCATGGTGTAGAACAGCAGCTCTCAGGCTGTGCCTGCCCTCAGTTACTCCAAGGTGTAGGACAGCAACTCTCAGTCTATACCTGCCCTGAGTGACTCCATGATGTAGAACAGCAGCTTTCAGGATGTGCCTGCCCTGAGTGACTCCATGGTGTGTAGAACAGCAGCTCTCAGGCTGTGCCTGCCCGGAGTGACTCTATGGTGTAAAACAGCAGCTCTCAGGCTTTGCCTGCCCTAGTGACTTCATGGTGTAGAACAGCAGCTCTCAGTCGGTGCCTGCCCTGTTGACTCCACAGTGTAGAACAGCAGCTCTCAGGCTGTGACTGCCCTGGTGAATCCACAGTGTAGAACAGGGCCCTCAGGCTGTACCTGCCCTGGTGACTCCATGGTGTAGAACAGCAGCTCTCAGGCTGTGCCTGCCCTGGTGACTCCATGGTATAGGACAGCAGTTCTCACGCTGTGCCTGCCCTTGTGACTCCATGGTGTAGAACAGCAGCTCTCAGTCTGTGCCTGCCCTGGTGTCTCCATGTTGTAGAACAGCAGCTCTCAGGCTGTGCCTGCCCTGGTGACTCAACGGTGTAGAACAGCGCTCTCAGGCTATACCTGCCCTGGCGACACCATGGTGTAGAACAGCAGCTCTCAGGCTGTGCCTGCCCTAGGACTCCATGGTGTTGAACAGCAGCTCTCAGGCTGTTCCTGCCCGCAGTGACTCCATGGTGTAGGACAGCAGCTCTCAGGCTGTGCCTGCCCTGAGTGACTTCATGGTATAGGACAGCAGCTCTCAGGCTGCGCCTGCCCTGAGTGACTCCACGGTGTAGAAGAGCAGCTCTCAGGCTGTGCCTGCCCTGAGTGACTCCATGGTGTAGAACAACAGCTTCAGGCTGTGCCTGCCCTAGTGACTCCAGGCTGTACAACAGCAGCTCTCAGGCTGTGCGTTCCCTGGTGACTCCATGGTGTAGAACAGCAGCTCTCAGGCTGCGCCTGCCCTGGTGACTCCATGGTGTAGTACAGCAGCTATCAGGCTGTGCCTGCCCTGAGTGACTCCACAGTGTGCAGAAGAGCAGCGCTCAGGCTGTGCCTGCCCTAGTGACTCCATGTTGTAGAACAGCAGCTCTCAGTCTTGCCTGCCCGGGTCACTCCATGGTGTAGGACAGCAGCTCTCAGGATGTGCATGCCCTAGTGACTCCATGGTGTAATACAGCAGCTCTCAGACTTTGCCTGCCCTGGTGACTCCTTGGTGTAGAACAGCAGCTCTCAGGCTGTGCCTACACTGGTGACTCCATGGTATAGGACAGCAGCTCTCAGGCTGTGCCTGCCTGAGTGACTCCGTGGTGTAGAACATCAGCTCTCAGGCTGTGCCTGCCCTAGTGACTCCATGTTGTAGAACAGCAGATTTCAGGCTGAGCCTGCGCTCAGTGACTCCATGGTGTAGAACAGTAGCTCTCAGGCTGTGCCTGTCCTAGTGACTCCATGGTGTCGAATTCAGCTCTCAGGTTGTGCGTGCCCTAGTGACTCCATGGTGTAGAACAGCAGCTCTAAGGCTGTACCTGCCCTCAATGACTCCATGGTGTAGGACAGCAGCTCTCAGGCTATGACTTCCCTGAGTGACTCCATGGTATAGGACAGCAGCTCTCAGGCTGTGCTTGCCCTGGTGACTCCACAGTGTAGAACAACGCTCTCAGGCTATACCTGCCCTGGTGACTCCATGGTGTAGAACAGCAGCTCTCAGGCTGTGCCTGCCCTGGTGACTCCATGGTGTAGAACAGCAGCTATCATGCTGTGCCTTCCCTCAGTGACTCAATGGTTTACGACAGCAGCTCTCAGGCTGCACCTGCCCTGAGTGACACCATGGTGTGTAGAACAGCAGCTCTCATGCTGTGCCTGCCCTGGTGACTCCATGGTGTAGAACAGCAGCTCTCAGGCTGTGCCTGCCCTGGTGACTCCCTGGTGTGGAATAGCAGCTCTCAGGCTGTGCCTGCCCTAGTGACTCCATGGTGTGCAGAAGAGCAGCTCTCAGTCTGTGCCTGCCCTAGTGACTTCATGGTGTAGAACAGCAGCTCTCAGGCTGCGCCTGCCCTGAGTGACTCCATGGTGTAGAACAGCAGTTCTCAGGCTGCGCCTGCCCTGAGTGACTCCATGGTGTAGAACGTCAGCTCTCAGGCTGTGCATGCCCTGAGTGACTCAAAGGTTGTAGAAGAGCAGCTCTCAGGTTGTGCCTGTCCTAGTGACTCCATGGTGTAGAACAACAGCTTTCAGGCTGCGCCTGCCCTCAGTGACTCCATGGTGTAGGACAGAAGCTCTCAGGCTGTGCCTGCCCTGAGTGACTCCATGGTGTAGAACAGCAGCTTTCAGGCTGTGCCTGCCCTCAGTGACACCATGGTGTAGGACAGAAGCTATCAGGCTGTGCCTCTCCTAGTGACTCCATGGTGTAGAACAGCAGCTCTCAGGCTGTGCCTACGCTCAGTGACTCCATGGTATAGGACAGCAACTCTCAGGCTATGCCTTCCCTGAGTGACTCGATGGTATAGGAAAGCAGCTCTCAGGCTGCCTGCCCTGAGTGACTCCATGGTGTGTAGAAGAGCAGCTCTCAGGCTCTGCCTGCCCTGGTGACTCCATGGTGTAGAACAGGAGCTCTCAGGCTGTGCCTGCCCTGAGTGACTCCATGATGTAGAACAGCAGCTTTCAGGATGTGCCTGCCCTCAGTGACTCCATGGTGTAGGACAGTAGCTCTCAGGCTGTGCCTGCCCTAGTGACTCCATGGTGTAGAACAGCAGCTCTCAGGCTGTGCCTGCCCTCAGTGACTCCAAGGTGTAGGACAGCAACTCTCAGGCTATGCCTTCCCTGAGTGACTCCCTGGTATAGAACAGCAGCTCTCTCCAGCTGCGCCTGCCCTGAGTGACTCCATGGTGTGTAGAAAGGCAGCTCTCAGGCTGCGCCTGCCCTGAGTGACTCCATGGTGTGTAGAAAGGCAGCTCTCAGGCTGCGCCTGCCCTGGTGACTCATGGTGTAGAACAGCAGCTCTCAGGCTGCGCCTGCCCTGGTGACTCCATGGTGTAGAACAGCAGTTCTCAGGCTGTGCCTACCCTGGAGTCTCCATGGTGTAGAACATCAGCTCACAGGCTGTGCCTGCCCTGGTGACTCCATGGTGCAGAACAGCAACGCTGAGGCTGTGCCTGCCTTAGTGACTCCATGGTCTGGAGAACAGAAGCTCTTAGGCTGTGCCTGCCCTGGTGACTCCATGGTGTAGAACAGCAGCTCTCAGGCTGTGCCTGCCCTGGTGACTCCATGGTATAGGACAGCAGCTCTCAGGCTGTACCTGCCCTTGTGACTCCATGGTGTAGAACAGCAGCTCTCAGGCTTTGCCTGCCCTGGTGACTCCATGTTGTAGAACAGCAGCTCTCAGGCTGTGCCTGCCCTGGTGACTCAACGGTATAGAACAGCGCTCTCAGGCTATACCTGCCCTGGTGACTCCATGGTGTAGAACAGCAGCTCTCAGGCTGTGCCTGCACTAGGACTCCATGGTGTAGAGCAGCAGCTCTCAGGCTGTTCCTGCCCTGTGTGACTCCACAGTGTGCAGAACAGCAGCTATCAGGCTGTGCCTGCCCTAGTGACACCATGGTGCAGAACAGCAGCTCTCAGGCTGTGCCTGCCCTGGTGACTCCAAGGTATAAGACAGCAGCTCTCAGGCTTTGCCTGCCCTGGTGACTACATGGTATAGGACATCAGCTCTCAAGCTGTGCCTGCCATGGTACTCCATGGTGTAGAACAGCAGCTCTCAGGCTGTGCCTGCCCTGGAGGCTCCATGGTGTAGAACAGCAGCTCTCAGGCTAGCCTGCCATGGTGACTCCACTTTGTAAAACAGCAGCTCTCAGGCTGTGCTTGCCCTGGTGACTCCACAGTGTAGAACAACGCTCTCAGGCTATACCTTCCCTGGTGACTCTATGGTGTAGAACAGCAGCTCTCAGGCTGTGCCTGCCCTGGTGACTCCAAGGTATAAGACAGCAGCTCTCAGGCTTTGCCTGCCCTGGTGACTACATGGTATAGGACATCAGCTCTCAAGCTGTGCCTGCCATGGTACTCCTTGGTGTAGAACAGCAGCTCTCAGGCTGTTCCTGCCCTGGAGGCTCCATGGTGTAGAACAGCAGCTCTCAGGCTAGCCTGCCATGGTGACTCCACGGTGTAAAACAGCAGCTCTCAGGCTGTGCTTGCCCTGGTGACTCCACAGTGTAGAACAACGCTCTCAGGCTATACCTTCCCTGGTGACTCCATGGTATAGAACAGCAGCTCTCAGGCTGTGCCTGCCCTGGTGACTCCATGGTGTAGAACAGCAGCTATCATGCTGTGCCTTCCCTCAGTGACTCCATTGTTTACGACAGCAGCTCTCAGGATGCGCCTGCCCTGAGTGATTCCAGTTGTAGAAAGCAGCTCTCAGGCTGTGCCTGCCCTGGTGACTCCATGGTGTAAAACAGCAGATCTCAGGCTGTGCCTGCCCTAGTGACTCCTTGGTGTGGAGAACAGCAGCTTTCAGGCTGTGCCTGCAATGAGGGACTACATGGTGTAGAACAGCAGCTCTCAGGCTGTGCCTGCCCTGGTGACTCCATGGTATAGAACAGCAGCACTCAGGCTGTGCCTCCCTGGTGACTCCATGGTGTAGAACAGCAGCTCTCAGGCTATGCCTGCCCTAGTGACTCCATGGTATAGAACAGCAGCTTTCAGGCTGCGCCTGCCCTCAGTGACTCCATGGTGTAGGACAGAAGCTATGGGCCTCTGCCTGTCCTAGTGACTCCATGGCGTAGAACAGCAGCTCTCAGGGTGTGCCTGCCCTGAGTGACTCCATGGTGTAGGACAGCAACTCTCAGGCTATGCCTTCCCTGAGTGACTCGATGGTATAGGACAGCAGCTCTCATGCTGCGCCTGCCCTGGTGACTCCATGGTGTAGAACAGCAGCTCTCAGGCTGCGCCTGCCCTGGTGACTCCATGGTGTGGAATAGCAGCTCTCAGGCTGTGCCTGCCCTAGTGACTCCATGGTGTGCAGAAGAGCAGCTCTCAGGCTGTGCCTGCCCTAGTGACTCCATGGTGTAGAACAGCAGCTCTCAGGCTGCGCCTGCCCTGAGTGACTCCATGGTGTAAAACAGCAGCTCTCAGGCTGTGCCTGCCGTAGTGACTTCATGGTGTAGAACAGCATCTCTCAGGCTGTGCCTGCCCTGGTGACTCCACGGTGTAGAACAGCAGCTCTCAGGCTGTGCCTGCCCTGGTGAATTCACAGTGTAGAACAGGGCTCTCAGGCTATACCTGCCCTGGTGACTCCATTGTGTAGAACAGCAGCTCTCAGCCTGTGCCTGCCTTGGTGCCTCCATGGTGTAGAACAGCAGCTCTCAGGCTGCGACTGACCTGGTGACTCCATGGTATAAGACAGCAGCTCTCAGGCTTTGCCTGCCCTGGTGACTACATGGTATAGGACATCAGCTCTCAAGCTGTGCCTGCCATGGAACTCCATGTTGTAGAACAGCAGCTCTCAGGCTGTGCCTGCCCTGGTGACTCCATGGTGTGGAGAACAGCAGCTCTCAGGCTGTGCCTGCTTTGAGGTACTCCATGGTAGAGGACATCAGCTCTCAAGCTGTGCCTGCCATGGTACTCCATGGTGTAGAACAGCAGCTCTCAGGCTGTGTCTGCCCTGGTGACTCCATGTTGTAGAACAGCAGCTCTCAGGCTAGCCTGCCATGGTGACTCCATGGTGTGGAATATCAGCTCTCAGGCTGTGCCTGCCCTAGTGACTCCATGGTGTACAGAATAGCAGCTCTCAAGCTGTGCCTGCCCTGGTAACTCCATGGTGCAGAACAGAAGCTCTCAGGCTGTGCCTGCCCTGGTGACTCCATGGTGTAGAACAGCAGCTCTCAGGCTTTGCCTGCCCTGGTGACTCCATGGTATAGGACAGCAGCTCTCAGGCTGTGCCTGCCCTTGTGACTCCATGGTGTAGAACACCAGCTCTCAGGCTGTGCCTGCCCTGGTGACTCCATGTTGTAGAACAGCAGCTCTCAGGCTGTGCCTTCCCTGGTGATTCAACGGTGTAGAACAGCGCTCTCATGCTATACCTGCCCTGGTGACTCCACAGTGTGCAGAACAGCAGCTATAAGGCTGTGCTCGCCCTAATGGCTCCATGGTGTAGAACAGCAGCTCTCAGGCTGTGCCTGCCCTGGTGACTCCATGGTATAAGAAAGTAGCTCTCAGGCTTTGCCTGCCCTGGTGACTACATGGTATAGGACATCAGCTCTCAAGCTGTGCCTGCCATGGTACTCCATGGTGTAGAACAGCAGCTCTCTGGCTGTGCCTGCCCTGGATACTCCATGGTGTAGAACAGCAGCTCTCAGGCTAGTCTGCCATGGTGACTCCATGGTGTAGAACAGCAGCTCTCAGGCTGTGCTTGCCCTGGTGACTCCACAGTGTAGAACAACGCTCTCAGGCTATACCTGCCCTGGTGACTCCATGGTGTAGAACAGCAGCTCTCAGGCTGTGCCTGCACTGGTGACTCCATGGTGTAGAACAGCAGCTCTCAGGCTGCGCCTGCCCTGGTGACTCCATGGTGTAGAAAAGCAGTTCTCAGGCTGTGCCTACCCTGGAGTCTCCATGGTGTAGAACATCAGCTCTCAGGCTGTACCTGCCCTGGTGATTCCATGGTGCAGAACAGCAACTCTGAGGCTGTGCCTGCCCTAGTGACTCCATGGTGTGGAGAACAGAAGCTCTCAGGCTGTGCCTGCCCTGGTGACTCCATGGTATAGGACAGCAGCTCTCAGGATGTGCCTGCCCTTCTGACTGCATGGTGTAGAACAGCAGCTCTCAGGCTGTGCCTGCCCTGGTGATTCCATGTTGTAGAACAGCAGCTCTCAGGCTATGCCTGCCCTGGTGACTCAACGGTGTAGAACAGCGCTCTCAGGCTATACCTGCCCTGGTGACTCCATGGTGTAGAACAGCAGCTCTCAGGCTGTGCCTGCCCTAGGACTCCATGGTGTAGAACACCAGCTCTCAGGCTGTTCCTGTCCTGTGTGACTCCACAGTGTGCAGAACAGCAGCTATCAGGCTGTGCCTGACCTAGTGACTCCATGGTGTAGAACAGCAGCTCTCAGGCTGTGCCTGCCCTGGTGACTCCATGGTATAAGACAGCAGCTCTCAGGCTTTGCCTGCCCTGGTGACTACATGGTATAGGACATCAGCTCTCAAGCTGTGCCTGCCATGGAACTCCATGGTGTAGAACAGCAGCTCTCAGGCTGTGCCTGCCCTGGTGACTCCATGGTGTGGAGAACAGCAGCTCTCAGGCTGTGCCTGCTTTGAGGTACTCCATGGTAGAGGACATCAGCTCTCAAGCTGTGCCTGCCATGGTACTCCATGGTGTAGAACAGCAGCTCTCAGGCTGTGCCTGCCCTGGTGACTCCATGTTGTAGAACAGCAGCTCTCAGGCTAGCCTGCCATGGTGACTCCATGGTGTGGAATATCAGCTCTCAGGCTGTGCCTGCCCTAGTGACTCCATGGTGTACAGAATAGCAGCTCTCAAGCTGTGCCTGCCCTGGTAACTCCATGGTGCAAAACAGAAGCTCTCAGGCTGTGCCTGCCCTGGTGACTCCATGGTGTAGAACAGCAGCTCTCAGGCTTTGCCTGCCCTGGTGACTAAATGGTGTAAAACAGCGCTCTCAGGCTATACCTGCCCTGGTGAATCCGTGGTGTAGAACAGCAGCTCTCAGGCTGTGCCTGCCCTAGGTCTCCATGGGGTAGAAGAGCAGCTCTCAGGCTGTGCCTGCCCTGGTGACTCCATGGTGTAGAACAGCAGCTCTCAGGCTGTGCCTGCTCTAGGACTCCATGGTGTAGAACAGCAGCTCTCAGACTGTGCCTGCCCTAGGACTCCATGGTGTAGAACAGCAGCTCTCAGGCTTTGCCTGCCCTGGTGACTAAATGGTGTAAAACAGCGCTCTCAGGCAATACCTGCCCTGGTGAATCCATGGTGTGGAGAAGAGCAGCTCTCAGGCTGTGCCTGCCCTGGTGACTCCATGGTGTGGAGAACAGCAGCTCTCAGGCTGTGCCTGCCCTGAGTGACTCTATGTTGTAGAACAGGAGCTCTCAGGCTGTGCCTGCCCTAGTGACTCCGTGGTATATAACAGCAGCTTTCAGGCTTCGCCTGCCCTCAGTGACTCCATGGTGTAGGACAGAAGCTCTCAGGCTGTGCCTGCCCTACTGACTCCATGGTGTAGAACAGCAGCTCTCAGGCTGTGCCTGCCCTAGTGACTCCATGGTGTGCAGAACAGCAGCTCTCAGGTGTGCCTGCCCTGAGTGACTCCATGGTGTAGAATAGCAGCTCTCAGGGTGTGCCTGCCCTAGTGTCTCCATGGTGTAGAACAGCAGCTCTCAGGCTGCGACTGCCCTGAGTGACTCCATGGTGTGTAGAACAGCAGCTCTCAGGCTGTGCCTGCCCGGGTGACTCCATGGTGTAGAACAGCAGCTCTCAGGCTGCGCTTGCCCTGGTGAATCCATGGTGTGGAATATCAGCTCTCAGGCTGTGCCTGCCCTAGTTACTCCATGGTGTACAGAATAACAGCTCTCAAGCTGTGCCTGCCCTGGTAACTCCATGGTGCAGAATAGCAGCTCTCAGGCTGTGCCTGCCCTGGTGACTCCATGTTGTAGAACAGCAGCTCTCAGGCTGTGCCTGCCCTGGTGACTAAATGGTGTAGAACAGCGCTCTCCAGCTATACCTGCCCTGGTGACTGCATGGTGTAGAACAGCAGCTCTCAGGCTGTGCCTGCCCTAGGTCTCCATGGGGTAGAAGAGCAGCTCTCAGGCTGTGCCTGCCCTGGTGACTCCATGGTGTAGAACAGCAGCTCTCAGGCTGTGCCTGCTCTAGGACTCCATGGTGTAGAACGTCAGCTCTCAGGCTGTGCATGCCCTGAGTGACTCCATGGTGTAGAACAGCAGCTCTCAGGCTGTGCCTGTCCTAGTGACTCCATGGTGTAGAACAGCAGCTTTCAGGCTGCGCCTGCCCTCAGTGACTCCATGGTGTAGGACAGAAGCTCTCAGGCTGTGCCTGCCCTAGTGACTCCATGGTGTGCAGAAGAGCAGCGCTCAGGCTGTGCCTGCCCTGAGTGACTCCATGGTGTAGAACAGCAGCTCTCAGGCTGTGCCTGCCCTAGTGACTCCATGGTGTAGAACAGCAGCTGTCAGGCTTTGCCTGCCCTGGTGACTCCATGGTGTAGAACAGCAGCTCTCTGGCTGCACCGGCCCTGAGTGACTCCTAGGTATAGGACAGCAGCTCTCATGCTGCGCCTGCCCTGAGTGACTCCATGGTGTAGAACAGCAGCTCTCAGGCTGTGCCTGCCCTGAGTGACTCCATGGTGTAGAACAGCAGCCCTCAGGCTGTTCCTGCCCTAGTGACTCCATGGTGTAGAACAGCAGCTTTCAGGCTGCGCCAGCCCTCAGTGACTCCATGGTGTAGGACAGCAGCTATCAGTCTATGCGTGCCCTGAACGACTCCATGGTGTAGAACAACAGATTTCAGGATGCGCCTGCCCTCAGTGACTCCATGGTGTAGGACAGCTGCTCTCAGGCTGTGCCTGCCCTAGTGACTCCATGGTGTAGAACAGCAGCTCTCAGGCTGTGCCTTCCCTCTGTGACTCCATGGTGTAGGACAGCAACTCTCAGGCTATGCCTTCCCTGAGTGACTCCATGGTATAGGACATCATCTCTCAGGCTGCGCCTCCCCTGAGTGACTCCATGGTATAGGACAGCAGTTCTCAGGCTGCACCTGCCCTGAGTGACTCCATGGTGTAGAACGTCAGCTCTCAGGCTGTGCATGCCCTGAGTGACTCCATGGTGTAGAACAGCAGCTCTCAGACTGTGCCTGTCCTAGTGACTCCATGGTGTAGAACAGCAGCTTTCAGGCTGCGCCTGCCCTCAGTGACTCCATGGTGTAGGACAGAAGCTCTCAGGCTGTGCCTTCCCTGAGTGACTCCATGGTGTAGAACAGCAGCTTTCAGGCTGTGCCTGCCCTCAGTGACTCCATGGTGTAGGACAGCAGCTCTCAGGCTGTGCCTGCCCTAGTGACTCCATGGTGTAGAACAGCCGCTCTCAGGCTGTGCCTGCCCTCAGTGACTCCATGGTGTAGGACAGCAACTCTCATGCTATGCCTTCCCTGAGTGACTGCATAGTATAGGACAGCAGATCTCAGGCTGTGCCTGCCCTGAGTGATTCCATGGTGAGTAGAATAGCAGCTCTCAGGCTGTGCCTTCCCTGAGTGACTCCATGGTGTAGAACAGCAGCTCACAGGCTGTGCCTGCTCTAGTGACTCGATGGTGTAGAACAGAAGCTCTCAGGCTGCGCCTGCCCTTAGTGACTCCATGGTGTAGGACAGCAGCTCTCAGGCTATGCCTTCCCTGAGTGACTCCATGGTATCGGACAGCAGGTCTCAGGCTGTGCCAGCCCTGACTGACTCCATGGTGTAGAACAGCAGCTTCAGGCTGTGCCTGCCCTCGTGACTCCCGGCTGTAGAACAGCAGCTCTCTGGCTGGGCCTGCCCTGGTGACTCCATGGTGTAGTACAGCAGCTATCAGGCTGTGCCTACCCTGATTGACTCCACAGTGTGCAGAATAGCAGCTCTCAGGCTGTGCCTGCCCTAGTGACTCCATGCCCTGGTGACTCCATGGTGTAGAACAGCAGCTCCTAGGCTGTGCCTGTTCTAGTGACTCCATGGTGTAATACAGCAGCTCTCAGACTCTGCCTGCCCTGGTGACTCCCTGGTGTAGAACAGCAGCTCTCAGGCTGTGCCTGCCCTGGTGACTCCATGGTATAGGACAGCAGCTCTCAGGCTGCGCCTGCCCTGAGTGAATCCATGGTATAGAACAGCAGCTCTCAGGCTGTGCCTGCCTGAGTGACTCCATGGTCTAGAACAGCAGCTCTCAGACTGGGACTGCCCTAGTGACTCCATGGTGTAGAACAGCAGATTTCAGGCTGCGCCTGCCCTCAGTGACTACATGGTGTAGGACAGCAACTCTCAGGCTGTGCCTGCCCTAGTGACTCCATGGTGTAGAACTCAGCTCTCAGGTTGTGCCTGCCCTAGTGACTCCATGGTGTAGAACAGCAGCTCTCAGGCTGTTCCTGCCCTAGTGACTCCATGGTGTAGAACAGCAGCTTTCAGGCTGCGTCTGCCCTCAGTGACTCCATGGTGTAGGACAGCATCTATCAGTCTATGCGTGCCCTGAGTGACTCCATGGTGTAGAACAGCAGCTTTCAGGATGCGCCTGCCCTCAGTGACTCCATGGTGTAGGACAGCTGCTCTCAGGCTGTGCCTGCCCTAGTGACTCCATGGTGTAGAACAGCAGCTCTCAGGCTGTGCCTGCCCTCAGTGACTCCATGGTGTAGGACAGCAACTCTCAGGCTATGCCTTCCCTGAGTGACTCCATGGTATAGGACAGCAGCTCTCAGGCTGCGCCTGCCCTGTGTGACTCCCTGGTGTGTTGAGAAGATCAGCTCTCAGGCTTTGCCTTCCCTTGTGACTCCATGGTGTAGAAGAGCAGCTCTCAGGCTGTGCCTGCCCTAGTGACTCCAGAGTGTAGAACAGCAGCTCTCAGGCTGTGCCTGCCCTGAGTGACTCCATGGTGTAGAATAGCAGCTCTCAGGCTGTGCCTGCCCTAGTGACTCCATGGTGTGCAGAAGAGCATCTCTCAGGCTGTGCCTGCCCTGAGTGACTCCATGGTGTAGAACAGCAGCTCTCAGGCTGTGCCTGCCCTAGTGACTCCATTGTGTAGAACAGCAGCTCTCAGGCTGCACCTGCCCTGGTGACTCCATGGTGTAGTATAGCAGCTATCAGGCTGCGCCTGCCCTGAGTGACTCCACAGTGTGCAGAACAGCAGCTCTCAGGGTGTGCCTGCCCTAGTGACTCCATGGTGTAGAACAGCAGCTCTAAGGCTGTGCCTGCCCTCAGTGACTCTATGGTGTAGGACAGCAGCTCTCAGGCTATGACTTCCCTCAGTGACTCCATGGTATAGGACAGCAGCTCTCAGGCTGCGCCTGCCCTGAGCGACTCCATGATGTGTAGAACAGCAGCTCTCAGGCTGTGCCTGCCCTAGTGACTCCATGTTGTAGAACAGCAGCTCTCAGGCTGTGCCTGCCCTAGTGACTCCATGGTGTAGAACAGCAGCTCTCAGGCTGTGCCTGCCCTAGTGACTCCATGGTATAGAACAGCAGCTTTCAGGCTGCGCCTGCCCTCAGTGACTCCATGGTGTAGGACAGTAGCTCTCAGGCTGTGCCTGCCCTAGTGACTCCATGGTGTAGAACAATTGCTCTCAGGTTGTGCCTGTCCTCAGTGACTCCATGGTGTAGGACAGCACATCTCAGGCTATGCCTTCCCTGAGTGACTCCATGGTATAGGACAGAAGCTCTCAGGCTGTGCCTGCCCTGAGTGACTCCATGGTGCGTAGAACAGCAGCTCTTAGGCTGCGCCTGCCCTGGTGACTCCATGGTGTAGAACAGCAGCTCTCAGGCTGTGCCAGCCCTGGTGACTCCATGGTATAGGACAGCAGCTCTCAGGCTGTGCCTGCCCTGGTGACTCCATGGTGTAGAACAGCAGCTCTCAGGCTGCGCCTGCCCTGGTGACTCCATGGTGTAGAACAGCAGCTCTCAGGCTGTGCCTGCCCTGGTGACTCCATGGTGTAGAACAGCAGCTCTCAGGCTGTGCCTGCCCTAGTGACTCCATGGTGTGCAGAAGAGCAGCTCTCAGGCTGTGCCTGCCCTGAGTGACTCCATGGTGTAGAACAGCAGCTCTCAGGCTGTGCCTACCCTAGTGACTCCATGGTGTAGAACAGCAACTCTCAGGCTGGGCCTGCCCTGGTGACTCCATGGTGTAGTACAGCAGCTATCAGGCTGTGCCTGCCCTGAGTGACTCCACAGTGTGCAGAACAGCAGCTCTCAGGCTGTGCCTGCCCTAGTGACTCCATGGTGTAGAACAGCAGCTCTCAGGCTTGCCTGCCCTGGTGACTCCATGGTGTAGGACAGCAGCTCTCAGGCTGTGCCTGCCCTAGTGACTCCATGGTGTAATACAGCAGCTCTGAGAGTCTGCCTGCCCTGGTGACTCCATGGTGTAGAACAGCAGCTCTCAGGCTGTGCCTGCCCTGGTGACTCCATGGTATAGGACAGCAGCTCTCAGGCTGCGCCTTCCCTGAGTGACTCCATGGTATAGAACAGCCGCTCTCAGGCTGTGCCTGCCTGAGTGACTCCATGGTGTAGAACAGCAGCTCTCAGGCTGTGCCTGCCCTAGTGACTCCATGGTGTAGAACAGCAGCTCTAAGGCTGTGCCTGCCCTCAGTGACTCTATGGTGTAGGACAGCAGCTCTCAGGCTATGACTTCCCTGAGTGACTCCATGGTATAGGACAGCAGCTCTCAGGCTGCGCGTGCCCTGAGCGACACCATGATGTGTAGAACAGCAGCTCTCAGGCTCTGCCTGCCCTAGTGACTCCATGTTGTAGAACAGCAGCTCTCAGGCTGTGCCTGCCCTAGTGACTCCAGGGTGTAGAACAGCAGCTCTCAGGCTGCGCGTGCCCTGAGCGACACCATGATGTGTAGAACAGCAGCTCTCAGGCTGGGCCTGCCCTAGTGACTCCATGGTGTAGAACAGCAGCTCTCAGGCTGTGCCTGCCCTAGTGACTCCAGGGTGTAGAACAGCAGCTCTCAGGCTGTGCCTGCCCTCAGTGACTCCATGGTGTAGAACAGCAGCTCTCAGGCTGTGCCTGTCCTGGTGACTCCATGGTGTAGAACAGCAGCTCTCAGGCTGCGCCTGCCCTGGTGACTCCATGGTGTAGGACAGCAGCTCTCAGGTTGTTCCTGCCCTGTGTGACTCCACAGTGTGCAGAACAGCAGCTCTCAGGCTGTGCCTGCCCTAGTGACTCCATGGTGTAGAACAGCAGCTCTCAGGCTGTGCCTGCCCTGGTGACTCCATGGTATAAGACAGCAGCTCTCAGGCTTTGCCTGCCCTGGTGACTGCATGGTATAGGACAGCAGCTCTCAGGCTGTGCCTGCCATGGTACTCCATGTAGAACAGCAGCTCTCAGGCTGTGCCTGCCCTGGTGACTCCATGGTGTAGAACAGCAGCTCTCAGGCTAGCCTGCCATGGTGACTGCACGGTGTAGAACAGCAGCTCTCAGACTGTGCTTGCCCTGGTGACTCCACAGTGTAGAACAACGCTCTCAGGCTGTGCCTGCCCTGGTGACTCCATGGTGTAGAACAGCAGCTATCAGGCTGTGCCTGCCCTCAGTGACTCCATGTTGTAGAACAGCAGCCTTCAGGCTGTTCCTGCCCTAGTGACTCCATGGTGTAGGACAGCAGCTCTCAGGCTGTGCTTGCCCTGGTGACTCCACAGTGTAGAACAACGCTCTCAGGCTATACCTGCCCTGGTCACTCCATGGTGTATAACAGCAGCTCTCAGGATGCGCCTGCCCTGAGTGACTCCAAGGTGTAGAACAGCAGCTCTCAGGCTGTGCCTGCCCTGGTGACTCCATGGTGTAGAACAGCAGCCTTCAGGCTGTGCCTGCCCTAGTGACTCCATGGTGTAGGACAGCAGCTCTCAGGCTGTGCCTGCCCTGGTGACTCCATGGTGTAGAACAGCAGCTCTCATGCTGTGCCTGCCCTCATTGACTCCATGGTGTAGAGCAGTAGCTCTCATGTTGTGCCTGCCCTCATTGACTCCATGGTGCAGAACAGCAACTCTCAGGCTGTGCCTGCCCTAGTGACTCCATGGTGTGCAGAACAGAAGCTCTCAGGCTGTGCCTGCCCTAGTGACTCCATGGTATAGGACAGCAGCTCTCAGGCTGTGCCTGCCCTTTTGACTCCATGGTGTAGAACAGCAGCTCTCAGGCTGTACCTGCCCTGGTGACTCCATGTTGTAGAACAGCAGCTCTCAGGCTGTGCCTGCCCTGGTGACTCCACGGTGTAGAACAGCGCTCTCAGGCTATACCTGTCCTGGTGACTCCATGGTGTAGAACAGCAGCTCTCAGGCTGTGCCTGCCCTAGTACTCCATGGTATAGAACAGCAGCTCTCAGGCTGTGCCTGCCCTAGTGACTCCATGGTGTAGAACAGCAGCTCTCAGGCTGTGCCTGCCCTCAGTGACTCCATGGTATAGAACAGCAGCTCTCAGGCTGCGCCTGCCCTGGTGACTCCATGGTGTAGAACAGCAGCTCTCAGGCTGCGCCTGCCCTGGTGACTCCATGGTGTAGAACAGCAGCTTTCAGGCTGCACCTGCCCTCAGTGACTCCACAGTGTACAGTACAGCAGCTCTCAGGCTATACCTGCCCTGGTGACTCCATGGTGTAGAACAGCAGCTCTCAGGCTGTGCCCGCCCTGGTGACTCCATGGTGTAGAACAACAGCTCTCAGGCTGTGCCTGCCCTGGTGACTCCATGGTGTAGGACAGCAGCTCTCAGGCTGTGCCTTCCCTGAGTGACTCCATGGTGTAGGACAGCAGCTCTCAGGCTGTCCTGCCCTGAGCAACTCCCTCTTATGGGGCAGTGGTTTACTATTAGCTACTCCACTTTTTTTTTTTTTGGTGGTACTGGGGTTTGACCCCAGGACCTTGTGCATGTGAGGCACACACTTTACCAACTGAGTTATATCCTCAGCTCTTAGCTACTCCACTTTGAGTCTAAGTACTGAGGTGGAATGTCTTCACATTTTCTTTGTATGAGTAAACAACCACATTCTGCCTGACATACGGCACAAACTGATAAATAAATTAATCATGCTAACAATAATGAACACTCATGAATGCATCAAACTAATCAGAAGGATGTGATGCATGGGCATATCAAACTCATGTCAGAAAAATCAGGCCCATGTGCTCCCCCCAACCCTGGTCCTGGGGATTGAAGCCAGGGGCATTACCACTGACCCACAACCCCAGCTCTTTTTAATTTTTTTTAACAGGGTCTCCCTAAGTTGTTTAGGGCCTTGCTAAATTGCTGAGGCTGTCCTCAGCCTCAGAGCCCCTGGGATTAGAGATGTGGCCCCATGAGTTTCCTGAACACATCAGATGAACAAGTGATGCCACCCCCTCACCCAATATCGGTAAAAGAAGTGGCACCCAAGACCAGATAGGAGGCACTCTGAGCCTTGCCCAGGGAGATCGCCACAGCGGCAAACCTCTGAATCTCTGTCCTCGGGCTTGAGCAGAGTAGAGGTTCTCCTGCCCATGACACTCCGCACGTCCCACTCCGGGCTGTCTTCGGTGGGGACCTTGGCCTAGAATAAGTTCCTGCACTTTGACAGTTCTGCCCACCCCTCCTGATCCACCTGACCCCCTGCAGGGACTCTGCTTCATAGCTCTGCTTTGCTCCATTTCCACCTGCTGAAGCTGCCTTGGCCTCCCTCAGCCTTTGCATAACCCATCCACACTGGTGTAAAGTGCGCCGTGTGGATTGAGTGCTGCAGACTCTAGAAGTTAAGGTTGCAGGAAGACCCTGCGATGGCCTGACTTGGGACCACCACGTGACTCGCAATGATTCAGTGACCCGCCTGTGGATTTAGTAGTGACATCTGACAGATGGAGCGGAGCGGCCTGCCATGTCCATGTTGAGGACATGGCACGCCCACAGAACAGCAGGACGCAAGGCACACTGAGGAATTAAGTGAGTGGAGCTGACAAAAGACGGCCGCCTGCAGCAGGTGGAGGTGCCTGCCTGTCATCCCTGCAGCTCGGGGAGCTCGGGCAGGAAAAGTGCAAGTGGCGACCAGTCTCCGCAACTTAGCAGGGTCGGATCTCGAAGTGAAAAGCAGGAAGGGCTGGGGTGTGGCTCAGGGTGAAGGCCGGCTGGGCTCCAGCCGAGACACAGAGCCACTTCTCTGACGGCCTGAAGTGGCTCCGCACTTGGACCTGCTCCCTGCTCTGCTCTGCCTCCCGGAGCCTGGGACACCCGTGCCCCGACTTAGCCTCTCTGTGACCTGCACGGCTGGTAGTGTGAAGTGTGACGTGACATGAGTGTTCTGGATGTTCCTGGTCACAACTGGAACGGAACCCTAGAGCTCGAGACTGCCACGGTCCTGGCCCAGGAGCCGAGTCCTGTCCAGTAGGCTGTAGGGGCTTCAGAGAGGGAATCTTCTCATGTCCGGGACCACAGCATCCAGAAAACATCACAGGGAGTGTGCAGAGAGGGCCATGTGGGGACATCAGAGTCACCGGCAGGGAGGGTCCCAGGGAGATGCCTGGGCGTCAATCACTGGCAGGGAGGGTCCCAGGGAGATGCCTGGGCGTCAATCACTGGCAGGGAGGGTCCCAGGGAGATGCCTGGGCGTCAATCACTGGCAGGGAGGGTCCCAGGGAGATGCCTGGGCGTCAATCACTGGCAGGGAGGGTCCCAGGGAGATGCCTGGGCGTCAATCACTGGCAGGGAGGGTCCCAGGGAGATGCCTGGGCGTCAATCACTGGCAGGGAGGGTCCCAGGGAGATGCCTGGGCGTCAATCACTGGCAGGGAGGGTCCCAGGGAGATGCCTGGGCGTCAATCACTGGCAGGGAGGGTCCCAGGGAGATGCCTGGGCGTCAATCACTGGCAGGGAGGGTCCCAGGGAGATGCCTGGGCGTCAATCACTGGCAGGGAGGGTCCTAGGGAGATGCCTGGGCGTCAATCACTGGCAGGGAGGGTCCTAGGGAGATGCCTGGGCGTCAATCACTGGCAGGGAGGGTCCCAGGGAGATGCCTGGGCGTCAGTCACCAGCAGGGAGGGTCCCAGGCAGGGAGGGTCCCAGGGAGATGCCTGGGCATCAATCACTGGCAGGGAGGGTCCTAGGGAGATGCCTGGGCGTCAGTCACCAGCAGGGAGGGACCTAGGGAGATGCCTGGGCGTCAGTCACTGGTCAGGATGGCCCTAAGAAAGCGCCCGTGCCATGAATGACTGGGCCAGGGTTCTCCTCACAGTTCCGAGGGCTGGAAGTCCAAGGCCAGCCTTGGGGCAGGGTCTCCACTGGGGTTTGGAGCTCACAGATGGGCCTCTTGAGTTCTCATGCCGTCTCTCCGGCACAGGACACCTTTCTCTCCCGCACAGGACACCTTTAACTGGATAAGTCGCCACTTGCAAACAACTAAAACGTGAGAACAGGATTAAAAAGAACACAATATGTATAAGGAGCGTTTAAAACGTGTGAGCATGATGTGCTACTGTGTGCTGGAATGTTCTCCTCGTGGTTTAGGTATGGGTCCATTTGGATTGGTAGAGAAGATTGAATCTGTATTGATTGAAGAATGGGAATCCTATCTACTCCTTAGATTAAGAGAGAAATGGTGAAATGACTGAAGGAGGAACTGGAGAATGAGCAGATGCTTGATTTAGGGTAGGGCTATCTGAGCTGATCGTATAAAACCCAGCCTCAGCCCAGCGACTCCTCTGTGGGATGGATTCTTGGCCTTTGGGACTGTCTTCCAACATGGCTCACGACAGCTCTTCAAACAGTAAGTTCACCGGATGGAGATTATGTTGGTTTGGGGAGGAAATTGGGCTTGTTAGAAGTTGTGGAAATTCTGTTGGTTAAACATTTGGATATGCATGCTGGAGAAAAGAAAACGTTTCTCTGATGCAGTGTTATGAAGACACACCATTTGCCAGGTACGATGGCACATGCCTGTGATCCCAGCCTCTCGGGAGGCTGAGGCAGGAGGCTCCTGAATTCAAAGCCAGCCTCAACAACTTAGCGAGGCCCTAAGCACCTCAGCGAGACCCTGTCTCGAAAAAAAAAAAAAAAAAAAACATAAAAAGAGGGCTGGAATGTGGCTCAGAGGTTAAGGGCCCTGGGTTCAATTCCTGGTACCCCTCCCCCCCAAAAAAAATACACCCTTGCCATTTTCTGGTGGGGGAAATCTGTGGTGGCTCTTTCCACCTGGGGACCATGCTAGTCCTGGGTGAGCGCTCCACCACCGAGCTACCCGCCAGCCTTTGTGTTTGTGGCTTTTCACTTTCACTCACTAAGTTGCTTAGGGACTTGCCTGTCTCAGCCTCCTGTAAAGGAATTTTCATTTTTAGAAAGGATGTTTGCCAGGCTGGGTGGGCCATGCTGGCCTGGAATCCCAGTGACATGGGAGGCTGAGGCAGGAGGATCACAAGTTCAAGTCCAACAATTCAGCAAGACCCTGTCTCAAAAAATAAAAAGGACTGGGGGTGGGGCTCAGTGGCAGAGCGCCCTGGTTCAATCCCCAGCACCAGGAAAAAAAAAAAAAAAAAAAGAAAGTGGGTGCAGTTAAGGCCCCAAAAGCTGCCAATAGTGCAGATGAAGGTCCAGGGAGGTGTGACCTCTGAGGATTATTATTTTTCTTTTTTTGAGAGGGATTGCCTCTGGCTGGTTGCCCAGGCTGGTCTTGAACTCCTGGGCTGGAGGAACCCTCCCCAGCCTCCCAAGGGGCTAGGATCACAGGTGGGCTCCACCACTCCCCAGGGCAGGGGTGAGGATGTTAACGGAGACCCGTCGTTTTCCAGAGCACCATCCAGCCTCCCTTTATTGGGCGTATCACGCACCTCACACCCCTGAGCCTGCAGGAGCCAGCACTCGGCTTAATGCTGATTCTGCATCTGGCGAGGTTAAGAATCTTGACCAAAGCGTCCAGCGTTCCCCTGCCCTGGGACCACGGTTCATGCAGCCAGTCTCGTGACTAGGACTTCCTCGGCGGGGCAGATGACTGTCCAGTGGCTTCATGGGTGGCCTCGGGCTGCAGCTCAGGGGAGGCTTGGGGTGGGAGCAGTAGCAGTGGGGCGAGGCGGAGAGCACGCTCACTGCACAGCTGGGGCCGCGTGGACAGCAACGTGGGAGGCAGGGACGGGCAGGGCCATCACCAAGGCACCACATGGACCAATGTCTGCAGGCTCCTGAGCTCTGGAGGGTGGGCCTCTCCTCCGTGGGCACAGCGGGTGGACCAGCGGGTGGGCCAGCTTTGGAGGATTGAACAGAAGTGCTGCCAGGCCTGCCCCCAAACCTCGAGGGCCCCAGAAACTCTTCACCCCAGTTCACTGCACGTCCAGTTCAGTCAGACGGTACGTCCCAAAGAACTTTCCAGATCTGGCTATTCAAGGAGATAGCCTGTCTCTAAAATCACGGGCTGTGGTATTTTCCCTCTTTGAAGATTCTGCGCAAGGCATGGAATCCTCCCAGCCACACACACACTTTTGGGGTGCCGAGGACCCAAGCCAGGGCCTCACCTGCTTGGCCAATGCTCCACTCTGCGCTGCATCCCCAGGCCCGGGAATTCCTTTTTGATCAATTTTATGCACACAATATTTTTTAAAATATCTTGGAAATCGATAGTGTTTGCCTGCTACCTGAGTAATGGGTACAGACCACGGAATCTTACCCAGAAAAACTGAAAGAGGCTTAAAGTGCCTGGACCACGAACTTCGTTTCCCCAGGTTCGAGTCTTCGAGTCCTCATCCCCAACTGAGCCGTCACACGGGTCCTCTTGACTGGCTCCTCCCCATCCACACGAAGACAACACGACCTTTTTCCAGGGGCTTGCAAACGGGGCCCGGAGGGTCCGATCCCTGCACCTGGATGAGTTGGAGAAGCTGGAAAATCACTTGTGCGTTGAAGGGCCCGGTGGTGAGGGGGCAGCCCCTCCCTGCTGCGGGCTCTGGGCTCCAGGTGGAGAGACAGATAGAGGCAGGAGGCTGCCTCCCCAACGATGCTTACTTCCTGATCTTTCCACAGGGCCTATGCTAGGGGGTCACAGGCGTGACCGCACTAAATTCACCAAAGAGCAGCTGAAAATCCTCATCGATACCTTTAACCAAATGCCATACCCAGGCCAAGCTACCAAACAAAGGCTTGCTGTGGAAGTCAACGCCGAGGAGTCAAGAATCCAGGTGAGCTGCAAGTCCCATTTATTTCCTTATTTTGTGGTGCGGGAGATTAAGTCCAGAAAAGCTGCACCACTGGGCTGCACCCCAGCCCTTACTATTTTGAGACTGGGTCCTCTCTAAGTTGCCCAGGCAGGCTTCAAACTTGCCGTCCTCCTGCCTCAGCCTCCTGAGTCACTGAAGTTACAACCTCTCTGTCTCCAAGACCAGAAGTGGAAAGGAAGAAAGGAAAACCACAAGCATGGCACGTGTCCCACGTGTGTGCTAGGAGCTGGTGTGGACTGTCTCCCTGACTGGAGGAGCCCACAGTGTTGCCGGTCTTGGTCTGGCATGATCTCAGCAACTTAGAAAGACCTGGTCTCAAAATGAAAAATAAAACGGGCTGGGGATGTGGCTCAGCGGTAGAGAACCTCTGGGTTCCATCCATAATACCACAAAAAGAAAGAAGAAATGAAGAAAGAGAAAGGAAACAAAGCAAAGCCACACAAAACAGACACTGTTTTCTCTCCTAAGAGGGGATGAATTTGTCACTTGGAAAGCAATAAGCATCAAGATCAAGATGGCTATGTGGATGGAAGTCCAGGGGCCTACGGGTTCTGACCCCAGTGACCTCTAATGGTGAACTTTCTGCTGTTCTTAAGGGCCTTGCTTTCTGTTCTCCACATAGGTTTGGTTTCAGAATCGCAGAGCTAGACACAAATTCCAGGAAAGGACCTTGGAATCAAGCCAAGGCCCTGGGCAAGATCGCACCCGGGAACGGATGCAAAGTAAGCAACAGCCCGTGCAGTTCCAACCCGTCTCCAGGGCGGAGGCCCTGCGACCTCCAGCGGGAGCTCTGCATTCCCTGCACGCGGGGCCTAGTGCACACCTGCAGTCACCTGCTCAGGAGACCCAGGCCGGAGGACGCTGAGGCCAAGGCCAGCCCTACCAGACCCTGTCTCTCACACACAAAACCAAGCGGGGGGTTGTGGCTGGGTGGCAGGGCGCGAGCTGGAGCCCTGGGTTTGATTCCCAGCACCAAAAGTCCTCCCTCGTTCACGGCCTCTTGCTCGTTGTGCGGGCGGCAAGGTTGCCGGAGGAACTGCCCTGCTGTGGGCCCTGCGGTCCCTGCTAACCCTCTCTCTGTGGACTCCCCCTGCCCAGGTGAGGCCCCGCGGTGCCGCACCACCTACAGCCGCTCTCAGCTGCACACCCTCATCAGGGCCTTCAAGAACAACCCCTACCCTGGGATCCACCGCAGAGAAGAGCTTGCCAAGGAGATCGGCGTTCCCGAGTCCAGAGTCCAGGTGAGTGGCAAGGGTTCCGGCTGTTCTGTGGCCGGGAGTGGGAGTGGGGTGTGCAGGGCGGCCCGCGACCTGGCCCTCCCCCCGCAGGCCTCGGGAGTCACTGCCTGCAGGCTCCGCCCCCCTTGGCCTCGGGGAGTCACGGCCTGCAGGCTCCGCGCCCCACGCGCCCACCAGGCTGGTTCCCTCATCCCCACCTGCACTTTCTTTTCATTTCTCCCAGCACCATTGAGCTCCATCCCCAGACCTTTTCTAAGTTCCATTTTTTGAGACAGGGTCCTGATAAGTTGCTTCCAGAGTAGCTGGGGCGACAGCGTACACCACCACCATGCCTAGCCTAACGTGAGCATTTTGAGGGCAGAGGAGGCGATGGAAGGAGGGCTGCAGGCAGAGGGGAGCGCTAAGTGCAGGAGGGCACCTTAGGGAAGGACCCCACTTTCATGAGCACACCAGGGGCTCCTGGCAAGAACCTGTCACCAGATTGTGATGGGCCTAGACGAGGCTCAGCCTGATCTACCTTCACAATGTCACACGAATGGGCTGTGATGGTCCTGTGATTAGGCCTGTAAGGGACACCTGTCCCTCTTCTTTGCCTGAAGAAGCAAGGGCAAATTCGGTATGGCATCCACCGATCTAACTAAATCCCTCTGTTTTACTCACTTAGATTTGGTTTCAAAATAGAAGATCTAGATTACGTGCACAGAGAAGAAAAGAACCTGATGGATCCCTCGGACGAGGCCAGGGAGAAGGTCTGTGAGGCGGAGTTCAAGGCAGGTGGTGTGTCCAGCACAGGCACACAGCAGCCTCCTGTGTGTCCAGGCCTCCTCCGGCAGAGCCGGCCACTCCTGGGGAGGTGGAGGACATCCCCACCCAGAGACTTCTCGGGGTCCACAGAATCAGGAGGTTGACACAGTCCCTAGAGTTCTTCCCACGTCTGGGGAGCATCCAAGGAATTCCACTGTCCACTTTTACAACGAGTCTAGAAACCCCATTAAAACGTGGATTTTGAGCTGTGTGGTCCTGCATGCCTAATTCACAGCGACTTGTAAGATTGAGGCAGGAGGACTGCCAGATACTTGACCAGCGTCAGCGACTCAGTGAGACTCTGTCTCAAAATAAAAAATAGCAGGGGCCGGGGATGTAGCTCAGTGGTAGAACTGCACCAGCGGGTTCAGTACCAAAGAAGAAAAGACAGAGTACGAATCCTATTCACTGATGTCTCCCCAGTGTCGGGCACATAGCAAAGGTTTGTTAAAGTAAGATTGGACGAAGGAATCTTCAGGTGTGTTCTGCTAGAGGGCAGCAGGGACGTGGCTTTCCAAGGAGTTAACAGGTTCCATATTGGATTTGAAAGGAGCAATGGCCGACTTCCATGTCGAGTGTAAACAGGCCTCTTGTTTGTCCTTCCTCCTGTCTTTCCTCCTTAGGCGTGGAAGGCACGTAACACGGCACCAACCTGAGCCCTCAAGATGCAGTCACTTCTCAGAAGCCCCACTCTGAACACTGTGCACTGGGAACCCAGCCTGTGGGGAACCTTCCGGATCCAAACTACGGTGGCAGCGTGGTTGGTGGTGACTGGCTTCCTTCACAAACTGGAGCCCTTCGGCATCACTGGTTCTACCCGACAGGTGACTGCGGTGTGCCGCATCCTCTGCCCTCTCTCAGCTTCTGTTAACGTCTCTGTGGAGCTTAAGGTGTGCGAGAGGAAGACAGGAGCAAGGACACCCCAGGAGCAAGGCAGGAGGAAGCTCGCACTGGGAACACCTGTGTGGAAAAGAAAGAGCCGAGTCCTACTCAGGCCAGAGGCGGAAGCGACTCTGGACTCGGTTTGGCCAAGCTCTCCTGCCACTGGCATCGGTGGCCCACCAAAGGGTCCGCAGTCATTGGTTAGGGGCCTGGAGATGCACTAGGAAAGGACTATGGGGGGAGATCTGGGTCCTTTCCAGCAGAAGTCCAATGGCACCAGCTTCACCAGCTTCTGGAGCCAGAACACGGTGGACAGACAAATCCAGCGCATTTGGTATTGTCTACCTGGGCCCTCGGGCTCTTCAGTCCTCCTGGGGAGTGTCCCCCGCAGTTAGTTAGGACTTCAGGGGGCAGAACCTGGCATCAGAGTTCAGCAGACCTTGAGGTGAAGAAAATGAACAGCAATGATCACTTTTCAGTCATCACAGTAATGACGATCGACTCAGGCAAAAATCACCAGCCAGTATGAAAACCATAAAAGGAAAATTTTAAGAACAAAATACATACACCAGTATCCCGTCTGGAAGAATCTCCTCACTCGTGGCTTTTTTAATCGATAAATAAAAATTGAATATGTTCATGGAGTAGCCTGTGACATTTCAACACGCACACACATTGTGTAATGTTCAAAGCAGGCAGCAGACCTACTGCTTGGACCTCGTATTTGTGGTGAAACATGAGCTATCTTTCCTCTAGCTTTTGAAGTAGGTGGAGCATCAGCGTCACCCGTGGCCATCCTGCTGGGCCACAGGACACCAGAGCTCAGCTCCTAACTGCAGCTCAGCATGCAGTGGCCAGCCTCGCCCCTGCCTCCTTCCCTGTGCTCCCTGTCCCAGCTGGCCAATCCACTCTCAACACGTGTGTGTGGTACAGGGACTGAACCCAGAGGTGCTTAGCCTCTGAGCCACATCCCTAGTCCTTTATTTTTGAATTTTGAGACAGGGTCTTAGAGTTTTACTAAGGTGCTGGGACTGGCCTTGAACTTGCGATCCTCCTGCCTCAGCCTCCCAAGTCGCTGGGATTACAGGTGTGCGCCACCATGCCCAGCTGTACTCTCAACTTGCATGAGGTCAATTCTTGAGATGCCACATGAGTAGATCATGAGTCCTTTTTTCAGAGTCTAGCTGATTTCACTCACATCGTGACCTCTAGTCCCATCCATGCTGTTTTAAATGGCATGATGTCCTCCTTTCATATGGCTGAAACAGCATTCCACTGTGTAATCTACCACGTTTTCTATCTGGTGGAGGCAGGAAGGTTGATCTGATTCTGGGCTGATATGCACAGTGCTGCAATAAACACAGGTGTGCAGCTGTGTCTTCAGCATGCTGATTTTGCTTCCTTTGCACACACACCTGGTAGTGGGATTGCTGAATAGGGGCAGTCCTAATTTTCCTTTTTTAAGGAAATGTTACTCTTTCCCATATGGTTGTGCTCATTCACATTCCTACCAATGGTGCACAGGGCTCCTTTTTCTCCAGATCCCTGTCGGCACTTGTCTTTTGGTCAGTCTGGGCATCTTAGTGAGACCCTCTCTCTTTCCCAAAACATAAAAAAGCCTGGGATCTAGATCAGTGGTGGGGTGCTTGCTGACATGTATGAGGCTCTGGGTTTGATCCCCAGCACCGAAAAATAAATAAAAATACCTAGGAATGAATTTAACCAAATAAGTAAAAGATCTCTGTAATGAAACTATAAAACACTGAATGAAATTGAAGAGGATACAGAAAAAGGAAAGCTATACCATTTTCATGGATTGAAAGAATCAATACTGTGAAAGTAACCACGACACTCAGAGTGATCTAGATGTTCACTGCAGTCACTCAGTCTTCACGAAACAAAATCAACCCTGAAGCTTGTGCGGAACCACAAAAAACAAATGATAATAAAATTGATTTGGGGGGTCCTGGAAATTGAACTCAGTTGTGCTTAACCACTGAGCCACATCCCAGCACTTTTTATTTTTTATTTTGAGACAGGGTCTCACTGAGTTGCTTAGGGCCTTGATAAGTTGCTGAGGCTGGTGTTGAACTTGTGATCCTCCTGTCTCAGCCTCCTGAGTCATTGGAATTACAGGTGTGCACCGCTGCACCCGGCCTCAAACTGATCTTAAGCAAAAATATCAAAGCAGGAGTCATCACACTGCTTGAATTAAAATTATACCCCAAAACAGGGCCTCGCTGTGTTCCGAGGCTGGTCTTGGGCCTGAGCTGAAGTAAACTCCTGCCTCAGCTTCCCAAGTAGCTGGGACTACAGGTTCATGGCACCACACCTGGTTCTGGGGCTTGAACCAGGGTCTTGTGCATGCTGGGCACTCACTTGACCACTGACCTACATCCCAAGCCTATGATGTGTGTGTGGGGGGGACTTTTGTTGTTGTTTGTTTATTTTTCATACTGGGGATTGAATCCAGAGGTGCTTTACCACTGAGTCACATCCCAGTCCTTTTATTTTTTAGTTGTAGATAGACACAATACCTTTATTTTATCTCTTTAATGTGCTAAGGATCGAACCCAGTGCCTCACACATGCAAGGCAAGTACTCTACCACTGAGCCCAACCCCAGTCCTCTCCCCCTCCCTTTTTTTATTTCAAAATAGAGTCTTGCTGAGTTGCTGAGGCTGGCCTTGAGCTTCGGATCCCATTGCCTCAGCCTCCCCAGTCACTGGGATCACAGGGGGGTGCCACTCTATCCAGCCTGTAATGTCCTTTATGGAACCAAAGAAGCTTGGTGTCTTTTGAATTTTTATAATTTTGGATGATTTAAGAATTCCACTTTAAAAGGATAGAGTTACTGAAAGATCATTTCTGTCGTTGTTTTTGCATGCTGCGAACCCGGTGGAGGCCCGGCCCAGGAGGCCCAGCGTGGAATGCCCAGCCCTGGGAGGGGCCCTGAGGGCCCCTCTCCTCCCCAGCATCCAGCTGAGCACAGCCCCTCGCGCCGGAGACCTCAAGACCAATTGGAAGGGAAACCACGGCCGCCCTCTCCCACCCGCCCAACAGGCAGACTTGAAGCGCGTGTCCAGTAGAGGGGCAGCGGAGGGTGACGGTCATTCTCACACACTGGCCTGACTGTGGATCGCTAGAACTTTCAGAAGAAGCAAGTTGTTAGATACGCGTTTCCTTGTTGCAGTTTAAAAATGCGTATATACGTACATAAAAACGCATCTCAGGAATAATGAGGCAGGACGCACTGCTGCTCAGGCTGGCCTTGAACTAACTGATAAGATCTCTTTCCATCAGCATCCCACCGTTCAAACCTACAAAAACATGACTATTCCTCTTGCAAATCGTATTTCCCTCACTGATGCATCACCTCAGTCCTACAAACCCTTCCCTTTCATTTTTGGAAGTACTGGAGATGCAGGAGCACCCCCACTGAGCCACATCCCACCTCCTTTTGACTTTTTTGAGTCAAGGTCTTGATGATAAGTTGCCCAGATTGGCCTAGAATTTGGAATCCTCCTGCCTCAGCCTCCCAACTCTCTGGGATTACAGGCGTGAACTACCCCATCCAGGAAGTAATAAATGATATTTTGTAGAACTCAGTTAGAAAATACCTTCTATTCCTATTTCCCAGCTAAAAATATCATGATAAAGAATTTTTTTACATGAAAATATTTGATGATAATGACTTTTTTTTTTTGAAGTGCTAAGTATTGAACACAGGCTCTCATGCACACTAGGCAAATGCTCTACCACCTCCCCACCTCCTCACCCCTGGCTAATTTTGAGACAGGTTCTCACTAAGTTGCCCAGGCTGGACTCCAAATTGTGATCCTCCTGCCCCAGCCTCCTGAGTTAGCTGCAATTACAGGTGTGCACCACCATCCTCAGTTGAAACAGGCTTTCGATCAGCTCAAAACGAAGTGGGGCCATGAATTATGGGACAGCAGCAGAATGGACACTAGATGGTGAAGATGAGGAGGAAAGGAGGCTTGCTGTGAAGCCTCTGAACCTGTAGGACCGTATCTGGCGAGGAGAGAGCCCCTGGCCTAAGAGCTGCTGGTTGTCCTGCCAGGCTGGGGATTGTGCGAGTGGACAACAGGAGCATCAGGCTGCAGCCACTCTGCAACAAGGTCCTTCAAGAGCAGAAGGTTAGCTGGTGCAGTGGCCATGCCTGTGATTCCAGCAACTCGGAAGGCTGAGGCAGGAGGATCACAAGCTCATGGAACTTGTGAGACCAACTTAGTGAGAGCCTGTCTTGAAATAAAAAGTAAAAATGGCTGGTGGTGTGGCTCCATTGTTAAGCATTCATTCCCTGGTGCAAAAAAAAAAAAAAAAACTCCAAGTGGGGAAAGTTCTGGCTGGGCAAGGTGGTGCTAACCTCTATTCCACATGACTTGGGAAACTGAGGCAGGAGGATTGCAAGTTCAAGGTCAGCCTAGGCTACTTAGCAAGACTCTCAGCAACCGAGAGAGAGCCTTTCTCAAAATAAAAAAGGCTGGGGATGTAGCTCAATGGTTAAGTGCCCCTGGGTTCAATCCCCAGTAACAAATAGATAAATAAAAAGTGAAGCAGAGTGAGTAACTGAATTAAATCTGTAGATTGCTTTGGATAACATGGAAATCTTAACAATATCAATTCTTCCAATCCATGAACATGGGATATCTTTCAATTCATTTGTATTTTCTTCTATTTCTTCTAATACCATAAAAAGTTCAATTCAACCTGGCATGGTGGCACACACCTGTAATTCCAGCTACTCCAGGGGCTGAAACAGGAGGGTCCCAAGTTCAAGGACAGCCAGGGCAACTTAGGGAGAACCTGTCTCATAATGAAACTAAAAGGGCCAGGTGATGTGGCTCCCTGGTAGAATGCTTGCCTATCATGTACAAGACCTGTATTCAATTCCCAGTACCTCAAAAAATAAAATTAAAGAAGTTGAATTCATAGGTGTAGAAAATGAACGGGGACTGGAAATGTGGGTCAGTGGTTGAGCACCTGCCTGGCATGCCTGAGGCCCTGGGTTCCATCCCGAGCACCACCTCAAAGTCTGGGTGGGTGGGGAGAGAGGAAATGAAGTTGTCAATCAAAGGGCACAAGCTTTCAGTCAGACAAGAGGCTTAAGTTTTGGGATCTGTTGCATAGAGGGTGATTACAGTCAATAACAATGAGTTGTGTATTTTGAAAGAGCTGAGTAAATTACAAATGTATCACCACAAAAATGTCAAGGAAGTGGGATGATGGGTACATTCAATAGCCTGATTTTATTACTCCACATTGTATACAGAAGTCAAAACATCACATTGTACACCCAAAAGATAACACTAACATCACTTTTGAATTTTTATTTTTTGGTACTGTGGATTGAACCCACAGGCACTTACCATTGGGCTACAGCCCCGGGTCTTTTTACTTTTATTTTTAGCAGGATCTCACTGAGCTGCCCAGGCTGCCCTGGAACTTGGGATCCTCCCGCCTCAGCTGCCCAAGTCGCTGGGATTATAGATGTGCACCCCTGCACCTAGCTACTAACGATTTGCCAATCAAAAAAAGAGGAACTTTAACACACCTCTCTCACTACTGGATAGATCTTCCAAACAAAAACTAAACAAACAAACTCTAAATCTAAATAACACAATAATTTAGACTTAACTGACATATATAGAATATTTCATCCATCACTGAGTGAATACACTTTCTTCTCAGCAACACATGGATCCTTTTCTAAAATAGACCATATCTTATGCCATAAAGAAATTCTCAGCAAATACAATAAAATAGAGATAATATCCTGCATCTTATTAGATCATAATGGAATAAAATTAGAAATCAATACTAGAATAAAAAATAGAAGCCACTATAATACCTAAATAATACGCTATTGAATGATGAATGGATAACAGAAGAAAGCAGAGGCGGGGTATGTTTTTTCTTTTACATCACAATAGTGGGAACAAAAGAACACAGGGGGAAAATGAGAAAAATGCTCTGTAATAAAAAATGATATCTGCAGAGAGAATGACCATTTTCAAAATAAAAGCTCAATTGTGTGTTGACCCCAGTCAAGTCTAGAGATCCTAGCAGAAGAGTTTGAATGTGATCAGTGAGTACTGCAAAATCTACAGAAGAACTTTAGAGGACGAATCCAGATAAGAGTCAGTTCATGTTTTCTCACGTTCTCTCTACCTCATGGGTGAATGATGGAGTCCTGCCCTTGGGTTATGGTATGACCAGACTCACAATCCAGATGCTGGAGAGGTGAGACGGGCAGCACTTCAGGCACACGCGCTCATAGCCTGGGAGAGGAGGAACCACACACAATGCAGGGTCCCATGGAAATTGCACTTGGGAGCAGAGAGAAGAGTCAGAGGCTATGGGTGGGGGGTGGGCAGGACCTTTCCTCACAAGATGGAGGGTTGGTCCCCCGGTTCCCAAGTGGAATGTATAATTGACCTGTCTGAATAATTGAGTGGACTTTCAGAAACACGAAACTGTTAGTTTGAGGACCAGATGAGATGCAGCTGGCCCAGGTGAGAAGGGAAACATCTCTGTGGGGATCACATGGGACATGAATAAGGAAACACTTGATTACATTTGGGGATCAAAGATATTAAGGCAATCCAAGAAAGTTTAGAGCTATGAATAAGATAGAATTAGGAAATATGGAGTATATAGTGTTAGGATGAATGCAGAGATACTTTGTCAGAAACAAAGTATATGAATCAATCAATCATTTGAACTTTCCTCAATATCCTTAGGGGCGGGGAGAGTATGGAGGACCCCCTTTTCACGGGACTGTCTAGTGTTTGGGGTAAGAACAGGTTACCAGATGCTAGGGCTGTAGCTCAGTGGTAGAGCACTTGCCGAGTATTCAGAAACCTTGGGTTCAATCCCCAGCTCAGTGAAAACAACCACAACAACAAAAATCAGGAACTTTAAGAAGGAAAAGTAGGGCTCCCTTTGGCAGCACATAGGCTAAAGTTGTGAATGAAGACGACTGCGTAAGGCAGAGGAGAGTCTGTGAGCAGTTTTGCCTGGCGAGGCCAGCACTGGCGAGGCCCGCTACGTCTTCCTGGGAGGTTGGCGTTCGTGGGGAGACTTGAGGGAGGGCAGGGAACGCAACCAGGTCTGTGGGCATCCAGGAGAGCATTCCAGGCCCCAGGAAGAGCACTTGCAAAGTGTGTGTTGGGGTGTTGGATGAAAGGCCCACAGCAGTGGTTCGGGGGAGCCTCGGGGGAGCACGCTGGAGGCCATGTCGCCCCAGGACCCTGGACCCCCTCAGGCTGATGAAGAAGGCCTTGCAGTGCGTCTTGCCCTGCCAGGTGACTGGCTGACGTCACAGAGGTGAAGGCCACTAGAAGCAGCTTCCCCTGGAAGAGAGGCACAGCAGGGACTCAGGGACGCAGGGAGCCTGCCACAGGAGGGCCAGGAGCACGGGGTCTGGGGCTGGGCCTCTTCTACTGCGGTGGCAGGAAATGGAGGGTGGAAAGCTCTCCTGATGGGTTCTCAGGGGAAGCGGGCAGTCCAGGTCCAGGTCAGTGGGCTGCAATGTGACTTGAAAGCACCGGGCCTCGCCTGGCCATGCTGGTTTGTTCATTTTTTGTTCTTGTGCTGATATTGAACCCAGGGCAGTTCACTGCTGAGCCACATCCCCAGCCCTTTCCATTTTTCCTTTTGAGACAGGGTCTCACTAAGTTGCTCGGGTCTGGATTTGAACTGGCTGTCCTCCTGCCTCAGCCTCCTGAGCCCCTGGGATGACAGGTGTGTCCCCCATACCTGGCCAGCTAGATCATTCTTTAGTGGCCACTTTGGATATGTTTGGAAGAAGGTCCAGTCTTCATAAGGTCTGGCATGATCTTCGGAATTCAGCTGGACAACTAAGTTTCGGAAAGTCGTCCGATCTATGGGGAAGGATCATGCAGCAAGAACTTAGTTCAAGACCCAGACTGGGTGGGCCCCACCCGGCAAGGGGGTGGCTCTGCATCAGGAGCTGGGCACTCTCACGGGAAGGGGGACCTGGAGGCGTCCCTCCCAGGTCCAGTGACACAGCAGTCATGTAAGCTGTTCCTTCGCCCTTCTCCTCGCCTACAGCCGCTGAGGGAAAGGACTTTGAGTTTTCAAGTTGATTTCAACCAGAGGCAGAGGAAGTGTGTAAAAATAGTTATTTTTAGCTTTCGTTTTCATTTTTAATATAAAAGTTTTTGAAAGTTTCATTCAAAAATTCTTTTCTTTTGTCCTGGGAATTGAGCCCAGCGGTGCTGTAGCACTGAGCTACATCCCAGTCCTTTAAATTTTTTATCTGGAGATGGGGTCTTGCTACATTGCTGAGGCTAGCCTCAAACTTGTGATCCTCCTGCTTCAACCTCCTGAGTCACTGAGATTACAGGCCTGAACCACCATCTCCAGCTTGTTTTCTGAATTTTTTTACATCAAAAATTAATGTTGATGTTGAGGTTAAAAAATACAATATCTTGTGAGATTCTCCTGTTGCCTTAACTGACTTCAGAACATTTGGATAAAGCTTAGGTTTTTCTCACTTTTTATTTCCATTTTTTTAAATTTTAAATTTGTTAGGCTGAAGTAGCATTGCTTGGAAGTTCACTGGCAAGCCACACCTAAAAACAGACAACCAAAACCCTTCATGCTTACTCATTCAGTTTAAGAGGAAGATTTTGCTTCATGGATTTTTTCACATGGGCTGAGGACCCTACCCTGGGGTCCTGGTGGTGGCTATGCATATTGAGCCATACCCATAGCCAGGACTTTTAGATTTTATTTATTAAGCAGTATTGGGAATTGAACCCAGTGGTGTTTTTGTCTGTTTGATTTGTTGTCTATTTGTTTAAAGACAGGGTCTCACTAAGTTGCCCGGCTGGCATGGAACCTGTTATCCTCCTGAATCAGCCTCCCAGGAGTTGGGATTATAGGCGAGCCACCAAGGCCAAAGCCGGCTTAAACAAACGTGCTCTGTTATTTGTTTTTTCCCCAGTGCTGGAAGCCAGGCCTCACGCATGCTAGGCGAGCCCTCCACCACTTAGCACAACCCCGTCCTCAGAGCCAGGGTTTTGTTTGTTTTGTTTTTGTTTTCAATGCACAACAAAAGTAGATTGCACAGATTTTAAAATAAGGCTGTTAAAATTGCAACTCTTAGCTAGGCGTGGTGGGGCACGCCTGTAATCCCAGCCCGAGGGAGGCTAAGGCCGGAGGATGGCAAGTTTTAGGTCAGCCTGGGAAATTCAGCCAGACCCTGTCTCAAAATAAATAAATAAATAAATAAAAAACAAGGACTGGGTATGTAGCTCAATGTTAGAGCACCCCGAGGTGCAATTCCCCGTACCAAAAAATAAAAATACGTGAAATCGGAGCTCGGGCGGCAGTGTTTGCTGGGGAGATTGAGGAACGAATCGGGTGCCGGGAGGGGCTGAAGGGATGGGATGGGGCTGCGGCCGTGGGCGTAGCTGGCTGTCCCGGATGGGATTATGACAGGCCCGGGGCGTGGGCTCGCCCGCCTGCTGTGCCCTCTGAGTATAACTATAAGTACTCGCCTTTTCCTTGCATCCCCCGGCCGACTACGGCTCCCTGGAGGTAAGCTTTCCCTGGAAGGCCTGAGCCCCACCCGGCCCGTTTCCTTCCATTTTGAGGCGGGGTCTGGCCAGGTTCCCCGGGCCGGACTTGACGGCAGTCCTCCCACCGCGGCCTCCGGTCACTGGGCTCAGGGGTCACAGGCCTGCACCCCGCGCCAGCAAATCTGCTCCTGCAAGGGGCGGCCGTCCAGGGGCGCTGGGGCGGGACTGCCCGGCTCCAGCACGGCGGCTGCGTTCCGGGCCTCCCTTCTGGCCCCCAGGGGGGTCTCAGCTCCGAGCTCCTCGTTGCCCGGTGGTCTCTCCCAGGCTCCTTCCCGAGGAGCAGCTGAGCTCTCTGAGCCTTCTCGTTGCTCGCACCCCGTGTCCGTCTCACCCTCGGAGTCCTCACTCTGTCCTCTGTCCTGCAGGACACGTCCCCCTTGGAGCCTCCGCCGTCCTGCAGACTCAGCCTGGAGGCTGGGCTGGCGCACATCTGCGGTCCTGTGGTCTCCGCTTGGCCTTTCCAGGTTAGATGCTCAGTTTTCTGGAACCATCTTTCGTGGTTTATTGTCGTTTTGTAAATAACGCCTCCAGTATCTTCCAGAGGAATAATGTGTGAAGGTCTTTTTAAAAAACAGCATTTCTAGCTGGGCGGGGTGGCGAACGCTTGTACTGACAGCTCCGCGGGAGGCTGAGGCAGGAGGATCACACGCATAGGACGAACCTGGAGAACTTAAAGAGACCCTGGGTTAAAATTCAACTTGTGAAAGGGGTGGGATGCCTCTAGGTTCAACCCCTGTACAAAAAGTGTACTTTTAAAAAGTATCTTTAAGTATTGTTTTCTAGTTTTTGTTTCTTTCTGATTTGATTTTCAAATTATTGTTTATTTAGGTCATTGATTTCCACTTGACCCAAGATTACTCTTAATTTTGTTTTTAGATTTCCGGGGATGAGATGTGTCTATTGATTTTTAAATTGGTCACTTATTTCTACTTCTTTTTAAAATGCATTTACCGGTACTGGGGATTGAACCCAGAGGTGCACTACCACTGAGCCACATCCCAGCACTTTTTTTATTTTTTATTTTGAGACAGGATCTCGTGAAGTTGCTGGGGCTGGCCTTGAACTTGCAGTCCTCCAACCTCAGCCTCCCAAATCGCTGGGATTATAGGCGTGGTCACCACGCCTGGCTTTTAAGAGTCGCTGGGATTACCATGCCTGGCTCTGAAAACCTTTCTACGTAAAATGTCAATGCTAACCCACCCCCTCTACCCGGGACAAGTCCCCGGGCGCGCTGGGCGGGGAGCGCATGCGTGCTGGCCTCCCCCCGGGCTTGCAGGAGAGCTGATCTTCCAGGGTGCTGAGGATGTAGCGGTGAGCTCCGTGTTGGACTGTTCTCGGCGTTTCTCTTTTCCCAGTTTAGGGGAGGCTGAGTCAGGAGGATTGCAAGTTTAAGGTCAGCCTGTTGGACTGTTTTCGGCGTTTCTCTTTTCCCACTGTTGAGGGGAGGTCAGAAAGCTGATAGGTCTTATTAGTCTGCTTCTCCCTGAGCTCTGCTCTACCGGGTTGAGAAAGCAATAAGCCCGCGGCTGCCTGATGCAGTACCTCAGCGCTGTCTGCAGCATTGCCCCGACGCCAGCCTTCCTGGTCCTCCGGCCTTCTCCCAGACGTGCTGGCCTGTCCACTCCAGATCAATTCATTGATGGGAGTCTTCTGTGCGCGGCTAGTTGCCATGTGCTTTCTGGAACCACTGCAGAATCACAGAAAAAAACAAGGGCATCCCAGGTACATGCATTAATGTGATATACAGCGGCAGACACAAATTTAGTGGATTCTATTGCATAATTTTCTCTTTAAAAATGCAAAATTGTCAATATATGGTTGGGGGAAATGAATACACATTTAGAATCAAATAGAAATCACAATTTGGGGGAGCAGGGAGCTGGCCCTGGCCCAGGAGGGATGCACAGAGGTGGCATCCTGGCTGGACCAGCAGCTGCTAGAGTTCCTAGTGTGTCCACTCTTCAAGAAGCCACGCAGACATTAGGCACGGGGCACTGGGGCACACACTGGCAGTCCCAGCGACTCAGGAGGCTAAGGCGGGAGGATCGCTTGAGCCCAGGAGTTGGAGGCCAGCCTGGGCAAATTAGCAAGACCCTGTCTTTTTAAAAAGCACAAGAGATGGGAACAGTGAACACCCTTTTGGTGTGCAGGAAGGAAGATTTCTCAAGGCAGCAGGGTTTGGACAGTGCGGCTTAAACTGCAGGACTTACTTTTGTTGCTGTCTTGTTCTGTTGTTGTTTTGTGGTGGGTTTTTTTTTTTTTTTTTGTACTGGGAAGCTAGGGATTGAACCCAGGGGTGCTCTACTCCTGAGCTGCATCTCCAGCCCTTTTTATTTTGAGACAGGCTCTCACTAAATTGCCAAGGCTGGCCTTAAACTTGCAATCCTCCTGACTCAGCCTCCTGAGCCACTACGATTAAGGAGTGGCCGCTGTGCCAGGCTCAGCCCATACAACTTAAAGGTATATCAGCATTTTATAAGAAGAGGAAACCAGGCCCAGAACGGTTGAGAAACTTGCCCCAGGTCTTCCAGTGAATAGGCAGGGGAGTTTGGACTCAAATCCAGGCAGAGACATGTCCCAGTGCAGCCAGCAAAGAAGGTGCCCTGGCCTTGCTAACCATGGAGCCGCTTTTCCAGCTCCAGGCCCCAGATCTCCCACCCTGGCCCTTCCAGCTCCTGGTCTACCCCAGAGACCCTCAACCCTTCTTAAATCACTTACTTTGGAACATTGTATATTCCTTCTCAGCCCATTGAGATGTACATAAATCTTAAAACCCATTAAGCCCCAAGTTTCCTATTCTGAAGGTATTTTGATGAAATTGACACAGCTGCATTAAAACAAGTTCGAAATCACCTAGAGCTTATCTTATACTGATTGATTATAGTATGTTAATTATATTGTTGATTATATTAAACAGTCCATACTGTACTTAAGTTTGTTTTGGTGCTGGGGACTGAATTCAGGGGAACCTACCACCGAGCCACACCCATGGCCCGTTTAGTATTTTTATTTGGGGACAGGATCTTGCTAAGAGCTGAGGCTGGGCTCGAACCCATGATCCTCCTACCTCAGCCTCCCCAGTCACAGGGATTACAGTTGTGCACCACCACCAGGCTGGGTTTAGATCAGCGATTCTTAAATGTGGTGGCATCGTCCCTGAGAGGACATTTGGCACTTTCTATCTTAATGTTTTTGTATGCGATTTGCCAGAATTTTGTTAAGGATTTTTGCATCTATATTCATCAGAGATATCGGTCTATTTTCTTTCCATGATTTGTCTTTGTCTGGTTTTCGTAGCAGAGTGATACTAGTTTCACAGAATGAGTTTGGAAGGGTTCCCTCCTTTTCTATTTCCTGGAATACTTTGAGAAGTATTGGAATGAGTTCTTCTTTGAAGGTCTTGTAGAACTCGGCTGAGAATCCGTCTGGTCCTGGGCTTTTGTTGGATGGTAGGTTTTTAATGACTTCTTCTATTTCATTGCTTGATATTGATCTGTTTAAATTGTGTATGTCCTCCTGGTTCAATTTGGGAGGAGCATATGTCTCTAGAAATTTGTCAATGTCTTCGGTAGTTTCTATTTTGTTGGAATACAGATTTTCAAAGTAGCTTCTCATGTTATGTATCTCAGTGGTGTCTGTCGTGATATTTCCTTTTTCATCACGAATTTTAGTAACTTGAGTTTTCTCTCTCCTTCTCTTTGTTAGTGTTCCTAAGGGTTGGTCTATTTTGTTTACTTTTTCAAAGAACCAACTTTTTGTTTTGTCAGTTTTTTGAATTGTTTCTTGTTTCAATTTCATTGATTTCAGCTCTGATGTTAATTATTTCCTGTCTTCTACTTTTGGTGTTGTTCTGTTCTTCTTTTTCTAGGACCTTGAAATGCAATATTAGGTCATTTAGTTGTTGACTTTTCATTCTTTTCTGGAATGTGCTCCATGCAATGAATTTTCCTCTTCGTACCACTTTCATAGTGTCCCAGAGATTTTGATATGTTGTATCGTCATTCTTATTTACCTCTAAGAATTTTTTTATCTCCTCCCTGATGTTTTCTGTTATCCATGTTTCATTCAATAGCATTATTTAGTCTCCAAGTGTTGGAGTAGTTTCTATTTTTTTAATTTTGTCATTGATTTCTAATTTCATTCCATTATGATCTTGTAGAACACAAGGTAGTATCTCTATTTTTTTGCATTTCCTAAGGGCTGCTTTGTGGCATAACATGGACTATTTTCAAGAAGGTTCCATGTGCTGCTGAGAACAAAGTGAATCCGCTCATTGATGGTTGGAATATTCTATATATGTCTATTAAGTCTAGGTTACTGATTGTGTTATTGAGTTCTATGGTTTCTTTGGTTGGATTTTGTTTGGAAGATCTATCCAGTGGTGACAGCGGTGTGTTAAAGTCACCCAGAATTATTGTGTTGCGGTCTATGTGATTCCTGGAATTGAGAAGGATTTGTTTGATGTACAGGGATGCACCATTGTTTGGGGCATAAATATTTACTATCATTATATCTTCCTGATTTATGTTTCCCTTAAGCAGTATGAAGTGTCCTTCTTTATCCCTTCTGACTAACTTTGGCTTGAAGTCCACTTTATCTGATATAAGGATGGAAACCCCCGCTTTTTTACTGAGTTTGTGTGCGTGGTAGGTTTTTTCCCATCCTTTCCTTTCACCTTTAGTCTGTGGATGTCCTTTTCTACGAGATGAGTCTCTTGCAGGCAGCATATTGTTGGGTCTTTCTTTTTAATCCATTCTGCCAGTCTATGTCTTTTGATTGATGAGTTTAGGCCATTAACATTCAGGGTTATTATTGAGATATGATTTGTATTCCCAGTCATTTGGGCTTATTTTTGGTTTTTAATTTGGCTTGGTTTCTCCTTTGAGTGGTTTTTCTCTAAGGTAGTTCCTCCCTTTGCTGACCTACATTGTTGTTTTTCATTTCCTCCACATGGAATATTTTGTTGAGAACATTCTGTAGCGCAGGCTTTCTATTTGTCAATTCTTTTAACTTTTGTTTATCATGGAAGGATTTTATTTCATCTTCAAATCTGAAGATTAGTTTTGCTGGGTATAGGATTCTTGGTTGGCAACCATGTTCTTTCAGAGCATGAAATGTGTTATTCTAGGCCCTTCTAGTTTTTAGAGTCTGGGTTGAGAAGTCAGCTGCTATCCGTATTGGTCTCCCCCTATATGTAATCTGGTGCTTTTCTTGTGACCTTCAAAATCCTATCTTTATTTTGAATGTTAGGCAATTTCATTATAATGTGCCTTGGTGTGGATCTGTTGTGATTTTGTGCATTTGGTGTTCTGTAAGCCTCTTGTATTTGATTTTCCATTTCATTCTTCAGGTTTGGGAAATTTTCTGATAGTATTTCATTGAATAGGTTGTTCATTCCTTTGGTTTGTATCTCTGTGCCTTCCTCAATCCCAATAATTCTTCAATTTGGTCTTTTCATGATGTCCCATAGTTCTTGGAGATTCTGTTCATGATTTCTTACCATCTTATTTTCAAGATTAAATATTTTGTCTTCATTGTCTGAGGTTCTGTCTTCCAAGTGGTCTAATCTGTTGGCGATGCTTTCCATTGAGTTTTTTTTAATTTGGTTTATTGTTTCCTTCATTTCAAGGATTTCCATTTGGGTTTTTTTGAGAATCTCTATCTCTTTGTTGAAATGATCTTTTGTTTCCTGCAGTTGCTCTTTCAACAGCTTATTGGTATTATCATTCATTGCATTTGCTCTCTTATCTCATCCTTTGCTTCACGAATCATCTTAATCATGTATATTCTGAAGTCCTTTTCTGACATTTCTTCTACCATACTGTCACTGGATTCTATTCATATAGAATCTAGATTTGTTTGGATCATTTTCTTCCTTGTTTTTTCATGTTGTTCATGTATCTTCCCCTCTAGCAGTGCAGATCTGGGGTATTGCAGTTTCGGCTTACAGTTACTGTACAGGTTTCCAAAACCTTTTCTTTAAGGGGGAGATTAATATTAGCAGTGCCCAGTTCAGACAGTATGCAACCCTAGACCAAATAGCCCCTATGAGGACAATAACAATAATGTCATAATAAACAGAATGAGTTCAAATATTATCTTCAGTAAAACAAACAGATTTGCAATAAGGTCTGCAGTTTCTAATGAAGGACAAAGAGGATGCAGAGGGATGTAGGATGTAGCTGTTAATGGGATAAGAAAAGAATATATAGAAGTTCTAGATAATAGAAAGAGTGAGAGTGTAATCAAAAGAAGTTGGTTGTTAGCATGCAAAAAAGGGAGAAAGAGACTCTGAGGGAACAGGTAAACAAAAGGAAAAGAGAGCCAGAAAAGTAAAGAAATAAACTTAAAATTTTTCAATAAGGAGAAAAAAGAAAATCTACACTATAACAGTCATATAGTATAGTATTCAGTGTTCAGTAGCCTGATGCATGAGCGGTACCTGATAATGAGCTTCAAGTCTCCAGCAGGCGTCTCAGGATAGGATTTGCCCCACCTAAAGATGGCAGATATGGCTTCCAGGATTATCCAAGATGGCCGCTCTGGCTTCCAAATGTGTTGGCAAATGGGGAGCTGCAGCTTGGGGTGTGGACATGGTCTGCTGGAGGTGGGGTGTGGTCAGTCTGCTTGCTGGATCCTGGCGGTGGGGAGTAGTCAGTTTCTCTGAGGGCTCTGGAGGCAGGGAGTGATCAGTTGGGCTGAGGGATCCTGGAGACGGGGCTCAGTCAGTCCAGCCAGGAGTCCTACAGGTCCTGGCTGTTTTCTCAAAATGGTGGCAGCCACGTGTAACCAAACCTGCAGGTCCTGTGACAGTGGACTTCCAGGCAACAGCAGGCAGCTGGCACTCCACTGTTGGTCTGTGGTCAGTCTGCTGACTTCTGTCAGATGATCAGGGAGGTGAACCTCGGGTGGTGGGTGATGGGTAGGTGAAAGGCAGGCGATGGACAGGCAAGAGGCAGGCAAATGGTGGATGATAGGCGTCTGACAGTGGGCAGTCTGCCCTCAAAAAGCAGTCGATATGCTGACAGACTGCAGGTGATGGCAGTGGACAAATGGAGTAAACAGCAGGGGATCGATAAGCAGCAAAAACTGCCTCACCAAGAAACAGATATCCTCTGCTTGAAACCGGAGTTATGGAGCCACAAAGAACGCAGCCTCCCTCTAGTCCGCCATCTTGGATCTCTAAGGCAAATTATTAGAAGTAGAATTGCAGGCTCCTATAGCTCATGAACTCACAGGAGGCCTGGGAACTGCACAGCACAGCACTCTGATATCTGTGACCCTGACAGTGAGGTCGCCTCCTGTTCAGATGGGGTCCTGGAGGCAGAGGGGAGGGCTTCCCAAGGGTCCACAGGCACTAAGGGCTCTCCTCTTCTGCCCTTGCGTCTCAGGTGGCACCTCCACCAGTGGCTGTGGTCCTGCTCGCTGACCACAGATGGCAGCAGGGACACAGAACCCAGGAGTCCCTGTGGCTCGGGGAGGCTTCCCTGCAGGATGGGGTCTCGCTGTGTGCGCCCCACCACTGGGTCCCGGGAAGCCCCCTGCCCTGGACTTGACTGCCCGGGCAGCAGGAGCCGCTGCTTCTGAGGGCAGGACAGACCCAGGCTTCCCAGCCTCCCTCCTGCACAGCTGCAGGACCTGCACATGGCAGCGCGCTCTGCAGGAGCTCGTGAGACTCAGGAGGGAGGAAGGCGGCAGCTGGCTGGTGTGCAGAGCGCTACACGGGAGAGGGACTCTTATTTCCATGGCTCCATTGTGTCCCCAAGATTATCTCAGCTTGAGAAGGCCAGGAAGTGAACGCGCCCCCAGTGAGCTCTTCTAAAAATCCAGGTCATCCCGAGGAGCACGGCGCGCACCCTGAAGTTTAGAACCAGCCCTGCGAGGGTTTTGGCATGTTTTCCTCCTGCCTTCTGTACCTTCACCCCACTTTGATTTCTCATTTCCTATCAAAACTGAACTTGCGCAGGTCCTGCAGCTGTGCAGGAGGGAGGCTGGGAAGCCTGGGTCTGTTCTGCCCTCAGAAGCAGCGGCTCCTGCTGCCCCAGCAGTCAAGCCCAGGGCAGGGGGCTTCCCGGAACCCAGCGGTGGGGCCCACACACTTCTCGTGAGGTCAAAGGCCTGGCCAGGGCCGCAAGCCGGCCCTCTGCTGAGCACAAGGTGTGCGGGTCCTCCGGCGGCCGCAGCTGCTGCCCCTGGCTGCGTCCTGCCACTTGGCCTGTGTGCACCTGGCTCGGGCTGCCGCATCTGCCGCCCCGGCTCCAGGCACAGGCTGGTGCGCTTGGGGATCGGCGAACCAGGGTTCCTGCGCGCAGCCAGCCTCAGGCGCCCGGGCTGGCAGCCGCGTTATCTCTCCTGCGACGTCTAGGCTGGTGCTGGGATCTGACCTTGAGGGCAGAAGCGGCGGGTTCTTAGGTGCCAGTAGGAATCTGTCCAGGGGGACAGCGTGGGCCAGCCCTTAGGGCTTGGAGCACAGGCATGACCCCATGGGGTGGGCCTGAAACGCTGATGCAGAGTTCGTAGGAAAGACGAGGGGGCAGGCGTGGCGGGATGTGCCGGGAATGTGGTGGACGCTTAGGACGCTGGTCCAGGTGGAGGACATCCTCTTTCCCCAAACGCAAGAAGGCCGCTACGCTGGCTGTGGGACAGACTGAAAGAGACCCGCTTAGACGCAGCGGGCGAGTTGGGGTATGGCCATGCTTTGGAAAGGGGACAGCACCGGGGGATAGCGGCGGGGAAAGGAAGGGCAGGCGGCGGGAGGGTGAGCAGACTTGGGCCCCACGGTTCCTCGGCCAGCTGGCCTCCCACAAGCACCCGCAAGCCACAGTCAGCTTGGCTCAGCGGAAACGAGTCCTGTGTGCTGTGTTCCAGGCCTCGGGACCCCGCTGCGTCTTCATGCAGATGGGGAATCAGCCGTGGGGAGGGCTGACCTTCGAGGACGTCGCCGTGACCTTCACCCAGGAGGAGTGGCGGTGTCTGAATCCTGAACAGAGGCGTCTGTACCAGGAGGTGACCCTGGAGAACTACTGCAACCTGGTCTTCCTGGGTGAGCGGGCCCCTGGCAGGGACAACCCGGGGCCTTAGAGACGCGGCGCCCCGAGGCCCCGCATGGCTCCTCCGTGAGATACAAACGCACACCACACTCACAATCCACACTCAGCTGCACAACACTAACACACAGAGAAACTCATTCGTGATCACACAACACTAACACACGCTCACTCATACATAACTCACAATCACACAACACACACAACTCTCACTCAATCACATGACACACACACACACACCTCATAACCACGCAACACACACACACGCTCATGATCACAATACTCACAAACTCACATCCACACGCACACTCAGGCATTCATACACCATCTCACATACTCGCATGCAAAACAAACACCAAGCTCTGTGCTCTTTCCCTAGCAGGCCGAGAAGAAACCACCCCACCCGACGTGATCCTGAGGCTGGAGCGAGGCCAGGAGCCGTGGCCGGCAGAGGCCGGGGTGCAGAGCCCCAGCACAGGTGGGTAGCAGGGACCGCCTGCCGAGCCTGCGCCTTCCGCGGGCTGGTTGCCGGGCGGCGCCCTCTGGCGGCAAGTGGGGAACGCGCCACCGCCTCAACTCCCTCAACTCCCTGGTCTCCGTGTCCTCTGGCTCTCGCTGCTCAGCCAGCTGCGGCTACTCGGATGGGTCCTTCCGAGATGGACCAGCAGCCCCGAGGCTGAGCTGAGCGCGTGTCCCGCCCTGCCCGGGCTCAGGGGTCCCTGCATGGGATGCGATGCGGCAATTGACTTCAGTCAAGTTTCTGAGATTCACTCTCGCTTTGTTTCAGGGTCATTTGTATCTGTGCGTTTCCTGCCCACAATTTCTCCAGTTCTAGTTCTGTTCTCAGACCCCGTATCTTGGGGTTTCTTTCATATTTGGACCTGTTAAAGAAACAAGAAATCTAGACTCAGGTGAACAAGTCAACTCAAAAGTGTAGAATTATTCATGAATATAGCAACCTGTCGACTTCGGAGTTCACTGCTGACCCGCGTCCTCACAGGACTGCAGGGGGCAGGGGCGGCGGGGCTGCAGGAGGCCGAGCTCCGCAGAGGCTGGGGCTGCAGCCCTGTACCGCCCTCCTCGCCGCAGCCGCAGCCAGCGGGTCACTTTCTAAAGTTGCGCTCACATCGTTCTCGATTTTTTGCAGTACTGGGGATGACCGAGGGGTGCTCTACCACTGAGCCCCTGAGTCACACCCCACCCGCCCCTCCTTTTTTTTGTACTGGGGACTGATACCAGGGGCACTTAACCACCAAGTCACATCCCCAGACCCTGCTTTTTATTATTTATTTATTATTTTTATTAAGATCTTTTTTATTTTTACAGACTGCATTTTGATTCATTGTGCACAAATGGGGTGCAGCTTTTCATTTCTGTGGTTGTGCACGATGTAGATCCACACCATTCATGTAATCACACATCTAACTAGGGTAATACTGTCTGTCTCCTTCTACTATCTTTGTCCCCCATCCCTCCTGCTCGCCCGCCCCCCCATTTTCCTCTATACCATCCAAAGTTCCTTCATTCTTCTCTCCCCCCCCCATCTTCCATTGTTATATATTGTCATGCACTTATCAGAGAAAACATTCGGCCTTTGGTCTTTTGGCATTGGTTTATTTCACTTAGCATGATATTTTCCAACTTCATTCCTTAACCAGCAAATGCCAGAATTTTATTGTTCTTTATAGCTGATTAATATTCCATTATGTATATATGCCACAGTTTTTTTATCCATTCATCAATTGTAGGGCATCTAGGTTGGTTCCACAATCTAGCTATTGTGAATTGAGCAGCTATAAACATTGATATGACCACATCACTGTAGTATGCTGATTTTAAGTCCTTTGGGTATAGACCATGGAGTGGGATAGTTGGTTCAAATGGTGGGTCCATTCCAAGTTTTCTGAGGAATCTCCATACTGCTTTCCAGAGTGGCTGTACTAATTTGCAACTCCACCAGCAATGTTTGAGGGTGCCTTTTCCCCCACATCCATGCCAACACTTATTATTGCTTGTGTTCTTGATAACAGCCATTCTAATTGGAGTTAGATGAAATCTTAGGGTGGTTTTAATCTGCATTTCTCTAATTACCAGGGATACCGAGAACTTTTTCATATATTTGTTGATCACCTGTATATCTTCTGTGAAGTGTCTGCCCATTTCCTTAGCCCATTTATTGATTGAGTTCTTTGTATTTTTGGTGTAAAGGTTTTTAAGTTCTTTGTAAACTTCGGAAATGAGTGCTCGGAAGTGTGTGTGGGCTTAGCATAAATAGCCTTTACAATGTTGAGGTATGTTCCTACTATCCCTATTTTTTCTAGTGTTTTGAGCATGAAGGGGTGTTGTATTTTGTCAATGCTTTCTCTGCATCTATTGAAATAATCATGATTCTTAACCTTTAGTCTATTGATGTGATGAATTACATTTTCTGATTTCTGGATGTTGAACCAACCTTGCATTCCCGGGATGAACCCCACTTGATCATGGTACACTATCTTCTTACTACGTTTTCGTATGCAACCCAGACCCCGTTTTTATTTTTTAGAGATGGGAGTCTCACCAAGTTGCTGAGGCTGACGTTGAAGTGCAATCCTGCTGCAGTCCCCTGAGCTGCTGGCATTGTGGGGGTGTGATCCCACGGCCCACACACCCATTTTTCATAGTTCTTGACCAGCACAGCTGTGGTTGTGCCCACCGTGATCTTAGGGCATCTCCTCCCTCAGCCTTGCCCATGACGGCAGTCAGTCCTGTTACCCTTAGCCAGGCGTCTGGAGTCAAAGGGACCACAGTAGATTGATGTGGTGTTTCATCTCACTCACGTGGGAGGAAAGTTTCACCCTGAACATTTCTTTGTATTCCATTTTAGAAAAAGCCTGGGGCCTCCAGGGGCAGATTTGGAGGCCACCGGCCGTGGTGAGGAATCCCCAGAGAGAAGCTGCGTCGGTGGACACGCAAGTGCTGACCAGGAGCAGACGGGGAGGCACCCCACACCAGGAGATGGTTGCACTGAGCCTAGAGGAGGTTCCCTCCAGACGCAGGCTCCGAGACCGAGACCCGTGTGGAAGGCACTTAAAACATCGTTCAGATAGGAAAGACGAGAATAGTTCTCATAAATGTAATAGATGTGGGAAATCAATTGGCCACAAACCCTTCAGAGGTGTGGAGAAGCATTTTGAATGCAATGCCTGCAGAGAGTCGTTGAGCGCAAAGTTGGGCTTTCAGGGTCGCCTGGGGGTGCCTGGCGCGGAGGGGCCCCTCGCGTGCGGCCAGTGTGGCAGAGTGTTCCGGGAGCGACGCGGGCTGCGCACGCACCAGAAGACGCACGCCCCGGAGAAGCCGCACCGGTGCTCCGAGTGCGGCAAGGCCTACAAGCAGAAGCCGAACCTGGTCCAGCACCAGCGGACGCACGCCCAGGAGAAGCCCTACGCCTGCAAGGTCTGTGGCAAGGCCTTCTCCTGGAAATCCGCCCGCATCAATCACGAGAAGATCCACAGCGACGAGAAGGCCTACGGCTGCGGCCAGTGCGGCAAGTCCTTCAAGTTCAAGTCGGCCCTCGCCCAGCACCAGAAGGTCCACACGGGGCAGAGGCCCCACGGCTGCACGGACTGCGCCAAGGCCTTCGTGTTCAAGTCGGACCTGCTGAGACACCGCCGGACGCACACCGGGGAGAAGCCCTACCGGTGCCGCGTGTGCGGCAGGGCCTTTGCCCAGAAGTCCAACGTGGTCGACCACGAGAGGATCCACGCCGGAGCGCGGGCCTTCGCGTGCAAGGAGTGTGGCAGCGCCTTCAACCAGAAGAAGAACCTCCTGCAGCACCGGAGGATCCACACCGGGCAGAAGCCCCACCAGTGCGACAGGTGCGGGAAGGCCTTCCTGCAGAAGTCGAACCTCCTCACGCACAGGAAGACCCACAGCGGCGAGAAGGCCTTCCGCTGCGCCGAGTGCGGGAAGGCCTTCAGCCGCAAGCTGGGCCTCGGCCTGCACCGGAAGACGCACACCGGACGCAAGCCCCACGTGTGCGCCCAGTGCGGGAAGGCCTTTGCCGATGCCTCCTACCTCGTCAAGCACCAGAGGCGGGTTCACCCCAGGGCAGAGCCTGGGGCACAGTGAGCACACTGCCAGACAGGACGCCTGGGCGGCGCGAAGCTCGCCCCAGATGGCCCGCAGCTCGAAGGCCACCGCGGGGGCAGTGAGGACGTCTGCCTCACCTCGGAAACACATCTGGCTTATGCACTCAGCGGATTTTGCTTGTTTGTTTTTTGTTTGTTTGTTTTATTTTATTTGGTACTGCGGATTTAACCTAGGGGCACTTAACCACTGAGCCACACTCCCGGCCCTATTTTATTTTGAGATGAGGTCTCTGTGGGTTGCTCAGTAATCTTCTGGGATGTGGCTCTAATCTGGAGCAATGTGCCAGAGAAAAGAGAGGACTGGGTAGCTTGCACGAGGTCCTTCTACCCTGCTCTGATGCCCTAGGAGAGGTCCTCTCTAAGTTGTCGAGACTGACCTTGAACTTGATCCTCCTGCCTCAGCCTGCTGAGCTGTTGAGATTACAGGGGTACATACCACACCCACCGCTCAGCGCACATTTATTAGGTGCAATTCTTTGTAATGAACTCTTGCAAATACTGAATATACAACAATAATCAGAATGTGACAAAACCCTTCATGGCCAGTGAGTAACGGCTAGTGCTGTCCATTCCTCTGAAACTTAGACACTTTCACTGTGGGGCATAATCTGCTTGTAGAGAATGTAGGAGATGGTCATGTCAGAGATCGCCAGGCTCACATGTCATCTGGAGCTCTTCTGTTAAGTGGACAAAACAAACGTAGAAACCCAGGTGAGGGATTGCCCCTTTAGCGCAGAGATTGGGAAAGGAGGAGGAAGAAATCTGCTCTCGGCCTCCACCCCGCCCTGCCTCCCTCGGCAACCTTTCTCACTAGATGGGCAGGACCCTGAGCTTCCCATTTCCTGGAATCCATCTGTCACAGTGAGGCAGGAAACCTGGGCTCCTTTGGGTCAGGTCTCTGCCACAGGGCTGAGGATCTGGGCACAGGCCAGGCTGACTCCTGGGCAACCAGAGGGAGGAAAGTAACTGGGCGAGAGATCCACTGTTTGGTACCGAGACCCGACCACGAGAAGCAGGTGTGCACAGAGCACTCGAAGAGCTGGTGGACACTGGGTGCCATACCCAGGATGGGGCGGGGGGCCGGCTTCCGTAACCCTGTGTGTCCATGCGCAACCCTGGACAGCAGCCACTCCGGGACCCCTCTGGGGACCCCTCCCCGTCGGGAGGCCGCTTGCCTGACTTCTGTTGCTCTAATAAATTCTGCCACTGCTTTCACCCTGAGTCTGGGTTTCTTCAGTTCTCCAGGTGAGGAGGCCACGCTACAAGCCACCTGCCAAGTCACATGTGGACCCTGGCGCAAGGTGGCCAGAAAGCAGCACTCTGATCCCTGAGCCTAAACGGCCCTGCCACTCAGGGTGCAAACAAGGAGGCCATGCAGTGGGTGCTAGTGAGCTCATCTCACCTGTGCCCTCTGCAAACCGCCCCTGCCAGCAGGACTTCTCCCAAGGACAGCAGGAAGAGCACCTTCCTGCCCAAGAAAGGGATCATCCCACGTGCAAACGGCGTCGCCCACCTTCTTGCTAGAGGAGGACGTCCCTTTCGTCCTTAGTGGTTCCCAATTCCTCCCTTCCTTTCGGGTGCTGGGATGGAAGCCAGCGCACCTGGCCGGTGGCCCTGAATCACGCCTTCTGTAGCCCTGTCACTACACACCAAGAAATGATGCCGCGTAACCCCGGCAGGGAGAGGCGGTCTGGTGGGTGTGGGTGGGCGAGCGTCCCGGGAGAAGGCCCCGATGGGGACGAGCCCTGCAGCTGAGGGTGGTAGTCTTCGCAGCTCTGCCGTCCTGCTCCTGGCCGCTGTGTCCAGGCGGTGCGTGACTTCTGCGTGGCCAGGCTCGCCTTGGCTGAGGCCTGGGCCTGACGGTCCCACCTCTTTTCTTGCTCCTTTCTTCCTTGGCATCTTTCCTCTGGACTGGGTGGCACGGGAGGCCCCCGGGGAATCCTCCCAACCCAGCCCGTGCTCTGATGGGTCACTGTGCCCTTGAGGACTCCGGGTCTGCGGGGGTCACCGTGAGGTGTCCACAATGGGTGGGAGCCCTCCAGGCCCCTCTCCCCAGGGAGGTGGCTGTCCTCTGCCTCCTCCCCTGGCTTGGTGTTAGGTCCCCTCCTCTGACCTTTCCTAGTGACTGTCCAGCGTCCCTCCTACAAGGTCGTGCTGGAGTGGGGGTCACACTAATGTGAAGTGGGAAGGCCTCACCAGGCTCTAAGCTATCAGTGGTCAGGACCCCAGCCCGGGACCGGGCCAGATGGGCCAGGAGGCAGTCAGCATCCTCCAGGCGGACACTGAGTCCCCGTGCAGACCCCCTGCTGCCACGCCAGTGCTCCCACCAAGCAGCCTCCATCACAGGAGCAGGGGTCACATGTTTGCAAATGGGTCAGAAGGGGGCAGCACTGCCTTTGGCTCCTGAGCTCCTGGACCAGGGTCCTCTTGTTGAACTGCTGCCTGGGCGGGTCTGTGTAGGCCGAGTCCAGACCCCTCCTTGCATAAGCGCACCTGAGTGGACCCTCCACGGGGTGTCCGCCCTCCTTTGACCCCAGGGGCTGAACATGTAGGCCATGGACCCAAGGAGCACGTCCGGTGCCTTCACCTGGGGTAGCGTGGGAGGGGCTGTCCATCGGGAGGCCCAGGGCGGCTCGGCGTGGTCTGAAGGTGTGGGTGGACACTGGTCGGGCTGCTGCTGGCCCCCTGCACGGCACTGGAGGCCGCAGCTGGGCGACTCCACCCTGCCCAGGAGCCCCGCCAAGTGTGCCCACGGCTGGCGCCCTCGGTGCCGCTGCTGCAGCGGGGAGGAGAGGCGGAGGCGGCGGAGGTGAAGGAACCGTGGTGGGAACCAGGAGGACGGATGTGGGCGGAGACCAGTCGGGCGTGGTGGCCACAAGCAAGGACCAGAGGGAGGAATTTAAGTCGTGTAAAGAGATCAGGTCGAGTCCAGTGAGTGACCAGGGCATTCCCGGGCTGCTGTGGGCGCTCCCTGGAAGCGCGGCAGCTTTGCCTCTCGGGTCCTGATCAGCGGGAATGGACGAGCGGGTGCGGGTGCGCCTGGCTGGCAGGTCCCTCTGTGCGCAGGGAGGGCCTGGGCTGGGCACAGGGGCGGCCCGTCCCGCCCCGTGCTGTCGACCTGGGCTTCAGCCGGGCTCTCCGCCTGACCCTGCCCTTTGGCGAGGCTCATCCCGGCTAAAGGCGCGGCGGGTAGTGGGACAGCGGCCTTGGGACAACATGCGACGATTCCTTATGTCTGTCCATTTTAATCATAGTTGTGGACAACGCACGCGCTTTCCTACACAGTGTATGAACAGATTTATTTCATTGTGTGTGTCTTACAAGAAAATAGCCCAAGATATCATGAATTACGGATAGATCGCTCTTGTTTAAAAATAATTTCCTTATTTTCCTCTTAGATGTTAAAACTGATATTTTTTTTAAAATCTCACGCACGTGTCCCGAGCGCTTTCCTTTCCCCTCCTCCCTGACGGATCTGGTCTCTGCCCGACTCTCCAGGTCCCTGGAGGCAGAGTCCGCTGAGGTCTCACAGGCCCAGTGGTCTGTTGCCCCAGCAGGCCCCGGGGTCGAAGGCGGGCACGCCCAGGGGTGTTGAAGGTGGGCGGTGTGTGCGTCCCGGTCAGGGCCCACTCCTAGTGCTGTTCACCTTAAAGACCTTGCTGCCTTTGTGATTCCACTGCTCTGCAGCCCCAAACACCTGCAGGGTCACAGCGCAGAGCCAGCTGACCAGAACAATGGTATTCTTCACACAAAGGAACCGCTGTAAGAATATCCACACTTCCTTGGCAAGGATGTGGGGAAAAGGTACACTCGTACATTGCTGGTGGGACTGCAGATTGGTGCAACCCCTCTGGAAAGCAGTATGGAGATTCCTCAGAAAACTTGGAATGGACCCACCATTTGACCCAACTATCCCACTCCTTGGTTTATACCCAAAGGACTTAAAATTAGCATAGTACAGTGACACAGTCACATCAATGTTTATAGCAGCTCAACTCACAATAGCTAAGCTATGGAACCAACCTAGGTGCCCTCAAGAGGTGAATGGATAAAGAAAATGTGGCATATATACTCAGTGGAATATTATTTAGCCTTAAAGAAGAATGGAATTATGGCATTTGCAAGTGAATGGATGGAACTGGAGAGTATCATGCTAAGTGAAATAAGCCAAGTCCAAAAAACCAAAGGTCGAATCTTCTAATAAGCAGATGCTGATCCATAGTGGGGGTTGGGTAGGGAAGGATGAAGGAACTTCGGACTGTACAGAGGGGAGTGAGGGGAGGGGTGGGGAAGGATGGTAGATTGTGAGACAGACACTATTACCCTGTATACATGTCTAAAAATAATTTTTAAAAAAATGTATCACTGTCAAAAGTTAATGAAAATAAATAAATAAATAGAAGTTTCTTTAAAAAAGAATACCTACGCTTCCAAAGAACTGGGGCAACTGGATCGCTGCACCATGTGTCAGAAAGCTACTTGATCCAAGAAGCAGAATAAACCCAATGAATAGATAGAAACAAAAATATCTGAAAAGTCCACACTACATCAAAATGAGATGGAAAAAAGTATGTTTGGGTGCATGACAGAGTGAAATAGCAAAAGCCTGAATCAGACTGCAGAGAAAGAACGTCTGGAAACACCTCACGTCCTTCAACATGCTGCCTTCCACGCTGCCTTCCACGGGAGCTGACGTCCTGGGGCTCCTGCAGATACGGTCGCCAGCCACCGGCAGGGCTCACTAGTGACGCCTCACAGACACACAGAGAGCTCAGCCAACAGTATGCGCCTTTGTTGGTTTTTATTTTAATAAGTTTACAAAAGAATGGTTTGAATAAATTTAAGAAACAAAATACAATTAAAGTCCCTCCACAACATGAGCAATTGATATGTACAGTGGCGCAAGGAAGCAAGGTGGTCCCCACACTGAGGAGTGCATCTCCAACTCAGGGCATTCGCCTCCAGATGTTGGGTTCTTTTCCCATTCCTGAATCTACAGATGGACTGCAGATTTGGTATTTCTTCTTTTTTTCCCTGGTACTGGGAAAAAAATAAATAAATAAATAGAAGTTTCTTTAAAAAAGAATACCCACGCTTCCAAAGAACTGGGGCAACTGGATTGCTGCACCATGTGTCAGAAAGCTACTTGATCCAAGAAGCAGAATAAGTCCAATGAATAGATAGAAACAAAAATATCTGAAAAGTCCACACTACATCAAAATGAGATGGAAAAAAGTGTGTTTGGGTGCATGACAGAGTGAAATAGCAAAAGCCTGAATCAGACTGCAGAGAAAGAACGTCTGGAAACACCTCACGCCCTTCAACATGCTGCCTTCCACGCTGGGGGATGTTTTACCACTGAGATACATCCCCACTCATTTTTTATTTCTATTTTGAGACAGGGTCTTGCTACATTGCTGAGGCTGCCCTTGAACCCCTGATCCTCCTGCCTCCACCTTCCTAGTCACGGGGGTGGCTTTGGATTTTGCATTTCTGATCAGTCTCCTGATGCTGCTGTGTTGCTGGTTCAGGAAGGATCTTTTCAAACCCTCCCATTAAAACTCGAGAAGTTGGGCATGGTAGCCCAACATCTGTAATCTCAGTGGCCTGGGAGGCTAAAGAAGGAGGACTGCAGGTTCAAGGCCAGCCTCAGCAACTTAGTGAGGCCCTAAACAACTTAGTGAGCCCCTGTCTCTAAATAAAAGATATAAAGTGCTGGGGATGTGGCTCAGTGGTTAAGCACCCCTGGATTCATTCCCAGTCCCAAAACAAAACAAAACAAAACTAGCAAAACTCAAGGAGCACCATTTCTGATCTTGTAGGAGAGAAGGTGCATCTCTCCTGAGTTATGGGAGCCAGGTTTCTGTCCTCAGAGCAAATGTTTTTCATTGGGATTTCACCCTGAGTTACTTGTTCCTTCATTCTGGCCCAGTTGAGTGTTCTTCCTCCACAGAGGAAGTGGAATAGAGGGAGACCACCAGGCAGGTCTGCCAAACTCACATGTCACCCCAAGGTCACCTCTAGGTCACCCCAAGGGATCACCTCTGCCTGTGCGCTAAGTTCCTGGGAACTCACCACCTTTTCCAACAGTGCCTCAAAAATCTCACTGTGCATGTAAAAGAATATGTACCCGGTGTGAGTTCTCAGCTCCTGCATCACAGCCTCTGGGATTTCCAACACCCTCAGGTCGTTGTACATGAACCAGGCCTGCTTCTCAAAGTCGTACACGTCACTGACGTAGTGGCCTGAGCGGTGGGAGCGCCCAACATGGCTGACCATGCTGACCAGCCTGTAGGCCCTGCGGCGTCTGGGCCCCGGGCCTCGGCTACTGCATTGTCTGCAGTCTCTTGGTTTTCAGGACTCTGATCCGAATCTGAGGCACTGCAGACCTTTGGGTCAGCTTCCCGAAGTCTTGATTCTGTGGGTCCACCCACGTCCTTCTCTGGACACCCCTGGATACCCTCTGGGTCGGTTTTCTGAGGTTCTGGATTTTCAGGCACCTCTTGAAGACGGACGTCAGAAGGCGCTGAGTCTGGGGTGCTGACAGGTTCTCCTCTGCCCCAGAAGTCGGGGGGAGAGCGCGGCCTTCCTCGGCCACCGCAGACTCTGCTCTTGGCCGCTTCTGTCCAAACACCCTACTTCCCCGGCTTGCCAGTTCTGCCTCCCGGCCTCTCTGCCGTTCTGTTGGGCTTGCTCCTTCCCACATCCTCTGGAATTCTTGTGGCCCAGCGTCCCTGTCTGGCCCACAGAGTGGAACCAAGGAGTCAGGGGACTCCGAGCCCGGCGGCACTGATGCTGAGGGTGGGCTGGTGGGCTCAGAGGTCACCTGTGCACTCCGGGCCAGGGGGCGTGGTGGGGCAGTGTCCGCGTCGCACTGTGAGGACAGCATCAAGTACTTGGAAATGCCCACTTGCCGGTCGCTCTTCACCAGCAGCCAGGCCTGGGTGAAGCTGTAGCGTTTGAGGTGGACGATGAGGACCGGGGGGAGCCTGCGGAACCTGCACCACAGCATGGCGCTCCCCTGGCAGCACCTCTCGCAGCTGTACTCAAGCTCCTCTGCTGCGAAGAAGAGGTCAAACGCGCTCTGAACGGACAGAGGCGGAGCCTCTGTGCCCTGCTTCGGGCCCTGCTGCAGGTCGAGGGAGAGATGGTTGCTGGGCTCTGTCCTGATGACCGCCCAGCCACACACCTTGCACGTCATGGAGATCTGCATCTCAAACTCGAAGTTAGCCTCGACCGGACAGGCGAAGGCCCCGGTGGCCGCCTGGCCCCCGCCGCCCTGGGGCGGTGGATTCCCGCCCTGCGTGTTCCAGGTGGTGTTCAGCTTCGCAAACTTGTCTTTCAGCTGGTGTAAACACTGGCCTAAGAACTCGTGTGCGTCGTTCTGCTGGTTTCCAACAAAGGCCTCGGCCACCGCGGACACCGCACCTTTGATGCCGGCCAGCAGCTCCTCCTTGGCCTCCACCTGACAGACATCTTTCAGAAGGAGCAGCAGGCTCATGGGCGTGAGGAGCGCGCCCGCGGGGATCCTCTCCCAGGGGACACCCTGCGAGAGCAAGCCGTCTGCGAAGGAGGGGATGGCGAACAGCGCCTGCAGCTCGGCGTTCGTGTAGCAGGTGTTGCCCAGGTTGGGGAAGCCGCGCCACCGCTGCTCCGCGGGAGCCTCCAGGGCCGCCTGGGCGACACGGCTGTGCTGGCTCTGCTCCGCTTCCAGGGGAAACGCCAACCAACCTCGGGGGGTCAGAGAGCGTCGGGGTCGAAAATGCAGCCTCGCCTGGGTCAGGGCCTGCGGTAGGGCTGGTCCTGGCGGCAGGTCCGGCTCGGGAGCTCCTGTCCTTTTCTGCGTGGCCTAAGCTCCGGGGCCTCTCCCCGGGGCCTCCTGCACAGGTCCAGGGCTGCCTCTTGCGTTTCTTGGTGGGCACGAGGTCGTCCTCCTCCTCCTCCTCCTCCTCCTTCACCTCTAGACCAGATGGCAACACTTTCTTACCAAGAGCTGGTGGCCTCCACACAGGCGAGGGCGTCTTCCGGGAAGGAAGCGCCCGGCTTCCAATCTGGGTGCTGCAGGACCCGTACGGTGGCTCGTGGCCAGCCGCCAGCTGTGCCTTCCTGCCCTCCAGGACAAACCAGCCACTCTCGAGTTTCATGGGAATCTGAAATTTGTGTAGATGACAAAGCGCTCCGACTGTCCCAGCCCGATGCAGGACGGCCTGCCGATGAGTAAGGAGGAGCTGTCCTGCAGAGTCAGACAGAGGCAGCTCCGCCTTTCTCTGCCACGTCCAGTGAGGACACTGGAAATGTCACCGCCCAGGTGAAAAGTCCTCACGTGCTCTCCAGATCTGAACGTGACCACCAGCCTCCTCTCTTTTTCTCCTTCCGGCGTTTCAACGAACGTTTCTTTCCACGTGATTGTCCCCGTCTTCTTGCTCCAGATTTGGATGAAATTGTGTATCTTTGGAGGACTCATCCTTTCTTTATAAATTAAGTACGTGTTACCTGAAGAAAAACAGCACACATCTACAGTTTAGCCACGCGTGTACCGACCATGCCGCCGTGCACGAAGCCCCAAGGAACGAGGATCCGCGTGGGCCCCCCACGCCCTAAGCGAAGTCGCTTCTGAGAAGCTGCCAATGTGCTGGGGCCACAGCCGCCCCTTCTGTCCCTTTTCAGTACCTTGGAAATGGGCCCTCTTGCCGTGCCCCACCGACTGGGGAAGGCACACCACCCTCCCGAGGAGCTGGGCAGGGAGGCTCTGCTCCAGCGAGAGCTGCCCGCACACCAGATCCGGGACACAGCCAGGTCTACCACTGACCTCCCGTCGGCAGAGTCCTGGGGGCGCAGAGGACGTGGCAGCAGGGGACGCAAGTGGACGTGGCCGAGAGCACACGCAGGAGGGAAGGAAGGGGACGTGAGAAAGGGGCTTGAAGACGCGCTGATCACCAGGGACGGGCAGAGCCGTCACCTTGCCTGCTCCAGCTGCGGGTGTCGAGAGCTCAAGAGGTGGTCAGCGCTGACAAGGACCTGGAGGAAGGGGCCCTGGTGCTGTTGGTGGGCCTGCAGACTGACCTAGCCCTCGGAAGACAGGAAGTCCCTCGGCTGGAGCCCCAAGGGACAGCGGCACTCCCGAGTTCCTTCCTTCCCTCCTCCCCCTCCTTCCTTCCTAATGGATATGGAGGATAAGAAATCCCTGGAATAGTGAGGCCTGAGAAAAAGAAAAGGAGTAACACGAAGGCCGTGCATTGCCAGCTTTCACCCCAAGACAGAGTTTCCAGACGCTGGCTGCAGGCAGGAGGTGCTTCGTGGTCCTCAGAAGAGGCTGAGGAGGCGCTATCTCCTCCAAAGCAAAATGCTTTCTGGCCCTGCCACAGACCTTGACCTAAAGGCCCACGTTCCTGATTAAGCCAAACTGACATGTTCACCAGACCACGCCTCACAATAACCTACGTAAACCCAGGCCCGCCTTTGTTCAGTGGCTCACATTCCACCAGGACAGCGGGTCCACGGGCACCATTTCATCCCCTGAATGAAGAGCTGAGATGATGCCTGAGGTTTGCATCCTGCCCGTCATTTTGTGCTAACACTTTCCACTTTCCTTTTCCTCCCTCCCTCCCTCCCTCCCTTCCTTCCTTCCCTCCTTCCTTCCCACTTTCCTTTTCCTCCCTCCCTCCCTCCCTTCCTTCTTTCCTTCCTTCCTTCCCTCCTTCCTTTCCACCTTCCTTCCTTCCCACTTTCCTTTTCCTCCCTCCCTCCCTCCCTTCCTTCCTTCCTTCCTTCCTTTCCACTTTCCTTTTCCTCCCTCCCTCCCTTCCTTCCTTCTTTCCTTCCTTCCTTCCCTCCTTCCTTTCAACCTTTCTTCCTTCCCACCTTCCCTTTCCTCCCTCCCTCCCATCCTTCCTTCCTTCCTTCCTTCCTTCCTTCCCACCTTCCTTTTCCTCCCTCCCTCCCTTCCTTCCTTCCTTCCTTCCTTTCCACCTTCCTTCCTTCCCACCTTCCTTTTCCTCCCTCTCTCCCTCCCTTCCCTCCTTCCTTTCCACCTTCCTTCCTTCCCACCTTCCTTTCCTCCCTCCCTCCCTTCCTTCCTTCCTTCCTTTCCACCTTCCTTCCTTCCCACCTTCCTTTTCCTCCCTCTCTCCCTCCCTTCCTTCCTTCCTTTCCACCTTCCTTCCTTCCCACCTTCCTTTTCCTCCCTCCCTCCCTCCCTCCCTCCCTTCCTTCCTTCCCACCTTCCTTTCCTCCCTCCCCTCCCTCCCTCCCTTCCTTCCTTCCTTTCACTACCGGGATTTACAGAGATCTACCACGGAGCTTCATTATAGGCCTTTTTATTTTGAGGCAGAGCCCCACTAAGCTTCAGAGACTGGCCTCCAATTTGCAATCCTCCCACTTCAGCCTCCCACACTGCTGAAATTGCAGGCTTGCACCCTGTGCCCAGCTTGTACTCCATTTTCACTGCAGGAGTATGTACAACAGATAAGACGTGGAAACAGCCTAACCACCCATCAACAGATGAATGGATACAGAAATGCGGTTATTATGAATATTTCTGGGTGTTTAAAAACGAAGGAATTCCCTCGGGAATAAAGAAAAGCAAGCGCGGCTGCAGGGAAGAGGGAAGGAGGGACTGGGAGGGGGCGGCGCTGGGGGCGGTGCTGGGGGCGGTGCTGGCAGCGGCGCTGGGAGCCCAGGGCCCAGGCCCAGGCGAGGACCTGCGGACCTGTGAAGTCGAATCCCGTCTGCCGCGCAACTGCAACGCACCAGTAAAAACTGCGGAGAGGGGGCTCCCTCCACCTGCTCCCGCCCCCTGCTCGCCCACCTCTCCCGGCAGTCCAGGGGCCTGCTCCCTTCTGACACCCCATTTCAGAAAAAGTAAGAGTCCCAATGACAGTGAGAGAAAAGATGCCTTTGCTCACCACAGCCCCTTGCAAAGAAACCGAGCCGGAGCTCGTTGGAGGGTGGTCCCCAGCCCCGGGCAGACAGTCCTGGCTGCCCAGGGTCACAAGAGAGAAGCCGGGGTCTCAAAGTGCAGCTTTATTCAGCCAGTCCACACCGCCCCTGTGTTCTCTAACAGGATTTGTTTCTTCTCTTAGAAACAAAATAAGGCAGATCAACTCCCTTGCTAAGTCCATCAAAGCTGGGCCCCGTGCCGCCGCAGGCCTGTAGTCCCGGCTACTCAAGAGGCTGAGGCAGGAGGATTGCAAGTTGGAGGCCAACTTGGTCACTTAGTGAGACCCTGTCTCAAAATAAAAAATAACAGGGCCGTGGAGAAAGCTTAGTGCTACAGTGCTCTCCTAGCATTGCTGCGGCCCTGGGTCCCACCAGTCCTGCCGATTGATCCAGTCGGGGAACCTGCGTCTTCGTGGGCTAATCTCCGATGCAGTCCTAAGAGCGCTCCTCCCGACGAGACAGCTGAGACCAACGACCAGGGCCCAGCCCTGACTCTCAGAACGCTGCCTCTGCCAGGGCGGCTGGCAATTCTTACTGCTTGCGGAAACTTACACTTTGTGAGGCTCTGACCTAAAAGCTAATCATGACTTGCTCAGCGAGCAGTTCAAGCACCTTCACTGTTTCCCCTGGTTACAAAGAGGCAGGAGAACGGCTGCGTCTAGAGCGATGTTCCGCGATCAGACTCCAGTGTGCGCGGCCTCGCCTCGGAACTTACTGCTCCTGAAACACCCGGATCGACGTGCCGAGGCCCGGGTTCTCGTGTCTCAGAAGTCTGCTGATGACTGTGCCTCCTTCTTAGGTAAGAGCGTTGCATGTGATTATCGCCACCACAGGGCCTTGCTATGTGGCCTCAAATAGAGATCCTCCTGTCTCAGCCTTCTGAGTTGCATGTGACACTAACTTCTGTCTTAAAAATGAGCTCCTTTCTGAAAAGGCCAACATCCAAAGCCACAGAAAACTCCCCACCATCAAGTCCCCGAATCAGGGCTTCCTAGCCTGACGGGTGAGAGAAGCAGCTCCCCGCACCACAACGCCTGACAGCATTACATACGACCAACACGCCCCAACACACGTGCGCAGACTTCCCGACAACCGAACGAGGAAGCTCCCGGCGGAGGAAACGTACGGCTTGAAGAGCTGCGGGTGCCGCCGAGAGCCGGGAGGATGGCGCTGGGCTGCGTTCTGGCTGTGACTCCTGGTATTTATCAGCCTGAGGTGGCTCCGCTGGCCACGCCTTGTCTGGACCACACCCTTCCCGTTGAAATCGCCGACGAGAGCCAGGCGGCCCCCTTCCCAGCATCGGCTTGCCGCGCGGCGCCCACTGCGTGTTGGAGAGGCCTGTCTCCCCGAGCCGCCCGGCACGGTGCGCGGCGCCCACTGCGTGTTGGAGAGGCCTGTCTCCCCGAGCCGCCCGGCACGGTGCGCGGCGCCCACTGCGTGTTGGGGAGGCCTGTCTCCCCGAGCCGCCCGGCACGGTGCGCGGCGCCCACTGCGTGTTGGAGAGGCCTGTCTCCCCGAGCCGCCCGGCACGGTGCGCGGCGTCCTGCGCCTCCGCGTCCTGGGCTCCAGGCTCCCGCCCCGTCCTTTCCCCGTTCCTTCCTCCGTGCTCCCTTTCCTGCTCCCGGGACTGGGGGCTGCACCCAGGGCCTCTAGGGCGCAGCGGCAGCACCTCCAGGCGCCTGGATCGCAGGGCACACCACCCCCGCCTTCCTTGGCTTCTCTTTCTCTTCCACGACATTGGCATTTTTGAAGAATATACTGCTGTTGTGTGTGTGTGTGTGTGTGTGTGTGTGTGTGTGTGTGTGTGTGATTGGGGTCGAACCCAGGGTCCCCTGCCCCTGGGCCGCATCCAGCTGTTTTTGAGACGGGGTCCCAGTAAGCACCCACGCTTCCTCGGGATCACATCTAGCTGAGGCTCGCTGGGTGGAGGGTCCCGGAGTAAGTCTGGGTTCCCAGAATATCATTTCCAGACTCGGGAGATGTTGACTTGCCCTTTATTGGGGTCATGTAGTTAAGGAATTTGCTGCTGTTTCCACCGTGCAAATGCCATTTTTCTTGGGCATAATGGTGGATCTGAATTGCCAGCTTGATTGGATTAGGAGATGCTGATGATTAAGCGCCTCTGGGTGTGTCCATGCGGGCGTGTCCGGGAGTGACTGGAACGTGGAATGGTGAACTGGAGTGGAGCCCTCCCTAAGCGTGGACGGCACCGCCCAACAGGATGGAAATCGTCTAAGGCCATGTAAATATGCCATCCTGCACCGGATCATCCCTCCATAGAGAGATTATTAAATACCGACGTCCAGTGAACACCTTACTCCTACCCCCATTTCGGTGCACTACATGCCATGGTATTTAATTCCTGGGCTGATGGGTAAATAGCTAACGTTGATAGCTACCTCCAGGCCCGCATGTGGAGTTGTGCCAGCTCACACAGACTGTGAGTGCCTGAGTGTGAATCCCTGGCCTCCGGGTGGAACATTTTCCTCTGTCGGTAGGCTAGCAGAAATATACCTCACTGTGAGTCAAGTTAAGTTGAACATTTCTCTCCATTTTTTGGACAAAATATGTTTTCTCTTTGGTGGCCCATTCATGTTTTTACTAGTTTCCTGTTGACATATAAACTTCACTAAATCACAAAAATTCTTCTACCATGAAGGCTGTCACCAGGTACAGTGGCACATGCCTGTATTCCCAGTAGCTCAGGAGGCTGAGGCAGGAGGATCCCAAGTTAGAGGCCAGCCTGTTCAACTTATTGAGGCTCTCTATCAAAATAAAAATAGAAATGATTGGAGATGTAGCTCAGTGGTAAAGAACCCCTGGGTTCAATCCTCAATACCAAAAAAACAAACAAACAAACAAACAAAAAAACCATTGGTGGCAGTGGCTCCTGGGTGTTGTGGAGTGGGGAGCTGGATCTTGAGGCCAGTCATGTAAGCTGAGCTCGCGCCCCAGGCCCCTTACGTTGACCACACTGGACTCAAGCGAGCACTCTTCTTGCCACAGCCTCCCAAGTAGCCAGGATGACAGGATGCCCTGCGCTGCCCACTCACTCATTTCCTACTCACACTGCCTGCACCATCTGACATTTATGATTGAAGATTACATCATGATTCCAAGGTGATTGACTTTCAATATATATTGTGACATGGTTTTATTTTAAAGGATGCTTATGATTCTTTACCCAAAAAGGTACTGATGCTGTAATAGACATATGCGTATAAATATTCACCAAGAGGGAAAGACAACAATCCCCAGCAGTGCGTGGGATGTGGATGACATAAATATTACACTTCTGCCGTCAAGTAGTATTGAATGTAGTCTCTCTCT